>NC_072436.2:2512500-3137500 GCF_028878055.3 Symphalangus syndactylus
CAATCAAAAGTATGGTTTAACTCTGTTAGCTTAATGAACATATCAGAAATAAGTTTCACACAATGCTTCTGTGTAGTTTTTATTTGAAGATATTATTTTTCCCAATAGAGGCCTCTTAGCGCTCAGAATGTCCAATTGCAGTTTCTACAGAAAGAGTGTTTCAGAAAGGCTCAATCAAAAGTAAGGTTCAACTCTGTTAGTTGAATGCACAGAACAGAAAGAAGTTTCATACAATGCTTCTGTGTAGTTTATATTTGAACATATTCTTTTTTCCATTATTACCCACTTAGCGCTACGAATGTCCAGTTGCATTTTCTACAGACAGAGTGTTTCAAAACTGCTCAATCAAAAGTATGGTTTAACTCTGTTAGCTGAATGCTCAGATCAGAAAGAAGTTTCACAGAATGCTTCTGTGTAGTTTATATTTGAATATATTCCTTTTTCCACTACTACTCTCTTAGCGCTCCAAATGTCCAGTTGCATTTTCTACAGAAAGAGTGTTCAGATCTGCTCAATCAAAAGTATGGTTTAACTCTGTTAGCTGAATGCACAGATCAGAAAGAAGTTTCACAGAATGATTCTGTGTAGTTTATATTTGGAGACATTCCTTTTTCCACTATTACCCTCTTAGCGCTCCGAATCTCCACTTGCATTTTCTACAGAAAGAGTGTTTCAGAACGGCTCAATCAAAACTAAGGTTCAACTCTTTTAGTTGAACAAACAGAACAGAAAGAAGTTTCACACAATTCTTCTGTGTAGTTTTTATTTGTAGACATTCTTTTTCCCAATATAGGCCTCTTAGCGCTCAGAATGTCCAATTGCAGTTTCTACAGAAAGAGTGTTTCAGAACGGCTCAATCAAAAGTAAGGTTGAACTCTGTTAGTTGAATGCACAGAACAGAAAGAAGTTTCATACAATGCTTCTGTGTAGTTTATATTTGAACATATTCTTTTTTCCACTATTACCCATTTAGCGCTACGAATGTCCAGTTGCATTTTCTACAGACAGAGTGTTTCAAAACTGCTCAATCAAATGTATGGCTTAACTCTGTTAGCTGAATGCTCAGATCAGAAAGAAGTTTCACAGAATGCTTCTGTGTAGTTTATATATGAATATATTACTTTTTCCACTACTACGCTCTTAGCGCTCCAAATGTCCAGTTGCATATTCTACAGAAAGAGTGTTCAGATCTGCTCAATCAAAAGTATGGTTTAACTCTGTTAGCTGAATGCACAGATCAGAAAGAAGTTTCACCGAATGATTCTGTGTAGTTTATATTTGAAGACATTCCTTTTTCCACTATTACCCTCTTAGCGCTCCGAATCTCCACTTGCATTTTCTACAAAAAGAGTGTTTCATAACTGCTCAATCAAAAATATGTTTTATCTCTGTTAACTGAATTTACATATCAGAAATAAGTTTCACAGAATGCATCTGTGTAGTTTTTATTTGAAGATATTCTTTTTCCCAATATAGGCCTCTTAGCGCTTAGCATGTCCAATTGCAGTTTCTACAGAAAGAGTGTTTCAGAACGGCTCAATCAAAAGTAAGGTTCAACTCTGTTAGTTGAATGCACAGAACAGAAAGAATTTTCACAGAATGCTGCTGTGTAGTTTATATTTGAATATAGACCTTTTTCCACTATTACCCTCTTAGCGCTCCGAATGTCCACTTGCATTTTCTACAGAAAGAGGGTTCAGCACTGCGCAATCAAATGTATGGTTTAACTCTGTTAGCTTAATGAACATATCAGAAATAAGTTTCACACAATGCTTCTGTGTAGTTTTTATTTGAAGATATTATTTTTCCCAATAGAGGCCTCTTAGCGCTCAGAATGTCCAATTGCAGTTTCTACAGAAAGAGTGTTTCAGAACGGCTCAATCAAAAGTAAGGTTCAACTCTGTTAGTTGAATGCACAGAACAGAAAGAAGTTTCATACAATGCTTCTGTGTAGTTTATATTTGAACATATTCTTTTTTCCACTATTACCCACTTAGCGCTACGAATGTCCAGTTGCATTTTCTACAGACAGAGTGTTTCAAAACTGCTCAATCAAAAGTATGGTTTAACTCTGTTAGCTGAATGCTCAGATCAGAAAGAAGTTTCACAGAATGCTTCTGTGTAGTTTATATTTGAATATATTCCTTTTTCCACTACTACTCTCTTAGCGCTCCAAATGTGCAGTTGCATTTTCTACAGAAAGAGTGTTCAGATCTGCTCAATCAAAAGTATGGTTTAACTCTGTTAGCTGAATGCACAGATCAGAAAGAAGTTTCACAGAATGATTCTGTGTAGTTTATATTTGGAGACATTCCTTTTTCCACTATTACCCTCTTAGCGCTCCGAATCTCCACTTGCATTTTCTACAGAAAGAGTGTTTCAGAACGGCTCAATCAAAACTAAGGTTCAACACTTTTAGTTGAACAAACAGAACAGAAAGGAGTTTCACACAATTCTTCTGTGTAGTTTTTATTTGTAGACAATCTTTTTCCCAATATAGGCCTCTTAGCGCTCAGAATGTCCAATTGCTGTTTCTACAGAAAGAGTGTTTCAGAACGGCTCAATCAAAAGTAAGGTTCAACTCTGTTAGTTGAATGCACAGAACAGAAAGAAGTTTCATACAATGCTCCTGTGTAGTTTATATTTGAACATATTCTTTTTTCCACTATTACCCACTTAGCGCTACGAATGTCCAGTTGCATTTTCTACAGACAGAGTGTTTCAAAACTGCTCAATCAAAAGTATGGTTTAACTCTGTTAGCTGAATGCTCAGATCAGAAAGAAGTTTCACAGAATGCTTCTGTGTAGTTTATATTTGAATATATTTATTTTTCCACTACTACGCTCTTAGCGCTCCAAATGTCCAGTTGCATTTTCTACAGAAAGAGTGTTCAGATCTGCTCAATCAAAAGTATGGTTTAACTCTGTTAGCTGAATGCACAGATCAGAAAGAAGTTTCACCGAATGATTCTGTGTAGTTTATATTTGAAGACATTCCTTTTTCCACTATTACCCTCTTAGCGCTCAGAATCTCCACTTGTATTTTCTACAAAAAGAGTGTTTCATAACTGCTCAATCAAAAATATGTTTTATCTCTGTTAACTGAATTTACAGATCAGAAATAAGTTTCACAGAATGCATCTGTGTAGTTTTAATTTGAAGATATTCTTTTTCCCAAAGTAGGCCTCTTAGCGCTTAGCATGTCCAATTGCAGTATCTACAGAAAGAGTGTTTCAGAACGGCTCAATCAAAAGTAAGGTTCAACTCTGTTAGTTGAATGCACAGAACAGAAAGAATTTTCACAGAATGCTACTGTGTAGTTTATATTTGAATATAGTCCTTTTTCCACTATTACCCTCTTAGCGCTCCGAATGTCCACTTGCATTTTCTACAGAAAGAGGGTTCAGCACTGCGCAATCAAAAGTATGGTTTAACTCTGTTAGCTTAATGAACATATCAGAAATAAGTTTCACACAATGCTTCTGTGTAGTTTTTATTTGAAGATATTATTTTTCCCAATAGAGGCCTCTTAGCGCTCAGAATGTCCAATTGCAGTTTCTACAGAAAGAGTGTTTCAGAAAGGCTCAATCAAAAGTAAGGTTCAACTCTGTTAGTTGAATGCACAGAACAGAAAGAAGTTTCATACAATGCTTCTGTGTAGTTTATATTTGAACATATTCTTTTTTCCACTATTACCCACTTAGCGCTACGAATGTCCAGTTGCATTTTCTACAGACAGAGTGTTTCAAAACTGCTCAATCAAAAGTATGGTTTAACTCTGTTAGCTGAATGCTCAAATCAGAAAGAAGTTTCACAGAATGCTTCTGTGTAGTTTATATTTGAATATATTCCTTTTTCCACTACTACTCTCTTAGCGCTCCAAATGTCCAGTTGCATTTTCTACAGAAAGAGTGTTCAGATCTGCTCAATCAAAAGTATGGTTTAACTCTGTTAGCTGAATGCACAGATCGGAAAGAAGTTTCACAGAATGATTCTGTGTAGTTTATATTTGGAGACATTCCTTTTTCCACTATTACCCTCTTAGCGCTCCGAATCTCCACTTGCATTTTCTACAGAAAGAGTGTTTCAGAACGGCTCAATCAAAACTAAGGTTCAACTCTTTTAGTTGAACAAACAGAACAGAAAGTAGTTTCACACAATTCTTCTGTGTAGTTTTTATTTGTAGACATTCTTTTTCCCAATATAGGCCTCTTAGCGCTCAGAATGTCCAATTGCAGTTTCTACAGAAAGAGTGTTTCAGAACGGCTCAATCAAAAGTAAGGTTCAACTCTGTTAGTTGAATGCACAGAACAGAAAGAAGTTTCATACAATGCTTCTGTGTAGTTTATATTTGAACATATTCTTTTTTCCACTATTACCCACTTAGCGCTACGAATGTCCAGTTGCATTTTCTACAGACAGAGTGTTTCAAAACTGCTCAATCAAAAGTATGGTTTAACTCTGTTAGCTGAATGCTCAGATCAGAAAGAAGTTTCACAGAATGCTTCTGTGTAGTTTATATTTGAATATATTCCTTTTTCCACTACTACGCTCTTAGCGCTCCAAATGTCCAGTTGCATTTTCTACAGAAAGAGTGTTCAGATCTGCTCAATCAAAAGTATGGTTTAACTCTGTTAGCTGAATGCACAGATCAGAAAGTAGTTTCACCGAATGATTCTGTGTAGTTTATATTTGAAGACATTCCTTTTTCCACTATTACCCTCTTAGCGCTCCGAATCTCCACTTGTATTTTCTACAAAAAGAGTGTTTCATAACTGCTCAATCAAAAATATGTTTTATCTCTGTTAACTGAATTTACAGATCAGAAATAAGTTTCACAGAATGCATCTGTGTAGTTTTTATTTGAAGATATTCTTTTTCCCAAAGTAGGCCTCTTAGCGCTTAGCATGTCCAATTGCAGTTTCTACAGAAAGAGTGTTTCAGAACGGCTCAATCAAAAGTAAGGTTCAACTCTGTTAGTTGAATGCACAGAACAGAAAGAATTTTCACAGAATGCTACTGTGTAGTTTATATTTGAATATAGTCCTTTTTCCACTATTACCCTCTTAGCGCTCCGAATGTCCACTTGCATTTTCTACAGAAAGAGGGTTCAGCACTGCACAATCAAAAGTATGGTTTAACTCTGTTAGCTTAATGAACATATCAGAAATAAGTTTCACACAATGCTTCTGTGTAGTTTTTATTTGAAGATATTATTTTTCCCAATAGAGGCCTCTTAGCGCTCAGAATGTCCAATTGCAGTTTCTACAGAAAGAGTGTTTCAGAAAGGCTCAATCAAAAGTAAGGTTCAACTCTGTTAGTTGAATGCACAGAACAGAAAGAAGTTTCATACAATGCTTCTGTGTAGTTTATATTTGAACATATTCTTTTTTCCACTATTACCCACTTAGCGCTACGAATGTCCAGTTGCATTTTCTACAGACAGAGTGTTTCAAAACTGCTCAATCAAAAGTATGGTTTAACTCTGTTAGCTGAATGCTCAGATCAGAAAGAAATTTCACAGAATGCTTCTGTGTAGTTTATATTTGAATATATTCCTTTTTCCACTACTACTCTCTTAGCGCTCCAAATGTCCAGTTGCATTTTCTACAGAAAGAGTGTTCAGATCTGCTCAATCAAAAGTATGGTTTAACTCTGTTAGCTGAATGCACAGATCAGAAAGAAGTTTCACAGAATGATTCTGTGTAGTTTATATTTGGAGACATTCCTTTTTCCACTATTACCCTCTTAGCGCTCCGAATCTCCACTTGCATTTTCTACAGAAAGAGTGTTTCAGAACGGCTCAATCAAAACTAAGGTTCAACTCTTTTAGTTGAACAAACAGAACAGAAAGAAGTTTCACACAATTCTTCTGTGTAGTTTTTATTTGTAGACATTCTTTTTCCCAATATAGGCCTCTTAGCGCTCAGAATGTCCAATTGCAGTTTCTACAGAAAGAGTGTTTCAGAACGGCTCAATCAAAAGTAAGGTTCAACTCTGTTAGTTGAATGCACAGAACAGAAAGAAGTTTCATACAATGCTTCTGTGTAGTTTATATTTGAACATATTCTTTTTTCCACTATTACCCACTTAGCGCTAGGAATGTCCAGTTGCATTTTCTACAGACAGAGTGTTTCAAAACTGCTCAATCAAAAGTATGGTTTAACTCTGTTAGCTGAATGCTCAGATCAGAAAGAAGTTTCACAGAATGCTTCTGTGTAGTTTATATTTGAATATATTCCTTTTTCCACTACTACGCTCTTAGCGCTCCAAATGTCCAGTTGCATTTTCTACAGAAAGAGTGTTCAGATCTGCTCAATCAAAAGTATGTTTTAACTATGTTAGCTGAATGCACAGATCAGAAAGAAGTTTCACCGAATGATTCTGTGTAGTTTATATTTTAAGACATTCCTTTTTCCACTATTACCCTCTTAGCGCTCAGAATCTCCACTTGTATTTTCTACAAAAAGAGTGTTTCATAACTGCTCAATCAAAAATATGTTTTATCTCTGTTAACTGAATTTACAGATCAGAAATAAATTTCACAGAATGCATCTGTGTAGTTTTTATTTGAAGATATTCTTTTTCCCAAAGTAGGCCTCTTAGCGCTTAGCATGTCCAATTGCAGTTTCTACAGAAAGAGTGTTTCAGAACGGCTCAATCAAAAGTAAGGTTCAACTCTGTTAGTTGAATGCACAGAACAGAAAGAATTTTCACAGAATGCTACTGTGTAGTTTATATTTGAATATAGTCCTTTTTCCACTATTTCCCTCTTAGCGCTCCGAATGTCCACTTGCATTTTCTACAGAAAGAGGGTTCAGCACTGCGCAATCAAAAGTATGGTTTAACTCTGTTAGCTTAATGAACATATCAGAAATAAGTTTCACACAATTCTTCTGTGTAGTTTTTATTTGAAGATATTATTTTTCCCAATAGAGGCCTCTTAGCGCTCAGAATGTCCAATTGCAGTTTCTACAGATAGAGTGTTTCAGAAAGGCTCAATCAAAAGTAAGGTTCAACACTGTTAGTTGAATGCACAGAACAGAAAGAAGTTTCATACAATGCTTCTGTGTAGTTTATATTTGAACATATTCTTTTTTCCACTATTACCCACTTAGCGCTACGAATGTCCAGTTGCATTTTCTACAGACAGAGTGTTTCAAAACTGCTCAATCAAAAGTATGGTTTAACTCATTTAGCTGAATGCTCAGATCAGAAAGAAGTTTCACAGAATGCTTCTGTGTAGTTTATATTTGAATATATTCCTTTTTCCACTACTACGCTCTTAGCGCTCCAAATGTCCAGTTGCATTTTCTACAGAAACAGTGTTCAGATCTGCTCAATCAAAAGTATGGTTTAACTCTGTTAGCTGAATGCACAGATCAGAAAGAAGTTTCACCGAATGATTCTGTGTAGTATATATTTGAAGACATTCCTTTTTCCACTATTACCCTCTAAGCGCTCGGAATCTCCACTTGCATTTTCTACAAAAAGAGTGTTTCATAACTGCTCAATCAAAAATATGTTTTATCTCTGTTAACTGAATTTACAGATCAGAAATAAGTTTCACAGAATGCATCTGTGTAGTTTTTATTTGTAGACATTCTTTTTCCCAATATAGGCCTCTTAGCGCTCAGAATGTCCAATTGCAGTTTCTACAGAAAGAGTGTTTCAGAAAGGCTCAATCAAAAGTAAGGTTCAACTCTGTTAGTTGAATGCACAGAACAGAAAGAAGTTTCATACAATGCTTCTGTGTAGTTTATATTTGAACATATTCTTTTGTCCACTATAACCCACTTAGCGCTCCGAATGTCCAGTTGCATTTTCTACAGACAGAGTGTTTCAAAACTGCTCAATCAAAAGTATGGTTTAACTCTGTTAGCTGAATGCTCAGATCAGAAAGAAGTTTCACAGAATGCTTCTGTGTAGTTTATATTTGAATATATTCCTTTTTCCACTACTTCTCTCTTAGCGCTCCAAATGTCCAGTGGCATTTTCTACAGAAAGAGTGTTCAGATCTGCTCAATCAAAAGTATGGTTTAACTCTGTTAGCTGAATGCACAGATCAGAAGGAAGTTTCACCGAATGATTCTGTGTACTTTATATTTGAAGACATTCCTTTTTCCACTATTACCCTCTTAGCGCTCCGAATCTCCACTTGCATTTTCTACAAAAGGAGTGTTTCATAACTGCTCAATCAAAAATATGTTTTATCTCTGCTAACTGAATTTACAGATCAGAAATAAGTTTCACAGAATGCATCTGTGTAGTTTTTATTTGAAGATATTCTTTTTCCCAATGTAGGCCTCTTAGCGCTTAGCATGTCCAATTGCAGTATCTACAGAAAGAGTGTTTCAGAACGGCTCAATCAAAAGTAAGGTTCAACTCTGTTAGTTGAATGCACAGAACAGAAAGAATTTTCACAGAATGCTACTGTGTAGTTTATATTTGAATATATTCCTTTTTCCACTATTACCCTCTTAGCGCTCCGAATGTCCACTTGCATTTTCTACAGAAAGAGTGTTCAGAACTGCGCAATCAAAAGTATGGTTTAACTCTTTTAGCTTAATGAACATATCAGAAATAAGTTTCACACAATGCTTCTGTGTAGTTTTTATTTGAAGATATTATTTTTCCCAATATAGGCCTCTTAGCGCTCAGAATGTCCAATTGCAGTTTCTACAGAAAGAGTGTTTCAGAAAGGCTCAATCAAAAGTAAGGTTCAACTCTGTTAGTTGAATGCACAGAACAGAAAGAAGTTTCATACAATGCTTCTGTGTAGTTTATATTTGAACATATTCTTTTTTCCACTATTACCCACTTAGCGCTACGAATGTCCAGTTGCATTTTCTACAGACAGAGTGTTTCAAAACTGCTCAATCAAAAGTATGGTTTAACTCTGTTAGCTGAATGCTCAGATCAGAAAGAAGTTTCACAGAATGCTTCTGTGTAGTTTATATTTGAATATATTCCTCTTTCCACTACTACTCTCTTAGCGCTCCAAATGTCCAGTTGCATTTTCTACAGAAAGAGTGTTCAGATCTGATCAATCAAAAGTATGGTTTAACTCTGTTAGCTGAATGCACAGATCAGAAAGAAGTTTCACAGAATGATTCTGTGTAGTTTATATTTGGAGACATTCCCTTTTCCACTCTTACCCTCTTAGCGCTCCGAATATCCACTTGCATTTTGTACAGAAAGAGTGTTTCAGAACGTCTCAATCAAAACAAAGGTTCAACCCTTTTAGTTGAACAAACAGAACAGAAAGAAGTTTCACACAATTCTTCTGTGTAGTTTTTATTTGTAGACATTCTTTTTCCCAATATAGGCCTCTTAGCACTCAGAATGTCCAATTGCAGTTTCTACAGAAAGAGTGTTTCAGAACGGCTCAATCAAAAGTAAGGTTCAACTCTGTTAGTTGAATGCACAGAACAGAAAGAAGTTTCATACAATGCTTCTGTGTAGTTTATATTTGAACATATTCTTTTGTCCACTATAACCCACTTAGCGCTACGAATGTCCAGTTGCATTTTCTACAGACAGAGTGTTTCAAAACTGCTCAATCAAAAGTATGGTTTAACTCTGTTAGCTGAATGCTCAGATCAGAAAGAAGATTCACAGAATGCTTCTGTGTAGTTTATATTTGAATATATTCCTTTTTCCACTACTACGTTCTTAGCGCTCCAAATGTCCAGTTGCATTTTCTACAGAAAGACTGTTCAGATCTGCTCAATCAAAAGTATGGTTTAACTCTGTTAGCTGAATGCACAGACCAGAAAGAAGTTTCACCGAATGATTCTGTGTAGTTTATATTTGAAGATATTCCTTTTTCCACTATTACCCTCTTAGCGCTCCGAATCTCCACTTGCATTTTCTACAAAAAGTGTGTTTCATAAGTGCTCAATCAAAAATATGTTTTATCTCTGCTAACTGAATTTACAGATCAGAAATAAGTTTCACAGAATTCATCTGTGTAGTTTTTATTTGAAAATATTCTTTTTCCCAATGTAGGCCTCTTAGCGCTTTGTATGTCCAATTGCAGTTTCTACAGAAAGAGTGTTTCAGAACGGCACAATCAAAAGTAAGGTTCAACTCTGTTAGTTGAATGCACAGAACAGAAAGAATTTTCACAGAATGCTACTGTGTAGTTTATATTTGAATATATTCCTTTTTCCACTATTGCCCTCTTAGCGCTCCGAATGTCCACTTGCATTTTCTACAAAAAGAGTGTTCAGAACTGCGCAAACAAAAGTATGGTTTAACTCTGTTAGCTTAATGAACATATCAGAAATAAGTTTCACACAATGCTTCTGTGTAGTTTATATTTGAAGATATTATTTTTCCCAATATAGGCCTCTTAGCGCTCAGAATGTCCAATTGCAGTTTCTACAGAAAGAGTGTTTCAGAAAGGCTCAATCAAAAGTAAGGTTCAACTCTGTTAGTTGAATGCACAGAACAGAAAGAAGTTTCATACAATGCTTCTGTGTAGTTTATATTGGAACATATTCTTTTTTCCACTATTACCCACTTAGCGCTACGAATGTCCAGTTGCATTTTCTACAGACAGAGTGTTTCAAAACTGCTCAATCAAAAGTATGGTTTAACTCTGTTAGCTGAATGCTCAGATCAGAAAGAAGTTTCACAGAATGCTTCTGTGTAGTTTACATTTGAATATGTTCCTTTTTCCACTACTACTCTCTTAGCGCTCCAAATGTCCAGTTGCATTTTCTACAGAAAGAGTGTTCAGATCTGCTCAATCAAAAGTATGGTTTAACTCTGTTAGCTGAATGCACAGATCAGAAAGAAGTTTCACAGAATGATTCTGTGTAGTTTATATTTGGAGACATTCCTTTTTCCACTATTACCCTCTTAGCGCTCCGAATCTCCACTTGAATTTTCTACAGAAAGAGTGTTTCAGAATGGCTCAATCAAAACTAAGGTTCAACTCTTTTAGTTGAACAAACAGAACAGAAAAAGTTTCACACAATTCTTCTGTGTAGTTTTTATTTGTAGATATTCTTTTTCCCAATATAGGCCTCTTAGCGCTCAGAATGTCCAATTGCAGTTTCTACAGAAAGAGTGTTTCAGAACGGCTCAATCAAAAGTAAGGTTCAACTCTGTTAGTTGAATGCACAGAACAGAAAGAAGTTTCATACAATGCTTCTGTGTAGTTTATATTTGAACATATTCTTTTTTCCACTATTACCCACTTAGCGCTACGAATGTCCAGTTGCATTTTCTACAGACAGAGTGTTTCAAAACTGCGCAATCAAAAGTATGGTTTAACTCTGTTAGCTGAATGCTCAGATCCGAAATAATTTTCACACAATGCTTCTGTGTAGTTTATATTTGAATATATTCCTTTTTCCACTACTACGCTCTTAGCGCTCCAAATGTCCAGTTGCATTTTCTACAGAAAGAGTGTTTCAGAAAGGCTCAATCCAAAGTAAAGTTCAACTCTGTTAGCTGAATGCACAGATCAGAAAGAAGTTTCATACAATGCTTCTGTGTAGTTTATATTTGAACATATTCTTTTTTCCACTATTACCCACTTAGCGCTACGAATGTCCACCTGCATTTTCTACAAAAAGAGTGTTTCAAAACTGCTCAATCAAAAATATGTTTTATCTCTGTTAACTGAATTTACAGATCAGAAATAAGTTTCGAAGAATGCATCTCTGTAGTTTTTATTTGAAGATATTCTTTTTCCCAATGGAGGCCTCTTAGCGCTTTGCATGTCCAATTGCAGTTTCTACAGAAAGAGTGTTTCAGAACGGCTCAATCCAAAGTAAGGTTCAACTCTGTTAGTTGAATGCACAGAACAGAAGGAATTTTCACAGAATGCCACTGTGTAGTTTATATTTGAATATATTCCTTTTTCCACTATTACCCTCTTAGCGCTCCGAATGTCCACCTGCATTTTCTACAGAAAGAGTGTTCAGACCTGCGCAATCAAAAGTATGGTTTAACTCTGTTAGCTTAATGAACATATCAGAAATAAGTTTCACACAATGCTTCTGTGTAGTTTTTATTTGAAGATGTTATTTTTCCCAATATAGACCTCTTAGCGCTCCGAATGTCCAATTGCAGTTTCTACAGAAAGAGTGTTTCAGAAAGGCTCAATCAAAAGTAAGGTTCAACTCTGTTAGTTGAATGCACAGAACAGAAAGAAGTTTCATACAATGCTTCTGTGTAGTTTATATTTGAACATATTCTTTTTTCCACTATTACCCACTTAGCGCTACGAATGTCCAGTTGCATTTTCTACAGACAGAGTGTTTCAAAACTGCTCAATCAAAAGTATGGTTTAACTCTGTTAGCTGAATGCTCAGATCAGAAAGAAGTTTCACAGAATGCTTCTGTGTACTTTATATTTGAATATATTCCTTTTTCCACTACTACGCTCTTAGCGCTCCAAATGTCCAGTTGCATTTCTACAGAAAGAGTGTTCAGATCTGCTCAATTAAAAGTGTGGTTTAACTCTGTTAGCTGAATGCACAGATCAGAAAAAAGTTTCACCGAATGATTCTGTGTAGTTTATATATGAAGACATTCCTTTTTCCACTATTACCCTCTTAGCGCTCCGAATCTCCACTTGCATTTTCTACAAAAAGAGTGTTTCATAACTGCTCAATCAAAAATATGTTTTATCTCTGTTAACTGAATTTACAGATCAGAAATAAGTTTCACAGAATGCATCTGTGTAGTTTTTATTTGAAGATATTCTTTTTCCCAATGTAGGCCTCTTAGCGCTTAGCATGTCCAATTGCAGTTTCTACAGAAAGAGTGTTTCAGAACGGCTCAATCAAAAGTAAGGTTCAACTCTGTTAGTTGAATGCACAGAACAGAAAAAATTTTCACAAAATGCTACTGTGTAGTTTATATTTGAATATATTCCTTTTTCCAGTATTACCCTCTTAGCGCTCCGAATGTCCACTTGCATTTTCTACAGAAAGAGTGTTCAGAACTGCGCAATCAAAAGTATGGTTTAACTCTGTTAGCTTAATGAACATATCAGAAATAAGTTTCACACAATGCTTCTGTGTAGTTTTTATTTGAAGATATTATTTTTCCCAATATAGGCCTCTTAGCGCTCAGAATGTCCAATTGCAGTTTCTACAGAAAGAGTGTTTCAGAACGGCTCAATCAAAAGTAAGGTTCAACTCTGTTAGTTGAATGCACAGAACAGAAAGAGGTTTCATACAATGCTTCTGTGTAGTTTATATTGGAACATATTCTTTTTTCCACTATTACCCACTTAGCGCTACGAATGTCCAGTTGCATTTTCTACAGACAGAGTGTTTCAAAACTGCTCAATCAAAAGTATGGTTTAACTCTGTTAGCTGAATGCTCAGATCAGAAAGAAGATTCACAGAATGCTTCTGTATAGTTTATATTTGAATATATTACTTTTTCCACTACTACTCTCTTAGCGCTCCAAATGTCCATTTGCATTTTCTACAGAAAGAGTGTTCAGATCTGCTCAATCAAAAGTATGGTTTAACTATGTTAGCTGAATGCACAGATCAGAAAGAAGTTTCACAGAATGATTCTGTGTAGTTTATATTTGGAGACATTCCTTTTTCCACTATTACCCTCTTAGCGCTCCGAATCTCCAATTGCATTTTCTACAGAAAGAGTGTTTCAGAACGGCTCAATCAAAACTAAGGTTCAACTCTTTTAGTTGAACAAACAGAACAGAAAGAAGTTTCACACAATTCTTCTGTGTAGTTTTTATTTGTAGACATTCTTTTTCCCAATATAGGCCTCTTAGCGCTCTGAATGTCCAATTGCAGTTTCTACAGAAAGAGTGTTTCAGAACGGGTCAATCAAAAGTAAGGTTCAACTCTGTTAGTTGAATGCACAGAACAGAAAGAAGTTTCATACAATGCTTCTGTGTAGTTTATATTTGAACATATTCTTTTTTCCACTATTACCCACTTAGCGCTACGAATGTCCAGTTGCATTTCCTACAGACAGAGTGTTTCAAAACTGCGCAATCAAAAGTATGGTTTAACTCTGTTAGCTGAATGCTCAGATCAGAAATAAGTTTCACACAATGCTTCTGTGTAGTTTATATTTGAATATATTCCTTTTTCCACTACTACGCTCTTTGCACTCCAAATGTCCAGTTGCATTTTCTACAGAAAAAGTGTCTCAGAAAGGCTCAATCCAAAGTATGGTTCAACTCTGTTAGCTGAATGCACAGATCAGAAAGAAGTTTCATACAATGCTTCTGTGTAGTTTATATTTGAACATATTTTTTTTCCGCTATTACCCACTTAGCGCTACGAATGTCCACTTGCATTTTCTACAAAAAGAGTGTTTCATAACTGCTCAATCAAAAATATGTTTTATCTCTGTTAACTGAATTTACAGATCAGAAATAAGTTTCACAGAATGCATCTGTGTAGTTTTTATTTGAAGATATTCTTTTTCCCAATGTAGGCCTCTTAGCGCTTAGCATGTCCAATTGCAGTTTCTACAGAAAGAGTGTTTCAGAACGGCTCAATCAAAAGTAAGGTTCAACTCTGTTAGTTGAATGCACAGAACAGAAAGAATTTTCACAGAATGCTACTGTGTAGTTTATATTTGAATATATTCCTTTTTCCACTATTACCCTCTTAGCGCTCCGAATGTCCACTTGCATTTTCTACAGAAAGAGTGTTCAGAACTGCGCAATCAAAAGTATGGTTTAACTCTGTTGGCTTAATGAACATATCAGAAATAAGTTTCACACAATGCTTCTGTGTAGTTTTTATTTGAAGATATTATTTTTCCCAATAGAGGCCTCTTAGCGCTCAGAATGTCCAATTGCAGTTTCTACAGAAAGAGTGTTTCAGAAAGGCTCAATCAAAAGTAAGGTTCAACTCTGTTAGTTGAATGCACAGAACAGAAAGAAGTTTCATACAATGCTTCTGTGTAGTTTATATTTGAACATATTCTTTTTCCACTATTACCCACTTAGCGCTACGAATGTCCAGTTGCATTTTCTACAGACAGAGTGTTTCAAAACTGCTCAATCAAAAGTATGGTTTAACTCTGTTAGCTGAATGCTCAGATCAGAAAGAAGTTTCACAGAATGCTTCTGTGTAGTTTATATTTGAATATATTCCTTTTTCCACTACTACGCTCTTAGCGCTCCAAATGTCCAGTTGCATTTTCTACAGAAAGAGTGTTCAGATCTGCTCAATCAAAAGTATGGTTTAACTCTGATAGCTGAATGCACAGATCAGAAAGAAGTTTCACAGAATGATTCTATGTAGTTTATATTTCGAGACATTCCTTTTTCCACTATTACCCTCTTAGCGCTCCGAATCTCCACTTGCATTTTCTACAGAAAGAGTGTTTCAGAACGGCTCAATCAAAACGAAGTTTCAACTCTTTTAGTTGAACAAACAGAACAGAAAGAAGTTTCACACAATTCTTCTGTGTAGTTTTTATTTGTAGACATTCTTTCTCCCAATATAGGCCTCTAAGCGCTCTGAATGTCCAATTGCAGTTTCTACAGAAAGAATGTTTCAGAACGGCTCAATCAAAAGTAAGGTTCAACTCTGTTAGTTGAATGAACAGAACAGAAAGAAGTTTCATACATTGCTTCTGTGTAGTTTATATTTGAACATATTCTTTTTTCCACTATTACCCACTTAGCGCTACGAATGTCCAGTTGCATTTTCTACAGACAGAGTGTTTCAAAACTGCTCAAACAAAAGTATGGTTTAACTCTGTTAGCTGAATGCTCAGATCAGAAAGAAGTTTCACAGAATGCTTCTGTGTAGTTTATATTTGAATATATTCCTTTTTCCACTACTACGCTCTTAGCGCTCCAAATGTCCAGTTGCATTTTCTACAGAAAGAGTGTTCAGATCTGCTCAATTAAAAGTATGATTTAACTCTGTTAGCTGAATGCACAGATCAGAAAGAAGTTTCACCGAATGATTCTGTTTAGTTTATATTTGAAGACATTCCTTTTTCCACTATTACCCTCTTAGCGCTCCGAATCTCCACTTGCATTTTCTACAAAAAGAGTGTTTCATAACTGCTCAATCAAAAATATGTTTTATCTCTGTTAACTGAATTTACAGAATAGAAATAAGTTTCACAGAATGCATCTGTGTAGTTTTTATTTGAAGATATTCTTTTTCTCAATGTAGGCCTCTTAGCGCTTAGCATGTCCAATTGCAGTTTCTACAGAAAGAGTGTTTCAGAACGGCTCAATCAAAAGTAAGGTTCAACTCTGTTAGTTGAATGCACAGAACAGAAAGAATTTTCACAGAATGCTACTGTGTAGTTTATATTTGAATATATTCCTTTTTCCAGTATTACCCTCTTAGCGCTCCGAATGTCCACTTGCATTTTCTACAGAAAGAGTGTTCAGAACTGCGCAATCAAAAGTATGGTTTAACTCTGTTAGCTTAATGAACATATCAGAAATAAGTTTCAAACAATGCTTCTGTGTAGTTTTTATTTGAAGGTATTATTTTTCCCAATAGAGGCCTCTTAGCGCTCAGAATGTCCAATTGCAGTTTCTACAGAAGGAGTGTTTCAGAAAGGCTCAATCAAAAGTAAGGTTCAACTCTGTTAGTTGAATGCACAGAACAGAAAGAAGTTTCATACAATGCTTCTGTGTAGTTTGTATTTGAACATATTCTTTTTTCCACTATTACCCACTTAGCGCTACGAATGTCCAGTTGCATTTTCTACAGACAGAGTGTTTCAAATCTGCTCAATCAAAAGTATGTTTTAACTCTGTTAGCTGAATGCTCAGATCAGAATGAAGTTTCACAGAATGCTTCTGTGTAGTTTGTATTTGAATATATTCCTTTTTCCACTACTAGTCTCTTAGCGCTCCAAATGTCCAGTTGCATTTTCTACAGAAAGAGTGTTCAGATCTGCTCAATCAAAAGTATGGTTTAACTCTGTTAGCTGAATGCACAGATCAGAAAGAAGTTTCACAGAATGATTCTGTGTAGTTTATATTTGGAGACATTCCTTTTTCCACTATTACCCTCTTAGCGCTCCGAATCTCCACTTGCATTTTCTACAGAAAGAGTGTTTCAGAACGGCTCAATCAAAACTAAGCTTCAACTCTTTTAGTTGAACAAACAGAACAGAAAGAAGTTTCACACAATTCTTCTGTGTAGTTTTTATTTGTAGACATTCTTTTTCCCAATGTAGTCCTCTTAGCGCTCAGAATGTCCAATTGCAGTTTCTACAGAAAGAGGGTTTCAGAACGGCTCAGTCAAAAGTAAGGTTCAACTCTGTTAGTTGAATGCACAGAACAGAAAGAAGTTTCATAAAATGCTTCTGTGTAGTTTATATTTGAATATATTCCTTTTTCCACTGCTACGCTCTTAGCGCTCCAAATGTCCAGTTGCATTTTCTACAGAAAGAGTGTTCAGATCTGCTCAATTAAAAGTGTGGTTTAACTCTGTTAGCTGAATGCACAGATCAGAAAAAAGTTTCACCGAATGATTCTGTGTAGTTTATATTTGAAGACATTCCTTTTTCCACTATTACCCTCTTAGCGCTCCGAATCTCCACTTGCATTTTCTACAAAAAGAGTGTTTCATAACTGCTCAATCAAAAATATGTTTTATCTCTGTTAACTGAATTTACAGATCAGAAATAAGTTTCACAGAATGCATCTGTGTAGTTTTTGTTTGAAGATATTCTTTTTCCCAATGTAGGCCTCTTAGCGCTTAGCATGTCCAATTGCAGTTTCTACAGAAAGAGTGTTTCAGAACGGCTCAATCAAAAGTAAGGTTCAACTCTGTTAGTAGAATGCACAGAACAGAAAGAATTTTCACAGAATGCTACTGTGTAGTTTATATTTGAATATATTCCTTTTTCCACTATTACACTCTTAGCGCTCCGAATGTCCACTTGCATTTTCTACAGAAATAGTGTTCAGAACTGCGCAATCAAAAGTATGGTTTAACTCTGTTAGATTAATGAACATATCAGAAATAAGTTTCAAACAATGCTTCTGTGTAGTTTTTATTTAAAGATATTATTTTTCCCAATATAGGCCTCTTAGTGCTCAGAATGTCCAATTGCAGTTTCTACAGAAAGAGTGTTTCAGAAAGGCTCAATCAAAAGTAAGGTTCAAATCTGTTAGTTGAATGCACAGAACAGAAAGAAGTTTCATACAATGCTTCTGTGTAGTTTATATTTGAACATATTCTTTTTTCCAGTATTACCCACTTAGCGCTACGAATGTCCAGTTGCATTTGCTACAGACAGAGTGTTTCAAAACTGCTCAATCAAAAGTATGGTTTAACTCTGTTAGCTGAATGCTCAGATCAGAAAGAAGTTTCACAGAATGCTTCTGTGTAGTATATATTTGAATATATTCCTTTTTCCACTACTACTCTCTTAGCGCTCCAAATGTCCAGTTGCATTTTCTACAGAAAGAGTGTGCAGATCTGCTCAATCAAAAGTATGGTTTAAATATGTTAGCTGAATGAACAGATCAGAAAGAAGTTTCACAGAATGATTCTGTGTAGTTTATATTTGGAGACATTCCTTTTTCCACTATTACCCTCTTAGCGCTCCGAATCTCCACTTGCATTTTCTACAGAAAGAGTGTTTCAGAACGGCTCAATCAAAACTAAGGTTCAACTCTTTTAGTTGAACAAACAGAACAGAAAGAAGTTTCACACAATTCTTCTGTGTAGTTTTTATTTGTAGACATTCTTTCTCCCAATATAGGCCTCTTAGCGCTCTGAATGTCCAATTGCAGTTTCTACAGAAAGAATGTTTCAGAACGGCTCAATCAAAAGTAAGGTTCAACTCTGTTAGTTGAATGAACAGAACAGAAAGAAGTTTCATACAATGCTTCTGTGTAGTTTATATTTGAACATATTCTTTTTTCCACTATTACCCACTTAGCGCTACGAATGTCCAGTTGCATTTTCTACAGACAGAGTGTTTCAAAACTGCTCAAACAAAAGTATGGTTTAACTCTGTTAGCTGAATGCTCAGATCAGAAAGAAGTTTCACAGAATGCTTCTGTGTAGTTTATATTTGAATATATTCCTTTTTCCACTACTACGCTCTTAGCGCTCCAAATGTCCAGTTGCATTTTCTACAGAAAGAGTGTTCAGATCTGCTCAATTAAAAGTATGATTTAACTCTGTTAGCTGAATGCACAGATCAGAAAGAAGTTTCACCGAATGATTCTGTTTAGTTTATATTTGAAGACATTCCTTTTTCCACTATTACCCTCTTAGCGCTCCGAATCTCCACTTGCATTTTCTACAAAAAGAGTGTTTCATAACTGCTCAATCAAAAATATGTTTTATCTCTGTTAACTGAATTTACAGAATAGAAATAAGTTTCACAGAATGCATCTGTGTAGTTTTTATTTGAAGATATTCTTTTTCTCAATGTAGGCCTCTTAGCGCTTAGCATGTCCAATTGCAGTTTCTACAGAAAGAGTGTTTCAGAACGGCTCAATAAAAAGTAAGGTTCAACTCTGTTAGTTGAATGCACAGAACAGAAAGAATTTTCACAGAATGCTACTGTGTAGTTTATATTTGAATATATTCCTTTTTCCAGTATTACCCTCTTAGCGCTCCGAATGTCCACTTGCATTTTCTACAGAAAGAGTGTTCAGAACTGCGCAATCAAAAGTATGGTTTAACTCTGTTAGCTTAATGAACATATCAGAAATAAGTTTCAAACAATGCTTCTGTGTAGTTTTTATTTGAAGGTATTATTTTTCCCAATAGAGGCCTCTTAGCGCTCAGAATGTCCAATTGCAGTTTCTACAGAAGGAGTGTTTCAGAAAGGCTCAATCAAAAGTAAGGTTCAACTCTGTTAGTTGAATGCACAGAACAGAAAGAAGTTTCATACAATGCTTCTGTGTAGTTTGTATTTGAACATATTCTTTTTTCCACTATTACCCACTTAGCGCTACGAATGTCCAGTTGCATTTTCTACAGACAGAGTGTTTCAAATCTGCTCAATCAAAAGTATGTTTTAACTCTGTTAGCTGAATGCTCAGATCAGAATGAAGTTTCACAGAATGCTTCTGTGTAGTTTGTATTTGAATATATTCCTTTTTCCACTACTAGTCTCTTAGCGCTCCAAATGTCCAGTTGCATTTTCTACAGAAAGAGTGTTCAGATCTGCTCAATCAAAAGTATGGTTTAACTCTGTTAGCTGAATGCACAGATCAGAAAGAAGTTTCACAGAATGATTCTGTGTAGTTTATATTTGGAGACATTCCTTTTTCCACTATTACCCTCTTAGCGCTCCGAATCTCCACTTGCATTTTCTACAGAAAGAGTGTTTCAGAACGGCTCAATCAAAACTAAGCTTCAACTCTTTTAGTTGAACAAACAGAACAGAAAGAAGTTTCACACAATTCTTCTGTGTAGTTTTTATTTGTAGACATTCTTTTTCCCAATGTAGTCCTCTTAGCGCTCAGAATGTCCAATTGCAGTTTCTACAGAAAGAGGGTTTCAGAACGGCTCAGTCAAAAGTAAGGTTCAACTCTGTTAGTTGAATGCACAGAACAGAAAGAAGTTTCATAAAATGCTTCTGTGTAGTTTATATTTGAATATATTCCTTTTTCCACTGCTACGCTCTTAGCGCTCCAAATGTCCAGTTGCATTTTCTACAGAAAGAGTGTTCAGATCTGCTCAATTAAAAGTGTGGTTTAACTCTGTTAGCTGAATGCACAGATCAGAAAAAAGTTTCACCGAATGATTCTGTGTAGTTTATATTTGAAGACATTCCTTTTTCCACTATTACCCTCTTAGCGCTCCGAATCTCCACTTGCATTTTCTACAAAAAGAGTGTTTCATAACTGCTCAATCAAAAATATGTTTTATCTCTGTTAACTGAATTTACAGATCAGAAATAAGTTTCACAGAATGCATCTGTGTAGTTTTTGTTTGAAGATATTCTTTTTCCCAATGTAGGCCTCTTAGCGCTTAGCATGTCCAATTGCAGTTTCTACAGAAAGAGTGTTTCAGAACGGCTCAATCAAAAGTAAGGTTCAACTCTGTTAGTAGAATGCACAGAACAGAAAGAATTTTCACAGAATGCTACTGTGTAGTTTATATTTGAATATATTCCTTTTTCCACTATTACACTCTTAGCGCTCCGAATGTCCACTTGCATTTTCTACAGAAAGAGTGTTCAGAACTGCGCAATCAAAAGTATGGTTTAACTCTGTTAGATTAATGAACATATCAGAAATAAGTTTCAAACAATGCTTCTGTGTAGTTTTTATTTGAAGATATTATTTTTCCCAATATAGGCCTCTTAGCGCTCAGAATGTCCAATTGCAGTTTCTACAGAAAGAGTGTTTCAGAAAGGCTCAATCAAAAGTAAGGTTCAACTCTGTTAGTTGAATGCACAGAACAGAAAGAAGTTTCATACAATGCTTCTGTGTAGTTTATATTTGAACATATTCTTTTTTCCAGTATTACCCACTTAGCGCTACGAATGTCCAGTTGCATTTGCTACAGACAGAGTGTTTCAAAACTGCTCAATCAAAAGTATGGTTTAACTCTGTTAGCTGAATGCTCAGATCAGAAAGAAGTTTCACAGAATGCTTCTGTGTAGTATATATTTGAATATATTCCTTTTTCCACTACTACTCTCTTAGCGCTCCAAATGTCCAGTTGCATTTTCTACAGAAAGAGTTTTCAGATCTGCTCAATCAAAAGTATGGTTTAAATATGTTAGCTGAATGAACAGATCAGAAAGAAGTTTCACAGAATGATTCTGTGTAGTTTATATTTGGAGACATTCCTTTTTCCACTATTACCCTCTTAGCGCTCCGAATCTCCACTTGCATTTTCTACAGAAAGAGTGTTTCAGAACGGCTCAATCAAAACTAAGGTTCAACTCTTTTAGTTGAACAAACAGAACAGAAAGAAGTTTCACACAATTCTTCTGTGTAGTTTTTATTTGTAGACATTCTTTTTCCCAATATAGGCCTCTTAGCGCTCTGAATATCCAATTGCAGTTTCTACAGAAAGAGTGTTTCAGAACGGGTCAATCAAAAGTAAGGTTCAACTCTGTTAGTTGAATGCACAGAACAGAAAGAAGTTTCATACAATGCTTCTGTGTAGTTTCTATTTGAACATATTCTTTTTTCCACTATTACCCACTTAGCGCTACGAATGTCCAGTTGCATTTTCTACAGACAGAGTGTTTCAAAACTGCTCAATCAAAAGTATGGTTTAACTCTGTTAGCTGAATGCTCAGATCAGAAAGAAGTTTCACAGAATGCTTCTGTGTAGTTTATATTTGAATATATTCCTTTTTCCACTACTTCTCTCTTAGCGCTCCAAATGTCCAGTGGCATTTTGTACAGAAAGAGTGTTCAGATCTGCTCAATCAAAAGTATGGTTTAACTCTGTTAGCTGAATGCACAGATCAGAAAGAAGTTTCACAGAATGATTCTGTGTAGTTTATATATGGAGACATTCCTTTTTCCACTATAACCCTCTTAGCGCTCCGAATCTCCACTTGCATTTTCTACAGAAAGAGTGTTTCAGAACGGCTCAATCAAAACTAAGGTTCAACTCTTTTAGTTGAACAAACAGAACAGAAAGTAGTTTCACACAATTCTTCTGTGTAGATTTTATTTGTAGACATTCTTTTTCCAAATATAGGCCTCCTAGCGCTCAGAATGTCCAATTGCAGTTTCTACAGAAAGAGTGTTTCAGAAAGGCTCAATCAAAAGTAAGGTTCAACTCTGTTAGTTGAATGCACAGAACAGAAAGAAGTTTCATACAATGCTTCTGTGTAGTTTATATTTGAACATATTCTTTTTTCCACTATTACCCACTTAGCGCTACGAATGTCCAGTTGCATTTTCTACAGACAGAGTGTTTCAAAACTGCTCAATCAAAAGTATGGTTTAACTCTGTTAGCTGAATGCTCAGATCAGAAAGAAGTTTCACAGAATGCTTCTGTGTAGTTTATATTTGAATATATTCCTTGTTCCACTACTACTCTCTTAGCGCTCCAAATGTCCAGTTGCATTTTCTACAGAAAGAGTGTTCAGATCTGCTCAATCAAAAGTATGGTTTAACTCTGTTAGCTGAATGCACAGATCAGAAAGAAGTTTCACAGAATGATTCTGTGTAGTTTATATTTGGAGACATTCCTTTTTCCACTATTACCCTCTTAGCGCTCCGAATCTCCACTTGCATTTTCTACAGAAAGAGTGTTTCAGAACGGCTCAATCAAAACTAAGGTTCAACTCCTTTAGTTGAACAAACAGAACAGAAAGAAGTTTCACACAATTCTTCTGTGTAGTTTTTATTTGTAGACATTCTTTTTCCCAATGTAGTCCTCTTAGCGCTCAGAATGTCCAATTGCAGTTTCTACAGAAAGAGGGTTTCAGAACGGCTCAGTCAAAAGTAAGGTTCAACTCTGTTAGTTGAATGCACAGAACAGAAAGAAGTTTCATAAAATGCTTCTGTGTAGTTTATATTTGAATATATTCCTTTTTCCACTGCTACGCTCTTAGCGCTCCAAATGTCCAGTTGCATTTTCTACAGAAAGAGTGTTCAGATCTGCTCAATTAAAAGTGTGGTTTAACTCTGTTAGCTGAATGCACAGATCAGAAAAAAGTTTCACCGAATGATTCTGTGTAGTTTATATTTGAAGACATTCCTTTTTCCACTATTACCCTCTTAGCGCTCCGAATCTCCACTTGCATTTTCTACAAAAAGAGTGTTTCATAACTGCTCAATCAAAAATATGTTTTATCTCTGTTAACTGAATTTACAGATCAGAAATAAGTTTCACAGAATGCATCTGTGTAGTTTTTGTTTGAAGATATTCTTTTTCCCAATGTAGGCCTCTTAGCGCTTAGCATGTCCAATTGCAGTTTCTACAGAAAGAGTGTTTCAGAACGGCTCAATCAAAAGTAAGGTTCAACTCTGTTAGTAGAATGCACAGAACAGAAAGAATTTTCACAGAATGCTACTGTGTAGTTTATATTTGAATATATTCCTTTTTCCACTATTACACTCTTAGCGCTCCGAATGTCCACTTGCATTTTCTACAGAAAGAGTGTTCAGAACTGCGCAATCAAAAGTATGGTTTAACTCTGTTAGATTAATGAACATATCAGAAATAAGTTTCAAAAAATGCTTCTGTGTAGTTTTTATTTGAAGATATTATTTTTCCCAATATAGGCCTCTTAGCGCTCAGAATGTCCAATTGCAGTTTCTACAGAAAGAGTGTTTCAGAAAGGCTCAATCAAAAGTAAGGTTCAACTCTGTTAGTTGAATGCACAGAACAGAAAGAAGTTTCATACAATGCTTCTGTGTAGTTTATATTTGAACATATTCTTTTTTCCAGTATTACCCACTTAGCGCTACGAATGTCCAGTTGCATTTGCTACAGACAGAGTGTTTCAAAACTGCTCAATCAAAAGTATGGTTTAACTCTGTTAGCTGAATGCTCAGATCAGAAAGAAGTTTCACAGAATGCTTCTGTGTAGTATATATTTGAATATATTCCTTTTTCCACTACTACTCTCTTAGCGCTCCAAATGTCCAGTTGCATTTTCTACAGAAAGAGTGTTCAGATCTGCTCAATCAAAAGTATGGTTTAAATATGTTAGCTGAATGAACAGATCAGAAAGAAGTTTCACAGAATGATTCTGTGTAGTTTATATTTGGAGACATTCCTTTTTCCACTATTACCCTCTTAGCGCTCCGAATCTCCACTTGCATTTTCTACAGAAAGAGTGTTTCAGAACGGCTCAATCAAAACTAAGGTTCAACTCTTTTAGTTGAACAAACAGAACAGAAAGAAGTTTCACACAATTCTTCTGTGTAGTTTTTATTTGTAGACATTCTTTTTCCCAATATAGGCCTCTTAGCGCTCTGAATATCCAATTGCAGTTTCTACAGAAAGAGTGTTTCAGAACGGGTCAATCAAAAGTAAGGTTCAACTCTGTTAGTTGAATGCACAGAACAGAAAGAAGTTTCATACAATGCTTCTGTGTAGTTTATATTTGAACATATTCTTTTTGCACTATTACCCACTTAGCGCTACGAATGTCCAGTTGCATTTCCTACAGACAGAGTGTTTCAAAACTGCGCAATCAAAAGTATGGTTTAACTCTGTTAGCTGAATGCTCAGATCAGAAAGAAGTTTCACAGAATGCTTCTGTGTAGTTTATATTTGAATATATTCCTTTTTCCACTACTACTCTCTTAGCGCTCCAAATGTCCAGTTGCATTTTCTACAGAAAGAGTGTTCAGATCTGCTCAATCAAAAGTATGGTTTAACTCTGTTAGCTGAATGCACAGATCAGAAAGAAATTTCACCGAATGATTCTGTGTAGTTTATATTTGAAGACATTCCTTTTTCCACTATTACCCTCTTAGCGCTCCGAATCTCCACTTGCATTTTCTACAAAAAGAGTGTTTCATAACTGCTCAATCAAAAATATGCTTTATCTCTGTTAACTGAATTTACAGATCAGAAATAAGTTTCACAGAATGCATCTGTGTAGTTTTTATTTGAAGATATTCTTTTTCCCAATGTAGGCCTCTTAGCGCTTAGCATGTCCAATTGCAGTTTCTACAGAAAGAGTGTTTCAGAACGGCTCAATCAAAAGTAAGGTTCAACTCTGTTAGTTGAATGCACAGAACAGAAAGAATTTTCACAGAATGCTACTGTGTAGTTTATATTTGAATATATTCCTTTTTCCACTATTACCCTCTTAGCGCTCTGAATGTCCAATTGCATTTTCTACAGAAAGAGTGTTCAGAACTGCGCAATCAAAAGTATGGTTTAACTCTGTTAGCTTAATGAACATATCAGAAATAAGTTTCACACAATGCTTCTGTTATTTTTTATTTGAAGATATTATTTTTCCCAATAGAGGCCTCTTAGCGCTCAGAATGTCCAATTGCAGTTTCTACAGAAAGAGTGTTTCAGAAAGGCTCAATCAAAAGTAAGGTTCAACTCTGTTAGTTGAATGCACAGAACAGAAAGAAGTTTCATACAATGCTTCTGTGTAGTTTATATTTGAACATATTCTTTTTTCCACTATTACCCACTTAGCGCTACGAATGTCCAGTTGCATTTTCTACAGACAGAGTGTTTCAAAACTGCTCAATCAAAAGTATGGTTTAACTCTGTTAGCTGAATGCTCAGATCAGAAAGAAGTTTCACAGAATGCTTCTGTGTAGTGTATATTTGAATATATTCCTTTTTCCACTACTACTCTCTTAGCGCTCCAAATGTCCAGTTGCATTTTCTACAGAAAGAATGTTCAGATCTGCTGAATCAAAAGTATGGTTTAACTCTGTTAGCTGAATGCACAGATCAGAAAGAAG
The DNA here is from genome assembly GCF_028878055.3 of Symphalangus syndactylus. Classification (NCBI taxonomy): domain Eukaryota; kingdom Metazoa; phylum Chordata; class Mammalia; order Primates; family Hylobatidae; genus Symphalangus; species Symphalangus syndactylus. The sequence goes on from NC_072436.2 coordinate 2,538,837, forward strand.
TTTCACAGAATGATTCTGTGTAGTTTATATTTGGAGACATTCCTTTTTCCACTATTACCCTCTTAGCGCTCCGAATCTCCACTTGCATTTTCTACAGAAAGATTGTTTCAGAACGGCTCAATCAAAACTAAGGTTCAACTCTTTTAGTTGAACAAACAGAACAGAAAGAAGTTTCACACAATTCTTCTGTGTAGTTTTTATTTGTAGACATTCTTTTTCCCAATGTAGGCCTCTTAGCGCTCAGAATGTCCAATTGCAGTTTCTACAGAAAGAGTGTTTCAGAACGGCTCAATCAAAAGTAAGGTTCAACTCTGTTAGTTGAATGCACAGAACAGAAAGAAGTTTCATACAATGCTTCTGTGTAGTTTATATTTGAACATATTCTTTTTTCCACTATTACCCACTTAGCGCTCCGAATGTCCAGTTGCATTTTCTACAGACAGAGTGTTTCAAAACTGCTCAATCAAAAGTATGGTTTAACTCTGATAGCTGAATGCTCAGATCAGAAAGAAGTTTCACAGAATGCTTCTGTGTAGTATATATTTGAATATATTCCTTTTTCCACTACTACTCTCTTAGCGCTCCAAATGTCCAGTTGCATTTTCTACAGAAAGAGTGTTCAGACCTGCTCAATCAAAAGTATGGTTTAACTCTGTTAGCTGAATGCACAGATCAGAAAGAAGTTTCACAGAATGATTCTGTGTAGTTTATATTTGGAGACATTCCTTTTTCCACTATTACTCTCTTAGCGCTCCGAATCTCCACTTGCATTTTCTACAGAAAGAGTGTTTCAGAACGGCTCAATCAAAACCAAGGTTCAACTCTTTTAGTTGAACAAACAGAACAGAAAGAAGTTTCACACAATTCTTCTGTGTAGTTTTTATTTGTAGACATTGTTTTTCCCAATATAGGCCTCTTAGCGCTCAGAATGTCCAATTGCAGTTTCTACAGAAAGAGTGTTTCAGAACGGCTCAATCAAAAGTAAGGTTCAACTCTGTTAGTTGAATGCACAGAACAGAAAGAAGTTTCATACAATGCTTCTGTGTAGTTTATATTTGAACATATTCTTTTGTCCACTATAACCCACTTAGCGCTACGAATGTCCAGTTGCATTTTCTACAGACAGAGTGTTTCAAAACTGCTCAATCAAAAGTATGGTTTAACTCTGTTAGCTGAATGCTCAGATCAGAAAGATGTTTCACAGAATGCTTCTGTGTAGTTTATATTTGAATATATTTCTTTTTCCACTACTACGCTCTTAGCGCTCCAAATGTCCAGTTGCATTCTCTACAGAAAGAGTGTTCAGATCTGCTCAATCAAAAGTATGGTTTAACTCTGTTAGCTGAATGCACAGATCAGAAAGAAGTTTCACCGAATGATTCTGTGTAGTTTATATTTGAAGACATTCCTTTTTACACTATTACCCTCTTAGCGCTCCGAATCTCCACTTGCATTTTCTACAAAAAGAGTGTTTCATAACTGCTCAATCAAAAATATGTTTTATCTCTGTTAACTGAATTTACAGATCAGAAATAAGTTTCACAGAATGCATCTGTGTAGTTTTTATATGAAGATATTCTTTTTCCCAATATAGGCCTCTTAGCGCTTAGCATGTCCAATTGCAGTTTCTACAGAAAGAGTGTTTCAGAACGGCTCAATCAAAAGTAAGGTTCAACTCTGTTGGTTGAATGCACAGAACAGAAAGAATTTTCACAGAATGCTACTGTGTAGTTTATATTTGAATATATTCCTTTTTCCACTATTACCCTCTTAGCGCTCCGAATGTCCACTTGCATTTTCTACAGAAAGAGTGTTCAGAACTGCGCAATCAAAAGTATGGTTTAATTCTGTTAGCTTAATGAACATATCAGAAATAAGTTTCACACAATGCTTCTGTGTAGTTTTTATTTGAAGATATTATTTTTCCCAATAGAGGCCTCTTAGCGCTCAGAATGTCCAATTGCAGTTTCTACAGAAAGAGAGTTTCAGAAAGGCTCAATCAAAAGTAAGGTTCAACTCTGTTAGTTGAATGCACAGAACAGAAAGAATTTTCACAGAATGCTACTGTGTAGTTTATATTTGAATATATTCCTTTTTCCAGTATTACCCTCTTAGCGCTCCGAATGTCCACTTGCATTTTCTACAGAAAGAGTGTTCAGAACTGCGCAATCAAAAGTATGGTTTAACTCTGTTAGCTTAATGAACATATCAGAAATAAGTTTCAAACAATGCTTCTGTGTAGTTTTTATTTGAAGGTATTATTTTTCCCAATAGAGGCCTCTTAGCGCTCAGAATGTCCAATTGCAGTTTCTACAGAAAGAGTGTTTCAGAAAGGCTCAATCAAAAGTAAGGTTCAACTCTGTTAGTTGAATGCACAGAACAGAAAGTAGTTTCATACAATGCTTCTGTGTAGTTTGTATTTGAACATATTCTCTTTTCAACTATTACCCACTTAGCTCTACGAATGTCCAGTTGCATTTTCTACAGACAGAGTGTTTCAAAACTGCTCAATCAAAAGTATGGTTTAACTCTGTTAGCTGAATGCTCAGATCAGAAAGAAGTTTCACAGAATGCTTCTGTGTAGTTTATATTTGAATATATTCCTTTTTCCACTACTACTCTCTTAGCGCTCCAAATGTCCAGTTGCATTTTCTACAGAAAGAGTGTTCAGATCTGCTCAATCAAAAGTATGGTTTAACTCTGTTAGCTGAATGCACAGATCAGAAAGAAGTTTCACAGAATGATTCTGTGTAGTTTATATTTGGAGACATTCCTTTTTCCACTATTACCCTCTTAGCGCTCCGAATCTCCACTTGCATTTTCTACAGAAAGAGTGTTTCAGAACGGCTCAATCAAAACTAAGGTTCAACTCTTTTAGTTGAACAAACAGAACAGAAAGAAGTTTCACACAATTCTTCTGTGTAGTTTTTATTTGTAGACATTCTTTTTCCCAATATAGGCCTCTTAGCGCTCTGAATATCCAATTGCAGTTTCTACAGAAAGAGTGTTTCAGAACGGCTCAATCAAAAGTAAGGTTCAACTCTGTTAGTTGAATGCACAGAACAGAAAGAAGTTTCATACAATGCTTCTGTGTAGTTTATATTTGAACATATTCTTTTTTCCACTATTACCCACTTAGCGCTACGAATGTCCAGTTGCATTTTCTACAGACACAGTGTTTCAAAACTGCTCAAACAAAAGTATGGTTTAACTCTGTTAGCTGAATGCTCAGATCAGAAAGAAGTTTCACAGAATGCTTCTGTGTAGTTTATATTTGAATATATTCCTTTTTCCACTACTACGCTCTTAGCGCTCCAAATGTCCAGTTGCATTTTCTACAGAAAGAGTGTTCAGATCTGCTCAATTAAAAGTATGGTTTAACTCTGTTAGCTGAATGCACAGATCAGAAAGATGTTTCACCGAATGATTCTGTGTAGTTTATATTTGAAGACATTCCTTTTTCCACTCTTACCATCTTAGCGCTCCGAATCTCCACTTGCATTTTCTACAAAAAGAGTGTTTCATAACTGCTCAATCAAAAATATGTTTTATCTCTGTTAACTGAATTTACAGAATAGAAATAAGTTTCACAGAATGCATCTGTGTAGTTTTTATTTGAAGATATTCTTTTTCTCAATGTAGGCCTCTTAGCGCTTAGCATGTCCAATTGCAGTTTCTACAGAAAGAGTGTTTCAGAACGGCTCAATCAAAAGTAAGGTTCAACTCTGTTAGTTGAATGCACAGAACAGAAAGAATTTTCACAGAATGCTACTGTGTAGTTTATATTTGAATATATTCCTTTTTCCAGTATTACCCTCTTAGCGCTCCGAATGTCCACTTGCATTTTCTACAGAAACAGTGTTCAGAACTGCGCAATCAAAAGTATGGTTTAACTCTGTTAGCTTAATGAACATATCAGAAATAAGTTTCAAACAATGCTTCTGTGTAGTTTTTATTTGAAGGTATTATTTTTCCCAATAGAGGCCTCTTAGCGCTCAGAATGTCCAATTGCAGTTTCTACAGAAAGAGTGTTTCAGAAAGGCTCAATCAAAAGTAAGGTTCAACTCTGTTAGTTGAATGCACAGAACAGAAAGAAGTTTCATACAATGCTTCTGTGTAGTTTGTATTTGAACATATTCTTTTTTCCACTATTACCCACTTAGCTCTACGAATGTCCAGTTGCATTTTCTACAGACAGAGTGTTTCAAAACTGCTCAATCAAAAGTATGGTTTAACTCTGTTAGCTGAATGCTCAGATCAGAAAGAAGTTTCACAGAATGCTTCTGTGTAGTTTATATTTGAATATATTCCTTTTTCCACTACTAATCTCTTAGCGCTCCAAATGTCCAGTTGCATTTTCTACAGAAAGAGTGTTCAGATCTGCTCAATCAAAAGTATGGTTTAACTCTGTTAGCTGAATGCACAGATCAGAAAGAAGTTTCACAGAATGATTCTGTGTAGTTTATATTTGGAGACATTCCTTTTTCCACTATTACCCTCTTAGCGCTCCGAATCTCCACTTGCATTTTCTACAGAAAGAGTGTTTCAGAACGGCTCAATCAAAACTAAGCTTCAACTCTTTTAGATGAACAAACAGAACAGAAAGAAGTTTCACACAATTCTTCTGTGTAGTTTTTATTTGTAGACATTCTTTTTCCCAATGTAGGCCTCTTAGCGCTCAGAATGTCCAATTGCAGTTTCTACAGAAAGAGTGTTTCAGAACGGCTCAGTCAAAAGTAAGGTTCAACTCTGTTAGTTGAATGCACAGAATAGAAAGAAGTTTCATACAATGCTTCTGTGTAGTTTATATTTGAATATATTCCTTTTTCCACTACTACGCTCTTAGCGCTCCAAATGTCCAGTTGCATTTTCTACAGAAAGAGTGTTCAGATCTGCTCAATTAAAAGTGTGGTTTAACTCTGTTAGCTGAATGCACAGATCAGAAAAAAGTTTCACCGAATGATTCTGTGTAGTTTATATTTGAAGACATTCCTTTTTCCACTATTACCCTCTTAGCGCTCCGAATCTCCACTTGCAATTTCTACAAAAAGAGTGTTTCATAACTGCTCAATCAAAAATATGTTTTATCTCTGTTAACTGAATTTACAGATCAGAAATAAGTTTCACAGAATGCATCTGTGTAGTTTTTATTTGAAGATATTTTTTTCCCAATGTAGGCCTCTTAGCGCTTAGCATGTCCAATTGCAGTTTCTACAGAAAGAGTGTTTCAGAACGGCTCAATCAAAAGTAAGGTTCAACTCTGTTAGTTGAATGCACAGAACAGAAAGAATTTTCACAGAATGCTACTGTGTAGTTTATATTTGAATATATTCCTTTTTCCACTATTACACTCTTAGCGCTCCGAATGTCCACTTGCATTTTCTACAGAAAGAGTGTTCAGAACTGCGCAATCAAAAGTATGGTTTAACTCTGTTAGCTTAATGAACATATCAGAAATAAGTTTCAAACAATGCTTCTGTGTAGTTTTTATTTGAAGATATTATTTTTCCCAATATAGGCCTCTTAGCGCTCAGAATGTCCAATTGCAGTTTCTACAGAAAGAGTGTTTCAGAAAGGCTCAATCAAAAGTAAGGTTCAACTCTGTTAGTTGAATGCACAGAACAGAAAGAAGTTTCATACAATGCTTCTGTGTAGTTTATATTTGAACATATTCTTTTTTCCAGTATTACCCACTTAGCGCTACGAATGTCCAGTTGCATTTTCTACAGACAGAGTGTTTCAAAACTGCGCAATCAAAAGTATGGTTTAACTCTGTTAGCTGAATGCTCAGATCAGAAAGAAGTTTCACAGAATGCTTCTGTGTAGTATATATTTGAATATATTCCTTTTTCCACTACTACTCTCTTAGCGCTCCAAATGTCCAGTTGCATTTTCTACAGAAAGAGTGTTCAGATCTGCTCAATCAAAAGTATGGTTTAACTCTGTTAGCTGAATGCACAGATCAGAAAGAAGTTTCACAGAATGATTCTGTGTAGTTTATATTTGGAGACATTCCTTTTTCCACTATTACTCTCTTAGCGCTCCGAATCTCCACTTGCATTTTCTACAGAAAGAGTGTTTCAGAACGGCTCAATCAAAACCAAGGTTCAACTCTTTTAGTTGAACAAACAGAACAGAAAGGAGTTTCACACAATTCTTCTGTGTAGTTTTTATTTGTAGACATTGTTTTTCCCAATATAGGCCTCTTAGCGCTCAGAATGTCCAATTGCAGTTTCTACAGAAAGAGTGTTTCAGAACGGCTCAATCAAAAGTAAGGTTCAACTCTGTTAGTTGAATGCACAGAACAGAAAGAAGTTTCATACAATGCTTCTGTGTAGTTTATATTTGAACATATTCTTTTGTCCACTATAACCCACTTAGCGCTACGAATGTCCAGTTGCATTTTCTACAGACAGAGAGTTTCAAAACTGCTCAATCAAAGTATGGATTAACTCTGTTAGCTGAATGCTCAGATCAGAAAGATGTTTCACAGAATGCTTCTGTGTAGTTTATATTTGAATATATTACTTTTTCCTCTACTACGCTCTTAGCGCTCCAAATGTCCAGTTGCATTTTCTACAGAAAGAGTGTTCAGATCTGCTCAATCAAAAGTATGGTTTAATTCTGTTAGCTGAATGCACAGATCAGAAAGAAGTTTCACAGAATGATTCTGTGTAGTTTATATTTGGAGACATTCCTTTTTCCACTATTACCCTCTTAGCGCTCCGAATCTCCACTTGCATTTTCTACAGAAAGAGTGTTTCAGAACGGCTCAATCAAAACTAAGGTTCAACTCTTTTAGTTGAACAAACAGAACAGAAAGAAGTTTCACACAATTCTTCTGTGTAGTTTTTATTTGTAGACATTCTTTTTCCCAATATAGGCCTCTTAGCGCTCAGAATGTCCAATTGCAGTTTCTACAGAAAGAGTGTTTCAGAACGGCTCAATCAAAAGTAAGGTTCAACTCTGTTAGTTGAATGCACAGAACAGAAAGAAGTTTCATACAATGCTTCTGTGTAGTTTATATTTGAACATATTCTTTTTTCCACTATTACCCACTTAGCGCTACGAATGTCCAGTTGCATTTTCTACAGACAGAGTGTTTCAAAACTGCGCAATCAAAAGTATGGTTTAACTCTGTTAGCTGAATGCTCAGAACCGAAATAAGTTTCACACAATGCTTCTGTGTAGTTTATATTTGAATATATTCCTTTTTCAACTACTACGCTCTTAGCGCTCCAAATGTCCAGTTGCATTTTCTACAGAAAGAGTGTTTCAGAAAGACTCAATCCAAAGTAAGGTTCAACTCTGTTAGCTGAATGCACAGATCAGAAAGAAGTTTCATACAATGCTTCTGTGTAGTTTATATTTGAACATATTCTTTTTTCCACTATTACCCACTTAGCGCTACGAATGTCCACTTGCATTTTCTACAAAAAGACTGTTTCAAAACTGCTCAATCAAAAATATGTTTTATCTCTGTTAACTGAATCTACAGATCAGAAATAAGTTTCACAGAATGCATCTGTGTAGTTTTTATTTGAAGATATTCTTTTTCCCAATATAGGCCTCTTAGCGCTTAGCATGTCCAATTGCAGTTTCTACAGAAAGAGTGTTTCAGAACGGCTCAATCAAAAGTAAGGTTCAACTCTGTTAGTTGAATGCACAGAACAGAAAGAATTTTCACAGAATGCTACTGTGTAGTTTATATTTTAATATATTCCTTTTTCCACTATTACCCTCTTAGCGCTCCGAATGTCAACTTGCATTTTCTACAGAAAGAGTGTTCAGAACTGCGCCATCAAAAGTATGGTTTAACTCTGTTAGCTTAATGAACATATCAGAAATAAGTTTCACACAATGCTTCTGTGTAGTTTTTATTTGAAGATATTATTTTTCCCAATATAGGCCTCTTAGCGCTCAGAATGTCCAATTGCAGTTTCTACAGAAAGAGTGTTTCAGAACGGCTCAATCAAAAGTAAGGTTCAACTCTGTTAGTTGAATGCACAGAACAGAAAGAGGTTTCATACAATGCTTCTGTGTAGTTTATATTGGAACATATTCTTTTTTCCACTATTACCCACTTAGCGCTACGAATGTCCAGTTGCATTTTCTACAGACAGAGTGTTTCAAAACTGCTCAATCAAAAGTATGGTTTAACTCTGTTAGCTGAATGCTCAGATCAGAAAGAAGATTCACAGAATGCTTCTGTATAGTTTATATTTGAATATATTACTTTTTCCACTACTACTCTCTTAGCGCTCCAAATGTCCATTTGCATTTTCTACAGAAAGAGTGTTCAGATCTGCTCAATCAAAAGTATGGTTTAACTATGTTAGCTGAATGCACAGATCAGAAAGAAGTTTCACAGAATGATTCTGTGTAGTTTATATTTGGAGACATTCCTTTTTCCACTATTACCCTCTTAGCGCTCCGAATCTCCAATTGCATTTTCTACAGAAAGAGTGTTTCAGAACGGCTCAATCAAAACTAAGGTTCAACTCTTTTAGTTGAACAAACAGAACAGAAAGAAGTTTCACACAATTCTTCTGTGTAGTTTTTATTTGTAGACATTCTTTTTCCCAATATAGGCCTCTTAGCGCTCTGAATGTCCAATTGCAGTTTCTACAGAAAGAGTGTTTCAGAACGGGTCAATCAAAAGTAAGGTTCAACTCTGTTAGTTGAATGCACAGAACAGAAAGAAGTTTCATACAATGCTTCTGTGTAGTTTATATTTGAACATATTCTTTTTTCCACTATTACCCACTTAGCGCTACGAATGTCCAGTTGCATTTCCTACAGACAGAGTGTTTCAAAACTGCGCAATCAAAAGTATGGTTTAACTCTGTTAGCTGAATGCTCAGATCAGAAATAAGTTTCACACAATGCTTCTGTGTAGTTTATATTTGAATATATTCCTTTTTCCACTACTACGCTCTTTGCACTCCAAATGTCCAGTTGCATTTTCTACAGAAAAAGTGTCTCAGAAAGGCTCAATCCAAAGTATGGTTCAACTCTGTTAGCTGAATGCACAGATCAGAAAGAAGTTTCATACAATGCTTCTGTGTAGTTTATATTTGAACATATTTTTTTTCCGCTATTACCCACTTAGCGCTACGAATGTCCACTTGCATTTTCTACAAAAAGAGTGTTTCATAACTGCTCAATCAAAAATATGTTTTATCTCTGTTAACTGAATTTACAGATCAGAAATAAGTTTCACAGAATGCATCTGTGTAGTTTTTATTTGAAGATATTCTTTTTCCCAATGTAGGCCTCTTAGCGCTTAGCATGTCCAATTGCAGTTTCTACAGAAAGAGTGTTTCAGAACGGCTCAATCAAAAGTAAGGTTCAACTCTGTTAGTTGAATGCACAGAACAGAAAGAATTTTCACAGAATGCTACTGTGTAGTTTATATTTGAATATATTCCTTTTTCCACTATTACCCTCTTAGCGCTCCGAATGTCCACTTGCATTTTCTACAGAAAGAGTGTTCAGAACTGCGCAATCAAAAGTATGGTTTAACTCTGTTGGCTTAATGAACATATCAGAAATAAGTTTCACACAATGCTTCTGTGTAGTTTTTATTTGAAGATATTATTTTTCCCAATAGAGGCCTCTTAGCGCTCAGAATGTCCAATTGCAGTTTCTACAGAAAGAGTGTTTCAGAAAGGCTCAATCAAAAGTAAGGTTCAACTCTGTTAGTTGAATGCACAGAACAGAAAGAAGTTTCATACAATGCTTCTGTGTAGTTTATATTTGAACATATTCTTTTTCCACTATTACCCACTTAGCGCTACGAATGTCCAGTTGCATTTTCTACAGACAGAGTGTTTCAAAACTGCTCAATCAAAAGTATGGTTTAACTCTGTTAGCTGAATGCTCAGATCAGAAAGAAGTTTCACAGAATGCTTCTGTGTAGTTTATATTTGAATATATTCCTTTTTCCACTACTACGCTCTTAGCGCTCCAAATGTCCAGTTGCATTTTCTACAGAAAGAGTGTTCAGATCTGCTCAATCAAAAGTATGGTTTAACTCTGATAGCTGAATGCACAGATCAGAAAGAAGTTTCACAGAATGATTCTATGTAGTTTATATTTCGAGACATTCCTTTTTCCACTATTACCCTCTTAGCGCTCCGAATCTCCACTTGCATTTTCTACAGAAAGAGTGTTTCAGAACGGCTCAATCAAAACGAAGTTTCAACTCTTTTAGTTGAACAAACAGAACAGAAAGAAGTTTCACACAATTCTTCTGTGTAGTTTTTATTTGTAGACATTCTTTCTCCCAATATAGGCCTCTAAGCGCTCTGAATGTCCAATTGCAGTTTCTACAGAAAGAATGTTTCAGAACGGCTCAATCAAAAGTAAGGTTCAACTCTGTTAGTTGAATGAACAGAACAGAAAGAAGTTTCATACATTGCTTCTGTGTAGTTTATATTTGAACATATTCTTTTTTCCACTATTACCCACTTAGCGCTACGAATGTCCAGTTGCATTTTCTACAGACAGAGTGTTTCAAAACTGCTCAAACAAAAGTATGGTTTAACTCTGTTAGCTGAATGCTCAGATCAGAAAGAAGTTTCACAGAATGCTTCTGTGTAGTTTATATTTGAATATATTCCTTTTTCCACTACTACGCTCTTAGCGCTCCAAATGTCCAGTTGCATTTTCTACAGAAAGAGTGTTCAGATCTGCTCAATTAAAAGTATGATTTAACTCTGTTAGCTGAATGCACAGATCAGAAAGAAGTTTCACCGAATGATTCTGTTTAGTTTATATTTGAAGACATTCCTTTTTCCACTATTACCCTCTTAGCGCTCCGAATCTCCACTTGCATTTTCTACAAAAAGAGTGTTTCATAACTGCTCAATCAAAAATATGTTTTATCTCTGTTAACTGAATTTACAGAATAGAAATAAGTTTCACAGAATGCATCTGTGTAGTTTTTATTTGAAGATATTCTTTTTCTCAATGTAGGCCTCTTAGCGCTTAGCATGTCCAATTGCAGTTTCTACAGAAAGAGTGTTTCAGAACGGCTCAATCAAAAGTAAGGTTCAACTCTGTTAGTTGAATGCACAGAACAGAAAGAATTTTCACAGAATGCTACTGTGTAGTTTATATTTGAATATATTCCTTTTTCCAGTATTACCCTCTTAGCGCTCCGAATGTCCACTTGCATTTTCTACAGAAAGAGTGTTCAGAACTGCGCAATCAAAAGTATGGTTTAACTCTGTTAGCTTAATGAACATATCAGAAATAAGTTTCAAACAATGCTTCTGTGTAGTTTTTATTTGAAGGTATTATTTTTCCCAATAGAGGCCTCTTAGCGCTCAGAATGTCCAATTGCAGTTTCTACAGAAGGAGTGTTTCAGAAAGGCTCAATCAAAAGTAAGGTTCAACTCTGTTAGTTGAATGCACAGAACAGAAAGAAGTTTCATACAATGCTTCTGTGTAGTTTGTATTTGAACATATTCTTTTTTCCACTATTACCCACTTAGCGCTACGAATGTCCAGTTGCATTTTCTACAGACAGAGTGTTTCAAATCTGCTCAATCAAAAGTATGTTTTAACTCTGTTAGCTGAATGCTCAGATCAGAATGAAGTTTCACAGAATGCTTCTGTGTAGTTTGTATTTGAATATATTCCTTTTTCCACTACTAGTCTCTTAGCGCTCCAAATGTCCAGTTGCATTTTCTACAGAAAGAGTGTTCAGATCTGCTCAATCAAAAGTATGGTTTAACTCTGTTAGCTGAATGCACAGATCAGAAAGAAGTTTCACAGAATGATTCTGTGTAGTTTATATTTGGAGACATTCCTTTTTCCACTATTACCCTCTTAGCGCTCCGAATCTCCACTTGCATTTTCTACAGAAAGAGTGTTTCAGAACGGCTCAATCAAAACTAAGCTTCAACTCTTTTAGTTGAACAAACAGAACAGAAAGAAGTTTCACACAATTCTTCTGTGTAGTTTTTATTTGTAGACATTCTTTTTCCCAATGTAGTCCTCTTAGCGCTCAGAATGTCCAATTGCAGTTTCTACAGAAAGAGGGTTTCAGAACGGCTCAGTCAAAAGTAAGGTTCAACTCTGTTAGTTGAATGCACAGAACAGAAAGAAGTTTCATAAAATGCTTCTGTGTAGTTTATATTTGAATATATTCCTTTTTCCACTGCTACGCTCTTAGCGCTCCAAATGTCCAGTTGCATTTTCTACAGAAAGAGTGTTCAGATCTGCTCAATTAAAAGTGTGGTTTAACTCTGTTAGCTGAATGCACAGATCAGAAAAAAGTTTCACCGAATGATTCTGTGTAGTTTATATTTGAAGACATTCCTTTTTCCACTATTACCCTCTTAGCGCTCCGAATCTCCACTTGCATTTTCTACAAAAAGAGTGTTTCATAACTGCTCAATCAAAAATATGTTTTATCTCTGTTAACTGAATTTACAGATCAGAAATAAGTTTCACAGAATGCATCTGTGTAGTTTTTGTTTGAAGATATTCTTTTTCCCAATGTAGGCCTCTTAGCGCTTAGCATGTCCAATTGCAGTTTCTACAGAAAGAGTGTTTCAGAACGGCTCAATCAAAAGTAAGGTTCAACTCTGTTAGTAGAATGCACAGAACAGAAAGAATTTTCACAGAATGCTACTGTGTAGTTTATATTTGAATATATTCCTTTTTCCACTATTACACTCTTAGCGCTCCGAATGTCCACTTGCATTTTCTACAGAAATAGTGTTCAGAACTGCGCAATCAAAAGTATGGTTTAACTCTGTTAGATTAATGAACATATCAGAAATAAGTTTCAAACAATGCTTCTGTGTAGTTTTTATTTAAAGATATTATTTTTCCCAATATAGGCCTCTTAGTGCTCAGAATGTCCAATTGCAGTTTCTACAGAAAGAGTGTTTCAGAAAGGCTCAATCAAAAGTAAGGTTCAAATCTGTTAGTTGAATGCACAGAACAGAAAGAAGTTTCATACAATGCTTCTGTGTAGTTTATATTTGAACATATTCTTTTTTCCAGTATTACCCACTTAGCGCTACGAATGTCCAGTTGCATTTGCTACAGACAGAGTGTTTCAAAACTGCTCAATCAAAAGTATGGTTTAACTCTGTTAGCTGAATGCTCAGATCAGAAAGAAGTTTCACAGAATGCTTCTGTGTAGTATATATTTGAATATATTCCTTTTTCCACTACTACTCTCTTAGCGCTCCAAATGTCCAGTTGCATTTTCTACAGAAAGAGTGTGCAGATCTGCTCAATCAAAAGTATGGTTTAAATATGTTAGCTGAATGAACAGATCAGAAAGAAGTTTCACAGAATGATTCTGTGTAGTTTATATTTGGAGACATTCCTTTTTCCACTATTACCCTCTTAGCGCTCCGAATCTCCACTTGCATTTTCTACAGAAAGAGTGTTTCAGAACGGCTCAATCAAAACTAAGGTTCAACTCTTTTAGTTGAACAAACAGAACAGAAAGAAGTTTCACACAATTCTTCTGTGTAGTTTTTATTTGTAGACATTCTTTCTCCCAATATAGGCCTCTTAGCGCTCTGAATGTCCAATTGCAGTTTCTACAGAAAGAATGTTTCAGAACGGCTCAATCAAAAGTAAGGTTCAACTCTGTTAGTTGAATGAACAGAACAGAAAGAAGTTTCATACAATGCTTCTGTGTAGTTTATATTTGAACATATTCTTTTTTCCACTATTACCCACTTAGCGCTACGAATGTCCAGTTGCATTTTCTACAGACAGAGTGTTTCAAAACTGCTCAAACAAAAGTATGGTTTAACTCTGTTAGCTGAATGCTCAGATCAGAAAGAAGTTTCACAGAATGCTTCTGTGTAGTTTATATTTGAATATATTCCTTTTTCCACTACTACGCTCTTAGCGCTCCAAATGTCCAGTTGCATTTTCTACAGAAAGAGTGTTCAGATCTGCTCAATTAAAAGTATGATTTAACTCTGTTAGCTGAATGCACAGATCAGAAAGAAGTTTCACCGAATGATTCTGTTTAGTTTATATTTGAAGACATTCCTTTTTCCACTATTACCCTCTTAGCGCTCCGAATCTCCACTTGCATTTTCTACAAAAAGAGTGTTTCATAACTGCTCAATCAAAAATATGTTTTATCTCTGTTAACTGAATTTACAGAATAGAAATAAGTTTCACAGAATGCATCTGTGTAGTTTTTATTTGAAGATATTCTTTTTCTCAATGTAGGCCTCTTAGCGCTTAGCATGTCCAATTGCAGTTTCTACAGAAAGAGTGTTTCAGAACGGCTCAATAAAAAGTAAGGTTCAACTCTGTTAGTTGAATGCACAGAACAGAAAGAATTTTCACAGAATGCTACTGTGTAGTTTATATTTGAATATATTCCTTTTTCCAGTATTACCCTCTTAGCGCTCCGAATGTCCACTTGCATTTTCTACAGAAAGAGTGTTCAGAACTGCGCAATCAAAAGTATGGTTTAACTCTGTTAGCTTAATGAACATATCAGAAATAAGTTTCAAACAATGCTTCTGTGTAGTTTTTATTTGAAGGTATTATTTTTCCCAATAGAGGCCTCTTAGCGCTCAGAATGTCCAATTGCAGTTTCTACAGAAGGAGTGTTTCAGAAAGGCTCAATCAAAAGTAAGGTTCAACTCTGTTAGTTGAATGCACAGAACAGAAAGAAGTTTCATACAATGCTTCTGTGTAGTTTGTATTTGAACATATTCTTTTTTCCACTATTACCCACTTAGCGCTACGAATGTCCAGTTGCATTTTCTACAGACAGAGTGTTTCAAATCTGCTCAATCAAAAGTATGTTTTAACTCTGTTAGCTGAATGCTCAGATCAGAATGAAGTTTCACAGAATGCTTCTGTGTAGTTTGTATTTGAATATATTCCTTTTTCCACTACTAGTCTCTTAGCGCTCCAAATGTCCAGTTGCATTTTCTACAGAAAGAGTGTTCAGATCTGCTCAATCAAAAGTATGGTTTAACTCTGTTAGCTGAATGCACAGATCAGAAAGAAGTTTCACAGAATGATTCTGTGTAGTTTATATTTGGAGACATTCCTTTTTCCACTATTACCCTCTTAGCGCTCCGAATCTCCACTTGCATTTTCTACAGAAAGAGTGTTTCAGAACGGCTCAATCAAAACTAAGCTTCAACTCTTTTAGTTGAACAAACAGAACAGAAAGAAGTTTCACACAATTCTTCTGTGTAGTTTTTATTTGTAGACATTCTTTTTCCCAATGTAGTCCTCTTAGCGCTCAGAATGTCCAATTGCAGTTTCTACAGAAAGAGGGTTTCAGAACGGCTCAGTCAAAAGTAAGGTTCAACTCTGTTAGTTGAATGCACAGAACAGAAAGAAGTTTCATAAAATGCTTCTGTGTAGTTTATATTTGAATATATTCCTTTTTCCACTGCTACGCTCTTAGCGCTCCAAATGTCCAGTTGCATTTTCTACAGAAAGAGTGTTCAGATCTGCTCAATTAAAAGTGTGGTTTAACTCTGTTAGCTGAATGCACAGATCAGAAAAAAGTTTCACCGAATGATTCTGTGTAGTTTATATTTGAAGACATTCCTTTTTCCACTATTACCCTCTTAGCGCTCCGAATCTCCACTTGCATTTTCTACAAAAAGAGTGTTTCATAACTGCTCAATCAAAAATATGTTTTATCTCTGTTAACTGAATTTACAGATCAGAAATAAGTTTCACAGAATGCATCTGTGTAGTTTTTGTTTGAAGATATTCTTTTTCCCAATGTAGGCCTCTTAGCGCTTAGCATGTCCAATTGCAGTTTCTACAGAAAGAGTGTTTCAGAACGGCTCAATCAAAAGTAAGGTTCAACTCTGTTAGTAGAATGCACAGAACAGAAAGAATTTTCACAGAATGCTACTGTGTAGTTTATATTTGAATATATTCCTTTTTCCACTATTACACTCTTAGCGCTCCGAATGTCCACTTGCATTTTCTACAGAAAGAGTGTTCAGAACTGCGCAATCAAAAGTATGGTTTAACTCTGTTAGATTAATGAACATATCAGAAATAAGTTTCAAACAATGCTTCTGTGTAGTTTTTATTTGAAGATATTATTTTTCCCAATATAGGCCTCTTAGCGCTCAGAATGTCCAATTGCAGTTTCTACAGAAAGAGTGTTTCAGAAAGGCTCAATCAAAAGTAAGGTTCAACTCTGTTAGTTGAATGCACAGAACAGAAAGAAGTTTCATACAATGCTTCTGTGTAGTTTATATTTGAACATATTCTTTTTTCCAGTATTACCCACTTAGCGCTACGAATGTCCAGTTGCATTTGCTACAGACAGAGTGTTTCAAAACTGCTCAATCAAAAGTATGGTTTAACTCTGTTAGCTGAATGCTCAGATCAGAAAGAAGTTTCACAGAATGCTTCTGTGTAGTATATATTTGAATATATTCCTTTTTCCACTACTACTCTCTTAGCGCTCCAAATGTCCAGTTGCATTTTCTACAGAAAGAGTTTTCAGATCTGCTCAATCAAAAGTATGGTTTAAATATGTTAGCTGAATGAACAGATCAGAAAGAAGTTTCACAGAATGATTCTGTGTAGTTTATATTTGGAGACATTCCTTTTTCCACTATTACCCTCTTAGCGCTCCGAATCTCCACTTGCATTTTCTACAGAAAGAGTGTTTCAGAACGGCTCAATCAAAACTAAGGTTCAACTCTTTTAGTTGAACAAACAGAACAGAAAGAAGTTTCACACAATTCTTCTGTGTAGTTTTTATTTGTAGACATTCTTTTTCCCAATATAGGCCTCTTAGCGCTCTGAATATCCAATTGCAGTTTCTACAGAAAGAGTGTTTCAGAACGGGTCAATCAAAAGTAAGGTTCAACTCTGTTAGTTGAATGCACAGAACAGAAAGAAGTTTCATACAATGCTTCTGTGTAGTTTCTATTTGAACATATTCTTTTTTCCACTATTACCCACTTAGCGCTACGAATGTCCAGTTGCATTTTCTACAGACAGAGTGTTTCAAAACTGCTCAATCAAAAGTATGGTTTAACTCTGTTAGCTGAATGCTCAGATCAGAAAGAAGTTTCACAGAATGCTTCTGTGTAGTTTATATTTGAATATATTCCTTTTTCCACTACTTCTCTCTTAGCGCTCCAAATGTCCAGTGGCATTTTGTACAGAAAGAGTGTTCAGATCTGCTCAATCAAAAGTATGGTTTAACTCTGTTAGCTGAATGCACAGATCAGAAAGAAGTTTCACAGAATGATTCTGTGTAGTTTATATATGGAGACATTCCTTTTTCCACTATAACCCTCTTAGCGCTCCGAATCTCCACTTGCATTTTCTACAGAAAGAGTGTTTCAGAACGGCTCAATCAAAACTAAGGTTCAACTCTTTTAGTTGAACAAACAGAACAGAAAGTAGTTTCACACAATTCTTCTGTGTAGATTTTATTTGTAGACATTCTTTTTCCAAATATAGGCCTCCTAGCGCTCAGAATGTCCAATTGCAGTTTCTACAGAAAGAGTGTTTCAGAAAGGCTCAATCAAAAGTAAGGTTCAACTCTGTTAGTTGAATGCACAGAACAGAAAGAAGTTTCATACAATGCTTCTGTGTAGTTTATATTTGAACATATTCTTTTTTCCACTATTACCCACTTAGCGCTACGAATGTCCAGTTGCATTTTCTACAGACAGAGTGTTTCAAAACTGCTCAATCAAAAGTATGGTTTAACTCTGTTAGCTGAATGCTCAGATCAGAAAGAAGTTTCACAGAATGCTTCTGTGTAGTTTATATTTGAATATATTCCTTGTTCCACTACTACTCTCTTAGCGCTCCAAATGTCCAGTTGCATTTTCTACAGAAAGAGTGTTCAGATCTGCTCAATCAAAAGTATGGTTTAACTCTGTTAGCTGAATGCACAGATCAGAAAGAAGTTTCACAGAATGATTCTGTGTAGTTTATATTTGGAGACATTCCTTTTTCCACTATTACCCTCTTAGCGCTCCGAATCTCCACTTGCATTTTCTACAGAAAGAGTGTTTCAGAACGGCTCAATCAAAACTAAGGTTCAACTCCTTTAGTTGAACAAACAGAACAGAAAGAAGTTTCACACAATTCTTCTGTGTAGTTTTTATTTGTAGACATTCTTTTTCCCAATGTAGTCCTCTTAGCGCTCAGAATGTCCAATTGCAGTTTCTACAGAAAGAGGGTTTCAGAACGGCTCAGTCAAAAGTAAGGTTCAACTCTGTTAGTTGAATGCACAGAACAGAAAGAAGTTTCATAAAATGCTTCTGTGTAGTTTATATTTGAATATATTCCTTTTTCCACTGCTACGCTCTTAGCGCTCCAAATGTCCAGTTGCATTTTCTACAGAAAGAGTGTTCAGATCTGCTCAATTAAAAGTGTGGTTTAACTCTGTTAGCTGAATGCACAGATCAGAAAAAAGTTTCACCGAATGATTCTGTGTAGTTTATATTTGAAGACATTCCTTTTTCCACTATTACCCTCTTAGCGCTCCGAATCTCCACTTGCATTTTCTACAAAAAGAGTGTTTCATAACTGCTCAATCAAAAATATGTTTTATCTCTGTTAACTGAATTTACAGATCAGAAATAAGTTTCACAGAATGCATCTGTGTAGTTTTTGTTTGAAGATATTCTTTTTCCCAATGTAGGCCTCTTAGCGCTTAGCATGTCCAATTGCAGTTTCTACAGAAAGAGTGTTTCAGAACGGCTCAATCAAAAGTAAGGTTCAACTCTGTTAGTAGAATGCACAGAACAGAAAGAATTTTCACAGAATGCTACTGTGTAGTTTATATTTGAATATATTCCTTTTTCCACTATTACACTCTTAGCGCTCCGAATGTCCACTTGCATTTTCTACAGAAAGAGTGTTCAGAACTGCGCAATCAAAAGTATGGTTTAACTCTGTTAGATTAATGAACATATCAGAAATAAGTTTCAAAAAATGCTTCTGTGTAGTTTTTATTTGAAGATATTATTTTTCCCAATATAGGCCTCTTAGCGCTCAGAATGTCCAATTGCAGTTTCTACAGAAAGAGTGTTTCAGAAAGGCTCAATCAAAAGTAAGGTTCAACTCTGTTAGTTGAATGCACAGAACAGAAAGAAGTTTCATACAATGCTTCTGTGTAGTTTATATTTGAACATATTCTTTTTTCCAGTATTACCCACTTAGCGCTACGAATGTCCAGTTGCATTTGCTACAGACAGAGTGTTTCAAAACTGCTCAATCAAAAGTATGGTTTAACTCTGTTAGCTGAATGCTCAGATCAGAAAGAAGTTTCACAGAATGCTTCTGTGTAGTATATATTTGAATATATTCCTTTTTCCACTACTACTCTCTTAGCGCTCCAAATGTCCAGTTGCATTTTCTACAGAAAGAGTGTTCAGATCTGCTCAATCAAAAGTATGGTTTAAATATGTTAGCTGAATGAACAGATCAGAAAGAAGTTTCACAGAATGATTCTGTGTAGTTTATATTTGGAGACATTCCTTTTTCCACTATTACCCTCTTAGCGCTCCGAATCTCCACTTGCATTTTCTACAGAAAGAGTGTTTCAGAACGGCTCAATCAAAACTAAGGTTCAACTCTTTTAGTTGAACAAACAGAACAGAAAGAAGTTTCACACAATTCTTCTGTGTAGTTTTTATTTGTAGACATTCTTTTTCCCAATATAGGCCTCTTAGCGCTCTGAATATCCAATTGCAGTTTCTACAGAAAGAGTGTTTCAGAACGGGTCAATCAAAAGTAAGGTTCAACTCTGTTAGTTGAATGCACAGAACAGAAAGAAGTTTCATACAATGCTTCTGTGTAGTTTATATTTGAACATATTCTTTTTGCACTATTACCCACTTAGCGCTACGAATGTCCAGTTGCATTTCCTACAGACAGAGTGTTTCAAAACTGCGCAATCAAAAGTATGGTTTAACTCTGTTAGCTGAATGCTCAGATCAGAAAGAAGTTTCACAGAATGCTTCTGTGTAGTTTATATTTGAATATATTCCTTTTTCCACTACTACTCTCTTAGCGCTCCAAATGTCCAGTTGCATTTTCTACAGAAAGAGTGTTCAGATCTGCTCAATCAAAAGTATGGTTTAACTCTGTTAGCTGAATGCACAGATCAGAAAGAAATTTCACCGAATGATTCTGTGTAGTTTATATTTGAAGACATTCCTTTTTCCACTATTACCCTCTTAGCGCTCCGAATCTCCACTTGCATTTTCTACAAAAAGAGTGTTTCATAACTGCTCAATCAAAAATATGCTTTATCTCTGTTAACTGAATTTACAGATCAGAAATAAGTTTCACAGAATGCATCTGTGTAGTTTTTATTTGAAGATATTCTTTTTCCCAATGTAGGCCTCTTAGCGCTTAGCATGTCCAATTGCAGTTTCTACAGAAAGAGTGTTTCAGAACGGCTCAATCAAAAGTAAGGTTCAACTCTGTTAGTTGAATGCACAGAACAGAAAGAATTTTCACAGAATGCTACTGTGTAGTTTATATTTGAATATATTCCTTTTTCCACTATTACCCTCTTAGCGCTCTGAATGTCCAATTGCATTTTCTACAGAAAGAGTGTTCAGAACTGCGCAATCAAAAGTATGGTTTAACTCTGTTAGCTTAATGAACATATCAGAAATAAGTTTCACACAATGCTTCTGTTATTTTTTATTTGAAGATATTATTTTTCCCAATAGAGGCCTCTTAGCGCTCAGAATGTCCAATTGCAGTTTCTACAGAAAGAGTGTTTCAGAAAGGCTCAATCAAAAGTAAGGTTCAACTCTGTTAGTTGAATGCACAGAACAGAAAGAAGTTTCATACAATGCTTCTGTGTAGTTTATATTTGAACATATTCTTTTTTCCACTATTACCCACTTAGCGCTACGAATGTCCAGTTGCATTTTCTACAGACAGAGTGTTTCAAAACTGCTCAATCAAAAGTATGGTTTAACTCTGTTAGCTGAATGCTCAGATCAGAAAGAAGTTTCACAGAATGCTTCTGTGTAGTGTATATTTGAATATATTCCTTTTTCCACTACTACTCTCTTAGCGCTCCAAATGTCCAGTTGCATTTTCTACAGAAAGAATGTTCAGATCTGCTGAATCAAAAGTATGGTTTAACTCTGTTAGCTGAATGCACAGATCAGAAAGAAGTTTCACAGAATGATTCTGTGTAGTTTATATTTGGAGACATTCCTTTTTCCACTATTACCCTCTTAGCGCTCCGAATCTCCACTTGCATTTTCTACAGAAAGATTGTTTCAGAACGGCTCAATCAAAACTAAGGTTCAACTCTTTTAGTTGAACAAACAGAACAGAAAGAAGTTTCACACAATTCTTCTGTGTAGTTTTTATTTGTAGACATTCTTTTTCCCAATGTAGGCCTCTTAGCGCTCAGAATGTCCAATTGCAGTTTCTACAGAAAGAGTGTTTCAGAACGGCTCAATCAAAAGTAAGGTTCAACTCTGTTAGTTGAATGCACAGAACAGAAAGAAGTTTCATACAATGCTTCTGTGTAGTTTATATTTGAACATATTCTTTTTTCCACTATTACCCACTTAGCGCTCCGAATGTCCAGTTGCATTTTCTACAGACAGAGTGTTTCAAAACTGCTCAATCAAAAGTATGGTTTAACTCTGATAGCTGAATGCTCAGATCAGAAAGAAGTTTCACAGAATGCTTCTGTGTAGTATATATTTGAATATATTCCTTTTTCCACTACTACTCTCTTAGCGCTCCAAATGTCCAGTTGCATTTTCTACAGAAAGAGTGTTCAGACCTGCTCAATCAAAAGTATGGTTTAACTCTGTTAGCTGAATGCACAGATCAGAAAGAAGTTTCACAGAATGATTCTGTGTAGTTTATATTTGGAGACATTCCTTTTTCCACTATTACTCTCTTAGCGCTCCGAATCTCCACTTGCATTTTCTACAGAAAGAGTGTTTCAGAACGGCTCAATCAAAACCAAGGTTCAACTCTTTTAGTTGAACAAACAGAACAGAAAGAAGTTTCACACAATTCTTCTGTGTAGTTTTTATTTGTAGACATTGTTTTTCCCAATATAGGCCTCTTAGCGCTCAGAATGTCCAATTGCAGTTTCTACAGAAAGAGTGTTTCAGAACGGCTCAATCAAAAGTAAGGTTCAACTCTGTTAGTTGAATGCACAGAACAGAAAGAAGTTTCATACAATGCTTCTGTGTAGTTTATATTTGAACATATTCTTTTGTCCACTATAACCCACTTAGCGCTACGAATGTCCAGTTGCATTTTCTACAGACAGAGTGTTTCAAAACTGCTCAATCAAAAGTATGGTTTAACTCTGTTAGCTGAATGCTCAGATCAGAAAGATGTTTCACAGAATGCTTCTGTGTAGTTTATATTTGAATATATTTCTTTTTCCACTACTACGCTCTTAGCGCTCCAAATGTCCAGTTGCATTCTCTACAGAAAGAGTGTTCAGATCTGCTCAATCAAAAGTATGGTTTAACTCTGTTAGCTGAATGCACAGATCAGAAAGAAGTTTCACCGAATGATTCTGTGTAGTTTATATTTGAAGACATTCCTTTTTACACTATTACCCTCTTAGCGCTCCGAATCTCCACTTGCATTTTCTACAAAAAGAGTGTTTCATAACTGCTCAATCAAAAATATGTTTTATCTCTGTTAACTGAATTTACAGATCAGAAATAAGTTTCACAGAATGCATCTGTGTAGTTTTTATATGAAGATATTCTTTTTCCCAATATAGGCCTCTTAGCGCTTAGCATGTCCAATTGCAGTTTCTACAGAAAGAGTGTTTCAGAACGGCTCAATCAAAAGTAAGGTTCAACTCTGTTGGTTGAATGCACAGAACAGAAAGAATTTTCACAGAATGCTACTGTGTAGTTTATATTTGAATATATTCCTTTTTCCACTATTACCCTCTTAGCGCTCCGAATGTCCACTTGCATTTTCTACAGAAAGAGTGTTCAGAACTGCGCAATCAAAAGTATGGTTTAATTCTGTTAGCTTAATGAACATATCAGAAATAAGTTTCACACAATGCTTCTGTGTAGTTTTTATTTGAAGATATTATTTTTCCCAATAGAGGCCTCTTAGCGCTCAGAATGTCCAATTGCAGTTTCTACAGAAAGAGAGTTTCAGAAAGGCTCAATCAAAAGTAAGGTTCAACTCTGTTAGTTGAATGCACAGAACAGAAAGAATTTTCACAGAATGCTACTGTGTAGTTTATATTTGAATATATTCCTTTTTCCAGTATTACCCTCTTAGCGCTCCGAATGTCCACTTGCATTTTCTACAGAAAGAGTGTTCAGAACTGCGCAATCAAAAGTATGGTTTAACTCTGTTAGCTTAATGAACATATCAGAAATAAGTTTCAAACAATGCTTCTGTGTAGTTTTTATTTGAAGGTATTATTTTTCCCAATAGAGGCCTCTTAGCGCTCAGAATGTCCAATTGCAGTTTCTACAGAAAGAGTGTTTCAGAAAGGCTCAATCAAAAGTAAGGTTCAACTCTGTTAGTTGAATGCACAGAACAGAAAGTAGTTTCATACAATGCTTCTGTGTAGTTTGTATTTGAACATATTCTCTTTTCAACTATTACCCACTTAGCTCTACGAATGTCCAGTTGCATTTTCTACAGACAGAGTGTTTCAAAACTGCTCAATCAAAAGTATGGTTTAACTCTGTTAGCTGAATGCTCAGATCAGAAAGAAGTTTCACAGAATGCTTCTGTGTAGTTTATATTTGAATATATTCCTTTTTCCACTACTACTCTCTTAGCGCTCCAAATGTCCAGTTGCATTTTCTACAGAAAGAGTGTTCAGATCTGCTCAATCAAAAGTATGGTTTAACTCTGTTAGCTGAATGCACAGATCAGAAAGAAGTTTCACAGAATGATTCTGTGTAGTTTATATTTGGAGACATTCCTTTTTCCACTATTACCCTCTTAGCGCTCCGAATCTCCACTTGCATTTTCTACAGAAAGAGTGTTTCAGAACGGCTCAATCAAAACTAAGGTTCAACTCTTTTAGTTGAACAAACAGAACAGAAAGAAGTTTCACACAATTCTTCTGTGTAGTTTTTATTTGTAGACATTCTTTTTCCCAATATAGGCCTCTTAGCGCTCTGAATATCCAATTGCAGTTTCTACAGAAAGAGTGTTTCAGAACGGCTCAATCAAAAGTAAGGTTCAACTCTGTTAGTTGAATGCACAGAACAGAAAGAAGTTTCATACAATGCTTCTGTGTAGTTTATATTTGAACATATTCTTTTTTCCACTATTACCCACTTAGCGCTACGAATGTCCAGTTGCATTTTCTACAGACACAGTGTTTCAAAACTGCTCAAACAAAAGTATGGTTTAACTCTGTTAGCTGAATGCTCAGATCAGAAAGAAGTTTCACAGAATGCTTCTGTGTAGTTTATATTTGAATATATTCCTTTTTCCACTACTACGCTCTTAGCGCTCCAAATGTCCAGTTGCATTTTCTACAGAAAGAGTGTTCAGATCTGCTCAATTAAAAGTATGGTTTAACTCTGTTAGCTGAATGCACAGATCAGAAAGATGTTTCACCGAATGATTCTGTGTAGTTTATATTTGAAGACATTCCTTTTTCCACTCTTACCATCTTAGCGCTCCGAATCTCCACTTGCATTTTCTACAAAAAGAGTGTTTCATAACTGCTCAATCAAAAATATGTTTTATCTCTGTTAACTGAATTTACAGAATAGAAATAAGTTTCACAGAATGCATCTGTGTAGTTTTTATTTGAAGATATTCTTTTTCTCAATGTAGGCCTCTTAGCGCTTAGCATGTCCAATTGCAGTTTCTACAGAAAGAGTGTTTCAGAACGGCTCAATCAAAAGTAAGGTTCAACTCTGTTAGTTGAATGCACAGAACAGAAAGAATTTTCACAGAATGCTACTGTGTAGTTTATATTTGAATATATTCCTTTTTCCAGTATTACCCTCTTAGCGCTCCGAATGTCCACTTGCATTTTCTACAGAAACAGTGTTCAGAACTGCGCAATCAAAAGTATGGTTTAACTCTGTTAGCTTAATGAACATATCAGAAATAAGTTTCAAACAATGCTTCTGTGTAGTTTTTATTTGAAGGTATTATTTTTCCCAATAGAGGCCTCTTAGCGCTCAGAATGTCCAATTGCAGTTTCTACAGAAAGAGTGTTTCAGAAAGGCTCAATCAAAAGTAAGGTTCAACTCTGTTAGTTGAATGCACAGAACAGAAAGAAGTTTCATACAATGCTTCTGTGTAGTTTGTATTTGAACATATTCTTTTTTCCACTATTACCCACTTAGCTCTACGAATGTCCAGTTGCATTTTCTACAGACAGAGTGTTTCAAAACTGCTCAATCAAAAGTATGGTTTAACTCTGTTAGCTGAATGCTCAGATCAGAAAGAAGTTTCACAGAATGCTTCTGTGTAGTTTATATTTGAATATATTCCTTTTTCCACTACTAATCTCTTAGCGCTCCAAATGTCCAGTTGCATTTTCTACAGAAAGAGTGTTCAGATCTGCTCAATCAAAAGTATGGTTTAACTCTGTTAGCTGAATGCACAGATCAGAAAGAAGTTTCACAGAATGATTCTGTGTAGTTTATATTTGGAGACATTCCTTTTTCCACTATTACCCTCTTAGCGCTCCGAATCTCCACTTGCATTTTCTACAGAAAGAGTGTTTCAGAACGGCTCAATCAAAACTAAGCTTCAACTCTTTTAGATGAACAAACAGAACAGAAAGAAGTTTCACACAATTCTTCTGTGTAGTTTTTATTTGTAGACATTCTTTTTCCCAATGTAGGCCTCTTAGCGCTCAGAATGTCCAATTGCAGTTTCTACAGAAAGAGTGTTTCAGAACGGCTCAGTCAAAAGTAAGGTTCAACTCTGTTAGTTGAATGCACAGAATAGAAAGAAGTTTCATACAATGCTTCTGTGTAGTTTATATTTGAATATATTCCTTTTTCCACTACTACGCTCTTAGCGCTCCAAATGTCCAGTTGCATTTTCTACAGAAAGAGTGTTCAGATCTGCTCAATTAAAAGTGTGGTTTAACTCTGTTAGCTGAATGCACAGATCAGAAAAAAGTTTCACCGAATGATTCTGTGTAGTTTATATTTGAAGACATTCCTTTTTCCACTATTACCCTCTTAGCGCTCCGAATCTCCACTTGCAATTTCTACAAAAAGAGTGTTTCATAACTGCTCAATCAAAAATATGTTTTATCTCTGTTAACTGAATTTACAGATCAGAAATAAGTTTCACAGAATGCATCTGTGTAGTTTTTATTTGAAGATATTTTTTTCCCAATGTAGGCCTCTTAGCGCTTAGCATGTCCAATTGCAGTTTCTACAGAAAGAGTGTTTCAGAACGGCTCAATCAAAAGTAAGGTTCAACTCTGTTAGTTGAATGCACAGAACAGAAAGAATTTTCACAGAATGCTACTGTGTAGTTTATATTTGAATATATTCCTTTTTCCACTATTACACTCTTAGCGCTCCGAATGTCCACTTGCATTTTCTACAGAAAGAGTGTTCAGAACTGCGCAATCAAAAGTATGGTTTAACTCTGTTAGCTTAATGAACATATCAGAAATAAGTTTCAAACAATGCTTCTGTGTAGTTTTTATTTGAAGATATTATTTTTCCCAATATAGGCCTCTTAGCGCTCAGAATGTCCAATTGCAGTTTCTACAGAAAGAGTGTTTCAGAAAGGCTCAATCAAAAGTAAGGTTCAACTCTGTTAGTTGAATGCACAGAACAGAAAGAAGTTTCATACAATGCTTCTGTGTAGTTTATATTTGAACATATTCTTTTTTCCAGTATTACCCACTTAGCGCTACGAATGTCCAGTTGCATTTTCTACAGACAGAGTGTTTCAAAACTGCGCAATCAAAAGTATGGTTTAACTCTGTTAGCTGAATGCTCAGATCAGAAAGAAGTTTCACAGAATGCTTCTGTGTAGTATATATTTGAATATATTCCTTTTTCCACTACTACTCTCTTAGCGCTCCAAATGTCCAGTTGCATTTTCTACAGAAAGAGTGTTCAGATCTGCTCAATCAAAAGTATGGTTTAACTCTGTTAGCTGAATGCACAGATCAGAAAGAAGTTTCACAGAATGATTCTGTGTAGTTTATATTTGGAGACATTCCTTTTTCCACTATTACTCTCTTAGCGCTCCGAATCTCCACTTGCATTTTCTACAGAAAGAGTGTTTCAGAACGGCTCAATCAAAACCAAGGTTCAACTCTTTTAGTTGAACAAACAGAACAGAAAGGAGTTTCACACAATTCTTCTGTGTAGTTTTTATTTGTAGACATTGTTTTTCCCAATATAGGCCTCTTAGCGCTCAGAATGTCCAATTGCAGTTTCTACAGAAAGAGTGTTTCAGAACGGCTCAATCAAAAGTAAGGTTCAACTCTGTTAGTTGAATGCACAGAACAGAAAGAAGTTTCATACAATGCTTCTGTGTAGTTTATATTTGAACATATTCTTTTGTCCACTATAACCCACTTAGCGCTACGAATGTCCAGTTGCATTTTCTACAGACAGAGAGTTTCAAAACTGCTCAATCAAAGTATGGATTAACTCTGTTAGCTGAATGCTCAGATCAGAAAGATGTTTCACAGAATGCTTCTGTGTAGTTTATATTTGAATATATTACTTTTTCCTCTACTACGCTCTTAGCGCTCCAAATGTCCAGTTGCATTTTCTACAGAAAGAGTGTTCAGATCTGCTCAATCAAAAGTATGGTTTAATTCTGTTAGCTGAATGCACAGATCAGAAAGAAGTTTCACAGAATGATTCTGTGTAGTTTATATTTGGAGACATTCCTTTTTCCACTATTACCCTCTTAGCGCTCCGAATCTCCACTTGCATTTTCTACAGAAAGAGTGTTTCAGAACGGCTCAATCAAAACTAAGGTTCAACTCTTTTAGTTGAACAAACAGAACAGAAAGAAGTTTCACACAATTCTTCTGTGTAGTTTTTATTTGTAGACATTCTTTTTCCCAATATAGGCCTCTTAGCGCTCAGAATGTCCAATTGCAGTTTCTACAGAAAGAGTGTTTCAGAACGGCTCAATCAAAAGTAAGGTTCAACTCTGTTAGTTGAATGCACAGAACAGAAAGAAGTTTCATACAATGCTTCTGTGTAGTTTATATTTGAACATATTCTTTTTTCCACTATTACCCACTTAGCGCTACGAATGTCCAGTTGCATTTTCTACAGACAGAGTGTTTCAAAACTGCGCAATCAAAAGTATGGTTTAACTCTGTTAGCTGAATGCTCAGAACCGAAATAAGTTTCACACAATGCTTCTGTGTAGTTTATATTTGAATATATTCCTTTTTCAACTACTACGCTCTTAGCGCTCCAAATGTCCAGTTGCATTTTCTACAGAAAGAGTGTTTCAGAAAGACTCAATCCAAAGTAAGGTTCAACTCTGTTAGCTGAATGCACAGATCAGAAAGAAGTTTCATACAATGCTTCTGTGTAGTTTATATTTGAACATATTCTTTTTTCCACTATTACCCACTTAGCGCTACGAATGTCCACTTGCATTTTCTACAAAAAGACTGTTTCAAAACTGCTCAATCAAAAATATGTTTTATCTCTGTTAACTGAATCTACAGATCAGAAATAAGTTTCACAGAATGCATCTGTGTAGTTTTTATTTGAAGATATTCTTTTTCCCAATATAGGCCTCTTAGCGCTTAGCATGTCCAATTGCAGTTTCTACAGAAAGAGTGTTTCAGAACGGCTCAATCAAAAGTAAGGTTCAACTCTGTTAGTTGAATGCACAGAACAGAAAGAATTTTCACAGAATGCTACTGTGTAGTTTATATTTTAATATATTCCTTTTTCCACTATTACCCTCTTAGCGCTCCGAATGTCAACTTGCATTTTCTACAGAAAGAGTGTTCAGAACTGCGCCATCAAAAGTATGGTTTAACTCTGTTAGCTTAATGAACATATCAGAAATAAGTTTCACACAATGCTTCTGTGTAGTTTTTATTTGAAGATATTATTTTTCCCAATACAGGCCTCTTAGCGCTCAGAATGTCCAATTGCAGTTTCTACAGAAAGAGTGTTTCAGAAAGGCTCAATCAAAAGTAAGGTTCAACTCTGTTAGTTGAATGCACAGAACAGAAAGAAGTTTCATACAATGCTTCTGTGTAGTTTATATTTGAACATATTATTTTTTCCACTATTACCCACTTAGCGCTACGAATGTCCAGTTGCATTTTCTACAGACAGAGTGTTTCAAAACTGCTCAATCAAAAGTATGGTTTAACTTTGTTAGCTGAATGCTCAGATCAGAAAGAAGTTTCACAGAATGCTTCTGTGTAGTTTATATTTGAATATATTCCTTTTTCCACTACTACGCTCTTAGCGCTCCAAATGTCCAGTTGCATTTTCTACAGAAAGAGTGTTCAGATCTGCTCAATCAAAAGTATGGTTAAACTCTGTTAGCTGAATGAACAGATCAGAAAGAAGTTTCACCGAATGATTCTGTGTAGTTTATATTTGAAGACATTCCTTTTTCCACTATTACCCTCTTAGCGCTCCGAATCTCCACTTGCATTTTCTACAAAAAGAGTGTTTCATAACTGCTCAATCAAAAATATGTTTTATCTCTGTTAACTGAATTTACAGAACAGAAATAAGTTTCACATAATGCATCTGTGTAGTTTTTATTTGAAGATATTCTTTTTCCCAATGTAGGCCTCTTAGCGCTTAGCATGTCCAATTGCGGTTTCTACAGAAAGAGTGTTTCAGAACGGCTCAATCAAAAGTAAGGTTCAACTCTGTTAGTTGAATGCACAGAACTGAAAGAATTTTCACAGAATGCTACTGTGTAGTTTATATTTGAATATATTCCTTTTTCCACTATTACCCTCTTAGTACTCCGAATGTCCACTTGCATTTTCTACAGAAAGAGTGTTCAGAACTGCGCAATCAAAAGTATGGTTTAACTCTGTTAGCTTAATGAACATATCAGAAATAAGTTTCATACAATGCTTCTGTGTAGTTTTTATTTGAAGATATTATTTTTCCCAATAGAGGCCTCTTAGCGCTCAGAATGTCCAATTGCAGTTTCTACAGAAAGAGTGTTTCCGAAAGGCTCAATCAAAAGTAAGGTTCAACTCTGTTAGTTGAATGCACAGAACAGAAAGAAGTTTCATACAATGCTTCTGTGTAGTTTATATTGGAACATATTCTTTTTTCCAGTATTACCCACTTAGCGCTACGAATGTCCAGTTGCATTTTCTACAGACAGAGTGTTTCAAAACTGCTCAATCAAAAGTATGGTTTAACTCTGTTAGCTGAATGCTCAGATCAGAAAGAAGTTTCACAGAATGCTTCTGTGTAGTTTATATTTGAATATATTCCTTTTTCCACTACTACTCTCTTAGCGCTCCAAATATCCAGTTGCATTTTCTACAGAAAGAGTGTTCAGATCCGCTCAATCAACAGTGTGGTTTAACTCTGTTAGCTGAATGCACAGATCAGAAAGAAGTTTCACATAATGATTCTGTGTAGTTTATATTTGGAGACATTCCTTTTTCCACTATTACCCTCTTAGCGCTCCGAATCTCCACTTGCATTTTCTACAGAAAGAGTGCTTCAGAACGGCTCAATCAAAACCAAGGTTCAACTCTTTTAGTTGAACAAACAGAACAGAAAGAAGTTTCACACAATTCTTCTGTGTAGTTTTTATTTGTAGATATTCTTTTTCCCAATATAGGCCTCTTAGCACTCAGAATGTCCAATTGCAGTTTCTACAGAAAGAGTGTTTCAGAACGGCTCAATCAAAAGTAATGTTCAACTCTGTTAGTTGAATGCACAGAACAGAAAGGAGTTTCATACAATGCTTCTGTGTAGTTTATATTTGAACATATTCTTTTGTCCACTATAACCCACTTAGCGCTACGAATGTCCAGTTGCATTTTCTACAGACAGAGTGTTTCAAAACTGCTCAATCAAATGTATGGTTTAACACTGTTAGCTGAATGCTCAGATCAGAAAGACGTTTCACAGAATGCTTCTGTGTAGTTTATATTTGAATATATTCCTTTTTCCACTACTACGCTCTTAGCGCTCCAAATGTCCAGTTGCATTTTCTACAGAAAGAGTGTTCAGATCTGCTCAATCAAAAGTATGGTTTAACTCTGTTAGCTGAATGCACAGATCATAAAGAAGTTTCACCGAATGATTCTGTGTAGTTTATATTTGAATATATTCCTTTTTCCACTACTACTCTCTTAGCGCTCCAAATGTCCAGTTGCATTTTCTACAGAAAGAGTGTTCAGATCCGCTCAATCAACAGTGTGGTTTAACTCTGTTAGCTGAATGCACAGATCAGAAAGAAGTTTCACAGAATGATTCTGTGTAGTTTATATTTGGAGACATTCCTTTTTCCACTATTACCCTCTTAGCGCTCCGAATCTCCACTTGCATTTTCTACAGAAAGCGTGCTTCAGAACGGCTCAATCAAAACTAAGCTTCAACTCTTTTAGGTGAACAAACAGAACAGAAAGAAGTTTCACACAATTCTTCTGTGTAGTTTTTATTTGTAGACATTCTTTTTCCCAATGTAGGCCTCTTAGCGCTCAGAATGTCCAATTGCAGTTTCTACAGAAAGAGTGTTTCAGAACGGCTCAGTCAAAAGTAAGTTTCAACTCTGTTAGTTGAATGCACAGAACAGAAAGAAGTTTCATACAATGCTTCTGTGTAGTTTATATTTGAATATATTCCTTTTTCCACTACTACGCTCTTAGCGCTCCAAATGTCCAGTTGCATTTTCTACAGAAAGAGTGTTCAGATCTGCTCAATTAAAAGTGTGGTTTAACTCTGTTAGCTGAATGCACAGATCAGAAAAAAGTTTCACCGAATGATTCTGTGTAGTTTATATTTGAAGACATTCCTTTTTCCACTATTACCCTCTTAGCGCTCCGAATCTCCACTTGCATTTTCTCCAAAAAGAGTGTTTCATAACTGCTCAATCAAAAATATGTTTTATCTCTGTTAACTGAATTTACAGATCAGAAATAAGTTTCACAGAATGCATCTGTGTAGTTTTTATTTGAAGATATTCTTTTTCCCAATGTAGGCCTCTTAGCGCTTAGCATGTCCAATTGCAGTTTCTACAGAAAGAGTGTTTCAGAACGGCTCAATCAAAAGTAAGGTTCAACTCTGTTAGTTGAATGCACAGAACAGAAAGAATTTTCACAGAATGCTACTGTGTAGTTTATATTTGAATATATTCCTTTTTCCACTATTACACTCTTAGCGCTCTGAATGTCCACTTGCATTTTCTACAGAAAGAGTGTTCAGAACTGCGCAATCAAAAGTATGGTTTAACTCTGTTAGCTTAATGAACATATCAGAAATAAGTTTCAAACAATGCTTCTGTGTAGTTTTTATTTGAAGATATTATTTTTCCCAATATAGGCCTCTTAGCGCTCAGAATGTCCAATTGCAGTTTCTACAGAAAGAGTGTTTCAGAAAGGCTCAATCAAAAGTAAGGTTCAACTCTGTTAGTTGAATGCACAGAACAGAAAGAAGTTTCATACAATGCTTCTGTGTAGTTTATATTTGAACATATTCTTTTTTCCAGTATTACCCACTTAG
Source organism: Symphalangus syndactylus (assembly GCF_028878055.3). Classification (NCBI taxonomy): domain Eukaryota; kingdom Metazoa; phylum Chordata; class Mammalia; order Primates; family Hylobatidae; genus Symphalangus; species Symphalangus syndactylus. The sequence goes on from NC_072436.2 coordinate 2,571,500, forward strand.
CGCTACGAATGTCCAGTTGCATTTTCTACAGACAGAGTGTTTCAAAACTGCGCAATCAAAAGTATGGTTTAACTCTGTTAGCTGAATGCTCAGATCAGAAAGAAGTTTCACAGAATGCTTCTGTGTAGTATATATTTGAATATATTACTTTTTCCACTACTACTCTCTTAGCGCTCCAAATGTCCAGTTGCATTTTCTACAGAAAGAGTGTTCAGATCTGCTCAATCAAAAGTATGGTTTAACTCTGTTAGCTGAATGCACAGATCAGAAAGAAGTTTCACAGAATGATTCTGTGTAGTTAATATTTGGAGACATTCCTTTTTCCACTATTACTCTCTTAGCGCTCCGAATCTCCACTTGCATTTTCTACAGAAAGAGTGTTTCAGAACGGCTCAATCAAAACCAAGGTTCAACTCTTTTAGTTGAACAAACAGAACAGAAAGAAGTTTCACACAATTCTTCTGTGTAGTTTTTATTTGTAGACATTGTTTTTCCCAATATAGGCCTCTTAGCGCTCAGAATGTCCAATTGCAGTTTCTACAGAAAGAGTGTTTCAGAACGGCTCAATCAAAAGTAAGGTTCAACTCTGTTAGTTGAATGCACAGAACAGAAAGAAGTTTCATACAATGCTTCTGTGTAGTTTATATTTGAACATATTCTTTTGTCCACTATAACCCACTTAGCGCTACGAATGTCCAGTTGCATTTTCTACAGACAGAGTGTTTCAAAACTGCTCAATCAAAAGTATGGTTTAACTCTGTTAGCTGAATGCTCAGATCAGAAAGATGTTTCACAGAATGCTTCTGTGTAGTTTATATTTGAATATATTACTTTTTCCACTACTACGCTCTTAGCGCTCCAAATGTCCAGTTGCATTTTCTACAGAAAGAGTGTTCAGATCTGCTCAATCAAAAGTATGGTTTAACTCTGTTAGCTGAATGCACAGATCATAAAGAAATTTCACCGAATGATTCTGTGTAGTTTATATTTGAAGACATTCATTTTTCCACTATTACCCTCTTAGCGCTCCGAATCTCCACTTGCATTTACTACAAAAAGAGTGTTTCATAACTGCTCAATGAAAAATATGTTTTATCTCTGCTAACTGAATTTACAGATCAGAAATAAGTTTCACAGAATGCATCTGTGTAGTTTTTATTTGAAGATATTCTTTTTCCCAATGTAGGCCTCTTAGCGCTTAGCATGTCCAATTGCAGTTTCTACAGAAAGAGTGTTTCAGAACGGCTCAATCAAAAGTAAGGTTCAACTCTGTTAGTTGAATGCACAGAACAGAAAGAATTTTCACAGAATGCTACTGTGTAGTTTATATTTGAATATATTCCTTTTTCCACTATTACCCTCTTAGCGCTCCGAATGTCCACTTGCATTTTCTACAGAAAGAGTGTTCAGAACTGCGCAATCAAAAGTATGGTTTAACACTGTTGGCTTAATGAACATATCAGAAATAAGTTTCACACAATGCTTCTGTCTAGTTTTTATTTGAAGATATTATTTTTCCCAATATAGGCCTCTTAGCGCTCAGAATGTCCAATTGCAGTTTGTACAGAAAGAGTGTTTCAGAAAGGCTCAATCAAAAGTAAGGTTCAACTCTGTTAGTTGAATGCACAGAACAGAAAGAAGTTTCATACAATGCTTCTGTGTAGTTTATATTGGAACATATTCTTTTTTCCACTATTACCCACTTAGCGCTCCGAATGTCCAGTTGCATTTTCTACAGACAGAGTGTTTCAAAACTGCTCAATCAAAAGTATGGTTTAACTCTGTTAGCTGAATGCTCAGATCAGAAAGAAGTTTCACAGAATGCTTCTGTGTAGTATATATTTGAATATATTCCTTTTTCCACTACTACTCTCTTAGCGCTCCAAATGTCCAGTTGCATTTTCTACAGAAAGAGTGTTCAGATCTGCTCAATCAAAAGTATGGTTTAACTCTGTTAGCTGAATGCACAGATCAGAAAGAAGTTTCACAGAATGATTCTGTGTAGTTTATATTTGGAGACATTCCTTTTTCCACTATTACTCTCTTAGCGCTCCGAATCTCCACTTGCATTTTCTACAGAAAGAGTGTTTCAGAACGGCTCAATCAAAACCAAGGTTCAACTCTTTTAGTTGAACAAACAGAACAGAAAGAAGTTTCACACAATTCTTCTGTGTAGTTTTTATTTGTAGACATTGTTTTTCCCAATATAGGCCTCTTAGCGCTCAGAATGTCCAATTGCAGTTTCTACAGAAAGAGTGTTTCAGAACGGCTCAATCAAAAGTAAGGTTCAACTCTGTTAGTTGAATGCACAGAACAGAAAGAAGTTTCATACAATGCTTCTGTGTAGTTTATATTTGAACATATTCTTTTGTCCACTATAACCCACTTAGCGCTAGGAATGTCCAGTTGCATTTTCTACAGACAGAGTGTATCAAAACTGCTCAATCAAAAGTATGGTTTAACTCTGTTAGCTGAATGCTCAGATCAGAAAGATGTTTCACAGAATGCTTCTGTGTAGTTTATATTTGAATATATTTCTTTTTCCACTACTACGCTCTTAGCGCTCCAAATGTCCAGTTGCATTCTCTACAGAAAGAGTGTTCAGATCTGCTCAATCAAAAGTATGGTTTAACTCTGTTAGCTGAATGCACAGATCAGAAAGAAGTTTCACCGAATGATTCTGTGTAGTTTATATTTGAAGACATTCCTTTTTACACTATTACCCTCTTAGCGCTCCGAATCTCCACTTGCATTTTCTACAAAAAGACTGTTTCATAACTGCTCAATCAAAAATATGTTTTATCTCTGTTAACTGAATTTACAGATCAGAAATAAGTTTCACAGAATGCATCTGTGTAGTTTTTATATGAAGATATTCTTTTTCCCAATATAGGCCTCTTAGCGCTTAGCATGTCCAATTGCAGTTTCTACAGAAAGAGTGTTTCAGAACGGCTCAATCAAAAGTAAGGTTCAACTCTGTTGGTTGAATGCACAGAACAGAAAGAATTTTCACAGAATGCTACTGTGTAGTTTATATTTGAATATATTCCTTTTTCCACTATTACCCTCTTAGCGCTCCGAATGTCCACTTGCATTTTCTACAGAAAGAGTGTTCAGAACTGCGCAATCAAAAGTATGGTTTAACTCTGTTAGCTTAATGAACATATCAGAAATAAGTTTCAAACAATGCTTCTGTGTAGTTTTTATTTGAAGGTATTATTTTTCCCAATAGAGGCCTCTTAGCGCTCAGAATGTCCAATTGGAGTTTCTACAGAAATAGTGTTTCAGAAAGGCTCAATCAAAAGTAAGGTTCAACTCTGTTAGTTGAATGCACAGAACAGAAAGTAGTTTCATACAATGCTTCTGTGTAGTTTGTATTTGAACATATTCTTTTTTCCACTATTACCCACTTAGCTCTACGAATGTCCAGTTGCATTTTCTACAGACAGAGTGTTTCAAAACTGCTCAATCAAAAGTATGGTTTAACTCTGTTAGCTGAATGCTCAGATCAGAAAGAAGTTTCACAGAATGCTTCTGTGTAGTTTATATTTGAATATATTCCTTTTTCCACTACTACTCTCTTAGCGCTCCAAATGTCCAGTTGCATTTTCTACAGAAAGAGTGTTCAGATCTGCTCAATCAAAAGTATGGTTTAACTCTGTTAGCTGAATGCACAGATCAGAAAGAAGTTTCACAGAATGATTCTGTGTAGTTTATATTTGGAGACATTCCTTTTTCCACTATTACCCTCTTAGCGCTCCGAATCTCCACTTGCATTTTCTACAGAAAGAGTGTTTCAGAACGGCTCAATCAAAACTAAGGTTCAACTCTTTTAGTTGAACAAACAGAACAGAAAGAAGTTTCACACAATTCTTCTGTGTAGTTTTTATTTGTAGACATTCTTTTTCCCAATATAGGCCTCTTAGCGCTCTGAATGTCCAATTGCAGTTTCTACAGAAAGAGTGTTTCAGAACGGCTCAATCAAAAGTAAGGTTCAACTCTGTTAGTTGAATGCACAGAACAGAAAGAAGTTTCATACAATGCTTCTGTGTAGTTTATATTTGAACATATTCTTTTTTCCACTATTACCCACTTAGCGCTACGAATGTCCAGTTGCATTTTCTACAGACACAGTGTTTCAAAACTGCTCAAACAAAAGTATGGTTTAACTCTGTTAGCTGAATGCTCAGATCAGAAAGAAGTTTCACAGAATGCTTCTGTGTAGTTTATATTTGAATATATTCCTTTTTCCACTACTACGCTCTTAGCGCTCCAAATGTCCAGTTGCATTTTCTACAGAAAGAGTGTTCAGATCTGCTCAATTAAAAGTATGGTTTAACTCTGTTAGCTGAATGCACAGATCAGAAAGATGTTTCACCGAATGATTCTGTGTAGTTTATATTTGAAGACATTCCTTTTTCCACTATTACCATCTTAGCGCTCCGAATCTCCACTTGCATTTTCTACAAAAAGAGTGTTTCATAACTGCTCAATCAAAAATATGTTTTATCTCTGTTAACTGAATTTACAGAATAGAAATAAGTTTCACAGAATGCATCTGTGTAGTTTTTATTTGAAGATATTCTTTTTCTCAATGTAGGCCTCTTAGCGCTTAGCATGTCCAATTGCAGTTTCTACAGAAAGAGTGTTTCAGAACGGCTCAATCAAAAGTAAGGTTCAACTCTGTTAGTTGAATGCACAGAACAGAAAGAATTTTCACAGAATGCTACTGTGTAGTTTATATTTGAATATATTCCTTTTTCCAGTATTACCCTCTTAGCGCTCCGAATGTCCACTTGCATTTTCTACAGAAACAGTGTTCAGAACTGCGCAATCCAAAGTATGGTTTAACTCTGTTAGCTTAATGAACATATCAGAAATAAGTTTCAAACAATGCTTCTGTGTAGTTTTTATTTGAAGGTATTATTTTTCCCAATAGAGGCCTCTTAGCGCTCAGAATGTCCAATTGCAGTTTCTACAGAAAGAGTGTTTCAGAAAGGCTCAATCAAAAGTAAGGTTCAACTCTGTTAGTTGAATGCACAGAACAGAAAGAAGTTTCATACAATGCTTCTGTGTAGTTTGTATTTGAACATATTCTTTTTTCCACTATTACCCACTTAGCTCTACGAATGTCCAGTTGCATTTTCTACAGACAGAGTGTTTCAAAACTGCTCAATCAAAAGTATGGTTTAACTCTGTTAGCTGAATGCTCAGATCAGAAAGAAGTTTCACAGAATGCTTCTGTGTAGTTTATATGTGAATATATTCCTTTTTCCACTACTACTCTCTTAGCGCTCCAAATGTCCAGTTGCATTTTCTACAGAAAGAGTGTTCAGATCTGCTCAATCAAAAGTATGGTTTAACTCTGTTAGCTGAATGCACAGATCAGAAAGAAGTTTCACAGAATGATTCTGTGTAGTTTATATTTGGAGACATTCCTTTTTCCACTATTACCCTCTTAGCGCTCCGAATCTCCACTTGCATTTTCTACAGAAAGAGTGTTTCAGAACGGCTCAATCAAAACTAAGCTTCAACTCTTTTAGGTGAACAAACAGAACAGGAAGAAGTTTCACACAATTCTTCTGTGTAGTTTTTATTTGTAGACATTCTTTTTCCCAATGTAGGCCTCTTAGCGCTCAGAATGTCCAATTGCAGTTTCTACAGAAAGAGTGTTTCAGAACGGCTCAGTCAAAAGTAAGGTTCAACTCTGTTAGTTGAATGCACAGAACAGAAAGAAGTTTCATACAATGCTTCTGTGTAGTTTATATTTGAATATATTCCTTTTTCCACTACTACGCTCTTAGCGCTCCAAATGTCCAGTTGCATTTTCTACAGAAAGAGTGTTCAGATCTGCTCAATTAAAAGTGTGGTTTAACTCTGTTAGCTGAATGCACAGATCAGAAAAAAGTTTCACCGAACGATTCTGTGTAGTTTATATTTGAAGACATTCCTTTTTCCACTATTACCCTCTTAGCGCTCCGAATCTCCACTTGCATTTTCTACAAAAAGAGTGTTTCATAACTGCTCAATCAAAAATATGTTTTATCTCTGTTAACTGAATTTACAGATCAGAAATAAGTTTCACAGAATGCATCTGTGTAGTTTTTATTTGAAGATATTCTTTTTCCCAATGTAGGCCTCTTAGCGCTTAGCATGTCCAATTGCAGTTTCTACAGAAAGAGTGTTTCAGAACGGCTCAATCAAAAGTAAGGTTCAACTCTGTTAGTTGAATGCACAGAACAGAAATAATTTTCACAGAATGCTACTGTGTAGTTTATATTTGAATATATTCCTTTTTCCACTATTACACTCTTAGCGCTCCGAATGTCCACTTGCATTTTCTACAGAAAGAGTGTTCAGAACTGCGCAATCAAAAGTATGGTTTAACTCTGTTAGCTTAATGAACATATCAGAAATAAGTTTCAAACAATGCTTCTGTGTAGTTTTTATTTGAAGATATTATTTTTCCCAATATAGGCCTCTTAGCGCTCAGAATGTCCAATTGCAGTTTCTACAGAAAGAGTGTTTCAGAAAGGCTCAATCAAAAGTAAGGTTCAACTCTGTTAGTTGAATGCACAGAACAGAAAGTAGTTTCATACAATGCTTCTGTGTAGTTTATATTTGAACATATTCTTTTTTCCAGTATTACCCACTTAGCGCTACGAATGTCCAGTTGCATTTTCTACAGACAGAGTGTTTCAAAACTGCGCAATCAAAAGTATGGTTTAACTCTGTTAGCTGAATGCTCAGATCAGAAAGAAGTTTCACAGAATGCTTCTGTGTAGTATATATTTGAATATATTCCTTTTTCCACTACTACTCTCTTAGCGCTCCAAATGTCCAGTTGCATTTTCTACAGAAAGAGTGTTCAGATCTGCTCAATCAAAAGTATGGTTTAACACTGTTAGCTGAATGCACAGATCAGAAAGAAGTTTCACAGAATGATTCTGTGTAGTTTATATTTGGAGACATTCCTTTTTCCACTATTACTCTCTTAGCGCTCCGAATCTCCACTTGCATTTTCTACAGAAAGAGTGTTTCAGAACGGCTCAATCAAAACCAAGGTTCAACTCTTTTAGTTGAACAAACAGAACAGAAAGAAGTTTCACACAATTCTTCTGTGTAGTTTTTATTTGTAGACATTGTTTTTCCCAATATAGGACACTTAGCGCTCAGAATGTCCAATTGCGGTTTCTACAGAAAGAGTGTTTCAGAACGGCTCAATCAAAAGTAAGGTTCAACTCTGTTAGTTGAATGCACAGAACAGAAAGAAGTTTCATACAATGCTTCTGTGTAGTTTATATTTGAACATATTCTTTTGTCCACTATAACCCACTTAGCGCTACGAATGTCCAGTTGCATTTTCTACAGAAAGAGTGTTCAGATCTGCTCAATCAAAAGTATGGTTTAACTCTGTTAGCTGAATGCACAGATCATAAAGAAATTTCACCGAATGATTCTGTGTAGTTTATATTTGAAGACATTCATTTTTCCACTATTACCCTCTTAGCGCTCCGAATCTCCACTTGCATTTACTACAAAAAGAGTGTTTCATAACTGCTCAATCAAAAATATGTTTTATCTCTGCTAACTGAATTTACAGATCAGAAATAAGTTTCACAGAATGCATCTGTGTAGTTTTTATTTGAAGATATTCTTTTTCCCAATGTAGGCCTCTTAGCGCTTAGCATGTCCAATTGCAGTTTCTACAGAAAGAGTGTTTCAGAACGGCTCAATCAAAAGTAAGGTTCAACTCTGTTAGTTGAATGCACAGAACAGAAAGAATTTTCACAGAATGCTACTGTGTAGTTTATATTTGAATATATTCCTTTTTCCACTATTACCCTCTTAGCGCTCCGAATGTCCACTTGCATTTTCTACAGAAAGAGTGTTCAGAACTGCGCAATCAAAAGTATGGTTTAACTCTGTTGGCTTAATGAACATATCAGAAATAAGTTTCACACAATGCTTCTGTGTAGTTTTTATGTGAAGATATTATTTTTCCCAATATAGGCCTCTTAGCGCTCAGAATGTCCAATTGCAGTTTGTAGAGAAAGAGTGTTTCAGAAAGGCTCAATCAAAAGTAAGGTTCAACTCTGTTAGTTGAATGCACAGAACAGAAAGAAGTTTCATACAATGCTTCTGTGTAGTTTATATTGGAACATATTCTTTTTTCCACTATTACCCACTTAGCGCTCCGAATGTCCAGTTGCATTTTCTACAGACAGAGTGTTTCAAAACTGCTCAATCAAAAGTATGGTTTAACTCTGTTAGCTGAATGCTCAGATCAGAAAGAAGTTTCACAGAATGCTTCTGTGTAGTTTATATTTGAATATATTCCTTTTTCCACTACTACTCTCTTAGCGCTCCAAATGTCCAGTTGCATTTTCTACAGAAAGAGTGTTCAGATCTGCTCAATCAAAAGTATGGTTTAACTCTGTTAGCTGAATGCACAGATCAGAAAGAAGTTTCACAGAATGATTCTGTGTAGTTTATATTTGGAGACATTCCTTTTTCCACTATTACCCTCTTAGCGCTCCGAATCTCCACTTGCATTTTCTACAGAAAGAGTGTTTCAGAACGGCTCAATCAAAACTAAGGTTCAACTCTTTTAGTTGAACAAACAGAACAGAAAAAAGTTTCACACAATTCTTCTGTGTAGTTTTTATTTGTAGATATTCTTTTTCCCAATATAGGCCTCTTAGCGCTCAGAATGTCCAATTGCAGTTTCTACAGAAAGAGTGTTTCAGAACGGCTCAATCAAAAGTAAGGTTCAACTCTGTTAGTTGAATGCACAGAACAGAAAGAAGTTTCATACAATGCTTCTGTGTAGTTTATATTTGAACATATTCTTTTTTCCACTATTACCCACTTAGCGCTACGAATGTCCAGTTGCATTTTCTACAGACAGAGTGTTTCAAAACTGCGCAATCAAAAGTATGGTTTAACTCTGTTAGCTGAATGCTCAGAACCGAAATAAGTTTCACACAATGCTTCTGTGTAGTTTATATTTGAATATATTCCTTTTTCAACTACTACGCTCTTAGCGCTCCAAATGTCCAGTTGCATTTTCTACAGAAAGAGTGTTTCAGAAAGACTCAATCCAAAGTAAGGTTCAACTCTGTTAGCTGAATGCACAGATCAGAAAGAAGTTTCATACAATGCTTCTGTGTAGTTTATATTTGAACATATTCTTTTTTCCACTATTACCCACTTAGCGCTACGAATGTCCACTTGCATTTTCTACAAAAAGAGTGTTTCAAAACTGCTCAATCAAAAATATGTTTTATCTCTGTTAACTGAATCTACAGATCAGAAATAAGTTTCACAGAATGCATCTGTGTAGTTTTTATTTGAAGATATTCTTTTTCCCAATATAGGCCTCTTAGCGCTTAGCATGTCCAATTGCAGTTTCTACAGAAAGAGTGTTTCAGAACGGCTCAATCAAAAGTAAGGTTCAACTCTGTTAGTTGAATGCACAGAACAGAAAGAATTTTCACAGAATGCTACTGTGTAGTTTATATTTTAATATATTCCTTTTTCCACTATTACCCTCTTAGCGCTCCGAATGTCAACTTGCATTTTCTACAGAAAGAGTGTTCAGAACTGCGCCATCAAAAGTATGGTTTAACTCTGTTAGCTTAATGAACATATCAGAAATAAGTTTCACACAATGCTTCTGTGTAGTTTTTATTTGAAGATATTATTTTTCCCAATACAGGCCTCTTAGCGCTCAGAATGTCCAATTGCAGTTTCTACAGAAAGAGTGTTTCAGAAAGGCTCAATCAAAAGTAAGGTTCAACTCTGTTAGTTGAATGCACAGAACAGAAAGAAGTTTCATACAATGCTTCTGTGTAGTTTATATTTGAACATATTCTTTTTTCCACTATTACCCACTTAGCGCTACGAATGTCCAGTTGCATTTTCTACAGACAGAGTGTTTCAAAACTGCTCAATCAAAAGTATGGTTTAACTTTGTTAGCTGAATGCTCAGAGCAGAAAGAAGTTTCACAGAATGCTTCTGTGTAGTTTATATTTGAATATATTCCTTTTTCCACTACTACGCTCTTAGCGCTCCAAATGTCCAGTTGCATTTTCTACAGAAAGAGTGTTCAGATCTGCTCAATCAAAAGTATGGTTAAACTCTGTTAGCTGAATGAACAGATCAGAAAGAAGTTTCACCGAATGATTCTGTGTAGTTTATATTTGAAGACATTCCTTTTTCCACTATTACCCTCTTAGCGCTCCGAATCTCCACTTGCATTTTCTACAAAAAGAGTGTTTCATAACTGCTCAATCAAAAATATGTTTTATCTCTGTTAACTGAATTTACAGAACAGAAATAAGTTTCACATAATGCATCTGTGTAGTTTTTATTTGAAGATATTCTTTTTCCCAATGTAGGCCTCTTAGCGCTTAGCATGTCCAATTGCGGTTTCTACAGAAAGAGTGTTTCAGAACGGCTCAATCAAAAGTAAGGTTCAAGTCTGTTAGTTGAATGCAGAGAACTGAAAGAATTTTCACAGAATGCTACTGTGTAGTTTATATTTGAATATATTCCTTTTTCCACTATTACCCTCTTAGTACTCCGAATGTCCACTTGCATTTTCTACAGAAAGAGTGTTCAGAACTGCGCAATCAAAAGTATGGTTTAACTCTGTTAGCTTAATGAACATATCAGAAATAAGTTTCATACAATGCTTCTGTGTAGTTTTTATTTGAAGATATTATTTTTCCCAATAGAGGCCTCTTAGCGCTCAGAATGTCCAATTGCAGTTTCTACAGAAAGAGTGTTTCCGAAAGGCTCAATCAAAAGTAAGGTTCAACTCTGTTAGTTGAATGCACAGAACAGAAAGAAGTTTCATACAATGCTTCTGTGTAGTTTATATTGGAACATATTCTTTTTTCCAGTATTACCCACTTAGCGCTACGAATGTCCAGTTGCATTTTCTACAGACAGAGTGTTTCAAAACTGCTCAATCAAAAGTATGGTTTAACTCTGTTATCTGAATGCTCAGATCAGAAAGAAGTTTCACAGAATGCTTCTGGGTAGTTTATATTTGAATATATTCCTTTTTCCACTACTACTCTCTTAGCGCTCCAAATGTCCAGTTGCATTTTCTACAGAAAGAGTGTTCAGATCTGCTCAATCAAAAGTATGGTTTAACTCTGTTAGCTGAATGCACAGATCAGAAAGAAGTTTCACAGAATGATTCTGTGTAGTTTATATTTGGAGACATTCCTTTTTCCACTATTACCCTCTTAGCGCTCCGAATCTCCACTTGCATTTTCTACAGAAAGAGTGTTTCAGAACGGCTCAATCAAAACTAAGGTTCAACTCTTTTAGTTGAACAAACAGAACAGAAAGAAGTTTCACACAATTCTTCTGTGTAGTTTTTATTTGTAGACATTCTTTTTCCCAATATAGGCCTCTTAGCGCTCTGAATGTCCAATTGCAGTTTCTACAGAAGGAGTGTTTCAGAACGGCTCAATCAAAAGTAAGGTTCAACTCTGTTAGTTGAATGCACAGAACAGAAAGAAGTTTCATACAATGCTTCTGTGTAGTTTATATTTGAACATATTCTTTTTTCCACTATTACCCACTTAGCGCTACGAATGTCCAGTTGCATTTTCTACAGACACAGTGTTTCAAAACTGCTCAAACAAAGTATGGTTTAACTCTGTTAGCTGAATGCTCAGATCAGAAAGAAGTTTCACAGAATGCTTCTGTGTAGTTTATATTTGAATATATTCCTTTTTCCACTACTACGCTCTTAGCGCTCCAAATGTCCAGTTGCATTTTCTACAGAAAGAGTGTTCAGATCTGCTCAATTAAAAGTATGGTTTAACTCTGTTAGCTGAATGCACAGATCAGAAAGAAGTTTCATACAATGCTTCTGTGTAGTTTATATTTGAACATACTCTTTTTTCCACTATTACCCACTTAGCGCTACGAATGTCCACTTGCATTTTCTACAAAAAGAGTGTTTCAAAACTGCTCAATCAAAAATATGTTTTATCTCTGTTAACTGAATCTACAGATCAGAAATAAGTTTCACAGAATGCATCTGTGTAGTTTTTATTTGAAGATATTTTTTCCCAATATAGGCCTCTTAGCGCTTAGCATGTCCAATTGCAGTTTCTACAGAAAGAGTGTTTCAGAACGGCTCAATCAAAAGTAAGGTTCAACTCTGTTAGTTGAATGCACAGAACAGAAAGAATTTTCACAGAATGCTACTGTGTAGTTTATATTTTAATATATTCCTTTTTCCACTATTACCCTCTTAGCGCTCCGAATGTCAACTTGCATTTTCTACAGAAAGAGTGTTCAGAACTGCGCCATCAAAAGTATGGTTTAACTCTGTTAGCTTAATGAACATATCAGAAATAAGTTTCACACAATGCTTCTGTGTAGTTTTTATTTGAAGATATTATTTTTCCCAATACAGGCCTCTTAGCGCTCAGAATGTCCAATTGCAGTTTCTACAGAAAGAGTGTTTCAGAAAGGCTCAATCAAAAGTAAGGTTCAACTCTGTTAGTTGAATGCACAGAACAGAAAGAAGTTTCATACAATGCTTCTGTGTAGTTTATATTTGAACATATTCTTTTTTCCACTATTACCCACTTAGCGCTACGAATGTCCAGTTGCATTTTCTACAGACAGAGTGTTTCAAAACTGCTCAATCAAAAGTATGGTTTAACTTTGTTAGCTGAATGCTCAGATCAGAAAGAAGTTTCACAGAATGCTTCTGTGTAGTTTATATTTGAATATATTCCTTTTTCCACTACTACGCTCTTAGCGCTCCAAATGTCCAGTTGCATTTTCTACAGAAAGAGTGTTCAGATCTGCTCAATCAAAAGTATGGTTAAACTCTGTTAGCTGAATGAACAGATCAGAAAGAAGTTTCACCGAATGATTCTGTGTAGTTTATATTTGAAGACATTCCTTTTTCCACTATTACCCTCTTAGCGCTCCGAATCTCCACTTGCATTTTCTACAAAAAGAGTGTTTCATAACTGCTCAATCAAAAATATGTTTTATCTCTGTTAACTGAATTTACAGAACAGAAATAAGTTTCACATAATGCATCTGTGTAGTTTTTATTTGAAGATATTCTTTTTCCCAATGTAGGCCTCTTAGCGCTTAGCATGTCCAATTGCGGTTTCTACAGAAAGAGTGTTTCAGAACGGCTCAATCAAAAGTAAGGTTCAACTCTGTTAGTTGAATGCACAGAACTGAAAGAATTTTCACAGAATGCTACTGTGTAGTTTATATTTGAATATATTCCTTTTTCCACTATTACCCTCTTAGTACTCCGAATGTCCACTTGCATTTTCTACAGAAAGAGTGTTCAGAACTCCGCAATCAAAAGTATGGTTTAACTCTGTTAGCTTAATGAACATATCAGAAATAAGTTTCATACAATGCTTCTGTGTAGTTTTTATTTGAAGATATTATTTTTCCCAATAGAGGCCTCTTAGCGCTAAGAATGTCCAATTGCAGTTTCTACAGAAAGAGTGTTTCCGAAAGGCTCAATCAAAAGTAAGGTTCAACTCTGTTAGTTGAATGCACAGAACAGAAAGAAGTTTCATACAATGCTTCTGTGTAGTTTATATTGGAACATATTCTTTTTTCCAGTATTACCCACTTAGCGCTACGAATGTCCAGTTGCATTTTCTACAGACAGAGTGTTTCAAAACTGCTCAATCAAAAGTATGGTTTAACTCTGTTAGCTGAATGCTCAGATCAGAAAGAAGTTTCACAGAATGCTTCTGGGTAGTTTATATTTGAATATATTCCTTTTTCCACTACTACTCTCTTAGCGCTCCAAATGTCCAGTTGCATTTTCTACAGAAAGAGTGTTCAGATCTGCTCAATCAAAAGTATGGTTTAACTCTGTTAGCTGAATGCACAGATCAGAAAGAAGTTTCACAGAATGATTCTGTGTAGTTTATATTTGGAGACATTCCTTTTTCCACTATTACCCTCTTAGCGCTCCGAATCTCCACTTGCATTTTCTACAGAAAGAGTGTTTCAGAACGGCTCAATCAAAACTAAGGTTCAACTCTTTTAGTTGAACAAACAGAACAGAAAGAAGTTTCACACAATTCTTCTGTGTAGTTTTTATTTGTAGACATTCTTTTTCCCAATATAGGCCTCTTAGCGCTCTGAATGTCCAATTGCAGTTTCTACAGAAAGAGTGTTTCAGAACGGCTCAATCAAAAGTAAGGTTCAACTCTGTTAGTTGAATGCACAGAACAGAAAGAAGTTTCATACAATGCTTCTGTGTAGTTTATATTTGAACATATTCTTTTTTCCACTATTACCCACTTAGCGCTACGAATGTCCAGTTGCATTTTCTACAGACACAGTGTTTCAAAACTGCTCAAACAAAAGTATGGTTTAACTCTGTTAGCTGAATGCTCAGATCAGAAAGAAGTTTCACAGAATGCTTCTGTGTAGTTTATATTTGAATATATTCCTTTTTCCACTACTACGCTCTTAGCGCTCCAAATGTCCAGTTGCATTTTCTACAGAAAGAGTGTTCAGATCTGCTCAATTAAAAGTATGGTTTAACTCTGTTAGCTGAATGCACAGATCAGAAAGAAGTTTCATACAATGCTTCTGTGTAGTTTATATTTGAACATACTCTTTTTTCCACTATTACCCACTTAGCGCTACGAATGTCCACTTGCATTTTCTACAAAAAGAGTGTTTCAAAACTGCTCAATCAAAAATATGTTTTATCTCTGTTAACTGAATCTACAGATCAGAAATAAGTTTCACAGAATGCATCTGTGTAGTTTTTATTTGAAGATATTTTTTCCCAATATAGGCCTCTTAGCGCTTAGCATGTCCAATTGCAGTTTCTACAGAAAGAGTGTTTCAGAACGGCTCAATCAAAAGTAAGGTTCAACTCTGTTAGTTGAATGCACAGAACAGAAAGAATTTTCACAGAATGCTACTGTGTAGTTTATATTTTAATATATTCCTTTTTCCACTATTACCCTCTTAGCGCTCCGAATGTCAACTTGCATTTTCTACAGAAAGAGTGTTCAGAACTGCGCCATCAAAAGTATGGTTTAACTCTGTTAGCTTAATGAACATATCAGAAATAAGTTTCACACAATGCTTCTGTGTAGTTTTTATTTGAAGATATTATTTTTCCCAATACAGGCCTCTTAGCGCTCAGAATGTCCAATTGCAGTTTCTACAGAAAGAGTGTTTCAGAAAGGCTCAATCAAAAGTAAGGTTCAACTCTGTTAGTTGAATGCACAGAACAGAAAGAAGTTTCATACAATGCTTCTGTGTAGTTTATATTTGAACATATTCTTTTTTCCACTATTACCCACTTAGCGCTACGAATGTCCAGTTGCATTTTCTACAGACAGAGTGTTTCAAAACTGCTCAATCAAAAGTATGGTTTAAATTTGTTAGCTGAATGCTCAGATCAGAAAGAAGTTTCACAGAATGCTTCTGTGTAGTTTATATTTGAATATATTCCTTTTTCCACTACTACGCTCTTAGCGCTCCAAATGTCCAGTTGCATTTTCTACAGAAAGAGTGTTCAGATCTGCTCAATCAAAAGTATGGTTAAACTCTGTTAGCTGAATGAACAGATCAGAAAGAAGTTTCACCGAATGATTCTGTGTAGTTTATATTTGAAGACATTCCTTTTTCCACTATTACCCTCTTAGCGCTCCGAATCTCCACTTGCATTTTCTACAAAAAGAGTGTTTCATAACTGCTCAATCAAAAATATGTTTTATCTCTGTTAACTGAATTTACAGAACAGAAATAAGTTTCACATAATGCATCTGTGTAGTTTTTATTTGAAGATATTCTTTTTCCCAATGTAGGCCTCTTAGCGCTTAGCATGTCCAATTGCGGTTTCTACAGAAAGAGTGTTTCAGAACGGCTCAATCAAAAGTAAGGTTCAACTCTGTTAGTTGAATGCACAGAACTGAAAGAATTTTCACAGAATGCTACTGTGTAGTTTATATTTGAATATATTCCTTTTTCCACTATTACCCTCTTAGTACTCCGAATGTCCACTTGCATTTTCTACTGAAAGAGTGTTCAGAACTGCGCAATCAAAAGTATGGTTTAACTCTGTTAGCTTAATGAACATATCAGAAATAAGTTTCATACAATGCTTCTGTGTAGTTTTTATTTGAAGATATTATTTTTCCCAATATAGGCCTCTTAGCGCTCAGAATGTCCAATTGCAGTTTCTACTGAAAGAGTGTTTCAGAACGGCTCAATCAAAAGTAAGGTTCAACTCTGTTAGTTGAATGCACAGAACAGAAAGAAGTTTCATACAATGCTTCTGTGTAGTTTATATTGGAACATATTCTTTTTTCCAGTATTACCCACTTAGCGCTACGAATGTCCAGTTGCATTTTCTACAGACAGAGTGTTTCAAAACTGCTCAATCAAAAGTATGGTTTAACTCTGTTAGCTGAATGCTCAGATCAGAAAGAAGTTTCACAGAATGCTTCTGTGTAGTTTATATTTGAATATATTCCTTTTTCCACTACTACTCTCTTAGCGCTCCAAATGTCCAGTTGCATTTTCTACAGAAAGAGTGTTCAGATCTGCTCTATCAAAAGTATGGTTTAACTCTGTTAGCTGAATGCACAGATCAGAAAGAAGTTTCACAGAATGATTCTGTGTAGTTTATATTTGGAGACATTCCTTTTTCCACTATTACCCTCTTAGCGCTCCGAATCTCCACTTGCATTTTCTACAGAAAGAGTGTTTCAGAACGGCTCAATCAAAACTAAGGTTCAACTCTTTTAGTTGAACAAACAGAACAGAAAGAAGTTTCACACAATTCTTCTGTGTAGTTTTTATTTGTAGACATTCTTTTTCCCAATATAGGCCTCTTAGCGCTCTGAATGTCCAATTGCAGTTTCTACAGAAAGAGTGTTTCAGAACGGCTCAATCAAAAGTAAGGTTCAACTCTGTTAGTTGAATGCACAGAACAGAAAGAAGTTTCATACAATGCTTCTGTGTAGTTTATATTTGAACATATTCTTTTTTCCACTATTACCCACTTAGCGCTACGAATGTCCAGTTGCATTTTCTACAGACACAGTGTTTCAAAACTGCTCAAACAAAAGTATGGTTTAACTCTGTTAGCTGAATGCTCAGATCAGAAAGAAGTTTCACAGAATGCTTCTGTGTAGTTTATATTTGAATATATTCCTTTTTCCACTACTACGCTCTTAGCGCTCCAAATGTCCAGTTGCATTTTCTACAGAAAGAGTGTTCAGATCTGCTCAATTAAAAGTATGGTTTAACCCTGTTAGCTGAATGCACAGATCAGAAAGATGTTTCACCGAATGATTCTGTGTAGTTTATATTTGAAGACATTCCTTTTTCCACTATTACCATCTTAGCGCTCCGAATCTCCACTTGCATTTTCTACAAAAAGAGTGTTTCATAACTGCTCAATCAAAAATATGTTTTATCTCTGTTAACTGAATTTACAGAATAGAAATAAGTTTCACAGAATGCATCTGTGTAGTTTTTATTTGAAGATATTCTTTTTCTCAATGTAGGCCTCTTAGCGCTTAGCATGTCCAATTGCAGTTTCTACAGAAAGAGTGTTTCAGAACGGCTCAATCAAAAGTAAGGTTCAACTCTGTTAGTTGAATGCACAGAACAGAAAGAATTTTCACAGAATGCTACTGTGTAGTTTATATTTGAATATATTCCTTTTTCCAGTATTACCCTCTTAGCGCTCCGAATGTCCACTTGCATTTTCTAGAGAAAGAGTGTTCAGAACTGCGCAATCAAAAGTATGGTTTAACTCTGTTTGCTTAATGAACATATCAGAAATAAGTTTCAAACAATGCTTCTGTGTAGTTTTTATTTGAAGGTATTATTTTTCCCAATAGAGGCCTCTTAGCGCTCAGAATGTCCAATTGCAGTTTCTACAGAAAGAGTGTTTCAGAAAGGCTCAATCAAAAGTAAGGTTCAACTCTGTTAGTTGAATGCACAGAACAGAAAGTAGTTTCATACAATGCTTCTGTGTAGTTTGTATTTGAACATATTCTTTTTTCCACTATTACCCACTTAGCTCTACGAATGTCCAGTTGCATTTTCTACAGACAGAGTGTTTCAAAACTGCTCAATCAAAAGTATGGTTTAACTCTGTTAGCTGAATGCTCAGATCAGAAAGAAGTTTCACAGAATGCTTCTGTGTAGTTTATATTTGAATATATTCCTTTTTCCACTACTACTCTCTTAGCGCACCAAATGTCCAGTTGCATTTTCTACAGAAAGAGTGTTCAGATCTGCTCAATCAAAAGTATGGTTTAACTCTGTTAGCTGAATGCACAGATCAGAAAGACGTTTCACAGAATGATTCTGTGTAGTTTATATTTGAAGACATTCCTTTTTCCACTAGTACCCTCTTAGCGCTCCGAATCTCCACTTGCATTTTCTACAAAAAGAGTGTTTCATAACTGCTCAATCAAAAATATGTTTTATCTCTGTTAACTGAATTTACAGAACAGAAATAAGTTTCACATAATGCATCTGTGTAGTTTTTATTTGAAGATATTCTTTTTCCCAATGTAGGCCTCTTAGCGCTTAGCATGTCCAATTGCGGTTTCTACAGAAAGAGTGTTTCAGAACGGCTCAATCAAAAGTAAGGTTCAACTCTGTTAGTTGAATGCACAGAACTGAAAGAATTTTCACAGAATGCTACTGTGTAGTTTATATTTGAATATATTCCTTTTTCCACTATTACCCTCTTAGTACTCCGAATGTCCACTTGCATTTTCTACAGAAAGAGTGTTCAGAACTGCGCAATCAAAAGTATGGTTTAACTCTGTTAGCTTAATGAACATATCAGAAATAAGTTTCATACAATGCTTCTGTGTAGTTTTTATTTGAAGATATTATTTTTCCCAATAGAGGCCTCTTAGCGCTCAGAATGTCCAATTGCAGTTTCTACAGAAAGAGTGTTTCCGAAAGGCTCAATCAAAAGTAAGGTTCAACTCTGTTAGTTGAATGCACAGAACAGAAAGAAGTTTCATACAATGCTTCTGTGTAGTTTATATTGGAACATATTCTTTTTTCCAGTATTACCCACTTAGCGCTACGAATGTCCAGTTGCATTTTCTACAGACAGAGTGTTTCAAAACTGCTCAATCAAAAGTATGGTTTAACTCTGTTAGCTGAATGCTCAGATCAGAAAGAAGTTTCACAGAATGCTTCTGTGTAGTTTATATTTGAATATATTCCTTTTTCCACTACTACTCTCTTAGCGCTCCAAATATCCAGTTGCATTTTCTACAGAAAGAGTGTTCAGATCCGCTCAATCAACAGTGTGGTTTAACTCTGTTAGCTGAATGCACAGATCAGAAAGAAGTTTCACAGAATGATTCTGTGTAGTTTATATTTGGAGACATTCCTTTTTCCACTATTACCCTCTTAGCGCTCCGAATCTCCACTTGCATTTTCTACAGAAAGAGTGCTTCAGAACGGCTCAATCAAAACCAAGGTTCAACTCTTTTAGTTGAACAAACAGAACAGAAAGAAGTTTCACACAATTCTTCTGTGTAGTTTTTATTTGTAGATATTCTTTTTCCCAATATAGGCCTCTTAGCACTCAGAATGTCCAATTGCAGTTTCTACAGAAAGAGTGTTTCAGAACGGCTCAATCAAAAGTAATGTTCAACTCTGTTAGTTGAATGCACAGAACAGAAAGAAGTTTCATACAATGCTTCTGTGTAGTTTATATTTGAACATATTCTTTTGTCCACTATAACTCACTTAGCGCTACGAATGTCCAGTTGCATTTTCTACAGACAGAGTGTTTCAAAACTGCTCAATCAAATGTATGGTTTAACACTGTTAGCTGAATGCTCAGATCAGAAAGACGTTTCACAGAATGCTTCTGTGTAGTTTATATTTGAATATATTCCTTTTTCCACTACTACGCTCTTA
Organism: Symphalangus syndactylus; assembly: GCF_028878055.3. Taxonomy (NCBI): domain Eukaryota; kingdom Metazoa; phylum Chordata; class Mammalia; order Primates; family Hylobatidae; genus Symphalangus; species Symphalangus syndactylus. The sequence continues at coordinate 2,591,466 of NC_072436.2, forward strand.
GCGCTCCAAATGTCCAGTTGCATTTTCTACAGAAAGAGTGTTCAGATCTGCTCAATCAAAAGTATGGTTTAACTCTGTTAGCTGAATGCACAGATCATAAAGAAGTTTCACCGAATGATTCTGTGTAGTTTATATTTGAATATATTCCTTTTTCCACTACTACTCTCTTAGCGCTCCAAATGTCCAGTTGCATTTTCTACAGAAAGAGTGTTCAGATCCGCTCAATCAACAGTGTGGTTTAACTCTGTTAGCTGAATGCACAGATCAGAAAGAAGTTTCACAGAATGATTCTGTGTAGTTTATATTTGGAGACATTCCTTTTTCCACTATTACCCTCTTAGCGCTCCGAATCTCCACTTGCATTTTCTACAGAAAGAGTGCTTCAGAACGGCTCAATCAAAACCAAGGTTCAACTCTTTTAGTTGAACAAACAGAACAGAAAGAAGTTTCACACAATTCTTCTGTGTAGTTTTTATTTGTAGACATTCTTTTTCCCAATATAGGCCTCTTAGCACTCAGAATGTCCAATTGCAGTTTCTACAGAAAGAGTGTTTCAGAACGGCTCAATCAAAAGTAATGTACAACTCTGTTAGTTGAATGCACAGAACAGAAAGAAGTTTCATACAATGCTTCTGTGTAGTTTATATTTGAACATATTCTTTTGTCCACTATAACCCACTTAGCGCTACGAATGTCCAGTTGCATTTTCTACAGACAGAGTGTTTCAAAACTGCTCAATCAAAAGTATGGTTTAACTCTGTTAGCTGAATGCTCAGATCAGAAAGACGTTTCACAGAATGCTTCTGTGTAGTTTATATTTGAATATATTCCTTTTTCCACTACTACGCTCTTAGCGCTCCAAATGTCCAGTTGCATTTTCTACAGAAAGAGTGTTCAGATCTGCTCAATCAAAAGTATGGTTTAACTCTGTTAGCTGAATGCACAGATCAGAAAGAAGTTTCACCGAATGATTCTGTGTAGTTTATATTTGAAGACATTCCTTTTTCCACTATTACCCTCTTAGCGCTCCGAATCTCCACTTGCATTTTATACAAAAAGAGTGTTTCATAACTGCTCAATCAAAAATATGTTTTATCTCTGCTAACTGAATTTAGAGAATAGAAATAAGTTTCACAGAATTCATCTGTGTAGTTTTTATTTGTAGACATTCTTTTTCCCAATATAGGCCTCTTAGCACTCAGAATGTCCAATTGCAGTTTCTACAGAAAGAGTGTTTCAGAACGGCTCAATCAAAAGTAATGTTCAACTCTGTTAGTTGAATGCACAGAACAGAAAGTAGTTTCATACAATGCTTCTGTGTAGTTTATATTTGAACATATTCTTTTGTCCACTATAACCCACTTAGCGCTACGAATGTCCAGTTGCATTTTCTACAGACAGAGTGTTTCAAAACTGCTCAATCAAAAGTATGGTTTAACTCTGTTAGCTGAATGCTCAGATCAGAAAGAAGTTTCACAGAATGCTTCTGTGTAGTTTATATTTGAATATATTCCTTTTTCCACTACTACGCTCTTAGCGCTCCAAATGTCCAGTTGCATTTTCTACAGAAAGAGTGTTCAGATCTGCTCAATCAAAAGTATGGTTTAACTCTGTTAGCTGAATGCACAGATCATAAAGAAGTTTCACCGAATGATTCTGTGTAGTTTATATTTGAAGACATTCCTTTTTCCACTATTACCCTCTTAGCGCTCCGAATCTCCACTTGCATTTTATACAAAAAGAGTGTTTCATAACTGCTCAATCAAAAATATGTTTTATCTCTGCTAACTGAATTTACAGATCAGAAATAAGTTTCACAGAATTCATCTGTGTAGTTTTTATTTGAAAATATTCTTTTTCCCAATGTAGGCCTCTTAGCGCTTAGTATGTCCAATTGCAGTTTCTACAGAAAGAGTGTTTCAGAACGGCACAATCAAAAGTAAGGTTCAACTCTGTTAGTTGAATGCACAGAACAGAAAGAATTTTCACAGAATGCTACTGTGTAGTTTATATTTGAATATATTCCTTTTTCCACTATTACACTCTTAGCGCTCCGAATGTCCACTTGCATTTTCTACAGAAAGAGTGTTCAGAACTGCGCAATCAAAAGTATGGTTTAACTCTGTTAGCTTAATGAACATATCAGAAATAAGTTTCAAACAATGCTTCTGTGTAGTTTTTATTTGAAGATATTATTTTTCCCAATATAGGCCTCTTAGCGCTCAGAATGTCCAATTGCAGTTTCTACAGAAAGAGTGTTTCAGAAAGGCTCAATCAAAAGTAAGGTTCAACTCTGTTAGTTGAATGCACAGAACAGAAAGAAGTTTCATACAATGCTTCTGTGTAGTTTATATTTGAACATATTCTTTTTTCCAGTATTACCCACTTAGCGCTACGAATGTCCAGTTGCATTTTCTACAGACAGAGTGTTTCAAAACTGCTCAATCAAAAGTATGGTTTAACTCTGTTAGCTGAATGCACAGATCAGAAAGAAGTTTCACAGAATGATTCTGTGTAGTTTATATTTGGAGACATTCCTTTTTCCACTATTACTCTCTTAGCGCTCCGAATCTCCACTTGCATTTTCTACAGAAAGAGTGTTTCAGAACGGCTCAATCAAAACCAAGGTTCAACTCTTTTAGTTGAACAAACAGAACAGAAAGAAGTTTCACACAATTCTTCTGTGTAGTTTTTATTTGTAGACATTGTTTTTCCCAATATAGGCCTCTTAGCGCTCAGAATGTCCAATTGCAGTTTCTACAGAAAGAGTGTTTCAGAACGGCTCAATCAAAAGTAAGGTTCAACTCTGTTAGTTGAATGCACAGAACAGAAAGAAGTTTCATACAATGCTTCTGTGTAGTTTATATTTGAACATATTCTTTTGTCCACTATAACCCACTTAGCGCTACGAATGTCCAGTTGCATTTTCTACAGACAGAGTGTTTCAAAACTGCTCAATCAAAAGTATGGTTTAACTCTGTTAGCTGAACGCTCAGATCAGAAAGATGTTTCACAGAATGCTTCTGTGTAGTTTATATTTGAATATATTACTTTTTCCACTACTACGCTCTTAGCGCTCCAAATGTCCAGTTGCATTTTCTACAGAAAGAGTGTTCAGATCTGCTCAATCAAAAGTATGGTTTAACTCTGTTAGCTGAATGCACAGATCATAAAGAAGTTTCACCGAATGATTCTGTGTAGTTTATATTTGAAGACATTCATTTTTCCACTATTACCCTCTTAGCGCTCCGAATCTCCACTTGCATTTATTACAAAAAGAGTGTTTCATAACTGCTAAATCAAAAATATGTTTTATCTCTGCTAACTGAATTTACAGATCAGAAATAAGTTTCACAGAATGCATCTGTGTAGTTTTTATTTGAAGATATTCTTTTTCCCAATGTAGGCCTCTTAGCGCTTAGCATGTCCAATTGCAGTTTCTACAGAAAGAGTGTTTCAGAACGGCTCAATCAAAAGTAAGGTTAAACTCTGTTAGTTGAATGCACAGAACAGAAAGAATTTTCACAGAATGCTACTGTGTAGTTTATATTTGAATATATTCCTTTTTCCACTATTACCCTCTTAGCGCTCCGAATGTCCACCTGCATTTTCTACAGAAAGAGTGTTCAGAACTGCGCAATCAAAAGTATGGTTTAACTCTGTTAGCTTAATGAACATATCAGAAATAAGTTTCACACAATGCTTCTGTGTAGTTTTTATTTGAAGATATTATTTTTCCCAATAGAGGCCTCTTAGCGCTCAGAATGTCCAATTGCAGTTTCTACAGAAAGAGTGTTTCAGAACGGCTCAATCAAAAGTAAGGTTCAACTCTGTTAGTTGAATGCACAGAACTGAAAGAAGTTTCATACAATGCTTCTGTGTAGTTTATATTTGAACATATTCTTTTTTCCACTCTTACCCACTTAGCGCTACGAATGTCCAGTTGCATTTTCTACAGACAGAGTGTTTCAAAACTGCTCAATCAAAAGTATGGTTTAACTCTGTTAGCTGAATGCTCAGATCAGAAAGAAGTTTCACAGAATGCTTCTGTGTAGTTTATATTTGAATATATTCCTTTTTCCACTACTACGCTCTTAGCGCTCCAAATGTCCAGTTGCATTTTCTACAGAAAGAGTGTTCAGATCTGCTCAATCAAAAGTATGGTTTAACTCTGTTAGCTGAATGCACAGATCAGAAAAAAGTTTCACCGAATGATTCTGTGTAGTTTATATTTGAAGACATTCCTTTTTCCACTATTACCCTCTTAGCGCTCCGAATCTCCACTTGCATTTTCTACAAAAAGAGTGTTTCATAACTGCTCAATCAAAAATATTTTTTATCTCTGTTAACTGAATTTACAGATCAGAAATAAGTTTCACAGAATGCATCTGTGTAGTTTTTATTTGAAGATATTCTTTTTCCCAATATAGGCCTCTTAGCGCTTAACATGTCCAATTGCAGTTTCTACAGAAATAGTGTTTCAGAACGGCTCAATCAAAAGTAAGGTTCAAATCTGTTAGTTGAATGCACAGAACAGAAAGAATTTTCACAGAATGCTACTGTGTAGTTTATATTTGAATATATTCCTTTTTCCACTATTACCCTCTTAGCGCTCCGAATGTCCACTTGCATTTTCTACAGAAAGAGTGTTCAGAACTGCGCAATCAAAAGTATGGTTTAACTCTGTTAGCTTAATGAACATATCAGAAATAAGTTTCACACAATGCTTCTGTGTAGTTTTTATTTGAAGATATTATTTTTCCCAATAGAGGCCTCTTAGCGCTCAGAATGTCCAATTGCAGTTTCTACAGAAAGAGTGTTTCAGAAAGGCTCAATCAAAAGTAAGGTTCAACTCTGTTAGTTGAATGCACAGAACAGAAAGAAGTTTCATACAATGCTTCTGTGTAGTTTATATTGGAACATATTCTTTTTTCCACTATTACCCACTTAGCGCTACGAATGTCCAGTTGCATTTTCTACAGACAGAGTGTTTCAAAACTGCTCAATCAAAAGTATGGTTTAACTCTGTTAGCTGAATGCTCAGATCAGAAAGAAGTTTCACAGAATGCTTCTGTGTAGTTTATATTTGAATATATTCCTTTTTCCACTACTACGCTCTTAGCGCTCCAAATGTCCAGTTGCATTTTCTACAGAAAGAGTGTTCAGATCTGCTCAATCAAAAGTATGGTTTAATTCTGTTAGCTGAATGCACAGATCAGAAAGAAGTTTCACCGAATGATTCTGTGTAGTTTATATTTGAAGACATTCCTTTTTCCACTATTACCCTCTTAGCGCTCCGAATCTCCACTTGCATTTTCGACAAAAAGAGTGTTTCATAACTGCTCAATCAAAAATATTTTTTATCTCTGTTAACTGAATTTACAGATCAGAAATAAGTTTCACAGAATGCATCTGTGTAGTTTTTATTTGAAGATATTCTTTTTCCCAATATAGGCCTCTTAGCGCTTAGCATGTCCAATTGCAGTTTCTACAGAAAGAGTGTTTCAGAACGGCTCAATCAAAAGTAAGGTTCAACTCTGTTAGTTGAATGCACAGAACAGAAAGAATTTTCACAGAATGCTACTGTGTAGTTTATATTTGAATATATTCCTTTTTCCACTATTACCCTCTTAGCGCTCCGAATGTCCACTTGCATTTTCTACAGAAAGAGTGTTCAGAACTGCGCAATCAAAAGTATTGTTTAACTCTGTTAGCTTAATGAACATATCAGAAATAAGTTTCACACAATGCTTCTGTGTAGTTTTTATTTGAAGATATTATTTTTCCCAATAGAGGCCTCTTAGCGCTCAGAATGTCCAATTGCAGTTTCTACAGAAAGAGTGTTTCACAAAGGCTCAATCAAATGTAAGGTTCAACTCTGTTAGTTGAATCCACAGAACAGAAAGAAGTTTCATACAATGCTTCTGTGTAGTTTATATTTGAACATATTCTTTTTTCCACTAGTACCCACTTAGCGCTACGAATGTCCAGTTGCATTTTCTACAGACAGAGTGTTTCAAAACTGCTCAATCAAAAGTATGGTTTAACTCTGTTAGCTGAATGCTCAGATCAGAAATAAGTTTCACAGAATGCTTCTGTGTAGTTTATATTTGAATATATTCCTTTTTCCACTACCACGCTCTTAGCGCTCCTAATGTCCAGTTGCATTTTCTACAGAAAGAGTGTTCAGATCTGCTCAATCAAAAGTATGGTTTAACACTGTTAGCTGAATGCACAGATCAGAAAGAAGTTTCACCGAATGATTCTGTGTAGTTTATATTTGAAGACATTCCTTTTTTCACTATTACCCTCTTAGCGCTCCGAATCTCAACTTGCATTTTCTACAAAAAGAGTGTTTCATAACTGCTCAATCAAAAATATGTTTTATCTCTGTTAACTGAATTTACAGATCAGAAATAAGTTTCACAGAATGCATCTGTGTAGTTTTTATTTGAAGATATTCTTTTTCCCAATGTAGGCCTCTTAGCGTTTAGCATGTCCAATTGCAGTTTCTACAGAAAGAGTGTTTCAGAACGGCTCAATCAAAAGTAAGGTTCAACTATGTTAGTTGAATGCACAGAACAGAAACAATTTTAACAGAATGCTACTGTGTAGTTTATATTTGAATATATTCCTTTTTCCACTATTACCCTCTTAGCGCTCCGAATGTCCACTTGCATTTTCTACAGAAAGAGTGTTCAGAACTGCGCAATCAAAAGTATGGTTTAACTCTGTTAGCTTAATGAAAATATCAGAAATAAGTTTCACACAATGCTTCTGTGTAGTTTTTATTTGAAGATATTATTTTTCCCAATAGAGGCCTCTTAGTGCTCAGAATGTCCAATTGCAGTTTCTACAGAAAGAGTGTTTCAGAAAGGCTCAATCAAAAGTAAGGTTCAACTCTGTTAGTTGAATGCACAGAACAGAAAGTAGTTTCATACAATGCTTCTGTGTAATTTATATTTGAACATATTCTTTTTTCCACTATTACCCACTTAGCGCTACGAATGTCCAGTTGCATTTTCTACAGACAGAGTGTTTCAAAACTGCTCAATCAAAAGTATGGTTTAACTCTGTTGGCTGAATGCTCAGAAAGAAGTTTCACAGAATGCTTCTGTGTAGTTTATATTTGAATATATTCCTTTTTCCACTACTACTCTCTTAGCGCTCCAAATGTCCAGTTGCATTTTCTACAGAAAGAGTGTTCAGATCTGCTCAATCAAAAGTATGGTTTAACTCTGTTAGCTGAATGCACAGATCAGAATGAAATTTCACAGAATGATTCTGTGTAGTTTATATTTGGAGACATTCCTTTTTCCACTATTACCCTCTTAGCGCTCCGAATCTCCACTTGCATTTTCTACAGAAAGAGTGTTTCAGAACGGCTCAATCAAAACTAAGGTTCAACTCTTTTAGTTGAACAAACAGAACAGAAAGAAGTTTCACACAATTCTTCTGTGTAGTTTTTATTTTTAGACATTCTTTTTCCAAATAAAGGCCTCTTAGTGCTCAGAATGTCCAATTGCAGTTTCTACAGAAAGCGTGTTTCAGAACGGCTCAATCAAAATTAAGGTTCAACTCTGTTAGTTGAATGCACAGAACAGAAAGAAGTTTCATACAATGCATCTGTGTAGTTTATATTTGAACATATTCTTTTTTCCACTATTACCCACTTAGCGCTACGAATGTCCAGTTGCATTTTCTACAGACAGAGTGTTTCAAAACTGCTCAATCAAAAGTATGGTTTAACTCTGTTAGCTGAATGCTCAGATCAGAAAGAAGTTTCACAGAATGCTTCTGTGTAGTTTATATTTGAATATATTCCTTTTTCCACTACTACGCTCTCAGCGCTCCAAATGTCCAGTTGCATTTTCTACAGAAAGAGTGTTCAGATCTGCTCAATCAAAAGTATGGTTTAACTCTGTTAGCTGAATGCACAGATCAGAAAGAAGTTTCACCGAATGATTCTGTGTAGTTTATATTTGAAGACATTCCTTTTTCCACTATTACCCTCTTAGCGCTCCGAATCTCCACTTGCATTTTCTACAAAAAGAGTGTTTCATAACTGCTCAATCAAAAATATGTTTTATCTCTGTTAACTGAATTTACAGATCAGAAATAAGTTTCACAGAATGCATCTGTGTAGTTTTTATTTGAAGATATTCTTTTTCCCAATGTAGGCCTCTTAGCGCTTAGCATGTCCAATTGCAGTTTGTACAGAAAGAGTGTTTCAGAACGGCTCAATCAAAAGTAAGGTTCAACTCTGTTAGTTGAATGCACAGAACAGAAAGAATTTTCACAGAATGCTACTGTGTAGTTTATATTTGAATATATTCCTTTTTCCACTATTACCCTCTTAGCGCTCCGAATGTCCACTTGCATTTTCTACAGAAAGAGTGTTCAGAACTGCGCAATCAAAAGTATGGTTTAACACTGTTAGCTTAATGAACATATCAGAAATAAGTTTCACACAATGCTTCTGTGTAGTTTTTATTTGAAGATATTATTTTTCCCAATAGAGGCCTCTTAGCGCTCAGAATGTCCAATTGCAGTTTCTACAGAAAGAGTGTTTCAGAAAGGCTCAATCAAAAGTAAGGTTCAACTCTGTTAGTTGAATGCACAGAACAGAAAGAAGTTTCATACAATGCTTCTGTGTAGTTTATATTTGAACATATTCTTTTTTCCACTATTACCCAATTAGCGCTACGAATGTCCAGTTGCATTTTCTACAGACAGAGTGTTTCAAAACTGCTCAATCAAAAGTATGGTTTAACTCTGTTAGCCGAATGCTCAGATCAGAAAGAAGTTTCACAGAATGCTTCTGTGTAGTTTATATTTGAATATATTCCTTTTTCCACTACTACTCTCTTAGCGCTCCAAATGTCCAGTTGCATTTTCTACAGAAAGAGTGTTCAGATCTGCTCAATCAAAAGTATGGTTTAACTCTGTTAGCTGAATGCACAGATCAGAAAGAAGTTTCACAGAATGATTCTGTGTAGTTTATATTTGGAGACATTCCTTTTTCCACTATTACCCTCTTAGCGCTCCCAATCTCCACTTGCATTTTCTACAGAAAGAGTGTTTCAGAGCGGCTCAATCAAAACTAAGGTTCAACTCTTTTAGTTGAACAAACAGAACGGAAAGAAGTTTCACACAATTCCTCTGTGTAGTTTTTATTTGTAGACATTCTTTTTCCCAATATAGGCCTCTTAGCGCTCAGAATGTCCAATTGCAGTTTCTACAGAAAGAGTGTTTCAGAACGGCTCAATCAAAAGTAAGGTTCAACTCTGTTAGTTGAATGCACAGAACAGAAAGAAGTTTCATACAATGCTTCTGTGTAGCTTATATTTGAACATATTCTTTTTTCCACTATTACCCACTTAGCGCTACGAATGTCCAGTTGCATTTTCTACAGACAGAGTGTTTCAAAACTGCTCAATCAAAAGTATGGTTTAACTCTGTTAGCTGAATGCTCAGATCAGAAAGAAGTTTCACAGAATGCTTCTGTGTAGTTTATATTTGAATATATTCCTTTTTCCACTACTACGCTCTTAGCGCTCCAAATGTCCAGTTGCATTTTCTACAGAAAGAGTGTTCAGATCTGCTCAATCAAAAGTATGGTTTAACTCTGTTAGCTGAATGCACAGATCAGAAAGAAGTTTCACCGAATGATTCTGTGTAGTTTATATTTGAAGACATTGCTTTTTCCACTATTACCCTCTTAGCGCTCCGAATCTCCACTTGCATTTTCTACAAAAAGAGTGTTTCATAACTGCTCAATCAAAAATATGTTTTATCTCTGTTAACTGAATTTACAGATCAGAAATAAGTTTCACAGAATGCATCTGTGTAGTTTTTATTTGAAGATATTCTTTTTCCCAATGTAGGCCTCTTAGCGCTTAGCATGTCCAATTGCAGTTTCTACAGAAAGAGTGTTTCAGAACGGCTCAATCGAAAGTAAGGTTCAACTCTGTTAGTTGAATGCACAGAACAGAAAGAATTTTCACAGAATGCTACTGTGTAGTTTATATTTGAATATATTCCTTTTTCCACTATTACCCTCTTTGCGCTCCGAATGTCCACTTGCATTTTCCACAGAAAGAGTGTTCAGAACTGCGCAATCAAAAGTATGGTTTAACTCTGTTAGCTTAATGAACATATCAGAAATAAGTTTCAAACAATGCTTCTGTGTAGTTTTTATTTGAAGATATTATTTTTCCCAATAGAGGCCTCTTAGCGCTCAGAATGTCCAATTGCAGTTTCTACAGAAAGAGTGTTTCAGAAAGGCTCAATCAAAAGTAAGGTTCAACTCTGTTAGTTGAATGCACAGAACAGAAAGAAGTTTCATACAATGCTTCTGTGTAGTTTATATTTGAACATATTCTTTTTTCCACTATTACCCACTTAGCGCTACGAATGTCCAGTTGCATTTTCTACAGACAGAGTGTTTCAAATCTGCTCAATCAAAAGTATGGTTTAACTCTGTTAGCTGAATGCTCAGATCAGAAAGAAATTTCACAGAATGCTTCTGTGTAGTTTATATTTGAATATATTCCTTTTTCCACTACTACTCTCTTAGCGCTCCAAATGTCCAGTTGCATTTTCTACAGAAAGAGTGTTCAGATCTGCTCAATCAAAAGTATGGTTTAACTCTGTTAGCTGAATGCACAGATCAGAAAGAAGTTTCACAGAATGATTCTGTGTAGTTTATATTTGGAGACATTCCTTTTTCCACTATTACCCTCTTAGCGCTCCGAATCTCCACTTGCATTTTCTACAGAAAGAGTGTTTCAGAACGGCTCAATCAAAACTAAGGTTCAACTCTTTTAGTTGAACAAACAGAACGGAAAGAAGTTTCACACAATTCTTCTGTGTAGTTTTTATTTGTAGACATTCTTTTTCCCAATATAGGCCTCTTAGCGCTCAGAATGTCCAATTGCAGTTTCTACAGAAAGAGTGTTTCAGAACGGCTCAATCAAAAGTAAGGTTCAACTCTGTTAGTTGAATGCACAGAACAGAAAGAAGTTTCATACAATGCTTCTGTGTAGTTTATATTTGAACATATTCTTTTTTCCACTATTACCCACTTAGCGCTACGAATGTCCAGTTGCATTTTCTACAGACAGAGTGTTTCAAATCTGCTCAATCAAAAGTATGGTTTAACTCTGTTAGCTGAATGCTCAGATCAGAAAGAAGTTTCACAGAATGCTTCTGTGTAGTTTATATTTGAATATATTCCTTTTTCCACTACTACTCTCTTAGCGCTCCAAATGTCCAGTTGCATTTTCTACAGAAACAGTGTTCAGATCTGCTCAATCAAAAGTATGGTTTAACTCTGTTAGCTGAATGCACAGATCAGAAAGAAGTTTCACAGAATGATTCTGTGTAGTTTATATTTGGAGACATTCCTTTTTCCACTATTACCCTCTTAGCGCTCCGAATCTCCACTTGCATTTTCTACAGAAAGAGTGTTTCAGAACGGCTCAATCAAAACTAAGGTTCAACTCTTTTAGTTGAACAAACAGAACAGAAAGATGTTTCACACAATTCTTCTGTGTAGTTTTTATTTGTAGATATTTTTTTCCCAATATAGGCCTCTTAGCGCTCAGAATGTCCAATTGCAGTTTCTACAGAAAGAGTGTTTCAGAACGGCTCAATCAAAAGTAAGGTTCAACTCTGTTAGTTGAATGCACAGAACAGATAGAAGTTTCATACAATGCTTCTGTGTAGTTTATATTTGAACATATTCTTTTTTCCACTATTACCCTCTTAGCGCTCCGAATCTCCACTTGCATTTTCTACAAAAAGAGTGTTTCATAACTGCTCAATCAAAAATATGTTTTATCTCTGTTAACTGAATTTACAGATCAGAAATAAGTTTCACAGAATGCATCTGTGTAGTTTTTATTTGAAGATATTCTTTTTCCCAATGTATTCCTCTTAGCGCTTAGCATGTCCAATTGCAGTTTCTACAGAAAGAGTGTTTCAGAACGGCTCAATCAAAAGTAAGGTTCAACTCTGTTAGTTGAATGCACAGAACAGAAAGAATTTTCACAGAATGCTACTGTGTAGTTTATATTTGAATATATTCCTTTTTCCACTATTACCCTCTTAGCGCTCCGAATGTCCACTTGCAATTTCTACAGAAAGAGTGTTTAGAACTGCGCAATCAAAAGTATGGTTTAACTCTGTTAGCTTAATGAACATATCAGAAATAAGTTTCAAACAATGCTTCTGTGTAGTTTTTATTTGAAGATATTATTTTTCCCAATAGAGGCCTCTTAGCGCTCAGAATATCCAATTGCAGTTTCTACAGAAAGAGTGTTTCAGAACGGCTCAATCAAAAGTAAGGTTCAACTCTGTTAGTTGAATGCACAGAACAGAAAGAAGTTTCATACAATGCTTCTGTGTAGTTTATATTTGAACATATTCTTTTTTCCACTATTACCCACTTAGCGCTACGAATGTCCAGTTGCATTTTCTACAGACAGAGTGTTTCAAAACTGCTCAATCAAAAGTATGGTTTAACTCTGTTAGCTGAATGCTCAGATCAGAAAGAAGTTTCACAGAATGCTTCTGTGTAGTTTATATTTGAATATATTCCTTTTTCCACTACTACTCTCTTAGCGCTCAAAATGTCCAGTTGCATTTTCTACAGAAAGAGTGTTCAGATCTGCTCAATCAAAAGTATGGTTTAACTCTGTTAGCTGAATGCACAGATCAGAAAGAAGTTTCACAGAATGATTCTGTGTAGTTTATATTTGGAGACATTCCTTTTTCCACTATTACCCTCTTAGCGCTCCGAATCTCCACTTGCATTTTCTACAGAAAGAGTGTTTCAGAACGGCTCAATCAAATCTAAGGTTCAACTCTTTTAGTTGAACAAACAGAACAGAAAGAAGTTTCACACAATTCTTCTGTGTAGTTTTTATTTGTAGACATTCCTTTTCCCAATAGAGGGCTCTTAGCGCTCAGAAAGTCCAATTGCAGTTTCTACAGAAAGAGTGTTTCAGAACGGCTCAATCAAAAGTAAGGTTCAACTCTGTTAGTTGAATGCACAGAACAGAAAGAAGTTTCATACAATGCTTCTGTGTAGTTTATATTTGAACATATTCTTTTTTCCACTATTACCCACTTAGCGCTACGAATGTCCAGTTGCATTTTCTACAGACAGAGTGTTTCAAAACTGCTCAATCAAAAGTATGGTTTAACTCTGTTAGCTGAATGCTCAGATCAGTAAGAAGTTTCACAGAATGCTTCTGTGTAGTTTATATTTGAATATATTCCTTTTTCCACTACTACGCTCTTAGCGCTCCAAATGTCCAGTTGCATTTTCTACAGAAAGAGTGTTCAGATCTGCTCAATCAAAAGTATGGTTTAAATCTGTTAGCTGAATGCACAGATCAGAAAGAAGTTTCACCGAATGATTCTGTGTAGTTTATATTTGAAGACATTCCTTTTTCCACTAGTACCCTCTTAGCGCTCCGAATCTCCACTTGCATTTTCTACAAAAAGAGTGTTTCATAACTGCTCAATCAAAAATATGTTTTATCTCTGTTAACTGAATTTACAGATCAGAAATAAGTTTCACAGAATGCATCTGTGTAGTTTTTATTTGAAGATATTCTTTTTCCCAATGTAGGCCTCTTAGCGCTTAGCATGTCCAATTGCAGTTTCTACAGAAAGAGTGTTTCAGAACGGCTCAATCAAAAGTAAGGTTCAACTCTGTTAGTTGAATGCACAGAACAGAAAGAAGTTTCACAGAATGCTACTGTGTAGTTTATATTTGAATATATTCCTTTTTCCACTATTACCCTCTTAGCGCTCCGAATGTCCACTTGCATTTTCTACAGAAAGAGTGTTCAGAACTGCGCAATCAAAAGTATGGTTTAACTCTGTTAGCTTAATGAACATATCAGAAATAAGTTTCACACAATGCTTCTGTGTAGTTTTTATTTGAAGATATTATTTTTCCCAATAGAGGCCTCTTAGCGCTCAGAATGTCCAATTGCAGTTTTTACAGAAAGAGTGTTTCAGAATGGCTCAATCAAAAGTAAGGTTCAACTCTGTTAGTTGAATGCACAGAACAGAAAGAAGTTTCATACAATGCTTCTGTGTAGTTTATATTTGAACATATTCTTTTTTCCACTATTACCCACTTAGCGCTACGAATGTCCAGTTGCATTTTCTACAGACAGAGTGTTTCAAAACTGCTCAATCAAAAGTATGGTTTAACTCTGTTAGCTGAATGCTCAGATCAGAAAGAAGTTTCACAGAATGATTCTGTGTAGTTTATATTTGAATATATTCCTTTTTCCACTACTACTCTCTTAGCGCTCCAAATGTCCAGTAGCATTTTCTACAGAAAGAGTGTTCAGATCTGATCAATCAAAAGTATGGTTTAACTCTGTTAGCTGAATGCACAGATCAGAAAGAAGTTTCACAGAATGATTCTGTGTAGTTTATATTTGGAGACATTCCTTTTTCCACTATTACCCTCTTAGCGCTCCGAATCTCCACTTGCATTTTCTACAGAAAGAGTGTTTCACAACGGCTCAATCAAAACTAAGGTTCAAATCTTTTAGTTGAACAAACAGAACAGAAAGAAGTTTCACACAATTCTTCTGTGTAGTTTTTATTTGTAGACATTCCTTTTCCCAATATATGCCTCTTAGCACTCAGAATGTCCAATTGCAGTTTCTACAGAAAGAGTGTTTCAGAACGGCTCAATCAAAAGTAAGGTTCAACTCTGTTAGTTGAATGCACAGAACAGAAAGAAGTTTCATACAATGCTTCTGTGTAGTTTCTATTTGAACATATTCTTTTTTCCACTATTACCCACTTAGCGCTACGAATGTCCAGTTGCATTTTCTACAGACAGAGTGTTTCAAAACGGCTCAATCAAAAGTATGGTTTAACTCTGTTAGCTGAATGCTCAGATCAGAAAGAAGTTTCACAGAATGCTTCTGTGTAGTTTATATTTGAATATATTCCTTTTTCCACTACTACGCTCTTAGCGCTCCAAATGTCCAGTTGCATTTTCTACAGAAAGAGTGTTCAGATCTGCTCAATCAAAAGTATGGTTTAACTCTGTTAGCTGAATGCACAGATCAGAAAGAAGTTTCACCGAATGATTCTGTGTAGTTTATATTTGAAGACATTCCTTTTTCCACTAGTACCCTCTTAGCGCTCCGAATCTCCACTTGCATTTTCTACAAAAAGAGTGTTTCATAACTGCTGAATCAAAAATATATTTTATCTCTGTTAACTGAATTTACAGATCAGAAATAAGTTTCACAGAATGCATCAGTGTAGTTTTTATTTGAAGATATTCTTTTTCCCAGTGTAGGCCTCTTAGCGCTTAGAATGTCCAATTGCAGTTTCTACAGAAAGAGTGTTTCAGAACGGCTCAATCAAAAGTAAGGTTCAACTCTGTTAGTTGAATGCACAGAACAGAAAGAATTTTCACAGAATGCTACGGTGTAGTTTCTAGTTGAATATATTCCTTTTTCCACTATTAACCTCTTAGCGCTCCGAATGTCCACTTGCATTTTCTACAGAAAGAGTGTTCAGATCTGCGCAATCAAAAGTATGGTTTAACTCTGTTAGCTTAATGAACATATCGGAAATATGTTTCACACCATGCTTCTGTGTAGTTTTTATTTGAAGATATTACTTTTCCCAATAGAGGCCTCTTAGAGCTCAGAATGTCCAATTGCAGTTTCTACAGAAAGAGTGTTTCAGAACGGCTCAATCAAAAGTAAGGTTCAACTCTGTTAGTTGAATGCACAGAACAGAAAGAAGTTTCATACAATGCTTCTGTGTAGTTTATATTTGAACATATTCTTTTTTCCACTATTACCCACTTAGCGCTACGAATGTCCAGTTGCATTTTCTACAGACAGAGTGTTTCAAAACTGCTCAATCAAAAGTATGGTTTAACTCTGTTAGCTGAATGCTCAGATCAGAAAGAAGTTTCACAGAATGCTTCTGTGTAGTTTATATTTGAGTATATTCCTTTTTCCACTACTACTCTCTTAGCGCTCCAAATGTCCAGTTGCATTTTCTACAGAAATAGTGTTCAGATCTGCTCAATCAAAAGTATGGTTTAACTCTGTTAGCTGAATGCACAGATCAGAAAGAAGTTTCACAGAATGATTCTGTGTAGTTTATATTTGGAGACATTCCTTTTTCCACTATTACCCTCTTAGCGCTCCGAATCTCCACTTGCATTTTCTACAGAAAGAGTGTTTCAGAACGGCTCAATCAAAACTAAGGTTCAACTCTTTTAGTTGAACAAACAGAACAGAAAGAAGTTTCACAAAATTCTTCTGTGTAGTTTTTATTTGTAGACATTCCTTTTCCCAATATAGGCCTCTTAGCGCTCAGAATGTCCAAATGCAGTTTCTACAGAAAGAGTGTTTCAGAACGGCTCAATCAAAAGTAAGGTTCAACTCTGTTATTTGAATGCACAGAACAGAAAGAAGTTTCACAGAATGCTACTGTGTAGTTTATATTTGAATATATTCCTTTTTCCACTATTACCCATTTAGCGCCCCGAATGTCCACTTGCATTTTCTACAGAAAGAGTGTTCAGAACTGCGCAATCAAAAGTATGGTTTAACTCTGTTAGCTTAATGAACATATCAGAAATAAGTTTCACACAATGCTTCTGTGTAGTTTTTATTTGAAGATATTATTTTTCCCAATATAGGCCTTTTAGCGCTCAGAATGTCCAATTGCAGTTTCTACAGAAAGAGTGTTTCAGAACAGCTCAATCAAAACTAAGGTTCAACTCTTTTAGTTGAACAAACAGAACAGAAAGAAGTTTCACACAATTCTTCTGTGTGGTTTTTATTTGTAGACATTCTTTTTCCCAATATAGGCCTCCTAGCGCTCAGAATGTCCAATTGCAGTTTCTACAGAAAGAGTGTTTCAGAACGGCTCAATCAAAAGTAAGGTTCAACTCTGTTAGTTGAATGCACAGAACAGAAAGTAGTTTCACAGAATGCTTCTGTGTAGTTTATATTTGAACATATTCTTTTTTCCACTATTACCCACTTAGCGCTACGAATGTCCAGTTGCATTTTCTACAGACAGAGTGTTTCAAAACTGCTCAATCAAAAGTATGGTTTAACTCTGTTAGCTGAATGCTCAGATCAGAAAGAAGTTTCACAGAATGCTTCTGTGTAGTTTATATTTGAATATATTCCTTTTTCCACTACTACTCTCTTAGCGCTCCAAATGTCCAGTTGCATTTTCTACAGAAAGAGTGTTCAGATCTGCTCAATCAAAAGTATGGTTTAACTCTGTTAGCTGAATGCACAGATCAGAAAGAAGTTTCACAGAATGATTCTGTGTAGTGTATATTTGGAGACATTCCTTTTTCCACTATTACCCTCTTAGCGCTCCGAATCTCCACTTGCATTTTCTACAGAAAGAGTGTTTCAGAACGGCTCAATCAAAACTAAGGTTCAACTCTTTTAGTTGAACAAACAGAACAGAAAGAAGTTTCACACAATTCTTCTGTGTAGTTTTTATTTGTAGACATTCTTTTTCCCAATATAGGCCTCTTAGCGCTCAGAACGTCCAATTGCAGTTTCTACAGAAAGAGTGTTTCAGAACGGCTCAATCAAAAGCAAGGTTCAACTCTGTTAGTTGAATGCACAGAACAGAAAGAAGTTTCATACAATGTTT
The DNA here is from genome assembly GCF_028878055.3 of Symphalangus syndactylus. NCBI lineage: Eukaryota > Metazoa > Chordata > Mammalia > Primates > Hylobatidae > Symphalangus > Symphalangus syndactylus. The sequence goes on from NC_072436.2 coordinate 2,609,163, forward strand.
CTGTGTAGTTTATATTTGAACATATTCTTTTCTCCACTATTACCCACTTAGCGCTACGAATGTTCAGTTGCATTTTCTACAGACAGAGTGTTTCAAAACTGCTCAATCAAAAGTATGGTTTAACTCTGTTAGCTGAATGCTCAGATCAGAAAGAAGTTTCACAGAATGCTTCTGTGTAGTTTATATTTGAATATATTCCTTTTTCCACTACTACGCTCTTAGCGCTCCAAATGTCCAGTTGCATTTTCTACAGAAAGAGCGTTTCAGAACGGCTCAATCAAAAGTAAGGTTCAACTCTGTTAGCTGAATGCACAGATCCGAAAGAAGTTTCACCGAATGATTCTGTGTAGTTTATATTTGAAGACATTCCTTTTTCCACTCTTACCCTCTTAGCGCTCCGAATCTCCACTTGCATTTTCTACAAAAAGAGTGTTTCTTAACTGCTCAATCAAAAATATGTTTCATCTCTGTTAAGTGAATTTACAGATCAGAAATAAGTTTCACAGAATGCATCTGTGTAGTTTTTATTTGAAGATATTCTTTTTCCCAATGTAGGCCTCTTAGCGCTTAGCATGTCCAATTGCAGTTTCTACAGAAAGAGTGTTTCAGAACGGCTCAATCAAAAGTAAGGTTCAACTCTGTTAGTTGAATGCACAGAACAGAAAGAATTTTCACAGAATGCTACTGTGTAGTTTATATTTGAATATATTCCTTTTTCCACTATTACCCTCTTAGCGCTCCGAATGTCCACTTGCATTTTCTACAGAAAGAGTGTTCAGAACTGCGCAATCAAAAGGATGGTTTAACTCTGTTAGCTTAATGAACATATCAGAAATACGTTTCACACAATTCTTCTGTGTAGTTTTTATTTGAAGATATTATTTTTCCCAATAGAGGCCCCTTAGCGCTCAGACTGTCCAATTGCAGTTTCTACAGAAAGAGTGTTTCAGAACGGCTCAATCAAAAGTAAGGTTCAACTCTGTTAGTTGAATGCACAGAACAGAAAGAAGTTTCATACAATGCTTCTGTGTAGTTTATATTTGAACATATTCTTTTTTCCACTATTACCCACTTAGCGCTACGAATGTCCAGTTGCATTTTCTACAGACAGAGTGTTTCAAAACTGCTCAATCAAAAGTATGGTTTAACTCTGTTAGCTGAATGCTCAGATCAGAAAGAAGTTTCACAGAATGCTTCTGTGTAGTTTATATTTGAATATATTCCTTTTTCCACTACTACGCTCTTAGCGCTCCAAATGTCCAGTTGCATTTTCTACAGAAAGAGTGTTCAGATCTGCTCAATCAAAGGTATGGTTTAACTCTGTTAGCTGAATGCACAGATCAGAAAGAAGTTTCACCGAATGATTCTGTGTAGTTTTATTTGAAGCCATTCCTTTTTCCACTATTACCCTCTTAGCGCTCCGAATCTCCACTTGCATTTTCTACAAAAAGAGTGTTTCATAACTGCTCAATAAAAAATATGTTTTATCTCTGTTAACTGAATTTACAGATCAGAAATAAGTTTCACAGAATGCATCTGTGTAGTTTTTATTTGAAGATATTCTTTTTCCCAATGTAGGCCTCTTAGCGCTTAGCATGTCCAATTGCAGTTTCTACAGAAAGAGTGTTTCAGAACGGCTCAATCAAAAGTAAGGTTCAACTCTGTTAGTTGAATGCACAGAACAGAAAGAATTTTCACAGAATGCTACTGTGTAGTTTATATTTGAATATATTCCTTTTTCCACTATTACCCTCTTAGCGCTCCTAATGTCCACTTGCATTTTCTACAGAAAGAGTGTTCAGAACTGCGCAATCAAAAGTATGGTTTAACTCTGTTAGCTTAATGAACATATCAGAAATAAGTTTCACACAATGCTTCTGTGTAGTTTTTATTTGAAGATATTATTTTTCCCAATAGAGGCCTCTTAGCGCTCAGAATGTCCAATTGCAGTTTCTACAGAAAGAGTGTTTCAGAAAGGCTCAATCAAAAGTAAGGTTCAACTCTGTTAGTTGAATGCACAGAACAGAAAGAAGTTTCATACAATGCTTCTGTGTAGTTTATATTTGAACATATTCTTTTTTCCACTATTACCCACTTAGCGCTACGAATGTCCAGTTGCATTTTCTACAGACAGAGTGTTTCAAAACTGCTCAATCAAAAGTATGGTTTAACTCTGTTAGCTGAATGCTCAGATCAGAAAGAAGTTTCACAGAATGCTTCTGTGTAGTTTATATTTGAGAATATTCCTTTTTCCACTACTACTCTCTTAGCGCTCCAAATGTCCAGTTGCATTTTCTACAGAAATAGTGTTCAGATCTGCTCAATCAAAAGTATGGTTTAACTCTGTTAGCTGAATGCACAGATCAGAAAGAAGTTTCACAGAGTGATTCTTTGTAGTTTATATTTGGAGACATTCCTTTTTCCACTATTACCCTCTTAGCGCTCCGAATCTCCACTTGCATTTTCTACAGAAAGAGTGTTTCAGAACGGCTCAATCAAAACTAAGGTTCAACTCTTTTAGTTGAACAAACAGAACAGAAAGAAGTTTCACAAAATTCTTCTGTGTAGTTTTTATTTGTAGACATTCTTTTTCCCAATATAGGCCTCTTAGCGCTCAGAATGTCCAAATGCAGTTTCTACAGAAAGAGTGTTTCAGAACGGCTCAATCAAAAGTAAGGTTCAACTCTGTTAGTTGAATGCACAGAACAGAAAGAAGTTTCACAGAATGCTACTGTGTAGTTTATATTTGAATATATTCCTTTTTCCACTATTACCCATTTAGCGCTCCGAATGTCCACTTGCATTTTCTACAGAAAGAGTGTTCAGAACTGCGCAATCAAAAGGATGGTTTAACTCTGTTAGCTTAATGAATATATCAGAAATAAGTTTCACACAATGCTTCTGTGTAGTTTTTATTTGAAGATATTATTTTTCCCAATATAGGCCTCTTAGCGCTCAGAATGTCCAATTGCAGTTTCTACAGAAAGAGTGTTTCAGAACAGCTCAATCAAAACTAAGGTTCAACTCTTTTAGTTGAACAAACAGAACAGAAAGAAGTTTCACACAATTCTTCTGTGTAGTTTTTATTTGTAGACATTCTTTTTCCCAATATAGGCCTCCTAGCGCTCAGAATGTCCAATTGCAGTTTCTACAGAAAGAGTGTTTCAGAACGGCTCAATCAAAAGTAAGGTTCAACTCTGTTAGTTGAATGCACAGAACAGAAAGTAGTTTCACAGAATGCTTCTGTGTAGTTTATATTTGAACATATTCTTTTTTCCACTATTACCCACTTAGCGCTACGAATGTCCAGTTGCATTTTCTACAGACAGAGTGTTTCAAAACTGCTCAATCAAAAGTATGGTTTAACTCTGTTAGCTGAATGCTCAGATCAGAAAGAAGTTTCACAGAATGCTACTGTGTAGTTTATATTTGAATATATTACTTTTTCCACTATTACCCTCTTAGCGCTCCGAATGTCCACTTGCATTTTCTACAGAAAGAGTGTTCGGAACTGCGCAATCAAAAGTATGGTTTAACTCTGTTAGGTGAATGCACATATCAGAAATAAGTCTCACACAATGCTTCTGTGTAGTTTTTATTTGAAGTTATTATTTTTCCCAATATAGGCCTCTTAGCGCTCAGAATGTCCAATTGCATTTTCTACAGAAAGAGTGTTTCAGAACGGCTCAATCAAAGGTAAGGTTCAACTCTGTTAGTTGAATGCACAGAACAGAAAGAAGTTTCATACAATGCTTCTGTGTAGTTTATATTTGAACATATTTTTTTTCCACTATTACTCACTTAGCGCTACGAATGTCCAGTTGCATTTTCTACAGACAGAGTGTTTCAAAACTGCTCAATCAAAAGTATGGTTTAACTCTGTTGGCTGAATGATCAGATCAGAAAGAATTTTCACAGAATGCTTCTGTGTAGTTTATATTTGAATATATTCCTTTTCCACTACTACACTCTTAGCGCTCCAAATATCCAGTTGCATTTTCTAGAGAAAGAGTGTTCAGATCTGCTCAATCAAAAGTATGGTTTAACTCTGTTAGCTGAATGCACAGATCAGAAGGAAGTTTCACCGAATGATTCTGTGTAGTTTATATTTGTAGACAATCCTTTTTCCACTATTACCCTCTTAGCGCTCCGAATCTCCACTTGCATTTTCTACAGAAAGAGTGTTTCAGAACGGCTCAATCAAAACTAAGGTTCAACTCTTTTAGTTGAATGAACAGAACAGAAAGAAGTTTCACAGAATGCTTCTGTGTAGTTTTTATTTGTAGATATTCTCTTTCCCAATATAGGCCTCTTAGCGCTCAGAATGTCCAATTGCAGTTTCTACAGAAAGAGTGTTTCAGAACGGCTCAATCAAAACTAAGGTTCAACTCTTTTAGTTGAATGAACAGAACAGAAAGAAGTTTCACAGAATGCTACTGTGTAGTTTATATTTGAATATGTTCCTTTTTCCACTCTTACCCTCATAGCGCTCCGAATGTCCACTTGCATTTTCCACAGAAAGAGTGTTCTGAACTGCGCAATCAAAAGTATGGTTTCACTCTGTTAGCTGAATGCACATATCAGAAATAAGTTTCAAACAATGCTTCTGTGTAGTTTTTATTTGAAGTTATTATTTTTCCCAATATAGGCCTCTTAGCACTCAGAATGTCCAATTCCAGTTTCTACAGAAAGAGTGTTTCAGAACGGCTCAATCAAATGTAAGGTTCAACTCTCTTAGTTGAATGCACAGAACAGAAAGAAGTTTCACAGAATGCTTCTGTGTAGTATTTAGTTGAAGATACTCCTTTTTGGACTATTACCCACTTAGCGCTCCGAATATCCACTGGCAGTTTCTACACAAACAATGTTTCAGAACTGCTCCTTCGAAAGTAAGGCTCAACTCTCTTAGTTGAATGCGGAGAACAGAAAGGGGTTTCAGAGAATGCTTCTGTGTAGTTTTTAATTGGAGATATTCCTTTTTCCTCTATTACAATCTTAGCGCTCCGAATGTCCACTTGCATTTTCTACAAAAAGAGTGTTTCATAACTGCTCAATCAAAAATATGGTTTAGCTCTGTTATCTGAATTTACAGATCAGAAATAAGTTTCACAGAATGCATCTGTGTTGTTTTTATTTAAAGATATTCTTTTTCTCAATATAGGCCTCTTAGCGCTTAGCATGTCCAATTGCAGTTTCTACAGAAAGAGTCTTTCAGAACGGCTCAATCAAAAGTAAGGTTCAACTCTTTTAGTTGAATGCACAGAACAGAAAGAAGTTTCATACAATGCTTCTGTGTAGTTTATATTTGAACATATTCTTTTTTCCAATATTACCCACTTAGCGCTACGAATGACCAGTTGCATTTTCTACAGACAGAGTGTTTCAAAACTGCTCAATCAAAAGTATGGTTTAACTCTGTTAGCTGAATGCTCAGATCAGAAAGAAGTTTCACAGAATGCTTCTGTGTAGTTTATATTTGAATATATTCCTTTTTCCACTACTACCCTCTTAGCGCTCCAAATGTCCAGCTGCATTTTCTACAGAAAGAGTGTTCAGATCTGCTGAATCAAAAGTATGATTTAACTCTGTTAGCTTAATGCACAGTTCAGAAAGAAGTTTCACAGAATCATTCTGTGCAGTTTATATTTGAAGACATTCCATTTTCCACTATTACCCTCTTAGCGCTCCGAATCTCCACTTGCATTTTCTACAGAAAGAGTGTTTCAGAACGGCACAATCAAATCTAAGGTTCAAATCTGTCAGTTGAATGCACAGAACAGAATGTAGTTTCACAGATTGCCTCTGTGTAGTTTGTATTTGAAGATATTCCTTTTTCCACTGTTACCCTCTTAGAGCTCAGAATGTCCACTTGCATTTTCTACAGAAAGTGTGTTCAGAACTGCTCTATCAAAAGTATGATTTAACTCTGTTAGGTGAATGCACAGATCAGAAATAAGTTTCACAGAATTCTTCTGTGTAGTTTATATATGAAGATATTCCATTTTCCACTATTACCCACTTAGCTCTCTGAATGTCCAGTTGCATTTTCTAAAGAAAGAGTGTTTCAGAACTGCTCAATCAAAAGTATGGTTTAGCTCTGTTAGCTGAATGCACAGATCAGAAAGATGTTTCACAGAATGCTGCTGTGTAGTGTTTATATGGAGATATTCTTTTTACCAATATAGGCCTCTTAGCGCACAGAATGTCCAATTGCAGTTTCTACAGAAAGAGTGTTTCAGAAAGGCTCAATCAAAAGTAAGGTTCAACTCTGTTAGTTGAATGAACAGAACAGAAAGAAGTTTCAGAGAATGATTCTGTGTAGTTTATATTTGAAGATATTCCTTTTTCCACTATTACCTTCTAAGCGCTCCGAATGTCCACTTGCATTTTCTTCAGAAAGAGTGTTTCCGAAATGCTCAATCAAAAGTATGGTTTAACTCTGTTAGCTGAATGCACAGATCAGTACGAAGTTTCACAGAATGTTTCTGTGTAGTTTTCATTTGAAGATAGTCCTTTCTCATATATAGGCCTCTTAGCGCTCCGAATATCCAATTGCAGTTTCTACAGAAAGAGTATTTCAGAACGGCTCAATGAAAAGTAGGGTTCAACTCTTTTAGTTGAATTCACAGAACAGAAAGAAGTTTCACAGAATGCTTCTCTGTAGTATTTATTTGAAGGTATTCCTTTTTCCACTATTAACCTCTTAGCGCTCCAAATGTCCAGTTGCATTTTCTACAGAAGGAGTGTTCAGAACTGCTCAAACATAAGTGTAGTTTAACCCTGTTAGGTGAATGCACAGATCAGATCAGAAAGAAGTTTCACAGAATTCTTCTGTGTAGTTTATATTTGAAGATATTCCATTTTTCACTATTACCCACTTAGCGCTCTGAATCTCCAGTTCCATTATCTACAGAAAGATTGTTTCAGAACTGCTCAATCAAAAGAATGGTTTAACTCTGTTAGCTGAATGCACAGAACAGAAAGAAGTTTCACAGAATGCTGCGGTGTAATGTTTATAGGAAGATATTCTTTTTACCAATATAGGCCTCTTAGCGCTCAGAATGTCCAATTGCAGTTTCTACAGAAAGGGTGTTTCAGAAAAGCTCAATCAAAAGTAAGGTTCAACTATGTTAGTTGAATGCACAGAACAAAAAGAAGTTTCACAGAATGCTTCTGTGTAGTTTATATTTGTATATATTGCTTTTTCCAATACTACCCTCTTAGCGCTCCAAATGTCCAGTTGCATTTTCTACAGAAAGAGTGTTCAGAACTGCTCAATCAAATGTATGATTTAACTCTCTTAGCTGAATGCACAGATTAGAAAGAAGTTGCACAGAATGCTTCTGTGTAGTTTTTATTTGAAGATATTCTTTTTCCCAATATAGGCCTCTAGCGCTCAGATTGTCCAATTGCAGTTTCTACACAAAGAGTGTTTCAGAACTGCTCCTTCAAAAGTAGGGCTCAACTCTGTTATTTGAATGCACAGAACAGAAAGTAGTTTCACAGAATGCTTCTCTGTAATTCATATTTGACGATATTACTTTTTCCACTATTACCCACTTAGAGCTCCGAATGTCCACTTGCATTTTCTACAGAAAGAGTGTTCAGAACTGCTCAATCAAAAGTATGGTTTAACTCTGTTAGTTGAATGCACAGATCAGAAAGAAGTTTCACAGAATTCTTCTGTGTAGTTTTTATTTGAAGATATTCCTTTTTCCAATATAGGTCTCTTAGCGCTCAGAATGTCCAATTGCAGTATCTGCAGAAAGAGAGTTTCAGAACTGCTCAATCAAAAGTAAGGTTCAATACTGTTAGTTGAATGCACGGAACAGAAAGAAGTTTCAGAGAATGCTTCTGTGTAGTTTATATTTGAAGATATTCCTTTTTTCACTATTACCCTCTTAGCGCTCCGAATCACCACTTGCATTTTCTACAGAAAGAGTGTTTCAGAACGGCTCAATCAAAAGTAAGGTTCAACTCTTTTAGTTGAATGAACAGAACAGAAATAAGTTTCACAGAATGCTTCTGTGTAGTATTTAGTTATAGATATTCCTTTTTCAACTATTACCCTCTTAGCGTTCCGAATGTCCACTGGCAGTTTCTACACAATGAGTGTTTCAGAACAGCTCCTTCAAAGTAAGGCTCAAATCTGTTAGTTGAATGCAGAGAACAGAAAAGAGTTTCAGAGAATGCTTCTGTGTAGTTTTAATATGGGGATATTCCTTTTTCCACTAATACAAACTTAGCGCTCCGAATGTCCACTTGCATTTTCTACAGAAAGAGTGTCTCATAAATTCTCAATCAAAAGTATCGTTTAACTCTGTTAGCTGAATGCACAGATCAGAAATAAGTTTCACAGAATGCTTCTGAGTAGTTTTTATTTGGAGATATTCTTTTTCCCAATATAGGCCACTTAGCGCTCAGAATGTCCAATTGCAGTTTCTACAGAATGAGTGTTTCAGAAGGCTGAATCAAAAGTAAGGTTCAACTCTGTTAGTTGAATGCACAGAACAGAAAGAAGTTTCACAGAATGCTTCTGTGTAGTTTATATTTGAATGTATTCCTTTTTCCACTATTACCATCTTAGCGCTGCGAATGTCCACTTGCATTTTCTACAGAAAGAGGATTTCAGAACGGTTCCATCAAAAATAAGGTTCAACTCTGTTACTTGAATGCACAGAACAGCAAGAAGTTTCACAGAATGCTTCTGTGTAGTTTATATTTGAATATATTCCTTTTTCCAGTATTACCCTCTTAGTGCTCCGAATGTCCACTTGCATTTTCTACAGAAAGAGTGTTCAGAACGGCTCAATCAAAAGTATGGTTTTACTCTGTTATTTGAATGCACATATCAGAAATAAGTTTCACAGAATCCTTCCGTGTAGTATTTTGTTGAAGATATTCCTTTTTCGACTATTATCCTCTTAGCTCTGCGAATGTCCAATTTCAGTTTCTACACAAAGAGTGTTTCAGAACTGCTCCTTCAAAAGTAGGGCTCAACTCTGTTAGTTGAATGCAGAGAACAGAAAGGAGTTACACAGAATGCCTCTGTGTAGTTTATTTTTGAATATATTCCCTTTTTCAGTATTACCCTCTTAGCGCTCCGAATGTCCACTTGCATTTTCTACAGAAAGAGTGTTCAGAACTGCTCAATCAAAAGTATGGTTTAACTCTGTTAGCTGAATGCACAGATCAGAAAGAATTTTCACAGAATGCTTCTGTGTACTTTTTATTTGAAGATATTCCTTTCTCCAATATAGGAGTCTTAGCGCTCAGTATGTCCAATTGCAGTATCTACAGAAAGAGTGTTTCTGAACTGCTCAATCAAATGTAAGGTTCAACTCTGTTAGTTGAATGAACGGAACAAAAAGAAGTTTCATAGAATGCTTCTGTGTAGTTTATATTTGAAGATGTTCCTTTTTCCACTATTACCTTCTAAGCGCTCTGAATGTCCACTTGCATTTTCTACAGAAAGAGTGTTTCCGAACTGTTCAATCAAAAGTATGGTTTAATTCTGTTAGCTGAATGCACAGATCAGTACAAAGTTTCACGGAATGCTTCTGTGTAGTTTTTATTTGAAGATAGTCCTTTTTCCAATATAGGCCTCTTAGCGCTCCGAATATCCAATTGCAGTTTCTACAGAAAGAGTGTTTCAGAATGGCTCAATCAAAAGTAGGGTTCAACTCTTTTAGTTGAATGCACAGAACAGAAAGTAGTTTCACAGAATGATTCTGTGTAGTTTATATTTGGAGACATTCCTTTTTCCACTATTACCCTCATAGCGCTCCGAATGTCCACTTGCAGTTTCTACAGAAAGAGTGTTTCAGGACTGCTCCTTCAAAAATAAGGCTCAACCCTGTTAGTTGAAAGCAGAGAACAGAAACAAGTTTCAGAGAATGCCTCTGTGTAGTTTTTATTTGAAGATATTCCTTTTTCCACAATTACCATCTTAGCGCACCGAATGACCTCTTGCATTTTCTACAGAAAGAGTGTTTCAGAACTGCTAAATCAAAAGTATCGTTTAACTCTGTTAGCTGAATGCACAGATAAGAAAGAAGTTTCACAGAATGCATCTGTTTAGTTTTTATTTTAAGATATTCTTTATCCCAATATAGGCATCATAGCGCTCAGTATGTTAAATTGCAGTTTCTACAGAAAGAGTGTTTCAGAACGGCTCAATCAAAAGTAAGGTTCAACTCTGTTAGTTGAATGCACAGAACAAAAAGAAGTTTCACAGAATGCTTCTCAGTAGTTTATATTTGAATATATTCCTTTTTCCACTATTACCCTCTTAGCGCTCCGAATGTCCACTTGCATTTTCTACATAAAGAGTGTTCAGAACGGCTCAATCAAAAATATGGTTTTACTCTGTTAGTTAAATGCACGTATCAGAAATAAGTTTCAGAGAAGGCTTCTGTGTAGTATTTAGTTGAAGATATTCCTTTTTTGAATATTAACCTCTTGGTGCTCCGAATGTCCACTGGCAGTTTCTACACAAAGAGTTTTTCAGAACTGCTCCTTCAAAAGTAATGCTCAACACTGTAAGTTGAATGCAGAGAACAGAAAGAAGTTTCACAGAATGCTTCTGTGTAGTTTATATTTGAATATATTCCTTTTTTCAGTATTACCCTCTTAGCGCTCCGAATGTCCACCTGCATTTTCTACAAAAAGAGTGTTCAGAACTGCTCAATCAAAAGTATGGTTTATCTCTGTTAGCTGAATGCACATATCAGTACGAAGTTTCACAGAATGCTTCTGTGTAGTTTTTATTTGAAGATAGTCCTTTTTCAAATATAGGCCTCTTAGCGCTCCGAATATCCAATTGCAGTTTCTACAGAAAGAGTGTTTCAGAACGGCAAAATGAAAAGTAGGGTTCAACACTTTTAGTTGAATTCACAGAACAGAAAGTAGTTTCACAGATTGCTTCTGTGTAGTATTTATTTGAAGGTATTCCTTTTTCCACTATTACCCTAGTAGCGCTCGGAATGTCCACTTGCAGTTTCTACAGAAAGTGTGTTGCAGGGCTGCTCCTTCAAAAATAAGGCTCAACTCTGTTAGTTGAATGCAGAGAACAGAAAGAAGTTTCAGAGAATGCCTCTGTGTAGTTTTTATTTGAAGATATTACTTTTTCCACAATTACCAACTTAGCGCACCGAATGTCCACTTGCATTTTCTACAGAAAGAGTGTTTCAGAACTGCTAAATCAAATGTATCATTTAATTCTGTTAGCTGAATGCACAGATCAGAAAGTAGTTTCAGAGAATGCATCTCTGTAGTTTTTATTTGAAGATATTATTTTTCTCAATATAGGACTCTTAGCGTTCAGAAATCCAATTACACTTTCTACAGAAAGAGTGTTTCAGAACTGCTCAATCAAAATTAAGTTTCAACTCTGTTAGTTGAATGCACAGAACACAATGTAGTTTCACAGAATGCTTCTGTGTAGTTTATATTTGAATATATTCCATTTTCCACTATTACCCACTTAGCGCTCTGAATGTCCAGTTGCATTTTCTACAGAAAGAGTGTTTCAGAACTGCTCAATCAAAAGTATGGTTTAACTCTGTTAGCTGAATGCACAGATCAGAAAGAAGCTTCACAGAATGCTGCTGTGTAGTGTTTATATGAAGATATTCTTTTTACCAATATAGGCCTCTTAGATCTCCGAAAGTCCACTTGCATTTTCTACAGAAAGTGTGTTCAGAACTGCTCTATCAAAAGTATGGTTTAACTGTGTTAGGTGAATGCACAGATCAGAAATAAGTTTCACAGAATTCTTCTGTGTAGTTTATATTTGAAGATATTCCATTTTCCACTATTACCCACTTAGCGCTCTGAATGTCCAGTTGCATTTTCTACAGAAAGAGTGTTTCAGAACTGCTCAATCAAAAGTATGGTTTAACTCTGTTAGCTGAATGCACAGATCAGAAAGAAGTTTCACAGAATGCTGCTGTGTAGTGTTTATATGAAGATATTCTTTTTACCAATATAGGCCTCTTAGCGCTCAGAATGTCCAATTGCATTTTCTACAGAAAGAGTGTTTCAGAAAGGCTCAATCAAAAGTAAGGTTCAACTATGTTAGTTGAATGCACAGAACAGAAACAAGTTTCACAGAATGCTTCTGTGTAGTTTATATTTGAATATATTCCTTTTTGCACTACTACCCTCTTAGCGCTCCAAATGTCCAGTTGTATTTTCTACAGAAAGAGTGTTCAGAACTGATCAATCAAATGTATGATTTAACTCTGTTAGCTGAATGCACAGATCAGAAAAAGTGTCACAGAATGCTTCTGTGTAGTTTTTATTTGAAGATATTCTTTTTCCCAATATAGGCCTCTTATCGCTCAGATTGTCCAATTGAATTTTCTACAGAAAGAGTGTTTCAGAATGGCTCTATCAAAAGTAAGGTTCAACTCTGTTATTTGAATGCACAGAACAGAAAGTAGTTTCACAGAATGCTTGTCTGTAGTTCTTATTTGACGATATTACTTTTTCCACTATTACCCTCTTAGAGCTCCGAATGTCCACTTGCATTTTCTACAGAAAGAGTGTTCAGAACTGCTCAATCAAAAGTATGGTTTAACTCTGTTAGTTGAATGCACAGATCAGAAAGTAGTTTCACAGAATTCTTCTGTGTAGTATTTATTTGTAGATATTCCTTTTTCCAATATAGGACTCTTAGCGTTCAGAATTTCCAATTGCAGTATCTACAGAAAGAGAGTTTCAGAACTGGTCAATCAAAAGTAAGGTTCAATATTGTTAGTTGAATGCAAGGAACAGAAAGAAGTTCTACAGAATGCTTCTGTGTAGTTTATATTTGAAGATATTCCTTTTTCCTCTATTACCCTCTTAGCGCTCCGAATCACCACTTGCATTTTCTACAGAAAGAGTGTTTCAGAACGGCTCAATCAAAAGTAAGGTTCAACTCTTTTAGTTGAATGCACAGAAAAGAAAGAAGTTTCACAGAATGCTTCTGTTTAATATTTAGTTGAAGATATTCCTTTTTCGACTATTACCCTGTTAGCGTTCCGAATGTCCACTGGCAGTTTCTACACAAAGATTGTTTCAGAACAGCTCCTTCAAAAGTAAGGCTCAACTCTGTTAGTTTAATGCAGAGAACAGAAAGGAGTTTCAGAGAATGCTTCTGTGTAGTTTTTATTTGGGGATATTCCTTTTTCCACTATTACAATCTTAGCGCTCCTAATGTCCACTTGCATTTCCTACAGAAACAGTGTTTAATAACTGCTCAATCAAAAGTATGGTTTAACTCTGTTAGCTGAATGCACAGATCAGAAATAAGTTTCACAGAATTCTTCTGAGTAGTTTTTATTTGGAGATATTCTTTTTCCCAATATAGGCCACTTAGCGCTCAGAATGTCCAATTGCAGTTTCTACAGAATGAGTGTTTCAGGACGGCTCAATCAAAAGTAAGGTTCAACTCTGTTAGTTGAATGCACAGAACAGAAAGAAGTTTCACAGAATTCTTCTGTGTAGTTTATATTTGAATATATTCCTTTTTCCTGTATTACCTTCTTAGTGCTCCGAATGTCCACTTGCATTTTCTTCAGAAAGAGTGTTCATAATGGCTCAATCAAAAGTATGGTTTTACTCTGTTAGTTGAATGCACATATCAGAAATAAGTTTCACAGAATGCTTCTGTGTAGTATTTAGCTGAAGATATTCCTTTTTCGACTTTTATCCTCTTAGCTCTCCGAATGTCCAATTTCAGTTTCTACACAAAGAGTGTTTCGGAACTGCTCCTTCAAAAGTAAGGCTCAACTCTGTTAGTTGAATGCAGAGAACAGAAAGAAGTTGCAGAGAACAGAAAGAAATTTCACAGAATGCTTCTGTTTACTTTATATTTGAATATATTCCTTTTTCCACTACTACCCTCTTAGCGCTGCAAATGTCCAGTTGCATTTTCTACAGAAAGAGTGTTCAGAACTGCTCAATCAAAAGTACGGTTTAACTCTGTTAGCTGAATGCACAGATCAGAAAGATGTTTCACAGAATGATTCTGTGTAGTTTATATTTGAAGATATTCCTTTCTGTTCTCTGCATTAAAATCAATCAAAAAATTATATTGAAATTGAAATACTGAATTTTATACTAAAGACAAGGCATACAACTGAAAATGAAATTTTCCAGGTGAAAATTTCCAAATCATAAATATGTAGGGACAAAAAACTTTATTTATAAAGAAAAAGATAATTCTAATTAATTGATGATTCAAAGGTTTACAACTTTAAAAGTAAATATTATCTTTGAAGTAAAGTCCATTTAAATTATTTATGCCGCCAAAATTTTAGTAATTGTATATGTATATCATGTAAACTTTTTCGAGAAAGATGGAATTGGAAATGTTAGAGTATTATGCGGAAAAAGTCACCTAAAGGAAAAAATTATCTCCTCATGAAATATTACTTTAGCCACTTTGACAGGTGTAGGTAAAAGAACACTTAATGCACATCAATATGATTAGGAGATGCGCGCTTAGAAATACGTTATCATTGAAAAGAGAATTGTATTATCAGGTTTGCAGGGGCCCTTCTTATCCTTCATATTTATGTAACTTTGTCATCTATAGAAAGATTATAAGAATTTTAAAAATAGCTGATATTTAAGAAACATCACCATAACACTGTGCTGAATGCATAATAAAACATTTCCCTTCTCTCTAAAAGCCTTTTAAAATTATGTACCATAATCAGTATGGCCAGCAGAGGGTCATTTCCATGTTCAAGTTCCTCTGTTTCTCGAGGGTGAGAATCCTTCTATAGTCTTCTGAGGGTGACACTGTAGTGTTTTCTTAGCCTGATTATTTTTATCTATTTTTTCCGATCCTTTCCTTTGTATATTTACATTTTACATATTGAAAGTTATTTTTTCAAATATTTTATATGCAAATTTACAAAGTACAACGACTGTACATTAAAATAACTTATTTATGCCATATGGAAGATTAAATATAATTTTACAATATCTAATATTGATTGTTTAGTTTCTAATCATTGATACTTGACATGATTTTTCCCAGCATACCTCAAAATATTCTTCAAAATCCTGCGAATTAATTCCTGTAACACTTCTGAGGTGTATTAATAAGCTAGAGATGTAAAGAAGATTTGCAGAGAAAATTAGGTTCCCAAATTAGAAATTTTGTCCCACTATCGACTAGAAACCTCTTGAAATGATCAAAAACAATAATAATGCATGTCATAGAGGAAAACCAATAAGGCTGCTGCAGCATGACTACCTCTGTGACCTCATACAAGTTACGTGTGGGTCCCTACTTCTGTGACCTCAGACAAGTTACGTGTGGGTCCGCACTTATTTTCTTCATCTCTAATAAATATTTGACAAATCTCATTTTCAAAAGTCTTTTAAGGCCTATCCACCTTTATTTTTCAGATGGAGTTTTGCTCTCATTGCCCAGGCTGCAGTGCAATGTCATGGTCTCGGCTCACACAACCTCCGACTCCCGGGTTCATGTGATTCTCCTGCCTCCACCTCCTGAGTAGCTGGGATTACAGGTGCGCAACACAACGCCCAGCTAATTTTTTGTATTTTTAGTAGAGATGGGGTTTCACCATGTTGGTCAGGCTGGTCTTGAACTCCCGACCTCAGGTGATCTGCACGCCTCGGCCTCTCAAAGTGCTGGGATTACAGGCATGAGCAACCGCGGCCTGTGAGGGCTTTCTACTTTTAAGATGTCAGGACGTATAGCCTGGGAGGTAAATGGTAGTATATATATACATATATATATATATATATGTATATATATATACACACACACACTGTATATATATACATATATACGGTATATTATACTATATATACATATATACTGAATATTATACTCTATATATACATATCTACTGTATATTATATGTATATATATATATACACATACACACATACACACATACACACATGAGACAGAGAGAAGAGATAGACAATTTCATGTGAAAATATAAACTGTTAACATAATATTTTGCTTCTCTGAGGAATATTTAGCATTGTTCTCAATCTTCTCTGCAGAATTTAAGCATTTTTCTCAGAACTCACCAGATAGAATGAGGGAGGGGCCATATGATACGAGCCAGAGATGAAGGGAGAACAATAGAGAGGGTGCTTTGGGAAAAATAGTACAGTAAGGCTAGGGAATACTTCTCTCCAACAAAAAGACCAAAGTCACAGCTGTATCTCTTCAGAAGCCAAACTTTCTTTTAAAATGTCAATTTCCATCTATTTCTTGCTTCACAGACATTCCATTCATTGCTGGATTTCAAATAAAGCCTTTCCATGTGCAACCTTTCTATAGAAAAAGAGAAATATGGGGGACAGTACAGTCTAAGAAGTGATTAAGAATATCTAGTGGACTTTCCCAGACTGTAAATCTTTACATATATCTGAGCCTAATGAGGTGATTTATTGTGCTATAATGCACAGTGAACTATACAGATGCTTTCTTTTTTCCATGCTGCAGAATGGAACTAAATACTAAATACCAAATAGCACTCCCATGATTCTTATACATGTCATTCATATGGCATATTTATGCTTTTTTATATAGCAATTCTTATTCTTAGCTCTTAGGCAATTACGGAATCTTTTTGTCATTTTAATAATCATGCTCCGTTTGAGTTATGCAAGGTAGAAATTCTAAGTAGAAAATCTTGTTTTTATTGAAAGTTTTTAGTAAACATTTTGGAAAAAGTCTGTTTTTTGATGCTACTTCTGCACGCTTTCTCAACATGATATTACTTGGTATTGTCCTTATTAACCATAGTACACCATATTCTGCAAATGTTAGAGAGGGTTAAAAATCAGTCATGTATAAGTAAAGCTAATGAAATAGAAAGGAAACCATATTTAGGAAATGGAAGGCAGAAGCAAATGTATTAACCGTGAGTTAGAAACGGTTTAGTCTTTGGAATGAAGCAGCAAGAGTTTAAAAATCTGGTTTGTGATTCACTAGCTTTGTGACCTTGGAGAATTACTTCAGATTTCTGAGTATCAGTTTAGTAGGTGATATCAATTGCAACTTCGCAGAAATATCACAAGTATTAAATAAAGGACTTAGTATCTGGGAGAGCATAGAAAATTACTAATAGTTACATTTTTGTTAATATTACCGTTATTATTATCATACGTATAGTATTTTCTTTCACTGACAATGCATTTAGGACATAAGGAGAACTATAGAACAGTGCTTCTCCAACTTAAATGCAGAGCATGAATCACCTGGAGTTTTGTCAAAATGCGAATTCTGACTCAGTAGCCCTGCAAACTAAGGAAATCTTGATAATGCTGGTGCTGCTAGTTCACCAACAGACCACACGTTTTGCAACAGCTATATAGAATGTCCTGTTTCTTTTTTTAATCACAAAACATGGCAAGCTCTAAAATAAAGCAGAATAACAGATTTAAATGTTAATACTCATGTCCTCAATTTATAATTTCTCCCTCCCTAACAATGGTATAATTCTGATTAAAAATTAGCAAAGAAAAAAATGGAAATTAATCTTCCTATGTTTATTCTTTTAACAAATTCTGTGTGATTACTACTGGGTTACTTGCTGTAGGAAATAGAAAAATTGCTTTGACATAGATCCTCAAGAATCTGTCCCACTACAAGCTTATTTTTGTAGGAAGCTAAAAGATTTATATAAATAACCGTAATTAAAGAGACAAATGAAGAAGTGCAATGAAAGACGTAGGGAAAGTGCTAGAGGAGTTCGGGGTGGAGGAAAATTATCCTATAATAATATCTATGCGTAACATTATGCTATCTTCCCTAACCAGCGCTTGACCAGATTGTCACAGTGAACTTTGGTCCTTTCTTATATCTTAGTTTTGGTTCCCACATCCTTCTGTTTGGGGAAGTTCTTGTTTTCCTCATGTAATGACAACAACACTTAAACAATGTATACTAGATAAAAGGAACTATATTGCTTTATTTACATAGTTAATTTAATTTGTACAATGAACTATGAAGTAATCAGCATTATTTCCTTCATTTTACATATGAGAAAATGGAGAATCAGCGACATTGAATCATCTCAAGTTTCTAAAATATCCACTCTCACCAGGCTGTTTACCCTATTTTTGTCTGTATGCTGCTATAACAAAATGCCACAGATTGAGTAATTCATAAAAAACAGAAATGTATTTCTCACAGTTCTGGGGCTGAGAAGTCCGAAATCAAGGCAGTGGAGATTTGGCAGTTGGTCCCGAGGTGGCACCTTCTTGCTTCGTCTTCACGTGACAAAAGTGGGCAAAAACGGACAATGTAACGACATGGCAGAAGAGACTGAGGAGCCCGGCATTCCTCTAAAGCATCTTTTACGAGGACGTTTATCTCATTCATGAGGGTGGATCCCTCTTCATTTAATCACTTAACCAAAAGCCCCATCTCTTGATGTCATTGTCCTGGGATTTTAGTTTCAACATACAAACTTTGGATGGGCACATAGGTTCAAATCATAGCACCCTCCAAATTATAATGCCTCTCTCATGCCTGTTCTCCTTGAAGTACCCTCTGGTTTTGCTCTCTTCATTCTTGCCATCACAGTTAACCCTTCAGTTCCATTTCTTTAAGTAATCTCTAAATTTGTAAGATGGTTCCATCTTTTTTTTTTGTATATGGCAGTCTCTCAAACATATTTGTCATATGAACTAAGCAGGTAAATATGTAAATGCCAGCTAAATTTTAGTGAATGATATAATGGCCTAAAGTTGTATCTACCCTTCAGCCAAATATATTTACTTTTAGTAGCAATCTCCTGTCATATACAAAGTCACGACTCTAGGGGTAAACATTTTAGCCTGTGGGTAAGATGAAAAGCAGTGGTATGTTATAGTGACAACTCACTGTCATAGCACTGGGACATGCTCCTCTATCTGCTACAAATTGAATCAACAAAATATATATGATTTTGTCAGATTTAAATGTATGCTCCTGTTAGTAAAATAAAAGTATGGGAAAACTTTACGGAGTAGATTTAATAGAAATGTTTTCCTGAGTTATCTGCCTTCTTTATTTTTATGTTATGCTTTAAGTCTATGGTCAATGTATAGAGCTATGATTGATGTGCTTTTCCAATTCTGTTCAGATCAGACAGGTTAATTTTCTTCTTTTAAATCTTCTTGAATTTTGTCTAACACTTTTTGTTCCAATTTCTTACTAGATTATACTCCCTTCCCTAACTGCTTCATGATTACTTATACACAAACAATATTATGATATTGACACATTGAATTCATTTTAGGTGATGATTTTGGTCATAAATATGAGCAGGTTGTGAAGTGTTTCAGCCATCCCAGGGCATGGCTGTGAGTCCCTTGTCTAATGTTTCAAAAAAATCTTGAATTTGTGATGATGCTGTGATGGTCCCTCAGATATTCTTACACACATCTTTGCCCCTTGTTCCCTCTAACTTTCCTCTTCTGATAAAAAAGCAAACACTGCCAAGCTCAAATGGAATTACATTTGGATGCAAGTGTCACTATGCAATGGTTGCCAATAAAAGTACACAAGGAATTTCATTATGGTGAATTAAAGGCAAACAGACTTCAGAGAAATGAGCACGAACATGAAAATGGCGCATGGTACGCGGATCTCACTGGAAAGTCATTCGGTACACAATGTTTTCACTAGAAAAATCCATTAGCTTTAGCTAGAAATTGAAATTACTTTGTAGGAAATCAGAATAAAATATGTGAAAACATTATATTCTGTGCAAGATTAATACCACGCCTGGTGTTGAAAGGTTTGTGGTCTTGCTTCGACGATGCTAAAAGGTCAGAAACCACAAAGATGCATATGTGTTGTCGTTTGCACAGTTACTAATTTTTCTCATTATTTCCATAATGCGATGTGCTGTTTCAACAGAGAAACCCTCTGGAGAGTGGCTTGCACTGTTTTCAGGCAGCTCTTTTGCTTTCATGTTTTGGCCTTGGCCAGGGAATTCAGACAGACTTTTCAGTTATTTTCGACAAGAATGTATTCATTGATTGTTTTAAATAATAATAAATAGATTTTAAAATTACTGTACATTACTGCACTTTAAACGCCATGAGGTCAAGGACTCTAAAGTCTGGACATCATTGTATACCCTACATCTTGCACAAGGTTTAGAAAAAATGGCATGGACACCTATTTTTTGAATCAATAAATGAATACATAAAAGAATTCCAAACTCTAGTCCAAGGTTTTAGATTAATAATGTATTAAAATGCGTAAAATTTATAGACAAAACTCTTCTTATTTAGAAGTTTATTCTTTAGTTGGAGAGATAAAATATATGCACATAAAAGCTTAAGGAAAAATAATAAGGGTTTTGAAGTACTTACTATGTGAAAAATTTAGCATAAATCTTACATCCATTTATTTAACATATTTTATACGTTGCATTATTTATATATAGTGCTGATTGGTAGAATTCATATGTGAACGGAACTAGAAAAATTTTGAGGATAAGCACTAGAAACACAGAATAAATAGAGCGTTAACATGCAAAACACAGAAATACTTAAATTGACTAGGTGAAAGAAAAGATTTCTGGTTCCATGTACACTGATTATTGAGGGATGAGTATGACATTATTATGCCAGAATCAATAAATATTTTAAATAGGGAGAAAACTATAATTATATATCTTTGTGTTCAACAGGAGTAGCAGTACTGATAAAGTAGAAGTTTGTTATACCTTTTTTATAGTCTTTTAAAGTTGTTTATAAATAAAATCTACTCTTAGTTAATTAATGGTTGATGTTCATTGAAGTGTTTTCAAATTTTTGACCTCTGAATTGCCTTGTACATATGGAGAAATAAAGCTTGCCTAGCATAATTTCTTGAGTGGAGAATGAATGATCTGGATAGATTTGTTGACAATATGTCTGTACTTATTTTATTAAGTCTTTAATCTTCATGAAGAAAAATATAAAAGTCATATTCTAGTATTTTATACCATGGAAAAAATGTCTTCTCCTTTTCCTAAGGAAAAATACATCATGACACAAAAGTAAAGTTAATTAAATTACTTACTTTATTAATTAACTGTCTATTATTTCTATGGGTTGAAGTAAATTTGATACTCAATGCTATTTAATCTAATTCTAAAAGCTTGAATGAGTAATGATTTTTTCATGTAAGGTTAGTTGAAATAAATTATCACTGATTTTCAGATTTAATATTAATTAGCTATTGCATATTCTTAATGGGAAATAAGTGTTTAAAAAGCCCTTTTTGGTTGCGAAAAGACCACGCCCATTGTAGACTTCTTAGAATACATCACATCTGGCCTCCTTTTTAGAGTGGGGAATTCAACTCATAAGTGGCTGGACATTGATTCTGAACATTTTGAACATTATTTGCCTGTCTTCACTCATACTGGTTGCTGTTCTTTTATAAGTAATCACCATGTTTAGCATGCACTTGAACTATTGTTACTTAGGGTGCTTGACTATTTACAAGTCTCACTAGGATTCTAGGTATTCATTAGTCTCGTGGTGTGTATTTGCTGATGGTCCTATTATCTTTGTTGGTTCAGTTACACAGTACCATCCAAGATGCTGCAACACATTATACACAGGCTATGGGTTGTGGGAGCTACAGATTTCAGTTATTATTTAGGCTCAGAAACTTAGAATCTCTGCAAGGTTGGACATGATCCTTAGTCTTGTTTTAAGACCGTCTTGTTTTAAAAGTTAAACCCAAATTCTTAAAATATAGAATAGGGGTGCTAGTAGTGCTCACAGAATTGTAGTAAAGATCAGCTGGGAAAGAAGAGCCTATTAAACAGAGCCTGGTATTTAATAAGTATCAGCTGCCTTCAATTAGGAATCTGTGTTGTCATGATTAGAAGATTGCTGGTTTATTTTACAGATCTGTAAGTATAGCCAAAATATGTCAAAATAACCACCAGAAAGAATCATATACCGTCCCTTGAACATTTCATCCCTAGAATCTAGCCAGATTAGCATCTCTATACTGGCAATACTGTTAACACAGATTGTGCTCAAACCCCTCATTGACTTTTCAGCACCTGTAAATTACTGGAGATTTAGGAAGAAGTCTGGGGTTATGGCTTAGTTAAGCTGAGTGGCCAGAAAGTGTGAGATGCTGGATGCCTCCTCCAGTTCATTTCTCCAGCGGCCGCACCAGGCGTATCCATAGCTCCGCTCCCGGGAGCTCGTCTCCGGCGTGGGGTGTGTGCGCACCCCTGGCCGGGCGGAGCCTGGAGCCTGCTCATTAGCAGCGCGGGCAGCTCGTGCGCCCGCAGGAGGGAGGCGGAAGCACAGCCCTGAGCCGCCAGCAGGAGGAGGGAGCGCGGCGGCTGCAGGCAGGGGAGGGAGAGGAAAGAACGGAGGGACGGTTCCCGGACAGAGCGGGAGGAATCGGGGAGCGGCCAGTCCAGGGGGAGCTGCTCCGCTGCGCTGCGCTCGTTATTCACAGGACGCGGCGGCGCTTCCCGGGGCCGCTTCCCGGTCCCCTGGGTGGAGGCTGCCATCTAAACCTGACTCCAGGTGAGTTCCCCAAAGAGGCGAAGCGAGGGGTCTCGAACCAGAGACTTGGAACTGGCGAGGCTGCTCGGCTCCCCAAGCGCTGCTGCCTTGACATTTCCCGATTCACGGGAGGTTTTCGGGGCGGCTGCACAGGCTGGAGGGGCGGATGGGCGGTTGCGATCCTCAGCCGGCGTGGGGGCGTTCGGGAGGAATTAGCTTCAGTGAACGGGGTTTTAGGAGATGTCCGCAAGGCACGCGCTATGTACGCGTTTCTAGACGAGCTTTTGAGACAGAAATTTGGCTTCCCGGATGCCCGTTTTGGCCTTCTGTCCTTCCTTTTGCTTGCCTCATGCCCAATTTTCCAAGCCGAGGAAAGGAATGGAAGGGCGTGGAAGTAGGAGGTCTGGGCACAGCATTCGGCAGGGCAGCCCTGGTCTCCAAGTTTGGGGGTGGGGGGTGGGACTTTTTTCCTTTCAGCCTAATTTACCAGGGGAAAACCCGCAGAGCACCTTGAGGTGCCTTTGCTCCGCACCCTCCATAAGCTTATTAGAGGGAACTTGAGGCTCGCTAGACAACCTGTGACAGGTGACGGCAATTTAGCTTAAAAGCCATGTTGGTTCACTTCGTCTCCTCTTTATCCTTTGTTGCAAAATTGATACCTTTTTGGATTTCTTTAACAGCACAAAGTTTAAGTGGCCGGCTGACAGGAAATATTTCTTTTGAAAATGCTATGAGAAAAGTGATGAGTTAACGTTGAGAGAAAGGCAACTTTATTTTCTCGGAAGAACTTTGGGGAAAGAGATTGATAGGGAAATTCTGGGCATGAAATTATGGACATTTCCCACAGAACTTCCTTCATTTATTTATTTTTTTACATTTCCTTCATTTTTTTTTTAATCGTGTGTGTGTGTATCAGAGAGACAAAATTCGTTGGAGGTATTAGGACTTTATTTGGTTTAGAAGTTTCTTTCTTACTAATAGCACTAATTTGTGATCTTCATGATTATAAGAATTTACTAAGTGTTTTGCTTTTAGGTGTTTTGGGTCTGTTTTTTAAAAAAATTCAATACTTACTTTGTGGGCCCTGCTGAATACCTCTCAATAAAATCGGTGGGCATACAGTTAGTGACATGACCCCTGTGGATTTAATAGCAGGTAAGTATACAAATGATAAGTTTAGGAAATAAATGTCAGAATCAACATTTAGGTGTGAAATTGAAATATCTTTCAAATATTTACCAAACTCTCTTATAGGATCCAATGTCATTTTATGGTCAAGAGAGCTTAAAGGTTTCTCAGATTGAGATATATGTATCTACTTTGTTAATCCAAATGTAATGTTTTATTTTGTTCTTTAATGACTGTTTGAATTCAACAAATAAAACTTGCATATTTAATGTAAGGTTCTTTCACATATATTACTTCTCCAATTTTTAATATAAATTTAAGGAGAAAAGCAATATTCCATTTTGTAGATGAAGAGACTGTGTCACAGAAGTATTACTTTACCTAGATTTCTGTAATTATTATGTTATAAACTTAGAAATTACATATTATTCTGGAACATATAAAATATATGAATGTTATAAACCATAAGAATTCAGACCTATGCTATTTAACTTCAAGTTTAGTTCTTTACCCAAACAATTGCATGACTACATTGAGACTACTGAAGTAATTATATATGAACACGCTATACGAAAAAATACTTAAAACATTTCTTATTTTTGTCGTTTCTCTTTGATATAAAATATACTATAATTTAATGGAGTTATATTCCATATTTAGATGCTCCTAACTTCCAAATAACACCTAAACTCCTAAAAACTGACCTGTGTCCTTCTTAATAGAAGTGGCTTGACCGGGAGACCCAATTTTTACTAAGAATATTCTTGGGATAATTTATGTCTTATAATCAAGATAAAGACAGGCCACATTTAGTTGTATTTTTAAACCACTTAGTGTGAAGTTGCAACGCAGACATAACTTGCTTTCAGGCTACACTGCCAGCTTTGCAGTGAATAGTCTTTAAGATTCCGTGGAAACATTGGCAGATATAGCTAATGTCTATCTGATGTAGGATTTATGAGAAAAGGAGAGGTAGAAACTGAATGCTCTTATATTTCATATGTGACCACATTCATAAAACTTTATTGATAAGTACTTTGTTGTCTGACACGGGCTGATACAAATAGGCTTCTTCAAGAGTTGAGGAAGAAAACTAAATCCCTATAATACAGCCTTTTTCCTCCTTTTCTTTCTTAAGCGGTAATAGTTGATCCTAGCTTTTGTGTGTCTATGCATGCTCAATACAGTTAGGGGTATAAGGAGAAGTTAAGCAAGAATATTGAATGCTAGCTAGGAAAGTTTTTGGAGTCTCAAATACTTTGGAACGATTTTTCACATTATATACATAAAATTCCTAGTTACATTTGGGAACTAAGTATATTATACACAACTTTGCATCTGATTACAGGATTCCCTGTACATTTATAGCTCAGGTATTCTGGAAAGAGTCAAGATAATTAGTTTTATGGCTCTTGCCCGTGTGACCTGTTTCTTTCTGGTCCTGATATTAAAAGGATGACTTAAATTTTCTGGAATGTCAAAATTTTCTCTTCCCTTGGATCCTACAAAATACTTCAAGCAGTGTATGTGTGATACTCGCTGTCATTCCAACATTTCCAATCCTCCTGAGAATGCTAAACAATGCCCTAGATTTCTTCCTTTGTAATTCTTTCAGATAGAGGGTTAGCTGAGTTAGGAAGAAAGGAGAGAGGGAGAGAAGAAGAGAGATGACATTTTATCCCTCAGGAAAGAACAAGACCAATTGTATTCCTAATTTAGAAATATTATTCTACAAACATTCCTGAACAAGAGGGCTTTGCATATACATTAAAGCAGAATACCTAGTCAACTTCTAGTTATGCCATGTAGTGAAATGGAAGTAAGATGAGCAGGCCGAGATCATTTTTGTTGGAGAACTGAGACCACATGAAATAGGTAACAGAGTTACCCCAACTGGGGGGCAAGAGGACTTGAAAGTTTCCTCCATAAATTTGCAGTTAGTACAGGGCTGCTCCAGTGATCAGAGTCATGAATGCCCTAGAGTGTCTGTATAACCCTGTACACAGGCTGAGACAGCTCTAACGGCCCAGAAAAGCCTCTGGACAGAATCACTGCACCCTTGGACATTGTCCGACCGCATGTATGAGAATAGTGAGTGCTGAGGAGTTGTGGGTAGCTCGGTACAACTCTTGCTAAAGGAGTGTCATCAACATTCATTGCTGAAAGTGAATTTTTTCATTCACATATGTGATGCCTATTAGGTCATGATTTCTTGGATACCAATTTGTACAAGATATGAATTAATTTTTGAACATCCTTTCTTAAAAGTACCATGTTCATATAGTTGCTCATTTTAATATGAGTAGTTCAGATGGGACATAATAGAGTAAGGAAATGATTGAACATCCTAAGATCTAGTGTATATACCTTTGTTCATGATGAGATTCATCCCCTGTCCCCCTTTGTAGTGACACTGATGGCATAAGGAGTATTAGATGAAATTTAATGCAGAAAACAATGGGATATATGAATGGTAGATATGGTTGACAACCACCATTTTCACTGAAGTTGTTTCAAAGCAAAGAAATTTGGGATAAATTCATTTTATTTGCTCCTGAAGGGTAATTAGGAATAAGTAGGAATTGTGAAGAGGCTGTAGTGTTGACATTAAGAGAAGTTTTTGATTCTTAAAATAGGATATATTACACAAGAGTGAACAAACAGAAGATACTGAACAAATATTCTGTCATAAGTAAGTGATGGATTATTCGGACTTGTTGAACTATGTTTTTAAATGTATTATTTAAATATTTAAATATTATTAAAACCTTAAATAATATTTAAATATTATAAAAGTTGTAGAAAATTATGTTTTCAATACAAATATACACTTATAAGCTATATTGTAGATATGGGAGTAAACAATGCAATTTTTTTTAACTGAGTGAAAAATTTAGTTTTTTAAAATTCCAAATGGAGCTAACAGCTTAGTGTGATACATATTTTGAATTTCAAAATTTGTAACCAAATAGGACAAATGTGTTGAACTGTACTTTTCTTGAAGAACCGTGATAAGAATGAGCGGTGAAAAAATTACAGCATACTTACCAGGGATCAAATACTTGCTTAGGGTTAATAAGAAAAATCTCAGCAAACGCTAGAAATGAGGTACACGATCTATCAGAGACCCATGATTAAAGTGGTATCTTGTTAGGTATATGAGCTTGAGAAGAAACGGCATAGCTTCACTTTACCCCAGTTGCTTCTTTTGTAAAACGGGGAGACTAAGAGTGTGGTAACTCAAAATCCTTTGTTAATGATTTTCTTCTTAGAACAGTGCCAGGTCCAATTAGGATTAGATTGCTATTTTTATTATTGATATTTGCCCTAGTTCTGCCTTTTATTGACTGTGTGAAATTGGTGAAGATCCCTTTCTGAAGCTTTGTTTCTTACCTACAAGCTGGGAATAGAATACTTGCTATGAAGAGTGGTTGTTAGTACATTAGAAAGGCTGGATATTTGTTGATATAAGGGGCTCAGCGCATGGTAGAAATTTGATAGCATTTTTTTCTTGCCCTCCCATGTATTACTGTGGAGACATCCCACATATTATGTCCAAGTTTTTATTTTCCCCTCAAATGCAATGTCAAGCACAAAACATTCCCATCTCCCAATTCTCTTCTGATGTTCTACAACCATTAAAGTATAGAAAACTAGAATGAGTGTTTTTATAACTTTTGCTGTACTTAAGCATGTGGAGAGAAGAGCGCTAGATCACAGGACACACTTTGATAGGAAAAGGGAAATATTTACACTGCAAACAACTTTCTCCTCATGCTTAACAGTTTTATGCTGTCATTCTGTCAGCACCAAGTGAGATTTTTCTATTTAAATAGTTTTCTATTTGTGGTATGATAATTCATGTATGGACTTCATGTAACTAACATAAATATAATGGATGGTTGAGAAGTGGTTTATTTTTACCAAGAGGAAAAAATGTGTACACGATTTTTTAAAATATTGCTTTGAAAATATTTAAAATTAATTTTGATTCAGTTGGTGGAAGATAGCGTCACAAATTCACTGCTAGTGGTATTCTTGAGAAGTAATGTTTGAATTTTCTAGGTATTGTCCCCAGACTGGCTTAAAAGAATTTAATTTTAGATGTAAATTTTCTGCTTAACATGGAAGATTTTCCCTGAAAATATTAGCTTCATCAGATACATAGTTGCTTAGGGGTAGCTGCATGGAATTATGGGAAGAGTGAAATAGAAAAAAATTTTCATGTCTAAGTTATACATACTGGTGTAATCATATTGATTGGATGATAATGATAATTACAGCAATAATGTGATTGAAAGGGTAAGCAAGTAACATATACTACAGTTACTAATATAATCCTGTGATTGAGTTTACCACTTCGTTTCTCTTTCCTGGAAACCCTTAAGTTTGTCACTATTGCACTTTATTTCCTTTGCTTATTGTAGTGGTGTATTAGTTGTATTACTGCTGCTATAACAAATTACGACACATTTACATAACTTAACACATATTTATTGTCTTGCAGTTTCAAAGGTCAGAAGTCCAAAATCACTTTAATATGGCTAAGTCAATGTGTCTGCAGTGTGGGTTCCTTCTCGAGGTGCTGAGGGGAGAATCCATTCTCTTGCATTTTCTGCTTCTGGTGGCACCTGTCTTCATTGTCTTTTCCCCATTCCTCCATTTTCAAGGTGCGTTGCTTTTATTTCTGTTTCTGTCTCCGCGCTGTCTCCTCCTTTAACTTTGAGTCCTTCTCTCCACTTCATCTAAGGACTCCTGTGATTACTTTGGACTCACGTGGATGATCTGGGATAATCACCTTGTCTCCAGATCCTTAAATGAATCGTATCTACAAGTCCTTTGGCTGTGTAAGGCAGCACATTCCCAGGGCCGGGAGATTAGGTGAAGAACATCTTTTGGGACTATTATGCAGCCTATCACAAGTGGTAATATCACTTTTATGCCTTGAGACCCTGAAATTAATGTACTTGCTTACGCATGGAAAAACAATGTATCTGTGGGGGTAACAGTTTATTTTTGAACCATTAGAAGGTATTGATGGGGAAGTTTTCATCTGACAACAGATACTGATAAATTAAATACCCTTAGATTTGTCAAAACTAGCTTTAGTAAAATATAAGTAAAAGTATTTGCACTGCTAGGGTCAAAAATATTAATTAAACCCATTATTTATCAAGGCCAAGTCCTGGATTAGTTAGGTTTAAATTAACCTAGAACATTATCTTCCATAGTGCTTAATTGTGAAGCTTAGTTCTTGTTGACAAAAGCTCATCCATATAAGAAAGCATCGAAAGGTTGGTGTTTTTTAACCTTTGCAGAATATAACTTTTCAAAGGGATGTTAGACAGTAGTTCCATCACAATTGATGCAGTTCACAGACATTCTTTGTGAATATTTTATCTCATGAGTTATATCTATGACACTAATCATAGACTTCTAGAAGAAATTTAGCAATGGTCATGTCAGCCTTTCAAATCTTTCTGTAACCTAGAAGAGGATCATTGCATAAGATAGATTCATTTTCCCCTTTATTCCATTGTTGCCAGAGAGAACTTGAAATGCCCTGTTCAAATTAATTTAATGCAAATGAATTCTTGCTGCCTCACAAGTAGTTTGTCCTTCATTTTTCTTAAAATTAGATTGAAAATGGATGTGACCTGCTTTACTGGTTGTTGTGCAGGAAGCGTTGTCCTTCCTGAAAGCTCCCTCAGTTGTCAAAATGAAGCCATTAAGAGTAAAGTAAATTATATTATCTGATCATAGTATCACAATTGACCTTAAAACAATAAATTTTATAATCAGTGCAAATTGCTGAATAGTGTTTGCAGTTGTAGAAATTTCAAAGGAAACCCTGGTGGAGATACAAAGCTGCTATAATCACTTTTAAAATCTTTGTTTTTCTTTTACTTTGGAACAGTAGTGCAGTAAGTACTTTTGCCTTATTGTTCTCTCTGCCTTCCAGAAACCCTCATTCAAATATTCTAAGTTTTTAAGTCTTTTTCATTTCTTTTAATATTGTAACATTTAACAATGTCAAAGAAAGTATAATTTTTCTGGAAATCAAGCTAAAAATAAAGAGAAGCCGATGTAAATGAACATCAAATTAACAAGATTGATTAGGAAAAGTAATTTTTGAAAAGGGCCCAAAATCCCTTTGCACATAAATGCAAAAGAATTTAGTGAAAGAAGGTGAAACTGGAGTAAAGAACTCTACGGATGCGTAAGTAACTCTTAATAAGAATGAGTAACGTACATGCATATCTTTAGCTCCCAGTTTCAGAGATACAGTAGTTGTACAACAAATGGTCCTTTCCTGCTCTTAAGGAAGCCTCTCCTCCTCCAGCCATGCCATTCCTCAGAGCAAGCTCTTCCACTGAGTTTTCAGCAACCATAAGTAAGAAGGATGGTACGATAGGCTGCGTGTACATATGGCCCTCATTAGCAGGCCAACTGTTCCTTTTGCCCACCCACATCACTGGGGACATATGGCGTTACTTTGACTGTTGAAACAAGTGTGTGTGGACATATCTTGGTATGAGTAAAAGACTGTTGATTGTCTTTCTCTTGTCGCTCGTGCAACCGTCTCCTTGTGGAGATCGTATTATCCATAACACTAGATTTGAGGATGATAAATGACGTTGTTATTATTAACTGAATTTGCCTCTCTAGTTTGATCACAAAACCAGCGAATGTTTGCTTATGGAACATGTAAAGCTTATAGAAGACGGAAAGCTTACAGAAAGAAATGATGGCTTTTCTAAGCATAAGAGTCAGGTCTTTTTCAATCAAAAACTAACTCATTCAAAAATTCAAGAGTTCTGTAAAACCAGAACAGCAGAGGTTTCAGAAATGCTATTGAGATCATTTATTATAAAATAGCCATTAATGAAATGTAATAGTGAGTCTGTTGTTGTGACTATGTGGAGAAATGAATGAGAAAATATAAGATAGGCTGGAATGAAGAGAGTCATCGGATCCCAACATAATTCATTTTGTATAGTTCACAGTATTGTAACTTTAAAAAATTATGAATTTTTTCAGTACTGTGAATTCTGAATTTGCAATATGAGGCTTTTCAATCCTTGCAACAAGTGTGTATTTTTCAGTGGTTCTAGAATTATCGGGGCTTTCGAGCTGCTTCTGATAAGAAGGCAAGGCTAGAGGACTTGTGTTGAGGTGGCATTTGCACAGGACTTTAGATAACATACATCGATGATGTAGAGAGAAGAGCGGGTGATGTTGCTGTGGATTATAGGGGAAAGGCACCTTTTGCTCCCTCTGCTGACCTCTTTGTGTATTCAGCTGTGTAGCATATTTCTTGTATAATTACATAGTAATTTCACACACTACATTAAGAAAATCTGAACAATTTTTACTAAACTCATGTTTTCTAAATATTAAGTAAATAAAACCAATATTTGGCTAGGTAACATTTATAAAAACAGGATTTCTAGATAGATGATGATAAATTTTCATCTATATCTATAGAGCTGATAAATTTTCAAAACCCTTTGAATATCACTTGTACTACAAAGTCTCGTTTCAGTTTCAGTGCCATGGCACATTGATTAATCACCACTAAAGCGGTACATGAAATATTTGGCAATATAGGTATTTGGTAATGGTGATTGATGCACAGAATACGGCACCATTATTATGCACTGGCCTTGAGAACTTTAGTTTTCATCTTCGATCACCTGATAGAGAACAAACTAACAGCTTTTTTCTTTCACCTTGCTGGAGAATAAACTAACAACTTCAAATTATCTGATCCATCCAAAAACTTATTTCCGTGAAACTCACTGATTTATTTATTATTTCGTGGGGATCACTATTATTTGCTGTAGTAAAATATCAAATGATCGATGTTTTATACCAACATGGCAGCTCACATGGTAGGCAACAGAATGAAAACAAACAGGTTTACTACCAAGAATTATACTATATTGCTTTTATTGACAGAAAAAGCATACAGATAATTTTATTCAGAGATTTTATGTGAATTATTTTGATAAGTGTACACATATATTTATAACTGACCTTTCTTTGTCAAGTGTGTGCCCACACACGTATTCATACTAAATCAATCTTAGAGATCTTATCCAAAGATTGAATTTCTTAAAGTGACTGTTCCAAATATGTATAATTTATGGCAAAAAAGTCACAAAATGGCAATACAAGGAGGCATAAAACTGAAGATAAAGGGGGAGATGATGGTTAAAAACACCTGTAAATGAATAATTGATTTTGATTTAAATTCTTTTTAGTTCTTAGCTGATGAAATGAATATAAATGAAATTATTATGCAAAACACCTCTATTTGTTGTATATGCATGTACATATATGTGTTACAAATACAAAACTGATAGGATATTATTTAACATATATTCACACTCATAATGTGCATATATGTACAAAATGAAAATGAGTGCTTGTTTTATATGTATGTATACACACACATACACATATTGCATACTTTCATTTTTTAAAATTTTACTTTAAGTTCTGGGATACATGTGCTGAACATGCAGGTTTGTTACATAGGTATACTTGTGCCATGGTAATTTGCTGCACCCATCAACCCGTCATCTAGGTTTTAAGCTCCACATGCATTAGCTATTTGTCCTAATGCTCTCCCTCCCCTTTCCCCACACCCACCTACAGACCCCAGTGTGTGATGTTCCTCTCCCTGTGTCAACATGTTCTCATTGTTCAGCACCCACTTATGAGTGAGAACATGCAGTGTTTGGTTTTCTGTTCCTGTGTTAGTTTGCTGAGGATGATGGTTTCCAGCTTCATCCATATCCCCGCAAAGGACGTGAACTCATCCTTTTTTATGGCTGTGTAGTATTCCATGGTGAATATGTGCCACATTTTCTTCATCCAGTCTATCATTGATGGGCATTATGTTGGTTCCAAGTCTTTGCTATTGTAAATAGTCCCATGATAAACATATATGTACATGTGTCTTTAGAGTAGAATGATGTATAATCCTTTGGTATATACCCAGTAATGGGATTGCTGGGTCAAATGGTATTTCTGGTTTTATATCCTTGAGGAATCACCACATTGTATTCCACAATGGTTGAACTATTTTACAAGCCCACCAACAGTGGAAAAGTGTTCCTATTTCTCTGCATCTTCTCCAGCATCTGCTGTTTCCAGAATTTTTAATGATCACCATTCTAACTGGTGTGAGATGGTATGTCATTGTGGTTTTGATTTGCATTTCTCTAATGAACAGTGATAATGAGCTTTTTTCATATGTTTATTGGCCATATACATATCTTCTTTTGAGGAGTGTCTGTTCATATCCTTTGCCCACTTTTTGATGGGGTTGTTCGTTTTTTTTTTCTTGTAAATTTGTTTAAGTTCCTTCTAGATTCTGGATATTAGACCTTTGTCAGATGGATAGATTGCAAAAATTTTCTCATATTTTGTAGGTTGCCTGTTCACTCTTGTGATAGTTTATTTTACTGAGCAGAAGCTCTTTAGTTTGATTAGATTCCATCTGTCAATTTTGGCTGTTGTTTCAGGTGCTGTTGGTGATTTAGTCATGAAGTCTTTGCCCACACCTATGTCCTGAATCATATTGCCTAGGTTTTCTTCTAGGGTTTTTATAGTTTTAGGTTTTACATTTATGTTTTTAATCCACCTTGAGTTAATTCTTTTATAAGGTATAATGAAGGGGTCTAGTTTCTCTTTTCTGCATATGGCTACCCAGTTTTCCCAGCGCCATTAATTACATAGGGAATCCTTTCCCCATTGCTTGCTTTTGTCAGGTTTGTTGAAGATCAGATTGTTGTAGATGTGTGGTGTTATTTCTGAGGCCTCTATTCTGTTTCATTGGTCTATATATCTGTTTTGGTATTAGCACCATGCTGTTTTGGTTACTTTAGCTTTGTAATATAGTTTGAAGTCAGGCAGCGTCATGCCTCCAGCTTTGTTCTTTTTGCTTAGGTTAGCCTTGGCTCCACAGGCTCTTTTTTGCTTCCATATGAAATTTAACATAGTTTTTTTCTAGTTCTGTGAAGAAAGTCAATGGTAGCTTGATGGGAATAGCATTGAATCTATAAATTACTTTGGGCAATATGGCCATTTTCATGATATTGAGTCTTCCTATCCATGAGGATGGAGTGTTTCTCTATATGTTTGTGTCCTGTCATTTCCTTGAGCTCTGGTTTGTAGTTTTCTTTGAAGAGGTCCTTCACATCCCTTGTAGGTTGTATTCCTAGGTATTTTGTTTTCTTTATAGCAATTGTGAATGGGAGTTTACTAATGATTTGGCTCTCTGCTTGTCTGTTATTGGTATATAAGAATGATTGTGATTTTTGCACATTAATTTTATATCCTGAGACTTTGCCAAAGTTGCTTATCAGGTTAAGGAATTTTTGGGCTGAGGTGGTGGCGTTTTGTAAATATACAATCATGTCATCTGCAGACAGAGACAATTTGATTTCCTCTCTTCCTATTTGCATGCTTTTATTTCTTTCTCTTACTCGATTGCCCTGGCCAGAACTTCCAATACTATGTTGATAAGAGTGGGGAGAGAGGGCATCCTACTCTTGGGCCAGTTTTCAAAGGTAATGCTTCCAGCTTTTGGCCATTTAGCATGATATTAGCTATGCATTTGTCATAAATAGCTCTTATTTTTGTGAGATATGTTCCATCAATACCTAGTTTATTGAGAGTTTTTAGTATGAGGGGTGTTGAATTTTATTGAAGGCCTTTTCTGCATCTATTGAGATAATCATGTGGTTTTTGTCATTGGTTCTGTTTATGTGATGGATTATGTTTATTGATTTGCATATGTTGAACCAGCCTTTCATGCCAGGCATGAAGCCAACTTGATCGTGGTGGATAAGTTTTTGATGTGCTGCTGGATTCTCTTGCCAGTATTTTATTCAGGATTTTCGCATCGATGTTCATCAGTGATATTGGCCTGAAATTTTCTTTTTCTATTGGGTCTCCGCCAGGTTTTGGAATCAGAGTGATGCTGGCCTCATAAAATGATTTAGGGAGGAGTCTTTCTTTTTCTATTGTTCAGAATAGTTTCAGAAGGAATGGTACCAGCTCCTCTTTGTACCTCTGGTAGAACTCGGCTGTGAAGACATCTGGTCCTGGGCTTTTTTTGGTTGGTAGGCTAGTAATTACTGAGTCAATTTCAGAACTTGTTATTGGTCTATTCAGGGATTTGACTTCTTCCTGCTTTAGTCTTGGGAGGGTGTATGTGTCCAGGACTTTATCCATTTCTTCTAGATTTTCTAGTTTATTTGTGTAGAGGTGTTTACAGTATTCTCTAATAATAGTTTGTATTTCTGTGGGATCAGTGGTGATATCCCCTTTATCGTTTTTTAATGTGTCTATTTGATCTTTCTCTCTTTTCTTCCTTGTTAGTCTGGCTACCGGTCTATCTATTTTGTTAATCTTTTCAAAAAACCCACTCCTAGATTCATTGATTTTTTTTTGAAGGTTTTTTTGTGTTTCTCTCCCATTCGGTTCTGCTGTGATCTTAGTTATTTCTTGTTTTATACTAGATTTTTAATGTGTTTTCCATTGCTTCTTTTGATTGTGATGTTAGGGTGTCTATTTTAGATCTTTCCCACTTTCTAATGTGGACATTTAATGCTGTAAATTTCCCTCTAAACACTGTTTTAACTGTATCCCAGAAATTCTGATATGTTGTGTCTTTGTTCTCATTGGTTTCAAA
This sequence comes from Symphalangus syndactylus, assembly GCF_028878055.3. NCBI lineage: Eukaryota > Metazoa > Chordata > Mammalia > Primates > Hylobatidae > Symphalangus > Symphalangus syndactylus. Next base: position 2,644,513 of record NC_072436.2, read on the forward strand.
GAACTTATTTATTTCTGCCTTAATTTTGCTATTTACCCAGTAGTCATTCATAAGCAGGTTGTTCAGTTTCCATGTAGTTGTGCAGTTTTGAGTGAGCTTCTTAATTCTGAGTTCTAATTTGATTACACTGTGGTGTGAGAGATTGTTTGTTATGATTTTCATTCTTTTGCATTTGCTGAGGAGTGTTTTACTTCCAATTATGTGGTTGATTTTAGAATAAGTGCTATGTGGTGCTGAGAAGAATGTATATTCTGTTGATTTGGGGTGGAGAGTTCTGTAGGTATCTATTAGGTCCACTTGGACCAGAGCTGAGTTCAAGTCTGAATATCCTTGTTAATTTCCTTTCTTGTTGATCTGTCTAATATTGATAGTGGGTTGTTAAAGTTTCCCACTATTATTGTGTGGGAGTCTAAGTCTCCTTGTAGGTCTCTAGGAACTCGTTTTATGAATCCTGGTGCTCCTGTATTTGGCATATATATATATTTAGGATACTTAGCTCTTCTTGTTGCATTGATCCCTTTACTACTATGTAATGCCCTTCTTTGTCCTTTTTTATCCTTGTTGGTTTAAAGTCTGTTTTATTAGAGACTAGGATTGCAACTCCTGCTTTTTTTTTCTTTCTTTCCATTTGCTTGGTAAATATTCCTCCATCCCTTTATTTTGAGCCTATGTGTGACCTTGCAAGTGAGATGTGTCTCCTGAATACAGCACACCTGTGGGTATTGACTCTTTATCCAATTTGCCAGTGTATGTCTTTTAATTGGGGCATTTAGCTCATTTATATTTACCGTTAATATTGTTATGTGTGAATTTGGTCCTGTCATCATGATGTTAGCTGGTTATTCTGCACATTAGTTGAAGCAGTTTCTTCCTAGTTTCATTGGTTTATATATTTTGGTGTGTTTTTGCAGAGGCTGGTACTGGTTTTTCCTTTCCATGTTTAGTGCTTCCTTTAGGAGCTCTTGGAAGGCAGGTCTGATGGTGACTAAATCTGTCAGCATCTGCTTGTCTGTAAAGGATTTTATTTCTCATTCACTTATGAAGCTTAGTTTGGCTGGTTATGAAATTCCATATGTACATCATGGAAACGAGTGCATGTGATACACACACACACACACGCACACACATTGCATACTTTCATTTTTGTGTCCATTTCTTTTCTGATTTTATCAGCAGCCAACTAAAGAAAATAGAAAAAAAAATTGGTAATTCGATCTTTCATGTTCTGCATCTTCCAGCTTCACAACTTATAGTTTTCTATTTTTATTGTTATTGTGATCAGAATGAAAATGTATACAATAGAATCAGAATCAGGTCAGAATCAACAAAAATACTATAATGTTTGTACATGCTTTCGATGCAGTTTGTCTCTGCAAAGGGTGTGTGTGTTTCTATGCACATGTGCATGTACACAAGTGTGTAAATAAGTGTTTTATTCATGATGGAGAAAGGCTGGTCAAAATGATTCTGAATGAGATAGCACCACTACAGCAGATAATCAGGTCTCTATCAATAAAACAAGTCATTAAACATGTTTCTAAGCATCTACTCAGTATCTGGCACAATGTTAAGTAGTGTAAATATAATCATTAGCAAAATTCAGCTTCTACCCTCAATGGTATATGTGTAGAACAAATTGGTAAAGCTGGAGTACATTTCAGGACCAAAAACAGTTTCTGTGTAGTTCCCACTTCATCAAGACCATGTTGTATACCTCTCATACACTTAAGCCATAGGGAAGCAATTATTCCATCCATCCTTTTACAGGGTAGTGGTGGGGAAGAAGAGCTGACTGTCATGCTTGAATTCACATAATTTCATAATTAAATAATTTCATGTTACATAATCTCGATAAACCTAAAATCCAATATATGATAAAGATAGTGTTTCAAATCAGTGGATAAGTGATAAACAGTTCATAAAATGGTGTTCAGATAATTGGCTATATGTATTTTATAGTTGCACAAAGGTATAATATGTCATTAATAAATATTAATTCCATAGTGGATGTCAAATACACTTTTCCAAAATATAAAGAAAAAATACCATAGACAAATATCACTTGCAACATTACGGTTAAAATTAAATATCCAAACATAGCCCTAACCAATAACAGAAAATTTAAAAAAAAATTTATGGATTGGAATTTGTTAAAATATAAAACTTTTCTTTTTCAGAGGATACAATGAATATGTGTAAAAAGCAAATATCAAATCAGCAACAAGTGCTTGCAGTTCACTTGACATATTTAAAATATGAGTAGTTCCAACAAATCATAAATAAATGATTAGTAGTCCAATAAAAAAAAGACAAAGTACATTGACAGGAAACTGTATGAAACTCATGAACACTAAATGTCTTAGATTCTCTATTGTTAAACAAAATGCAAAAACAATAGAGAACATTATGAATATGGAGTTAATATTTAACAAAATTATTTTATCCATGTTATAAGTAAATATTTACATCCAAAAACCCTTGTTGTCTCTGAAAGTTGTCACTTATGAGTCTATTTTGAAAATGTTTAAAGAATAGTAATTAATTAACTTTAATAAATAGGTACTCCTATTGAGGGAAAACAGACATTTCCATAATTTTTCTTCTGTTTCTAATCTAGTAGATGGTAGGAAAATAATGACAATTGCATATTCATACCTGGAGAATATGCATTCCATTTCTTTTAAACTTTTGCATTCTCAAAACTATATTGATACCTCAAAGCATACCCTTTGCTGTTGAAAACAGCCTTTCAAGTATAAAGACACACACATCACTTTCCTTAAATCTTATATAAGGCAAGGGCCTAGATTCCTATCAGAAAATGTATTTCAAGAATGCTTTTTTAGTAGTTCCTGTGGCCTTATCTTATAGAGGAAGGTTTTTTTTTTAAACATACACACAGTATTTGATGCACATTTTTATTGGAAAGAGCTTTTATTTCCTTAAATGTTTTGTTGTCTAAGTGTGAAAAGTATCCTGCAGTGGAATTTAGTGGCACAGATGCTTATTGTGATAGATGAGATGAACTTGCTTCCCTAAGCATGCATGGTCATGAAATGCATCTGGCTTCTGTACGTAAAAGTCAGTTATGTTCCCAAATGTGTCTCTGCATTTACACAGACGTTTAGGGGCAGACACCCTACTGTTCCCTCAAAAGGCGGCTCTGCTTAATTATGAAGTTCAAGTTAGACCAGAAGTTGGAAAATACTAAATTCCACATTGCAGACAGAGCCTGAGCAGGTGATGTCACCACTGCATTCTAAGGTGGCAAGTCCTCAGAGAAGTCACTTATCACCTTACCATGGAGAAAAATAACCGTGTCCAGAACACAAGAGGATGCTTTTAGGTAGCGTACAATCAAGTGTGCAAACCTGTGCAATACATACCAGATGAAATCCAGTTCAGAGGCTCAGGAAAACAAACAAATGAGGATATGCTTTAAAAAATAGGACTTAATATAAACAGTCGTGAGAGTAAAACTATTGCTAAGCACATAGGAAACATAAACCAGGCTTTCAGGAAGGAGTTTGGCACATGTGTGCACTGGTAGGAGGTGTAATGTGCAGAAATCCGGCCTTTTGTGGCATAGCAACTAAAGTTCCTTTTCTATTGTCCAGACAACCTTAAATATTCCTTTATGCAGTACTATTTTAAAAAGGCCATCTACTGTGCACAATGTGTTAGCATCAAGGACATGAAATTTATCTGGAATATACCAAAACTTTAATCAATAGACTAGGACCAAAGCTTTTAAAAACAGGTTTTCGTAGATAAATCATTATAAGTTATTATTTCCTCGCCATAGGTAAGGCATGATAGATAACTTTACTTTTTCTCAGTCACTTAGTGTGTAGGTAGAATAATGACCCTTAGCAGGATGACCTTTTGAATGTGTTGTTAGGCAGCATGGAAGCATTATGGTTAGAGGTGGAATTAAGATTGCTAATCACCTCACCTTAAACTGGAGCGATTATCCTGAATTATCTAGGTGGGCCCACTGTAGTCACAAAGAACCTTCAGACAGGAAGGCGGAGAGACCAGAGTGAGCAGAAGAGCTTGGGTAAACTGGAGCCGAGGCTGAAGTGATGTGCTGTGTCCAAGATGTGCAGAGGCCAAGAGCTCAGGGATACATGTGACCCCTCAAACCTGGTGAATTCTCTCCTGGAAACTCTAGACAAAATATACACTTGATGATACCTTGATTTTAGCACACTAAGACCCATTTTGGACTTCTGACCCCCAGAAGTATAAAGAAAAAAAATGTGTTGTTTTAAGCCTCTGAGTTTATGTTAATTTACTGTAACAGCAGTAAGAAACTAACACAGTAAGATGGCTTTTATTTTTATGTGATGTATAGAATTAAATTGGATATGCTAGGAAATATTGGAAATTTATTGATTTATTTTTTTGTCTGAGCTGGAGTCTGGCTCTGTCGCCCAGGCTGGAGTGCAGTGGTGCGATCTCGGCTCACTGCATGCTCTGCCTCCCGGGTTCCCGCCATTCTCCTGCCTCAGCCTCCCGAGTAGCTGGGACTACAGGCGCCGCCACCACGCCGGCTAATTTTCTGTATTTTTAGTAGAGACGGGGTTTCACCGTGGTCTCGATCTCCTGACCTCGTGATCCGCCCGCCTCGGCCTCCCAAAGTGCTGGGATTACAAGTGTGAGCCACCGCGCCCGGCCAGGAATTTATTTTCTTAATATAGTTCTTCATATTAGAATAATGAGAACCATCGAGTAATGAAGTGTTCTATTTTGTGAAGGATGATTATATAAACAGTACGAAGGTTAAAAACCGGGCGGGACCGGCTGGGCACAATGGCTCGTTCATGTAATCCCAGCACTTTGGGAGGCCGGGGCAGGTGGATCTCTTGAGCCCAGGAGTCTCAGATCAGCCTGGGCAACATGTGAAACCCCATCTCCACAAAAATACAAAAACCAGGCAGACGTGGTGGCGGCGCCTGTGGTCCCAGCCACTCAGGAGGCTGCGGTGGAAGGATCGGAGCCCGGCAGGTGCAGGCTGCGGTGGACCGTGATTATGCCACTGCGCTCCAGTCTGGGTGACAGAGTGAGACCTTGTCTCCATTAAATAAATAGATAAATAAATATATATATAAGTAAAAGAGGAGGGTGTCTTTTGAAGGCTATTAAAGTCGTCTAAGTGTCCTCTGATTATATGAGGCTGGAATGGTGCATGGAATGTTGTGTTGAATAACCTGATACAGTCTCTGAAACTATAGAAGCATTAGTAATTTTAGCCTGAGAGTGCTATAATCTGGGATAATTTGGTCCAATACTTCCAGAGAGGGTTGAAGTTTTGAGATAGCTGGAGTTATTTCAGTTGAAGACCTGAATATGAGGCAACTGGATACTCAATTACAATTCAATTTCTACTCTTTATATAAGGTAGAAATGGGTAACATGTGGGACACTGTGTTAAAAGTAATGCAGCCATAGTGTAGTGGTAGAAGCAGATGAAAAGTACTATAATAGTCGTATAGATGAGGTACTGGAAAGAAGCAGAGTTGAAAAATTGGAGATAAATGTCAGTTTTCCAGAGCCATGGGATGAAAACCAAACAGGATTACAACAGATTCAATTCACTCAAGATGTCTAACTTGGTAATAGGTCAGAAAACTCAATTTGTCGTATTTTCTTAAAAGTACACAAAAATGTTCCTTTTGATAAAACACGTGTAGTGCACCTTCGGATTTGATTTTTCTTTATGTTCTGTAAACTGCTCACAGTAAAACAGAAAAAAAGTCTGACAAATATGATGGTCCTTAAATATTGTAGGAGTATGATGCTTCTCCAAAGAATAGAGGTTTTCCTAGGAAGGCCCTAAGCAAGGAATCAAGTTTCCTTTTGCAAGAAATAAAATTCTCAAAAGTTCCCTGCACCTTGGAAAGGCTCTGGTTGAAATTAATAGCACAACGTTATTTATTTAAATTTTAACTTTTAAGTTCAGGGGTACAAGTGTAGGTTTGTTACAGAGGTAAGCTTATGCCATGGGATTGGTTGTACAGTTTATTTCATCACCCAGATATTAAGCCTAATATCCATTAGTTGTTTTTCCTGATCCTCATAGCAAATATTACCCCCATAAAGTTTTATGGTTACTTTTTTCTTATCTTCTGATTAATGCCATTAGATTCACCAATTGAAATTATTTTTCAGTAGTTTAATTCCCTCTAGAAGGTTTAAAAAATGTTTCCGAATTTCCTAAGTCTTCTTTCTTTGTTAGTCTTCTAAAAGGCTGTATTCAATAGAATTCATGTGCTTAGGTACAGTTTCACTAAAAGCGTATCTTCAACATTTGATCTGTTTAAAAGTTCTTAAGGTGTTAAGGAACATTAGGTATCAGAGTTTATGGCATTTGATTAATCTGAATAAATCTTGGCATCAAATTGAATTCAGCAAAAGTAACAGTGATAAATCAGAGAGCAATATTTGAAATGTCTCCAGGAAACATTTTAAAACAATTTTTAAGTTCACTAATTTGAGTCATTACACTTGGCCCTAATATGGTAGATTTTAAGTGAAGCTCAGTCGAACCTGGCAGATATCATATACAAACTTTTAATAGTCCTAACAATTCCTGTACCTCATTTGGATAAAGATTATTTCCAGAGCATCAGTGCTTTGACCAGAAAGGCATTTATTATTCTGTAACACTTTTCTTGAGAAATTAGCATGATTCATCATTTGAGTACGCTCTCTCAGATAAGATTCTAATATTTGGGTGTGAATAAAACTTCAGGGCATTGAAAACAGCTGGAAGATAGACAATAGGGTGATCATCCTCTCTTGTCATTCTCTATCAAGGTCCTCTTTAATTATTGGCCTAAACAGCTATAACTTTATGGTGAAAACAAACCGCTCGGATATAGCGTTAAAGGTTGAAATAATGAATTATACATAAATCGATTTAGTTCAGTTATATTCTGTTGAATTGGGAGAACATCGAATTTTTAAATTTCTCTGCATTTCTTGAAGTTAGGAATAAAAGCTGGGGTGGGGTCTCCTGAAATAATGAGGTCTAGAATAATTTCTGTTAAATTTACTTTTTAGTAGGATAAGTCTACTAAAATCAATATGAATGGAACCTTCAATGTACCACTGAAGATAATTAATCTTTGAGAGGTTAAGTAACCATTACAAGGTAATTTACCTAATTAGCAACTAAACCAACCAAATTTTAGATTTCTTAACTTTAAGACTATTGCTCACATAGTCACGTAAAGTATATCTTCCACATAGTCACAGGCAATCACAAGCTAACACGAGCAGTTAGCACAAAATAGATGTTCCACATAGAATGCAGAACAAAAAAAGACACTTTAAAAATCCTTTTCCCTTTTCCAAATTCATATTTAAAAAGTTTCTTGTGGAATTTCCCAAATGCCAGCATGGCCACATATAATACAGATTGATACTCAGACCTCTAATGAGAAACAGTTAGAATTATGCTAAACAAGGAACATTCTATATTGATTTCACAAATTCTCCTCTTTCCACTTATAGTTTCTCATAAAATGTAACATGTTTGTCTCGTGTGGAGTCTGTATAGAAAAAGTGTGATAACTGAAGATATAGACAAACAGGTGTATGTATGTCTGTGTGTTCCTGTGTATTATAGCCTTTCTTTAATGGTTTTCTCTTTATATTTATATATATATATATATATATATATACTTTAAGTTCTAGGACACATGTGCACAACGTGCAGGTTTGTTACATATGTATACATGTGCCATGTTGGTGTGCTGCACCCAGTAACTCATCATTTACATTAGGTATATCTCCAAATGCTGTCCCTCCCCCTCACCCCACCCCATGACAGGCCCCGGAGTGTGATGTTCCCCTTTCTGGGTCCATGTGTTCTCATTGTTCAATTCACACCTATGAGTGAGAACATGCAGCGTTTGGTTTTTTTTGTCCTTGTGATAGTTTGCTGAGAATTATGGTTTCCAGCTTCATCCATGTGTCTACAAAGGACATGAACTCATCCTTTTTTATGGCTGCATAGTATTCCATGGTGTATATGTGCCACATTTTCTTTTTTTTTTTATTATACTTTAGGTTTTAGGGTACATATGCACAATGTGCAGGTTTGTTACATATGTATCCAGCCACATTTTCTTAATCCAGTCTATCATCGTTGGACGTTTGGGTTGGTTCCAAGTCTTTGCTATTGTGAATAGTGCCACAATAAACATACGTGTGCATGTGTCTTTATAGCAGCATGACTTATAATCCTTTGGGTATATATACATATATATATAAAAAAACTATATATATATATTTTGGGGACGGAGTTTCTCTCTGTCACCCGGCTGGAGTGCAGTGGCACGATCTCGGCTCACTGCAAGCTCCGCCTCCCGGGTTCACACCATTCTCCTGCCTCAGCCTCCAGAGTAGCTGGGACTACAGGTGCCCGCCACCATGCCCGGCTAATTTTTTGCATTTTTAGTACAGACGGGGTTTCACCGTGTTAGCCAGGATGGTCTCGATCTCCTGACCTCATGATCCACCCTCCTCGGCCTCCCAAAGTGCTGGGATTACAGGCATGAACCACCGCGCCAGGTCTCTATTTAAGTTAGCTCTGTCCAGGGCAAACCAGCATTTCAAAGATACAAACTGTTTTTGCAAAAAACAGGTATACACCTATCCATAGTGCAGACATTATGTCTACTTATTTCTCTCTAAATAGATCTTTCATTTTAACAAGTACTTCACCTTCACAAAATTTAGTTGAGTCAGTGAACTCTTATCCAGATGCTATATCTTGGCCAGATTATCAAGAATTAAGCCTCACAGATAGGCTGTTTCCATTTCCTTTAACAAAGTTTATCAGTCCTGAGTTACTTCTTGATTTCTTGCCAGTGGCATATAATGATGACTCAGCCAAGTCAGTTCCCAGAGTTGGACTCTTTTTTTTCTTATACACAGGAAACTTCTTTTCCAAGAATACTTGTTCCAGTTGCTCACAATCTTCATAGTTGATGATTATAGAATGATCTATGTACTTTCAGTGTACCTTCAAAAATGAGATCTGCAGCTGGATAAGACGTGTGTGTGTGTGTGTGTGTGTGTCTTAGTAGACTTAAACCGTTCATTGAATAAGAAGCCTAGTTGATAGTGTAAGGTGAGAGTTAGAAGAACAGGGAATTATTTGGTTTAAGGAATTGTGAAGAAATGTGCTATGCCATTAAAATTTTTCTCTACTTTTGTGTTAAATCTTAATTTTGTGCAGAATTTACTAAGCTGCAGGAAACTGTCAAAATTGACTCTTGCTAAGTTCCATATTGGTTTGTAATTATCTTAAAACAAAAGTTGGTTGATACTAAAGTGCAGTTTTTCCTCTAGCTTTCATAAATTGAGACAGGTCTTTTTCTCACCCTCCACATACCTATGACTGGAAGCCGAGGTGGTTGTTCTTGGTTCCCGTTACAACTTCTAGACTGTTAATTTCTCCGCTCCTTGCAAATTAGACTGTTCCTTTGAAACTCAAACCCCTTGGAAATATCGGCCATGCCCCTTTGGTATTACCATCATCAACAGACCTCCCTCCTGGGCACTCTGGTCTTATTTTTTTTTTTTTTTTGAGATGGAGTCTTGCTCTGTCACCCATGCTGGAGTGTAATGGTGTGATCTCGGCTCACTGCAACCTCCTCCTCCCGGTTTCAAGTGATTCTCCTGCCTCAGGTTCCTGAGTAACTGGGATTACAGGTGCATACCACCACACCCAGCTAATTTTTGTATTTTTGGTAGAGACGGGGTTTCGCCATGTTGGCCAGGCTGGTCTCGAACTCCTGACCTCAGGTGATATGCCTGCCTCAGCCCCCCAAAGTTCTGGGATTACAGGCATGATCCACTGCACCTGGCCTCTTGCCATTTATTTAAGGCTGTAGATCTTTTGCTCAATATCATCTTCAGGCAAGTTCAGCCATCATTTTAGTGGCTCAGCTTTCACGTGAAAGGACCAGTACAAACCTCGGTTCCCCGTTTTTTGACATCTTTATTTCCATTACTTTTTTTCTTTCCTCCACTTTATTGTCATCAAATCTGAAACATTTTCTATAAGGGTATATACCACCAGGATCTAGATGCAAATATTCTGCCTCCTGGACATCACTCCTTGCCAGCTCGTTGGCCCAGATGTCCTCATTCCTACAACCCTTCATTTTCACTGAGACTCTTCTTAGGACACAGCTGCTGCTGCTCCCTCACGATCCATCCGTACTCTCTTGCTTTCAGTTTCCACGTTTTCCTCCTCAAATGCCATAGTTCATTTTTAGCATTCCCTTGCAACTACCCTGAGCTTCATTTTCCCACAATTTATTTGTTTCTGTTTCTCTTCCCAAATTTTAAATATTGATGTTTCTAAGGGTTCTGTCCTAATTGCTCTTCTTTTCTCTCCACACACATACTCTCTCTAAGCTCTAAACACTACTAAACAGCTCATAATTTCCAGTCTTAGAGTTTGGCCCAGACCTTTATTCTGGGAGTTGATGATTTACATGACAATAGCACTCGAATAATTCAGAGGTAACATGTCCTGGTTTCCCACATGTCAGTAAGTGGCACTGCCAGCCATGCTAGACGCTTATAAGTCATTTTTGGCCCTTCCTCAATATTCTGACAATATCCAATTCAACATTCATTTAAAAAATATTTTGGTTCCAAATACATCTGTAATTTCCTCCACCTCTTTTGATTTCCAATGTCCCCAGCCTAGCCAGAGCCACATATTTTCTTACCTATGCTTATTTTCTTAGGTCATCCTTAGTCAACCTACTTTAATTCTTAATCTCCTACACCCTGTTAGCTACAGAGAAACCAAAGTGATCTCTTAACATGTCTTTCAGTTTCCAACTCTCCCACTTTTCTGGTGTACTTGGACTAACATTTATGTTCCTCATCATTACTAATGAAGACCTGTACTGTTTCACATATCCTTCTCTTTCAGCCACGTCTCACATTAGTCTTTCTCCCTTCTGTACTTCATCCAGATTCCTACTTTTCAGTTTTTCATTTCATCCAATTCACAGGTTTCTTCTACATGCCAAGATCTTGCTCATATATTAGGGTCCATGAACACTGGGGGTTTTTCCTAAAAGACGAATCTTTCTGTAGTGTATGAAAAGCTAACTCTTTTTATTCTCAGGTCTTACCTTAAATATTCTCACTTGAAAGAAGTGGTTAGAATCTGTATAATCCAAATTAATATTTCTTTTTTTCTTTTTCTTTTGAGACAGGGTCTTGCTGTGTCACCCAGGCTGGAGTGCAGTGGCACAATCTTGGCTCACTGAAACCTCTGCCTCCTGGGTTCAAGCAGTTTTCCTTTCTCAGCCTCCTGAGTAGCTGGGACTACAAGCGCACACCACTACACCCGGCTAACTTTTTTATTTTTAGTAGAGATGGGGTTTTGCCATGTTGATCAGACTGGTCTGAAACTCCTGGACTGAAGTGATCCATCCGCCTTGGCCTCCCAAAATGCTGGGATTACAGGCATAAGCCACCACGCCCGGCCCAAATTAATATATCTATATATAAAAATTATATGTATGAATCTTATATAATCTGAATTAAGATTGTATCTAATGTTCGCCCCAAAACCCTTGTTGTATATTCAGTCCCTTGCTTCACTTTGCATGTGAACACATTTTGTAATAATCTCTTCTCTTTGCTCAGTTGGGTTTCTGTGCCTGTCTTCGTCTTCAGAATTGAAACCCTGGGAGTACAGGACTGTGGCTTTCTTATTCACCACTGCAGCTCCGTAACTAAGAGAGCATCTGATACATATGTGTGAAGGGAATTGGTTAAATATAGACCACTATGTCCAGTGGAGTCCACAGCCTATTCACTTCATGTAGTTTCCAAGAAACAAAGGCTTCTCAACATATATTAATGAATGAGATATGGGCCAGGATATCTGGTCTGGCTGGAGATGGCTTAACTTTGAGTTCACTTGAGAGGGTATCAGTGTGAGCAGGGATGCTTTCACTCACTTCAAGAATTGCATGGTGTTTAGGGGGAAGAATCACCCTGCTTCTCTGGAGAGACATGAGGGCTCTGTGGCTCCTGTGGGCTCTCAAACTGTTGGAAGATGACTGCTAAACCTGAGTTTTCAGGTCTCCTAGTTATATTCATTTAAACTTATAGATGATTTGTCACTATTTTAAGTTGTTTTTCACTGAAAATTCAGTCTGAATATAGAGCCTTATTTCATTCAGAACAGAAAGAATGGGTTACGGTGAAATCTGTTTATCTATAATTTTTAAGTAAGTACAATTTTATAAACCAGTTATTCCTAACTTGAGAGGCCTGGAGGATTTATTACAATGTGTATTTCAGGGCCACATCTGCAGAAGTTTTGATACAACATTTCCTTACTAATCCCCCTGACAGCACATTTTAGCAGGCATCCTGTGTTATTGAGAAGCAGAACGTTTATGCACCACACTTTGGGAGAGAGAAGTGCATGTTGTGTTACCATTTAAAGATGCCTGGTTCTTGTGGGGCAAATTGGCAAATGATTTATCTGAACTAATGGCAGAGTGGAATTTTAATATTTTAGGGTTTTCAGGAATCTTAGAGCTGTTTTCATTTGTCTCATACATAGAGCCTGAACCTTGAAGACATTAATGAATTTGTCACAGAAATTAAATTGGGCCAAAATTTACATTTCCAACCCATGTCTGTGCTCTTCATTCTAAAGCACAATGGCCTAGAGTCATATTTTAACCTCTAACTTTTATCTTATTAAAAAATAAAATAAAATAAATAATTGTAAATACATGCATGTATTATACCTATATATACAATTTATATACATTACAATATTAATTTGAACTACACATGACATCACTAGTAAAGGCCAGTTACAGTTTAGACTGAGATAAGCCCTGTGAGAATTTACTAAGATCAAAAAGACTCCTTTTAATAGTGACTCAGTGGCACCTACTCTAAGGACAAAGGCTCCAGTATGTATCCTAATCTAAGTTATTACTGAATGTGAGTCCTGTGATAGCTTCTAATGAAAATTTCCCATTGGAAAAAATCAATGTTAATAACTGGAACTCGAGAGCTGTAATGGGTTCTGCTGTGTTTTTCGGGCTTAGACTGTGTGCTATAATATGCTAAGAAGAGGAGTTGATGACCTGTGAGCTCTGGTCACTTCCTGATCTCATTTGATTCTTTGGTCTTTAGTTTTAAAAGGGTGATCAGAGAGGTTGCTTTATAATGGAGAAGTTGAACAAAAGGACCATCAACCTGCAGGCTCACTGGCACAGCGCAAGTTTCACCGGATAAGCATTTCAGTAAAGAGGACTATTGCCAACAGCAATACTTGCAAGGAAGCTTTGTTCCAGAGAGGATTTTTGTTTTTAAAGAAGCTGCTAGAAAAACTGACACTAGAAGCTAACTAGAGTCACTCTTTCTAGATATCAATGAAATTGTAAGTCTGAAGACATTACTTACCTAGATACAGAAATGGACTTTATTTAAGAACCAACTTTATACATATCTAATATACCTAGGCTTGTTGATCAAGTTGGCTGGCTGGGGAAGAATAAGACCATCTAGAAGATCCACATGATGAGAGAAAGCATTCGGGGAGGGCAGACAGATACTTGATGCTGGCCACAGATAGAACCCAGAGACGCTCTGTGATTGAAGTGGTTCTAATACCTAGAAGCTTCGATTTGCTCTTATAACGTGTTCTAAAGCCATTTAATTCAAGACTACCCTTCCTGGTTGGTACCTGTAGATGTAATGCATCTCCTAAGGTATTACTCTAGGCTCCATCGGACAGAACAACTACATGGAGGTAGGTGGTGGAGCCTCCGGACTCCACGACACATTTCACAGTGCTGTTTACTCCAAAACACTGGCCTAATTGAACTAATGTAGCTATTGGGTAAGACGAGAAGTAATACACGAACATTCTTAAAGTCTGTTCTCTTTTGCCTTGTGACCTTAAACATTTGAAAGACCAAGATGAACACTATTGAATAGAATTGTGTTTCCATCGTCATAACTAACCTGAAAGCCTAAGTTTTACCTCTTTCACTGCACATCCGATCTATTTTATGGGCAGAAGAGCACAATGGGCTCAGCTATCCAGGCTTTAGGAGTTATTTTAATCTTTAAAGAACAATAGACACAAGTAAAAGTACATACATAAAGTAGGTATTTTATATTTAATTTTTATTTTCATATGCATGAAAAGGGTGTTCCAAAAAAAGATTAGAGAAGTCCATGGCATGTCTTTCTGGTTAATGTTACTTTATTTTTTGGTTCATCTACCATACTACTTACAAGTTACTTGATTTTGTTCATGGAAAATTATTTTAAATGAATTGATTTTACTTTTCATCAGCACAGTTGTTGACTAATACCAAAGTTAGTTAGAAGGTTATGATTTTTGTATTTATAGAATGGCAGGGGCAGCATTTAGATAATACATCATAGTAACTTGGCATTTATGAAATATTAGTTTTCCATAAACATGAACTCAGAGAGGAAGGTTACATTTTTTTAAATTATAATAACATTTTGAAAAGCATCTGTCCTTTAAAATGTTACTGAAATATATATTGGAACTGGTGTTTTAGATGCCAGTCCTTCCTGAAGAGTGTTTTGAGATTTTTTTCAAATACTGCCTCAGTTCTATATAAAATAGAAAAAATTCTGCCTTGTAAAATGACTACTGGATGTAGGTAAGAAGAAGTTAAGGAAATATTACATAAAAATAGATTTGCAAAGGTAATTTGCTGGAGGATTATTTACACTTTGATGAGTGGATCTGGATATTTTGATACTAAGTGAAAGTGGTTCCACTGGAATTAGAAGGGAACAGAGATCTGCAAGCAGGAGTGAAAAGAATGTGTGTAAGCCGGGCACGGTGGCTCATGCCTGACCTCAGGTGAGCCGCCCACTTCAGCCTCCCAAAGTGCTGGGATGACACGCTTGTTAAGTGGTACTCTAATTAATCAGTAACTTAAACCTCAAAAGAGATTCATTATGTACACAAAATTAATCTTGTGTAATCAAGTGTATAAGTAAAATTAATTGAAGAAATCAAAAAACGCACGGTGGCTGACACCTGTAATCTCAGTGCTTTCGGAAGTCCAGGTGGGAGGATCCCTTGACTTAAGGAGGCTGAGACCAGTCAAGCAACACGGTGGGACCCATCTCTGTAAAAAAATTAGCCGGGGATGGTGGTGCGTGCCTGTAGTCCGAGCTACTTGAGAGGCCGAGGCAAAAGTATCGCTTGAGCCTAGGACTTGGAGTCTGAAGTGAGCTATGATCACACCACTGACTCCAGCCAGAGCAACAGAGGGAGACAATGAGAACACGTGGACACAGGAAGGGGAACATCACACTCTGGGGACTGTGGTGGGGTGGGGGGAGGGGGCAGGGACAGCATTAGGAGATACACCTAATGCTATATGACGAGTTAATGGGTGCAGCACATGAACATGGCACATGGATACATATGTAACAAACCTGCACATTGTGCACATGTACCCCAAAACTCAAAGTATAATAATAAATAAATAATAAACCACAAAACACTTGTAATTCCACATCCAGATATATAAACCACAGGAATACTTAGATAAACACACGCTATACACACATATAGTATATATATGATAAAATATATTTGTATGTTCAACTTGGGAAAGGTTGATGATTTTAGAAACAAACTAATAATTCTTTTGCCTTGTGCTCTAATGATTTTCAATATGAAGATGTATTTGGGATCAAATACATGAGGCTCCACATACAAGACATCTTTCTTTCCCCTCTTCTCAGCACCATTTTTTGGCTGATTATTGGACTACAACTGGGAGATCTAGAACTAAATTCCTGCTTAGTGTTTACTTGTTCAGAGCATAGGCTTTGAAATCGTCCTGTTTTGCCTCAGTCTCCACAGTGGTACCTACTAACCTCATGACTAGGGGATCGTGTAGCATTTCTCTAAGCCTTGTTTTCTTAGCTGTGAAGTGGTAAATTTTGGAAGTGCTTTGTTCATAGGATTTCTGTGAAAACTGAATTGGGTAAAGAATGTAAGGCATTTAGCACAGTAAAATAACCTGGATTACAGTAACTTTTCCAGGAGTGTTTATTAGTACTTAAACTGTCATTGTCATCAAAATTCTGTTTTTACATATGAACTTAGAAATGTCATTGTAACCTTCTCAATTCATTTGGTCATTTAAAATGGAGAGGTTGAGTTAGGTGTTTCTTCAATTTCTCTTTAGCTCTGATACTATGAGTCTGACGTTAAGTAATGCAAAGTTGGTAATTAAATCTTCCCCTTTCGTGATGTAGGAGAAAGGCATAAAAAATTTCTGGGTGACTGGATTCCCTTGCA
This sequence comes from Symphalangus syndactylus, assembly GCF_028878055.3. Taxonomy (NCBI): domain Eukaryota; kingdom Metazoa; phylum Chordata; class Mammalia; order Primates; family Hylobatidae; genus Symphalangus; species Symphalangus syndactylus. The sequence goes on from NC_072436.2 coordinate 2,660,900, forward strand.
AGTTTATTAGAATTGTAATTACGTAGCATTTTGAATAAAGCATTCATTCTGGAAATCATTAAGTTTATTTTTCTTAACTCCGTTATTTTGTCAACTGTGGAAAAATTGGGATTTAGGAGTAACCTCTGATTTAAAATTTCACCTACTAACCATTTAAATTGTAGTCTTGTAATTTCCTAACTTTAGTCTTGAAGGTGTTTCTCATTCTTATGCGTTATTATACTGTATTATATATTTATGCAACATAAAATTTATAGTTTTAACTATTGCACATGTTTACATATGAAAGGTGTAATTTTGAACTTATCATTATTAAATTTGCTAGTTTTGCTTCACTATTCATTTTGGACACTTATCCATATTAGTACATGCAACTCAAGTTTATTCTTTTGAGCTACTGTATATCATTCAAATGTATGAATAAATAACCTTGCTTTGGTGGACATTTAAGTATTTTCATGTATCAGTATGAAAAGCAGTTTCAAAATGAACATTCAAATATACATTGTCATATATGTGTATAATATTTGTATATATGAAGGTTCCTGTGGGTCATATACCTGAAATCAAAATTACAAGTGTTTTGTACCTTCTATAATTAATTTTACTCTCAATTTTAAGTAAACAAGATTAGTTTTTGCACATGATGCATCTCTTTATTCAGTTAAAATTACTGACATAATTAGAATACCACTTAAAACTTGAGAATATTTTCAAGGGTATTTATGCAAAACTTACATAAATGTGTTGAAAAGTCCTTTTGTATATATGTAGAGATTACATGGTATGTTAAATTCATCAATTTGCCTAAATATCAAGTTATACTTAAGTAGTGTCCATACACCATGCTTTTGCTTGACTGAACTCCAATATGTATATCGGGAGTACTTTTTAACATTCATAGGTTAAGTGGCCTGTTTTGGAAAATGATATTAAAAATGGAATTCAGATGAATGCTTAAAGATTAAAAATGAATGAGCTTTCGTATTAATCATCAATATGACAACCCTAAAGGGAAGCATGATTTTCAAATGTACCTCCTTGTAGGCAGGATAATTCAGAAATGCACAGTGCATATTAGATATGGGATTTGAGTCGTAGTGTATTTCTCTAAGAATGTAATTTATTGTACTTTCACATCCACCCCACTGAATATGCAGAGTTTAAGATGCAATGGCCAGAAGACACGAGCGTGTCACTAGAAGGATGTGGACGTGGGCTCCGGGGCTGTTGATGATGACGGTGGTGTTTTGGGGTCATCTGGGGAATGGACAAGGCCAAGGTAAGTGCAAGGATTTTCTAATTCTTTGCGAGCTGGATGCGAATTTCACTTTGTGATGAAATTATGTTTAGTGTTTGGTTTGATGTTTAAGCAATTTGTTACAATCTTCCGTCAGGTTTTTGTTACAGGGTATTGTAATATCTCTGCAGTTAAATTGAAATAGAATTAAGTGTGAGTAAATGCATCAAAATTGAAGCCATGTTTCTGAAATTGGCTTTTCTCTGTTGTAATTGATGATATGTATATATATGTGAGGTATTATGAGGCCATATATATGCGTGTGTCTCTGTTGCATTTGGTGACATGTATATATATGTGAGGTATTACGAGGCCATATAAATTCGAGTGTGTGGGTTTTGGGTGGGTGGGTGTGCCTGTGAGTTTGTGTATGTGGTATTTTACAGGAACACGTAGCATATAAAGTTGTTGTGATTTTGAAGAAAAGTTTTTGGACGTTTGTCTGTTTAGGGTTTTTATGTTTTTGGATGTTTGTCTCTTTAGGGTTTTTATGTTTAACATTTTAAAATTTCAAGAACCTATTCTTAAAGGATGTGATGTTCTTTAGAAATTAAATGAAAAATGTGACGTTTCTCGTTCTTCTGCCAAGGGTATTTAGGGGAAATTAATGAGAGAGTGGAGCTGCAAGGTTGTGGCATCCTGAAATGTCAGTTGGAGAGTAGAAAAGGGCCATAGATTTTGGAATAAGGCTTTCAATACTGATTTCATCAATAGCTGTATGGAGTGGTTTGTGCCAAATCTAGTATCTGTGAATGTATTTTGTGATAAGTATTGTATTATTTTTGGAGGTGTGTTGCCTGCTCATATACAAATTGCAATTCTGTACTTTATGTGATAAAACATCCTGACACCCCTGAAATTTTCTTTTCCTTTCGGGACAAGTATATTCAGCATTGATTTTCTGCATTTTCAAGGCTTGAAATGAAATCTGTGAGCAGGAAGTTTACAGAGTTATTTCAAGGGATAGATATATTTCTCCAGATAAAATTGAAAGTGTGCAGTGTTATTATATAATTGTGATGAAGTTGAGCTTTGCTAGTTTGGAGTATCTAATAAAGTTTAACACTTTTTAAAAGATCCTTCAAAAAGATCAGTTTTCTTGCCATATGTAATATTGTTCAATGAAGATTTGAAATGAAATAGATATTTTTTCAAAACCACAAATGCATCTGTGCCTTTGTATATGAACAGTTGTATATACATGTAAGCAGATAATACATTTTGTTAATTAAGATCAGCTTTGATTTTAATTTTTCTTTCCTGTCATTCAGAATTTGTATTTGCATCTAATAGAATTCTCATTTTTCTTTTGTGATAAAACTAATGTAAAATATATTCAATACACATAGTAGTTTTTTTCACCAAAGGTCTAAAACAAGAATATGTAGACAGTAGCTACGTTGGATTTCTTTGGCTATAAGAGTTGTCTATTTCTCTGGTGATGTGTAGAATTACTAAAATGCAGCATGACAACTGTTTCTCTGTAATAGTGATCCAACATGACATGTAGTATTACACAGGGTTGCTAATACCTTCCTCTGACCATCATTTCCAGTAATTGTGGCTTGTTTTAGATGAGGAATAGGTTATTAGATATTTAAAATATTTGAGAAAAATAGGTATCTTCTCTCTTATTTACCCAAACCCTTTTATTTACTCAATATTGATGGCTCAAGTATTCTATCTTTCACTAGGGACCATCATTTATTAAAAAATGGCCTGAAATCAATTCCAAGTCTAGCTGTAGTGAAGCTTCTAGTGGGAAATGCAAGTTAAGTAATTTGTTTTCTTTCTAAAAGGATAAATTAAAATAGACAATGATTCAAAGAACAAAACAACTTAATAGAAAACATAATGGAATGCTTTGATACTATGATTCAGGGAATTTTGCTTCCTTAGTGGTAGCTAGATTGAGTGAAGGAGATTGCTTAGGTATAATGAGCAAATCTTATAATTGCAAGTATAACCCAAGCTGCATATCATCATTTAGCTCAATAAGCCTCATTAAATATTAAATATTACCTTTTAACTTTTATGCAATTAAGCAGAATTTAAAAATAAAAGTTTTAAAAATTAAAGTTTTTATTACTAAGTATCTTTTAAAATACAAATCTCACAGCTCCTTATTGTCAAGAAAAGAACACATGAAAATTTATAAATAAGGTTTTCTCTCTATTAAATTTACAGTCTTGCATTAAATATTGGTTATTGGGACCCACCATGTCCATGATTATGATTAAGTATCAATGAAAGATGACTCTTGCAGCAAATATGCATGCAAATGTTTTAAGATTATTTTCACATTATTTCACATAATTTCTTAAGCATAATAGGATAAGTAAATTATACTTTCTACACAAGCTCTTCATATTTATGAATAGACCATGTTCTAAATTTTTCAATCATTGGGGAATCCCAATGTCATATTTATGAATGGACTATGTTCTAAATGTTTCAGTCATTGGGGAATCCCAATGTCATATTTATGAATGGACCATGTTCTAAAAGTTTCAGTCATTGGGGAATCCCAGTGTCGTATTTATGAATGGACCATGTTCTAAATGTTTCAGTCATTGGGGAATCCCAGTGTCGTATTTATGAGTGGACCATGTTCTAAATGTTTCAGTCATTGGGGAATCCCAGTGTCGTATTTATGAATGGACCATGTTCAAAATGTTTCAGTCATTGGGGAATCCCAGTGTCGTATTTATGAATCGACCATGTTCTAAATGTTTCAGTCATTGAGGAATCTTCCTAGAGAAACCGTGTGAGAAATTGTAGCTAAGCTCAAAAACGGAAGACAAAAATCGATTTAACGAGGAATGTAGATTAATGTCATAGTATTATCGCGACTGTGTGCAACCACTACTTATAAACAATGATATAAGAAATGCAATCTGAAATCTGAATTCTAAATAGGAATGTAGTGCCATTATCCCTCTGGGACCCTTAGGGTCAAAATAAGATAAAAGGGATGAATGGTGGGTTGGAAGTCAGTCAGTGATCCTTGTCAAATTTTTGTATCTGTCAAGAAAAGCATCTGCTTGAGGACATCCATTTTCCTACTTCTGAGTTACAGAATAATAGGTACTTATCCTGAATGTGACATTCCCTGACGTGGACTCTGTCTTTGCTGCTTAGGTGGTGTGTGCATGAGAAAGTGCTTAACATCTGAAAACGGAGACAATCCTTAGAGAAAGATATATATGAATTTTAAAAGGAAATATACCTACGATGGAAATAAAACAAATAGCATAAATATCTAGCTGTATTTGGTCTTTTTGGTAACTATTACAATATATACATTTTCAAACAACTAAGTTCAGCACTGACTTTGGGAGAATCTAGATAAAACTGAACTGACATATAATAAGCATTGGTGTAATTAATAGCACAGCGGGCAGAACCATGGGGGTATTTCCTGAGGAAGAGGGACTATAGAGAGGCAAAAGAAAACCCAGCTCATTCTGGGGAGTGCCAGGAGCAGTTATTATATTCAGAACTGAGAACTTATTTCTAACTCACCAACCCATAGTTCTGGCTGAAGTGCAGTGGTGCAGTCATAGCTCATTCTCAGCCCCAAACTCCTGGGTTCATATGGTCCTCTCATCTCAGCCTCCTGGTAGCTATGACCACAGGTGTGCACTACTTTGTCCAGCCAGTTTATTTTATATTTTATTTTCATTTCATTTGTAAAGACTGGGTCTTGCTATGTTGCCCAGGCAGGTCACAAACTCCTATCCTCAAGCAGTCCTCTAACCTAGGCCTCCCAAAGTACTGACATTACAGGCATGAGCCATTGCATCTGGCTCAAAAATATTTCTGTCCTAATGGCTTTAACAAAGAAGTGCCGTTTTGGGGATATATACAATGGTGTGCTGCTTGGGAGTGACAAAAAAATAATTATAAGAAGAATGGAACGAATATGTCAGTATGTTTTCAAAAGCAAGTTAGCCCAAGTTTTTAAACAAGCATAATTTTAGGGTTTTTGTAACTAACTTAGGGTTTAAATGTAGCAAAAATTTTAAACATTATCATGAATACACAGAAAATTTTAATCAATTTGGTTTCCATGATGAATTTACATGCTTAAATTCCTAATTTCAATTTGCTGCTAGATATGAGAAAGTTTGAGATTTTGAAGAAGCAAGTGGTTCTTACAAATGTAGCAAACTTAAATTTTGAGGACAATTTAATTTAACTTCCATTTTTATGACCAGATTTTGGGTCAGCTGTTAAGCATTCAAAAAATAAAATCTGATAATATCTGGCAATTCCAATTTTCAGTTTTATTGATCTTCACCATGAAATAATATATAAGCTAAGGGGCAAAATTTTGGAAAAGCAGATCACTTTGTTGTCCTATTTAGCAAGTTCTCAAATTATGCCATCTTGGAATCATTACAAGTAATTATACGAAGACAGTATCTTGTGTTTTGTATTTCATTGTTACACATCCAATTGTTCTCTAGAGATATCAGAGAAAACCCACTCAAGAAGGGAAGGTTAGATAAACAGCCCTCTCTCTCTCTCTCTCTGTCTTTGCCTCCATTTGGTTCCTTATGTTCATTTCTCAGTGCATTTCAGTTACTTTTATTGTTCCCTTCATTTTCTCTTTCATTCCAGAAGTTTAAGTGATTGCATAATTCTTTTGACAGCTGAAAGTAGTATCCGACTTTGAATGAAAGGTTTACAGCTACAGCTTTTCAATTAGAAAATCTCAGATCATGTGATCTATGAGTTTTAATATCTTAGGATCTCGACCAGTAAGGAATAATCACTTTGAAAAACCTTGATGCTACCTAGAGTTTGTGTTTTGTGAGGTTGCTTGGTAAATTATTTTCCTTTGATAATTGAATATTGCTTCAAGAGAGGTGAGCTCAGACGTTTGGCAATGAATATTGAATGTGTATTCCAAGAGACATGACCTTAAAATATCATCAAGCTAAGTAGTAGTGAAATTGAACTCTGCTGTATAATAGAAGTCAGTGTTTCTTACATCTTTGTGATATATAAATATTTTTACATTGTGGTAGATAATAATTTGTATGGGAACATTTAATTGAATTTAATTTATCCTATGGCAGAATTATGTTGCATAGGTCATTTTAGTTTTTGATTTAAGCATCTTAAAATTACAAATGCAAATATTCAACACGTAAAACCCACATGAATACACACTCCCAAACATTTGAAATCCTAACAGTCATTTCCAACAGCTTTTTCCTACAAAAGAAGTCAGCTCTTCTTAGAGAAGACATGCATTCCCATAGCTTGAGAGGTGCACACTATAAGGTAAACAGAGAAAGGATTACAGCAGTTTAAGTATACCAGCGGATTTACTTTATAGACAATAGACTTTTGAATTACTTGTCTTCAAAATTTGGTTTCTTGAGAAAATTATCTGTGTAGATTAATCATGCATTTCAGATACTTTCCAGACATCTGAATGTTGTTTTCTTAAAAGTAGCCAGCACGCCTTTTTATGCAGTCTGCATGGGAGATAGTAAGAGATGTGTATGCTGTATATCTACTAGTAGAGATTTGTTTATGAGTGCTTCCTTAAAAAATTATTTTTTCTGAAGAAAGGGATTTCTTTTTTATAATTTAGATTAGATGATTTTAAATGTTTTTAGGTTTTAACCTCTCTGATCATCAGGGTCATTGCCATGGAAAAAATGCAAGTTATAGCATATTTCATTTTTATAAGGAAAGAAGTTGATAATTTAGACTTTTTTCTTTTACTAAATTGAATTACATCACTCAATATTTGGATGGCATTAATTCACAATAGCAACAAAAAAATCTTACTATTCAACAAAATAAAGTATGATTTCCTTCACATTTAACTTAATTTGTTCTTTAAAACATCTCCTAACGAAGGTTTTCTCATCCTCTGAAGCTGAATTTATTTAGGAAAAAATATTTTAAACACCATCCCAAGTGATATAACTATTTTTATTGAGCTTTGATGTTCTATTTGAACATATTTGAAGACTGTACAAGCACTCAATTTAGAATTAAGATTTTATTTGGAGATTTTGGTTGTATTTGAAATCTGTTGTGGAATTAAACATGAAGAATACGTCAATTTACTAGATGTCATTGTCTATGACACATTTTAGTCTTATCTTTCTGCCTATATGTAAAGAGGAATAGAAATAATTGGTATAAACAGGAAAAAAGAAGTAAAGTGGTAGGATCAGATGTGAGAAATATATAAGCTAAGATACTCTTTTTTTGTTTGTTTGTTTTTTGTTTTTGTGAGACAGAGTCTTGCTCTGTTGCCCAGGCTGGAGTGCAGTGACACAATCTTGGCTCACTGCGGCCTCCACCTCCCAGGCTCAATGGTTCTCCTGCCTCAGCCTCCTGTGTAGCTGGGATTACAGGTACGCATCACCACACCCGGCTAATTTTTGGATTTTTAGTAGAGACTAGGTTTGACCATGTTGGCTAGGCTAGTCTCAAACTCCTGACTTCAGTTGATCCGCCCACTTCAGCCTCCCAAAATTCTGGGATTTCAAGTGTGAGCCACCAGGGCCAGCCTAAGCTAAGATATTCTAGAAGCTATTAATAGTAAAATATAATGTAAATTGTTTAAAATTAATCTGTATATGAAATTTTTTCTAGGACTTTCCTGCCAGAAAAGTAGGAATAGAATGGCAAAAGGAACGAGGTTCCTTCTACAAGTAGGCACACATCCTATTTCACTTTATCCTGTGATCAGTCTCATAACCATCTCCTGGTGTGAAGTGCTAAAACTGTGCTTTAAGAATAACTTAAGTCCTTTATGTACAAACTAAAGTATGAGAGCCTGAACCTTGGAAACCAAGAGATTCCAAAAAGCCTTATGTGTGAGACTGGGTGCCACAGATCTTGGCAGAAATTACTGCTTATTCTTAATTCTTATTGTTCCTTTCTAGCACTTCAATTTATAATGCCAATATCTACCTCAGCCTAAAGACAAGCTCTAGAATCACTTGTGTTACTTATTACATTTCTTTTAAAAAACTCATGAATTACACATGAATTTCAAAGTTGCCAACTGAGATTCCAAGGACTTAAAAAAGAAAAAACGTGGCACCTTTCCATTATAAAGGCTGTACGCAGTCTTCATAGTGTTTGTCTTTAAGGGACAACATGCCTCATCCATCAGCAACTTTTCTTCCTTAAATCATCATATCTTGCCTAAAAAGGTTTTCTGAAAACTAAGATTTGCAGATTGTTATATCACATCTTAATCTACGTATCAACTTTAGCATTATCAAAGCATGAACTGTTCTGGGTTTTCATAGTTAATTATGTTTGTGGTAATAACTGGGATGCAATTGTTTTTCTTCTGATGATTTTGTACTTGCTTTTCTTATGGTAACTTCTGATGCTTGTTTGTAAGATCTTCCTCTCTTTTCTCCATCTGGTTATCTTCTTACCTTCTGTCCTTTAACTCAGATGTCACCCACACTGTGTGTCTTTCTGGATTGCTTCTTATTTAACTGTTGCTTCTCATAGTTTACATACCTCCTCCTGTACCACACTATCAACATTTCTCAAGCTGCACTATATGCTGGGTTGTGTCTTTATTTATTTATAAGTTCCTTGATAATTCGGACTATATATTAGTATATTCAAAAAATACTTATGAAGTGTTTACTTTGGGTCAGGAATTATTGAGTGAAGGAAATTGACCAAAACTCTGCCATCATGAAGCTCGCATTCTAACTTAGGGAGACAGATAACAGACAATGAGCCACATAAATATGCAAAGTATCGTAAGTTAGATGGTGAAAAGTAATCCTGGATGGGGATCAGATAATTTTGATAGGATAATTTTTAACTGGGTAGTCAAGAAAGGCCGCACAGAGAAGATGGCAATTGGAAGAACAAGGTGGTGAGAACTGCTGAGTCTGGAGCAAACACACAATTTGGAGCAGTAGAAGATTCCAGAAGTAACAGTATAGAGGCGAAGAAGTGGGAATTGTGTGGAGTCTTTTACTTGCTGTTGTAATGACCTTGGCTATGCTTTGAAGTGAGGTGGAAAGTTGGCAGGGACCTTAGTTTTCTTTTTAATAATTCACTATGAATTTTGAACGGTCACTATTATAGACTCAATAATTTTGCTTTATTACTCTTGCAATTGACTACAAAAGAGCGTATTGAAGAAATGTTAAATTCTAATTTAAACTGATTGAAATAGGTTTTTATCTTTTTATGTTTCTCATCACTGAATATCTCATTTTTAATTAGTTTGAAAGCATTCTAAGATAGTGAGCCAATGCAATTTAGCATAATGCATAACTTATTATTCATCAGATTTAGGTATTTAACCGAGGATGCTAATTAGGAAAGTAACTTGTTCTGTTGGATGATTTTGATAAAGCTACTTTCAAATGATTATCACATCCATTGATGTCATATTAAGTTGTGTTTCTGGAAACCAAATTTAGGCAGTGGTAATGAGTTAATATCTCTAAGTGGATACCTTTTATCTCTACAGTCAAGGATACTTGAAAGTGGAAAAACATACTGGCTTCAAGTCTTGGGAACTAGGACTTACCGGAAATGTGTGTGTTTTTTTTTGTTTCCTGGTGGAATTGTCTTCTCGGAAAGATGGTGTTTCCTTTTCAATAGGAAAAAATTGATCCTATGCTGCTTTACTTTAATGCTTTGCTTTTGTCAAAATAGTGTTTTCTTAGGAAAATTAACCTATCATAATATAATGAAAAGAGAAATGCTGAAGACACAAAATGATGTCCATGTTAATATTGAGTAGGAAGCATCAAGGGACATGAGAAGAGGGAAGCGAAGAGAGGGAGAAGAGAAATTTATAGTGTAACAACAATTAGTAAAAAGGATTAGCATATACATGTAGTCAATAAGTCAATAAATGGCTGTTTATAGAAAGCCTACCAGGCACTAGGGGATATAGCAGTGAAGAAGGCAAAGACACAATTGGCTATACTGTAGTGAGGAGGGAAAGAGGAGGAAGACATACAAATACCTAAAAAAAGCAATGGTGTGAAGGGCTATAAAGTACACTACTACGAAGAAGATTACATGTGATAACATGGCTGAGTAAAACTGTCAAGGAGGAAGGCACTGATCTGGCTGTAGGTATTTCAGAGCATTTTTCTCTCTGAGGAGGTAATATTTCATTTGAGAGTTGAGTGAAGACAAAGAGGAAGGTACTTTGAAGATCTGGGGTGCTCTGAGCAGAAAGAAGGGCAGATATAAAGATTCTGTAATTTAAAAAGAGAGCTTGATAGTTTCTTACAAAGAAAAGAAGGCCGGTTTGGCTGGAATGTCCATGAAGGAAGAGCATGGAGAGAGATTACATGAGTGTTCTCAGGGACCAAATCTAGATCTTATATCAAAATGTGAATATAAATTAACTACATTGAAAAGTGTATGATGGATGTGTGATACGATGAGGTTAGCTCTTAGGAGGGTGTACTATTGTGGAAGGGTACACTAGTGAAGGAAGGGGGTTCATTTAGCTGACTATTGCACCTGTCCAGTTGAAGGATGATGGTAGTTGGGATTATGAGTGTAGCAATAAAGTTGGAGAAAATCAGTTGAGATTGGAAGTTGATTTGAAGATGATTGAATTTACTGAGCAAGAATTATATCAAGGTATTTGGATTTAGGGACATGGGGGATTATGGTCACTTTTAGTGATATGGCAAAGTCTTGATGACATGAGGCAGTTTGCAAGTGACAGAGGTGTGGGTAGGTGCGTATGTGTGATTGATTTTACATTTTTTAATCTTAAATTAAGACGCTAGTTAGAATCCAAGTGGAGACATCAAGTAGGCACTGACAAGTTGACTTGGCTAGAGATGTGAGTTAGATCATCGTAGCCTATAGAGCATGCCTAAAGTCATGAATCTAGGTGAGGGGTTGGAAAACTATTATAGCCCATGAGCCAGATCTGGTCTGCCACCTATTTTTGTATGGCTCATGAGTTATAAGTACGTGTGGCATTTATAAGTCTAAAATGTAAAATACAGGGAAATTTTTCAGCAGGGAAAGTTCCATAAATTTGCCTCTTGGCAACACAAAGCCTGCAATATTTACTATCTGGCTCTTTGTCAAAAATGTTACTGACTCCTGATCTGGATGAAACCCTGTGAGGAGAGAGTGTTGACAGAAGAGAGAGAAGCATCACAGTGGAAATTAAAATTATGTCAACTGAAGTGTGTAGGGTAGAGAATTTAAGCCTGAGTATAACAGTAAGAGATTAAAATAACAGTAAATTCATTATCAGCGTGATCAATGAAACCTTTGGGGGCAAAGAGGAACTATCTTCGTCACACCTTTCACTCACTCATAGAAAGATCTTAGGCAGGAAATATAACTTGTTTGAAGATCTGAGATAAGGCTAATGTAGTTTGGACAAAGAAAGCCAATGGGAGGATGACATTACATCTGGCCAAAGATTTAGGGAAGAGCCAAATACTTCAGGCTTTTTAAAGTGATCTTTAGATAAAGAGGAGGTCATCAAGGCATTCCGAATTTGGAGGATCAAATCACATCTGATGGAAAAAATCTGGCTGTATGTGCATCTAGGATGTAAGGAAGCCAACATGGATGTGAAGTTAAAATTGTCCATTGCAAATAATAAAATGAAGGCCCCAGGTAGCCTTGGCAAGGGCAGATTTGGTATAAAATCCTTATTGGAATGGGCTTAAGCAGTAACGGGAATACGGATCTAGCTGTTGTGTTTAGTGGAATTTTATCAGTCTTTTTGTTGTGTATGATATATAGATGGTCAAAATAAGGAACTTCTACATTTTCGGTTTTTGTTTTATTTTAATTGAGATTTGAATTAAAAATAAGAAACTTTTATTTTGAAACTTGGAGACTGTGTTTAAAAAGTATAGAGTAGGGCTAGAAAAAAACCTAAAACTCTCCTGATGAGGAGAGTGCTAATCGTGACTCTAATAATAATAAAATACTTTTCTGATAATTTTTTGTGTGTTTCATTATTTATATATGTATGGGAAGTTGTACCCTAGCCACATGCCAATTCACCTGGTGAACTTGCTCTTCAACGTGGCACAAATATTTCCTTCTATCTTTAGCCTTCCGGGGTTTCTCACATGGACTATTGGCTCTTCCTACATGAACCTGCTGGTAGTACCCTGTAGGAGACATGCTACTCCATGACAACAGGCACCACGCTGTAGGGGAATTACCATACCTGTCAATCACTATCTCTAGAATGTGGCCTTTCATGAGCCCTGAGATTTCATACTGTTTCTCTGAGCTGTAACAATATTTATATTGAAAAAATAAACATGTTCTTCTATCTTTAATATTTTATATCTTATAATTTGAATATCCCATTTTCATTATACTACTTAGCTGCTAAGTTATGTTATAAAAACAAGTTTTAATTATCTGCAAACACCTTCAAATCTAATCCTTACCGGTGAAGACTGATGTCTGGTTAACATCTGTTAGGACATTTATTTCCATACAGTATTTATAGCGCCTTTTTGTTATTGATTGGTATGATAAATGTGTAACTCTTACACAAAGACAAAATTTTTAGATTTTTGTATTTAAAATACTGGTTATCAAAAGAAAAACCCAGATGTTATTTGTTTATGTTTCTGCTTGAGGTACTGAATCTATTTCAAGTCATATTTCTCAGTATTGATATACTTAATTTTGCTGAAATAATAACACACTAACTTTAGCTACTTTTTTTCTCAGTGTATCTCCTTGTCGCTCACCATTTCCGCCTCATTTCACTTCTCATCTTTATTTCTTTTTCTTTGGTCTTCTTTTACTTTAGGGATTCTTTCAATTTAGAAGTGTTCTTGTTTTCTGTTAATTACTATTCTTCTTGGATGTACACAGTTATCCTTTTCCATTTCATTTGTGAATTCATCTCAGAGGCATTTTGTATGTGCCTTTTACTCATAGCTTCTCAGAAGTCCCTTTCGAGGTTACCGATTTAACATGTCATGTACTATAAGGTTTGCATGGCATGGTGGCAGCTGACTTTGGTCTTTACAAGGATTGAAATGTTCACTCAACATGGATTGGTAGAATTTATTTTTTCCTTAAACATTTCATCGCCTTGTAAACAAACAAAAGCAAACCCAAGACTCAAAACTGACATTACTATTGGTGCCCCTGGAAATAGCTACCTTCTCACTAAAGTAGATTTTGTCATCCAACTTTATGTGTTGTTGAACACACATGGTGCTGTATGAGCACTCACTCACTAGTCTAGAAAACATTGCTGTGACCAGTTACCAGAAAAATAAATTCAGATTGCTCTTCACCTTCCACAGATGACCCTTCTGAAAGCCATTTGAATTCATTATAAATTATAGTTATATTAGTGTGACTTTAATTCACTTGTAATCTGAACTTTATGTGCAATGCATTTTTTCCCGTGTTTAATCATTTTTGAATGCTAAATCATTTGCAAACAAATGGCTTGTCCTTGAGAAAGAATTTAAGGCTGAAAGTACATTAAGTGCCATCTGGGTATCTGTGTCAATGGTTTTGTCACTACAAATGTGTGTGTGTGTGCATATCACCTACTTTATCACATTTATTTGATAAAATTGATATGCAATCTCTAAATCATTGTGTCTCCAACTTGTGTTATGCCACAAATACAAATTTTTGTCCTAAAGTTGATGGTACCCTTTGTAAAACTAGAAGTTCTCATTTGTGCAAAGGAAGGAAAAATAAAACAAGAAACAAATTCAATAAAAAAATTAAAGGTCAGATTTCTTTTATAGCTGCTGAATTCCTTTCTTTCCTTTCCATCATCCTCACATTCCCAAATCTCAACAAAGTTAAGAAATTAAAACACACATCATGAGATCATATGTTCACCTTGTTCAGGAACTGAAGGATTACATATACAAGACTATACCTTAATAAGTAGAGGGAGAAATATGAAGATATGAATAGAATATGAAAATTTATTATAATGCAGTTGTATTCTAAAGTGTTTCCTAGGCAGGCTAAGAGTATGTTGCCAGGAAATTTTAAGAGACCCACTCCATTATATAGAAGAGGATGTGTGTAGATCTCTTAATTCTGAAATGTTTAGAACTGAGTACAACAGGTCTTTGAATAACGACGTTTCATTCAATGTCATTTCATTATGATGTTGATGAGAAAAAACAAATTGATTCCAATTGGGGTTCACTGTCTGTGTAGAGCTTATGTATTCTCCCCATGTCTGCATTGATATTCTCTGGATGCTCCAGTTTCCTCTCACTTCCCAAGGCTGTGCATGTGAGGTTGATTGACGTGTCTATGTGGTCCCAGTCTGAGTAACTGTGGGTATGTGTGAGTGCACCTGCAATGCGACGGCACCCTGTCCAGGGCTGGTTCCCACATTGCGTCCTGAGCTGACAGGATAGGCTGCGGTCAACTGCAACCCTAAACTGAAATAAGTAGGTAAATAATGATTTTACTAGCTTTTATTAATCTTAAACGTATGAATAGCTGAAATTTATTTCAGCATTTAATATTAGAAGTGTTTTGATCTTTATTTACAAGTTTGTTGACGTTTTAGTTACCAAAAGCCATAGAAGCTGAACTCTTTTGATGTCAACCTATGGTAAAATGGGTTTCGCTGACTGTATTTTTGTACCAATTAACCATCCCCAATTTATCCCTCCGTATGCGTGTATCGAAACATCACGTGACCATAAATATATATACCTATGACCAGTTTTCAAGCACCTGTCAATGATGTTAAGTGAAGACTTATTGTAGTCCTTTTTTGGCATAACGAAAATGTGTGTGTTTTGTTCAAGATTGGAAAAGTTCTTTGTGTAAAGAACTAGACAGTAAATATTATAGGCTTTGCTGGCCATATGTAGTCTCTGTCTCTCCTTCATCTACTCATTCTTCTTCTCCCCTTCCTTCTCCTTCTTTAAACACTTCCAAAATGCCAAAACAATTTTTAGCTCTCAGCCATATGAAGCAAGCCATTGATTAAATTTGGCTTGTAGGCCCATAAGGTGTGAATTCCTTTACATCATCAGAATGCCGCATATATATGAAATGTTATCTATGAGAAATTAATGGGGCTCCCAGCAGAGAGAAATTAGCCTAAGTTAAGTTTGGGCTTTGGAATTCAGGGGAATGCCATGCACAAAAATGCTCTGCTTTTAAAACTAGTTACTAACAGTCCATTTCTGATATCAGAAATACATGAAAACTACCAATTGAACGGACATTATTCACTACTTTAGTGCTGCTACTCCTGTGTGGTGGAAAAAGAATCCAGAAAGTTTTCCTTTCCATTTGAACATTCATGCAATAAAAATTTCCAAATCTTTTTTTGAACAAATTTTTATCTGATAGCTCTCTTGTGTACTTTATAAGTACGTTTTGCTGCTTATTCTCAGTAACTGTATTGAAACAATCTGTTTTCCTTTATCAATCAAAATAAAATAAGAAATTTAGCTTAATACTAATATTAAGCTGAAGTGCAAGATATATGAAAAAGAGAGAAAAGAAGCAGGATAAACTGACCTTTTGATAACTGCAGAGGACAGCAGATCAAAGACTGGACTTTAACGTCTGACATTTTCAGAATCTATCACAGTAAGTCCACTGGGTCCAGAAATAGGTTTTAATCCTAGATTGAAATGACAATGCTGTCATGACATTGAGTTTGATGGAAAAAGTGAAGTTAAAGTTTTTCTCAATATTTTTTTAAAATCAATGATTGATTTAACTATAAAATGGACTGATTCTGAAGAACTCATTCTGACGTTGGAGGTGAAAATGCTTTTACTCTAATCATTAAAATCAATTTCTCTAGATATCTGACTTTATTCTGCTTTATAACATAAAGAATGAAACTATATTTATTAATGAAGTGTAATCTAGCAAAGTGGCATAAGCATAATTATGAGTCACTTACTAAAGTTGTGTGTTTTTTTCCATTGCATGAAAACCCTGCCTTGTTTTAATTTTTATTGACTCTTTAAAAGCAATTTTAGGTTTGTAGAAAGAAGTGAATAAGCATTCACAGGTCATCCTCAGCCTCTACCCCAATTTCCCCGATTTTTAACATCTTGCAATAGTGTGGTACATTTGTTATAGTTGATGAGTCAATATTGGTACATTACTATTGACTAAAGTATGTAGTTTGTATTAGAGTTTACTCCTTGTCTTATGAATTCTGTAGGTTTTGTCAAATGTGTAATGACAAATAATCCTCATTACAGTGTCATACAGAATAATGGATTCACTCTCCTAAAATTCTTCCTTGCTCCATCCGTTCATCGTTTCCTCTACTAATTTATGTAGAAGATAAATTAGTAGATTGAGTTGATGGTTATAGCAGTTTAAAGCACAGATAGAAAACTAGATTGACCTGCCTACCCAGACTGTGCTTCTCACTCTCACTGTGCCCTTTCTTAACCTTTGGAAATGCTTTTATTCATATATAAAATAGGCTATAACTTCATATAGTTGTATTACAAAAAGTTAATGCACAGAAAAAGACTTGTGCTAGGTATATGGTTTCTTCTCAGTTAAATGGAAGCCATTGCGTGTGTTTGTCAATAGAATTCGTCATACTTTATCTCACATATCTTTACGTCATTGTTGGCACATGACATGTTTAGACTGCACAAATCTCCTCCAAATCCCTAATAGTCACTGATCTCTTTACTGTCTCCATAGTTTTGCTTTCTCCAGAAGGTCATGTAGTTGAATCATACGGTATGTAGACTTTTCAGACTGGCTTCTTTCACTTGGCAATATGCATTTAAAGGTTCCTGTGTGTCTTCTGTAGCTTGACAGAATACTATTCCATTGCCTGGATATACCACAGTTTATTTTTCCATTCACTTCCTGAAGGACATTTCGATTTTAGTGATCATGAATAAGGCTCCTGTAACATTCATGGGAAGAAGGCTTTTGTGTGCATGTAAGTTTTCAAATCCTTTAAGTAAATACCGGGAATGTAATTGCTGGGTTGTGTGGTAGGAGTATGTTTAGTTTTATAAGAAACTGCCAAACTGACTGCCAAAGTAGCTGTACTATTCTGCATTCTCACAAGCAATGAATAAAAGTTCCTGTTTCTCCTCACATTTGCCAGCTTTTGGTATCATCAGACTTTTGGATATTGGTCATTTTAATAGTCATGTAGTAATATCTCACGGTTGCTGTGACTTGCAGTTCCCTAATGATACATGACTAGTAACTTCAAAATCCCCATTTGACAGCTGTATTTAGACCTTTGGACTATTTTTTAAATGAGTTGTTTTCTTTCTTATTTTCGAGTTCTCTGTATACTTTAAATACCAGTAATTTATCTGATATGTTTTGAAAATGTTTTGAATATGTTTTGAAAAAATTTTCTCCCAACCTGTGGCTTTTGTTTTCATTCTAAGCACAGTTTTAATAACAAAAGTCTTTAATTTTAATGATGCTCAATTTCTCAATTTTTTCTTTGTCTAACCCAATAAATCAGAAAGCTTTTTATCATTTCACATGACTTAATATTCAGGCAAGGTCTATATAGGCCCCTTTCAAACAGTCATAATGTTTAGAAGCTCTGACCTCACAAACAATAACAACGACAACATAGAAACAAAAATGACAGCTTTTGATGTTGTCTCAGTAATTTCTCAATTCAAGAACAGATTACTGAGCTTTATAAGCAATACGTATAGATATCAATTTCACAATAAAATACCTTATGATATTTATCAAATCACCTTAGTTTTGGTCACTTATTACTATTAGACTAAAATGTAATTTGTCAGACATGAGAAATCCTTTGGAGTATTTTTTAGAGAACCAAGTATTTGTTTTAGCCTTTTCAGTTCTTCTCTTGCTGTTTCTCCAGTATAGTCATTCCAATTGTCTCTATAGATGTATTAATACCAGGTACATAGTAAACACAATTATCTCCCACGTGTACCCCAACCCCCTTCCCTGTTCATGCAGTGAACATAAAGGAAGCAGGTCAAAAGGAAGCAGGTCATGTACCCTGTGATGTGCTGGGTTGTAAGGAAAGGTACACAATTAATGTACCATGTCTGAGTTTTCTTCTTCTCTGTATTTGTTCCATTTAATGCATGTATGTTTTTTATTCCTTAGGCCTCTCCAGTCCTAACACACTCAGGGATACTTGATACAGCTATAAGGCTGTGTCTTTATCAGGTACCTTTGGGTTACCCCCGGCCAGGGGTGGGAAATAGAGGAAGTGAATGTCTGTATCCTCACTAAGTATCACACAGAGCAGAAACATAAAGAAGCCTTGCCATGAATGGGTCTCTTCTTTCTCCAAAAACCACCTACCCCTTCAACTCCCACTGCTTAAAGGAAAATCTTGTATTAGTCTCCCCATTTTCTCCTCAAACTTGCTTTAGCAAAGCAGTTCCTAAACCTCTGTTAATGTATGTCCCCACCCCTAACTCAACACACAGTCTCATGTCACATCACAGAAAAGAAGTTCAAAACAAAACAAAACAAAGCCACAGTCTTATAAGAAAAATAGGTAAGTTTTACAAAAGTTGTGTACTGTATCTCTGCTTTGAATTTTGTCATTGGCCAAGGATAGTAAAACTCTTGGAAAACTATAAAACAGGAACTTACGTAATATGTTTTACCCAAGATTTTTCAAACATTTTTGGAAGGATACTTATTAACATCTTGCAGAGGTAATGTTACATGAAAAACTTAGCATAAGACCAATCAGGTATTCTATGCAATAATGCAGATATATGAAAAAATAATATAATGAAATAAATGACTTTTCAAAAGGTATTTATCCTAGATCCACATTCTTTTTTTGGTTCAGGTGAGGCAATTAGAATGTGAAAAAAAGAAGCATAGAACAACTGTCTAATGAGAGGGACGAATGCTCCTGGGTGGAAAGTTATTAGAAGATAAATTAGTAGATTGACACTTTTGTGTAGTTTATATTTGGAGACATTCCTTTTTCCACTATTACCCTCTTAGCGCTCCGAATCTCCACTTGCATTTTCTACAGAAAGTGTGTTTCAGAACGGCTCAATCAAAACTAAGGTTCAACTCTTTTAGTTGAACAAACAGAACAGAAAGAAGTTTCACACAATTCTTCTGTGTAGTTTTTATTTGTAGACATTCTTTTTCCCAATATAGGCCTCTTAGCGCTCAGAATGTCCAATTGCAGTTTCTACAGAAAGAGTGTTTCAGAACGGCTCAATCAAAAGTAAGGTTCAACTCTGTTAGTTGAATGCACAGAACAGAAAGAAGTTTCATACAATGCTTCTGTGTGGTTTATATTTGAACATATTCTTTTTTCCACTATTACCCACTTAGCGCTACAAATGTCCAGTTGCATTTTCTACAGACAGAGTGTTTCAAAAGTGCTCAATCAAAAGTATGGTTTAACTCTGTTAGCTGAATGCTCAGATCAGAAAGAAGTTTCACAGAATGCTTCTGTGTAGTTTATATTTGAATATATTCCTTTTTCCACTACTACGCTCTTAAAGCTCCAAATGTCCAGTTGCATTTTCTACAGAAAGAGTGTTCAGATCTGCTCAATCAAAAGTATGGTTTAACTCTGTTAGCTGAATGCACAGATCAGAAAGAAGTTTCACCGAATTATTCTGTGTAGTTTATATTTGAAGACATTCCTTTTTCCACTATTACCCTCTTAGCGCTCCGAATCTCCACTTGCATTTTCTACAAAAAGCGTGTTTCATAACTGCTCAATCAAAAATATGTTTTATCTCTGTTAACTGAATTTACAGATCAGAAATAAGTTTCACAGAATGCATCTGTGTAGTTTTTATTTGAAGATATTCTTTTTCCCAATGTAGGCCTCTTAGCGCTTAGCATGTCCAATTGCAGTTTCTACAGAAAGAGTGTTTCACAACGGCTCAATCAAAAGTAAGGTTCAACTCTGTTAGTTGAATGCACAGAACAGAAAGAATTTTCACAGAATGCTACTGTGTAGTTTATATTTGAATATATTCCATTTTCCACTATTACCCTCTTAGCGCTCCGAATGTCCACTTGCATTTTCTACAGAAAGAGTGTTCAGAACTGCGCAATCAAAAGTATGGTTTAACTCTGTTAGCTTAATGAACATATCAGAAATAAGTTTCACACAATGCTTCTGTGTAGTTTTTATTTGAAGATATTATTTTTCCCATTATAGGCCTCTTAGCGCTCAGAATGTCCAATTGCAGTTTCTACAGAAAGAGTGTTTCAGAAAGGCTCAATCAAAAGTAAGGTTCAACTCTGTTATTTGAATGCACAGAACAGAAAGAAGTTTCATACAATGCTTCTGTGTAGTTTATATTTGAACATATTCTTTTTTCCACTATTACCCACTTAGGGCTACGAATGTCCAGTTGCATTTTCTACAGACAGAGTGTTTCAAAACTGCTCAATCAAAAGTATGGTTTAACTCTGTTAGCTGAATGCTCAGATCAGAAAGAAGTTTCACAGAATGCTTCTGTGTAGTTTATATTTGAATATATTCCTTTTTCCACTACTACGCTCTTAGCGCTCCAAATGTCCAGTTGCATTTTCTACTGAAAGAGTGTTCAGATCTGCTCAATCAAAAGTATGGTTTAACTCTGTTAGCTGAATGCACAGATCAGAAAGAAGTTTCACCGAATGATTCTGTGTAGTTTATATTTGAAGACATTCCTTTTTCCACTATTACCCTCTTAGCGCTCCGAATCTCCACTTGCATTTTCTACAAAAAGCGTGTTTCATAACTGCTCAATCAAAAATATGTTTTAACTCTGTTAACTGAATTTACAGATCAGAAATAAGTTTCAGAGAATGCATCTGTGTAGTTTTTATTTGAAGATATTCTTTTTCCCAATGTAGGCCTCTTAGCGCTTAGCATGTCCAATTGCAGTTTCTACAGAAAGAGTGTTTCAGAACGGCTCAATCAAAAGTAAGGTTCAACTCTGTTAGCTGAATGCACAGAACAGAAAGAATTTTCACAGAATGCTACTGTGTATTTTATATTTGAATATATTCCTTTTTCCACTATAACCCTCTTAGCGCTCCGAATCTCCATTGCATTTTCTACAGAAAGAGTGTTTCAGAACGGCTGAATCAAAACTAAGGTTCAACTCTTTTAGTTGAACAAACAGAACAGAAAGAAGTTTCACACAATTCTTCTGTGTAGTTTTTATTTGTAGACATTCTTTTTCCCAATATAGGCCTCTTAGCGCTCAGAATGTCCAATTGCAGTTTCTACAGAAAGAGTGTTTCAGAACGGCTCAATCAAATGTAAGGTTCAACTCTGTTAGTTGAATGCACAGAACAGAAAGACGTTTCATACAATGCTTCTGTGTAGTTCATATTTGAACATATTCTTTTTTCCACTATTACCCACTTAGCGCTACGAATGTCCAGTTGCATTTTCTACAGACAGAGTGTTTGAAAACTGCTCAATCAAAAGTATGGTTTAACTCTGTTAGCTGAATGCTCAGATCAGAAAGAAGTTTCACAGAATGCTTCTGTGTAGTTTATATTTGAATATATTCCTTTTTCCACTACTACGCTCTTAGCACTCCAAATGTCCAGTTGCATTTTCTACAGAAAGAGTGTTCAGATCTGCTCAATCAAAAGTATGGTTTAACTCTGTTAGCTGAATGCACAGATCAGAAAGAAGTTTCACAGAATGATTCTGTGTAGTTTATATTTGAAGACATTCCTTTTTCCACTATTACCCTCTTAGCGCTCCGAATCTCCACTTGCATTTTCTACAAAAAGCGTGTTTCATAACTGCTCAATCAAAAATATGTTTTATCTCTGTTAACTGAATTTACAGATCAGAAATAAGTTTCACAGAATGCATCTGTGTAGTTTTTATTTGAAGATATTCTTTTTCCCAATGTAGGCCTCTTAGCGCTTAGCATGTCCAATTGCAGTTTCTACAGAAAGAGTGTTTCAGAACGGCTCAATCAAAAGTAAGGTTCAACTCTGTTAGTTGAATGCACAGAACAGAAAGAATTTTCACAGAATGCTACTGTGTAGTTTATATTTGAATATATTCCTTTTTCCACTATTACCCTCTTAGCGCTCCGAATGTCCACTTGCATTTTCTACAGAAAGAGTGTTCAGAACTGCGCAATCAAAAGTATGGTTTAACTCTGTTAGCTTAATGAACATATCAGAAATAAGTTTCACACAATGCTTCTGTGTAGTTTTTATTTGAAGATATTATTTTTCCCATTATAGGCCTCTTAGCGCTCAGAATGTCCAATTGCAGTTTCTACAGAAAGAGTGTTTCAGAAAGGCTCAATCAAAAGTAAGGTTCAACTCTGTTAGTTGAATGCACAGAACAGAAAGAAGTTTCATACAATGCTTCTGTGTAGTTTATATTTGAACATATTCTTTTTTCCACTATTACCCACTTAGCGCTACGAATGTCCAGTTGCATTTTCTACAGACAGAGTGTTTCAAAACTGCTCAATCAAAAGTATGGTTTAACTCTGTTAGCTGAATGCTCAGATCAGAAAGAAGTTTTACAGAATGCTTCTGTGTAGTTTATATTTGAATATATTTCTTTTTCCACTACTACGCTCTTAGCGCTCCAAATGTCCAGTTGCATTTTCTACAGAAAGAGTGTTCAGATCTGCTCAATCAAAAGTATGGTTTAACTCTGTTAGCTGAATGCACAGATCAGAAAGAAGTTTCACCGAATGATTCTGTGTAGTTTATATTTGAAGACATTACTTTTTCCACTATTACCCCCTTAGCGCTCCGAATCTCCACTTGCATTTTCTACAAAAAGCGTGTTTCATAACTGCTCAATCAAAAATATGTTTTATCTCTCTTAACTGAATTTACAGATCAGAAATAAGTTTCACAGAATGCATCTGTGTAGTTTTTATTTGAAGATATTCTTTTTCCCAATGTAGGCCTCTTAGCGCTTAGCATGTCCAATTGCAGTTTCTACAGAAAGAGTGTTTCAGAACGGCTCAATCAAAAGTAAGGTTCAACTCTGTTAGCTGAATGCACAGAACAGAAAGAATTTTCACAGAATGCTACTGTGTAGTTTATATTTGAATATATTCCTTTTTCCACTATTACCCTCTTAGCGCTCCGAATCTCCATTGCATTTTCTACAGAAAGAGTGTTTCAGAACGGCTCAATCAAAACTAAGGTTCAACTCTTTTAGTTGAACAAACAGAACAGAAAGAAGTTTCACACAATCCTTCTGTGTAGTTTTTATTTGTAGACATTCTTTTTCCCAATATAGGCCTCTTAGCGCTCAGAATGTCCAATTGCAGTTTCTACAGAAAGAGTGTTTCAGAACGGCTCAATCAAAAGTAAGGTTCAACTCTGTTAGTTGAATGCACAGAACAGAAAGAAGTTTCATACAATGCTTCTGTGTAGTTTATATTTGAACATATTCTTTTTTCCACTATTACCCACTTAGCGCTACGAATGTCCAGTTGCATTTTCTACAGACAGAGTGTTTCAAAACGGCTCAATCAAAAGTATGGTTTAACTCTGTTAGCTGAATGCTCAGATCAGAAAGAAGTTTCACAGAATGCTTCTGTGTAGTTTATATTTGAATATATTCCTTTTTCCACTACTACGCTCTTAGCGCTCCAAATGTCCAGTTGCATTTTCTACAGAAAGAGTGTTCAGATCTGCTCAATCAAAAGTATGGTTTAACTCTGTTAGCTGAATGCACAGATCAGAAAGAAGTTTCACCGAATGATTCTGTGTAGTTTATATTTGAAGACATTCCTTTTTCCACTATTACCCTCTTAGCGCTCCGAATCTCCACTTGCATTTTCTACAGAAAGAGTGTTTCAGAACGGCTCAATCAAAACTAAGGTTCAATTCTTTTAGTTGAACAAACAGAACAGAAAGTAGTTTCACACAATTCTTCTGTGTAGTTTTTATTTGTAGACATTCCTTTTCCCAATATAGGCCTCTTAGCGCTCAGAATGTCCAATTGCAGTTTCTACAGAAAGAGTGTTTCAGAACGGCTCAATCAAAAGTAAGGTTCAACTCTGTTAGTTGAATGGACAGAACAGAAAGAAGTTTCATACAATGCTTCTGTGTAGTTTATATTTGAACATATTCTTTTTTCCACTATTACCCACTTAGCGCTACGAATGTCCAGTTGCATTTTCTACAGACAGAGTGTTTCAAAACTGCTCAATCAAAAGTATGGTTTAACTCTGTTAGCTGAATGCTCAGATCAGAAAGAAGTTTCACAGAATGCTTCTGTGTAGTTTATATTTGAATATATTCCTTTTTCCACTACTACGCTCTTAGCGCTCCAAATGTCCAGTTGCATTTTCTACAGAAAGAGTGTTCAGATCTGCTCAATCAAAAGTATGGTTTAACTCTGTTAGCTGAATGCACAGATCAGAAAGAAGTTTCACCGAATGATTCTGTGTAGTTTATATTTGAAGACATTCCTTTTTCCACTATTACCCTCTTAGCGCTCCGAATCTCCACTTGCATTTTCTACAAAGGAGTTTTTCCTAACTGCTCAATCAAAAATATGTTTTATCTCTGTTAACTGAATTTACAGATCAGAAATAAGTTTCACAGAATGCATCTGTGTAGTTTTTATTTGAAGATATTCTTTTTCCCAATGTAGGCCTCTTAGCGCTTAGCATGTCCAATTGCAGTTTCTACAGAAAGAGTGTTTCAGAATGGCTCAATCAAAAGTAAGGTTCAACTCTGTTAGTTGAATGCACAGAACAGAAAGAATTTTCACAGAATGCTACTGTGTAGTTTATATTTGAATATATTCCTTTTTCCACTATTACCCTCTTAGCGCTCGGAATGTCCACTTGTATTTTATACAGAAAGAATGTTCAGAACTGCGCAATCAAAAGTATGGTTTAACTCTGTTAGCTTAATGAACATATCAGAAATAAGTTTCACACAATGCTTCTGTGTAGTTTTTATTTGAAGATATTATTTTTCCCAATAGAGGCCTCTTAGCGCTCAGAATGTCCAATTGCAGTTTCTACATAAAGAGTGTTTCAGAACGGCTCAATCAAAAGTAAGGTTCAACTCTGTTAGTTGAATGCACAGAACAGAAAGAAGTTTCATACAATGCTTCTGTGTAGTTTATATTTGAACATATACTTTTTTCCACTATTACCCACTTAGCGCTACGAATGTCCAGTTGCATTTTCTACAGACAGAGTGTTTCAAAACTGCTCAATCAAAAGTATGGTTTAACTCTGTTAGCTGAATGCTCAGATCAGAAAGAAGTTTCACAGAATGCTTCTGTGTAGTTTATATTTGAATATATTCCTTTTTCCACTACTACTCTCTTAGCGCTCAAAATGTCCAGTTGCATTTTCTACAGAAAGAGTGTTCAGATCTGCTCAATCAAAAGTATGGTTTAACTCTGTTAGCTGAATGCACAGATCAGAAAGAAGTTTCACAGAATGATTCTGTGTAGTTTATATTTGGAGACATTCCTTTTTCCACTATTACCCTCTTAGCGCTCCGAATCTCCACTTGCATTTTCTACAGAAAGAGTGTTTCAGAACGGCTCAATCAAATCTAAGGTTCAACTCTTTTAGTTGAACAAACAGAACAGAAAGAAGTTTCACACAATTCTTCTGTGTAGTTTTTATTTGTAGACATTCTTTTTCCCCATATAGGCCTCTTAGCGCTCAGAATGTCCAATTGCAGTTTCTACAGAAAGAGTGTTTCAGAACGGCTCAATCAAAAGTAAGGTTCAACTCTGTTAGTTGAATGCACAGAACAGAAAGAAGTTTCATACAATGCTTCTGTGTAGTTTATATTTGAACATATTCTTTTTTCCACTGTTACCCACTTAGCGCTACGAATGTCTAGTTGCATTTTCTACAGACAGAGTGTTTCAAAACTGCTCAATCAAAAGTATGGTTTAACTCTGTTAGCTGAATGCTCAGATCAGAAAGAAGTTTCACAGAATGCTTCTGTGTAGTTTATATTTGAATATATTCCTTTTTCCACTACTACGCTCTTAGCGCTCCAAATGTCCAGTTGCATTTTCTACAGAAAGATTGTTCAGATCTGCTCAATCAAAAGTATGGTTTAAATCTGTTAGCTGAATGCACAGATCAGAAAGAAGTTTCACCGAATGATTCTGTGTAGTTTATATTTGAAGACATTCCTTTTTCCACTATTACCCTCTTAGCGCTCCGAATCTCCACTTGCATTTTCTACAAAAAGAGTGTTTCATAACTGCTCAATCAAAAATATGTTTTATCTCTGTTAACTGATTTTACAGATCAGAAATAAGTTTCACAGAATGCATCTGTGTAGTTTTTATTTGAAGATATTCTTTTTCCCAATGTAGGCCTCTTAGCGCTTAGCATGTCCAATTGCAGTTTCTACAGAAAGAGTGTTTCAGAACGGCTCAATCAAAAGTAAGGTTCAACTCTGTTAGTTGAATGCACAGAACAGAAAGAAGTTTCACAGAATGCTACTGTGTAGTTTATATTTGAATATATTCCTTTTTCCACTATTACCCTCTTAGCGCTCCGAATGTCCACTTGCATTTTCTACAGAAAGAGTGTTCAGAACTGCGCAATCAAAAGTATGGTTTAACTCTGTTAGCTTAGTGAACATATCAGAAATAAGTTTCACACAATGCTTCTGTGTAGTTTTTATTTGAAGATATTATTTTTCCCAATAGAGGCCTCTTAGCGCTCAGAATGTCCAATTGCAGTTTCTACAGAAAGAGTGTTTCAGAAAGGCTCAATCAAAAGTAAGGTTCAACTCTGTTAGTTGAATGCACAGAAGAGAAAGAAGTTTCATACAATGCTTCTGTGTAGTTTATATTTGAACATATTCTTTTTTCCACTATTACCCACTTAGCGCTACGAATGTCAAGTTGCATTTTCTACAGACAGAGTGTTTCAAAACTGCTCAATCAAAAGTATGGTTTAACTCTGTTAGCTGAATGCTCAGATCAGAAAGAAGTTTCACAGAATGCTTCTGTGTAGTTTATATTTGAATATATTCCTTTTTCCACTACTACTCTCTTAGCGCTCCAAATGTCCAGTTGCATTTTCTACAGAAAGAGTGTTCAGATCTGCTCAATCAAAAGTATGGTTTAACTCTGTTAGCTGAATGCACAGATCAGAAAGAAGTTTCACAGAATGATTCTGTGTAGTTTATATTTGGAGACATTCCTTTTTCCACTATTACCCTCTTAGCGCTCCGAATCTCCACTTGCATTTTCTACAGAAAGAGTGTTTCAGAACGGCTCAATCAAAACTAAGGTTCAACTCTTTTAGTTGAACAAACACAACAGAAAGAAGTTTCACACAATTCTTCTGTGTAGTTTTTATTTGTAGACATTCCTTTTCCCAATATAGGCCTCTTAGCGCACAGAATGTCCAATTGCAGTTTCTACAGAAAGAGTGTTTCAGAACGGCTCAATCAAAAGTAAGGTTCAACTCTGTTAGTTGAATGCACAGAACAGAAAGAAGTTTCATACAATGCTTCTGTGTAGTTTATATTTGAACATATTCTTTTTTCCACTATTACCCACTTAGCGCTACGAATGTCCAGTTGCATTTTCTACAGACAGAGTGTTTCAAAACTGCTCAATCAAAAGTATGGTTTAACTCTGTTAGCTGAATGCTCAGATCAGAAAGAAGTTTCACAGAATGCTTCTGTGTAGTTTATATTTGAATATATTCCTTTTTCCACTACTACGCTCTTAGCGCTCCAAATGTCCAGTTGCATTTTCTACAGAAAGAGTGTTCAGATCTGCTCAATCAAAAGTATGGTTTAACTCTGTTAGCTGAATGCACAGATCAGAAAGAAGTTTCACCGAATGATTCTGTGTAGTTTATATTTGAAGACATTCCTTTTTCCACTCTTACCCTCTTAGCGCTCCGAATCTCCACTTGCATTTTCTACAAAAAGAGTGTTTCTTAACTGCTCAATCAAAAATATGTTTTACCTCTGTTAACTGAATTTACAGATCAGAAATAAGTTTCACAGAATGCATCTGTGTAGTTTTTATTTGAAGATATTCTTTTTCCCAATGTAGGCCTCTTAGTGCTTAGCATGTCCAATTGCAGTTTCTACAGAAAGAGTGTTTCAGAACGGCTCAATCAAAAGTAAGGTTCAACTCTGTTAGTTGAATGCACAGAACAGAAAGAATTTTCACAGAATGCTACTGTGTAGTTTATATTTGAATATATTCCTTTTTCCACTATTACCCTCTTAGCGCTCCGAATGTCCACTTGCATTTTCTACAGAAAGAGTGTTCAGAACTGCGCAATCAAAAGTATGGTTTAACTCTGTTAGCTTAATGAACATATCAGAAATAAGTTTCACACAATGCTTCTGTGTAGTTTTTATTTGAAGAAATTATTTTTCCCAATAGAGGCCTCTTAGCGCTCAGAATTTCCAATTGCAGTTTCTACAGAAAGAGTGTTTCAGAACGGCTCAATCAAAAGTAAGGTTCAACTCTGTTAGTTGAATGCGCAGAACAGAAAGAAGTTTCATACAATGCTTCTGTGTAGTTTATATTTGAACATATTCTTTTTTCCACTATTACCCACTTAGCGCTACGAATGTCCAGTTGCATTTTCTACAGACAGAGTGTTTCAAAACTGCTCAATCAAAAGTATGGTTTAACTCTGTTAGCTGAATGCTCAGATCAGAAAGAAGTTTCACAGAATGCTTCTGTGTAGTTTATATTTGAATATATTCCTTTTTCCACTACTACTCTCTTAGCGCTCCAAATGTCCAGTTGCATTTTCTACAGAAAGAGTGTTCAGATCTGCTCAATCAAAAGTATGGTTTAACTCTGTTAGCTGAATGCACAGATCAGAAAGAAGTTTCACAGAATGATCCTGTGTAGTTTATATTTGGAGACATTCCTTTTTCCACTATTACCCTCTTAGCGCTCCGAATCTCCACTTGCATTTTCTACAGAAAGAGTGTTTCAGAACGGCTCAATCAACACTAAGGTTCAACTCTTTTAGTTGAACAAACAGAACAGAAAGAAGTTTCACACAATTCTTCTGTGTAGTTTTTATTTGTAGACATTCTTTTTCCCAATATAGGCCTCTTAGCGCTCAGAATGTCCAATTGCAGTTTCTAGAGAAAGAGTGTTTCAGAACGGCTCAATCAAAAGTAAGGTTCAACTCTGTTAGTTGAATGCACAGAACAGAAAGAAGTTTCATACAATGCTTCTGTGTAGTTTATATTTGAACATATTCTTTTTTCCACTATTACCCACTTAGCGCTACGAATGTCCAGTTGCATTTTCTACAGACAGAGTGTTTCAAAACTGCTCAATCAAAAGTATGGTTTAACTCTGTTAGCTGAATGCTCAGATCAGAAAGAAGTTTCACAGAATGTTTCTGTGTAGTTTATATTTGAATATATTCCTTTTTCCACTACTACGCTCTTAGCGCTCCAAATGTCCAGTTGCATTTTCTACAGAAAGAGTGTTCAGATCTGCTCAATCAAAAGTATGGTTTAACTCTGTTAGCTGAATGCACAGATCAGAAAGAAGTTTCACCGAATGATTCTGTGTAGTTTATATTTGAAGACATTCCTTTTTCCACTATTACACTCTTAGCGCTCCGAATCTCCACTTGCATTTTCTACAAAGGAGTGTTTCATAACTGCTCAATCAAAAATATGTTTCATCTCTGTTAAGTGAATTTACAGATCAGAAATAAGTTTCACAGAATGCATCTGTGTAGTTTTTATTTGAAGATATTCTTTTTCCCAATGTAGGCCTCTTAGCGCTTAGCATGTCCAATTGCAGTTTCTACAGAAAGAGTGTTTCAGAACGGCTCAATCAAAAGTAAGGTTCAACTCTGTTAGTTGAATGCACAGAACAGAAAGAATTTTCACAGAATGCTACTGTGTAGTTTATA
Organism: Symphalangus syndactylus; assembly: GCF_028878055.3. Lineage (NCBI taxonomy): Eukaryota > Metazoa > Chordata > Mammalia > Primates > Hylobatidae > Symphalangus > Symphalangus syndactylus. Next base: position 2,691,056 of record NC_072436.2, read on the forward strand.
TTTGAATATATTCCTTTTTCCACTATTACACTCTTAGCGCTCCGAATGTCCACTTGCATTTTCTACAGAAAGAGTGTTCAGAACTGCGCAATCAAAAGTATGGTTTAACTCTGTTAGCTTAATGAACATATCAGAAATAAGTTTCACACAATGCTTCTGTGTAGTTTTTATTTGAAGATATTATTTTTCCCAATAGAGGCCTCTTAGCGCTCAGAATGTCCAATTGCAGTTTCTACATAAAGAGTGTTTCAGAACGGCTCAATCATAAGTAAGGTTCAACTCTGTTAGTTGAATGCACAGAACAGAAAGTAGTTTCATACAATGCTTCTGTGTAGTTTATATTTGAACATAGTCTTTTTTCCACTATTAACCACTTAGCGCTACGAATGTCCAGTTGCATTTTCTACAGACAGAGTGTTTCAAAACTGCTCAATCAAAAGTATGGTTTAACTCTGTTAGCTGAATGCTCAGATCAGAAAGAAGTTTCACAGAATGCTTCTGTGTAGTTTATATTTGAATATATTCCTTTTTCCACTACTAATCTCTTAGCGCTCCAAATGTCCAGTTGCATTTTCTACAGAAGGAGTGTTCAGATCTGCTCAATCAAAAGTATGGTTTAACTCTGTTAGCTGAATGCACAGATCAGAAAGAAGTTTCACAGAATGATTCTGTGTAGTTTATATTTGGAGACATTCCTTTTTCCACTATTACCCTCTTAGCGCTCCGAATCTCCACTTGCATTTTCTACAGAAAGAGTGTTTCAGAACGGCTCAATCAAAAGTAAGGTTCAACTCTGTTAGTTGAATGCACAGAACAGAAAGAAGTTTCATAGAATGCTTCTGTGTAGTTTATATTTGAACATATTCTTTTTTCCACTATTCCCCACTTAGCGCTACGAATGTCCAGTTGCATTTTCTACAGACAGAGTGTTTCAAAACTGCTCAATCAAAAGTATGGTTTAACTCTGTTAGCTGAATGCTCAGATCAGAAAGAAGTTTCACAGAATGCTTCTGTGTAGTTTATATTTGAATATATTCCTTTTTCCACTACTACGCTCTTAGCGCTCCAAATGTCCAGTTGCATTTTCTACAGAAAGAGTGTTCAGATCTGCTCAATCAAAAGTATGGTTTAACTCTGTTAGCTGAATGCACAGATCAGAAAGAAGTTTCACAGAATGATCCTGTGTAGTTTATATTTGGAGACATTCCTTTTTCCACTATTACCCTCTTAGCGCTCCGAATCTCCACTTGCATTTTCTACAGAAAGAGTGTTTCAGAACGGCTCAATCAAAACTAAGGTTCAAATTTTTAGTTGAACAAACAGAACAGAAAGAAGTTTCACACAATTCTTCTGTGTAGTTTTTATTTGTAGACATTCTTTTTCCCAATATATGCCTCTTAGCGCTCAGAATGTCCAATTGCAGTTTCTACAGAAAGAGTGTTTCAGAACGGCTCAATCAAAAGTAAGGTTCAACTCTGTTAGTTGAATGCACAGAACAGAAAGAAGTTTCATAAAATGCTTCTGTGTAGTTTATATTTGAACATATTCTTTTTTCCACTATTACCCACTTAGCGCTACGAATGTCCAGTTGCATTTTCTACAGACAGAGTGTTTCAAAACTGCTCAATCAAAAGTATGGTTTAACTCTGTTAGCTGAATGCTCAGATCAGAAAGAAGTTTCACAGAATGCTTCTGTGTAGTTTATATTTGAATATATTCCTTTTTCCACTACTACTCTCTTAGCGCTCCAAATGTCCAGTTGCATTTTCTACAGAAAGAGTGTTCAGATCTGCTCAATCAAAAGTATGGTTTAACTCTGTTAGCTGAATGCACAGATCAGAAAGAAGTTTCACCGAATGATTCTGTGTAGTTTATATTTGGAGACATTCCTTTTTCCACTATTACCCTCTTAGCGCTCCGAATCTCCACTTGCATTTTCTACAGAAAGAGTGTTTCAGAACGGCTCTATCAAAACTAAGGTTCAACTCTTTTAGTTGAACAAACAGAACAGAAAGGAGTTTCACACAATTCTTCTGTGTAGTTTTTATTTGTAGACATTCTTTTTCCCAATATAGGCCTCTTAGCGCTCAGAATGTCCAATTGCAGTTTCTACAGAAAGAGTGTTTCAGAACGGCTCAATCAAAATTAAGGTTCAACTCTGTTAGTTGAATGCACAGAACAGAAAGAATTTTCATACAATGCTTCTGTGTAGTTTATATTTGAACATATTCTTTTTTCCACTATTACCCACTTAGCGCTACGAATGTCCAGATGCATTTTCTACAGACAGAGTGTTTCAAAACTGCTCAATCAAAAGTATGGTTTAACTCTGTTAGCTGAATGCTCAGATCAGAAAGAAGTTTCACAGAATGCTTCTGTGTAGTTTATATTTGAATATATTCCTTTTTCCACTACTACTCTCTTAGCGCTCCAAATGTCCAGTTGCATTTTCTACAGAAAGAGTGTTCAGATCTGCTCAATCAAAAGTATGGTTTAACTCTGTTAGCTGAATGCACAGATCAGAAAGAAGTTTCACAGAATGATCCTGTCTAGTTTATATTTGGAGACATTCCTTTTTCCACTATTACCCTCTTAGCGCTCCGAATCTCCACTTGCATTTTCTACAGAAAGAGTGTTTCAGAACGGCTCAATCAACACTAAGGTTCAACTCTTTTAGTTGAACAAACAGAACAGAAAGAAGTTTCACACAATTCTTCTGTGTAGTTTTTATTTGTAGACATTCTTTTTCCCAATATAGGCCTCTTAGCGCTCAGAATGTCCAATTGCAGTTTCTAGAGAAAGAGTGTTTCAGAACGGCTCAATCAAAAGTAAGGTTCAACTCTGTTAGTTGAATGCACAGAACAGAAAGAAGTTTCATACAATGCTTCTGTGTAGTTTATATTTGAACATATTCTTTTTTCCACTATTACCCACTTAGCGCTACGAATGTCCAGTTGCATTTTCTACAGACAGAGTGTTTCAAAACTGCTCAATCAAAAGTATGGTTTAACTCTGTTAGCTGAATGCTCAGATCAGAAAGAAGTTTCACAGAATGCTTCTGTGTAGTTTATATTTGAATATATTCCTTTTTCCACTACTACGCTCTTAGCGCTCCAAATGTCCAGTTGCATTTTCTACAGAAAGAGTGTTCAGATCTGCTCAATCAAAAGTATGGTTTAACTCTGTTAGCTGAATGCACGGATCAGAAAGAAGTTTCACCAAATGATTCTGTGTAGTTTATATTTGAAGACATTCCTTTTTCCACTATTACCCTCTTAGCGCTCCGAATCTCCACTTGCATTTTCTACAAAGGAGTGTTTCATAACTGCTCAATCAAAAATATGTTTCATCTCTGTTAAGTGAATTTACAGATCAGAAATAAGTTTCACAGAATGCATCTGTGTAGTTTTTATTTGAAGATATTCTTTTTCCCAATGTAGGCCTCTTAGCGCTTAGCATGTCCAATTGCAGTTTCTACAGAAAGAGTGTTTCAGAACGGCTCAATCAAAAGTAAGGTTCAACTCTGTTAGTTGAATGCACAGAACAGAAAGAATTTTCACAGAATGCTACTGTGTAGTTTATAATTGAATATATTCCTTTTTCCACTATTACACTCTTAGCGCTCCGAATGTCCACTTGCATTTTCTACAGAAAGAGTGTTCAGAACTGCGCAATCAAAAGTATGGTTTAACTCTGTTAGCTTAATGAACATATCAGAAATAAGTTTCACACAATGCTTCTGTGTAGTTTTTATTTGAAGATATTATTTTTCCCAACAGAGGCCTCTTAGCGCTCAGAATGTCCAATTGCAGTTTCTACATAAAGAGTGTTTCAGAACGGCTCAATCAAAAGTAAGGTTCAACTCTGTTAGTTGAATGCACAGAACAGAAAGTAGTTTCATACAATGCTTCTGTGTAGTTTATATTTGAACATATTCTTTTTTCCACTATTACCCACTTAGCGCTAAGAATGTCCAGTTGCATTTTCTACAGACAGAGTGTTTCAAAACTGCTCAATCAAAAGTATGGTTTAACTCTGTTAGCTGAATGCTCAGATCAGAAATAAGTTTCACAGAATGCTTCTGTGTAGTTTATATTTGAATATATTCCTTTTTCCACTACTAATCTCTTAGCGCTCCAAATGTCCAGTTGCATTTTCTACAGAAAGAGTGTTCAGATCTGCTCAATCAAAAGTATGGTTTTACTCTGTTAGCTGAATGCACAGATCAGAAAGAAGTTTCACAGAATGATTCTGTGTAGTTTATATTTGGAGACATTCCTTTTTCCACTATTACCCTCTTAGCGCTCCGAATCTCCACTTGCATTTTCTACAGAAAGAGTGTTTCAGAACGGCTCAATCAAAAGTAAGATTCAACTCTGTTAGTTGAATGCACAGAACAGAAAGAATTTTCACAGAATGCTACTGTGTAGTTTATATTTGAATATATTCCTTTTTCCACTATTACCCTCTTAGCGCTCGGAATGTCCACTTGCATTTTCTACAGAAAGAGTGTTCAGAACTGCGCAATCAAAAGTATGGTTTAACTCTGTTAGCTTAATGAACATATCAGAAATAAGTTTCACACACTGCTTCTGTGTAGTTTTTATTTGAAGATATTATTTTTCCCAATAGAGGCCTCTTAGCGCTCAGAATGTCCAATTGCAGTTTCTACATAAAGAGTGTTTCAGAACGGCTCAATCAAAAGTAAGGTTCAACTCTGTTAGTTGAATGCACAGAACAAAAAGTAGTTTCATACAATGCTTCTGTGTAGTATATATTTGAACATATTCTTTTTTCCACTATTACCCACTTAGCGCTACGAATGTCCAGTTGCATTTTCTACAGACAGAGTGTTTCAAAACTGCTCAATCAAAAGTATGGTTTAACTCTGTTAGCTGAATGCTCAGATCAGAAAGAAGTTTCACAGAATGCTTCTGTGTAGTTTATATTTGAATATATTCCTTTTTCCACTACTACTCTCTTAGCGCTCCAAATGTCCAGTTGCATTTTCTACAGAAAGAGTGTTCAGATCTGCTCAATCAAAAGTATGGTTTAACTCTGTTAGCTGAATGCACAGATCAGAAAGAAGTTTCACAGAATGATCCTGTGAAGTTTATATTTGGAGACATTCCTTTTTCCACTATTACCCTCTTAGCGCTCCGAATCTCCACTTGCATTTTCTACAGAAAGAGTGTTTCAGAACGGCTCAATCAAAACTAAGGTTCAACTCTTTTAGTTGAACAAACAGAACAGAAAGAAGTTGCACACAATTCTTCTGTGTAGTTTTTATTTGTAGACATTCTTTTTCCCAATATAGGCCTCTTAGCGCTCAGAATGTTCAATTGCAGTTTCTAGAGAAAGAGTGTTTCAGAACGGCTCAATCAAAAGTAAGGTTCAACTCTGTTAGTTGAATGCACAGAACAGAAAGAAGTTTCATACAATGCTTCTGTGTAGTTTATATTTGAACATATTCTTTTTTCCACTATTACCCACTTAGCGCTACGAATGTCCAGTTGCATTTTCTACAGACAGAGTGTTTCAAAACTGCTCAATCAAAAGTATGGTTTAACTCTGTTAGCTGAATGCTCAGATCAGAAAGAAGTTTCACAGAATGCTTCTGTGTAGTTTATATTTGAATATATTCCTTTTTCCACTACTACGCTCTTAGCGCTCCAAATGTCCAGTTGCATTTTCTACAGAAAGAGTGTTCAGATCTGCTCAATCAAAAGTATGGTTTAACTCTGTTAGCTGAATGCACAGATCAGAAAGAAGTTTCACCGAATGATTCTGTGTAGTTTATATTTGAAGACATTCCTTTTTCCACTATTACCCTCTTAGCGCTCCGAATCTCCACTTGCATTTTCTACAAAGGAGTGTTTCATAACTGCTCAATCAAAAATATGTTTTATCTCTGTTAACTGAATTTACAGATCAGAAATAAGTTTCACAGAATGCATCTGTGTAGTTTTTATTTGAAGATATTCTTTTTCCCAATGTAGGCCTCTTAGCGCTTAGCATGTCCAATTGCAGTTTCTACAGAAAGAGTGTTTCAGAATGGCTCAATCAAAAGTAAGGTTCAACTCTGTTAGTTGAATGCACAGAACAGAAAGAATTTTCACAGAATGCTACTGTGTAGTTTATATTTGAATATATTCCTTTTTCCACTATTACACTCTTAGCGCTCGGAATGTCCACTTGCATTTTCTACAGAAAGAGTGTTCAGAACTGCGCAATCAAAAGTATGGTTTAACTCTGTTAGCTTAATGAACATATCAGAAATAAGTTTCACACAATGCTTCTGTGTAGTTTTTATTTGAAGATATTATTTTTCCCAATAGAGGCCTCTTAGCGCTCAGAATGTCCAATTGCAGTTTCTACAGAAAGAGTGTTTCAGAACGGCTCAATCAAAAGTAAGGTTCAACTCTGTTAGTTGAATGCACAGAACAGAAAGAAGTTTCATACAATGCTTCTGTGTAGTTTATATTTGAACATATACTTTTTTCCACTATTACCCACTTAGCGTTACGAATGTCCAGTTGCATTTTCTACAGACAGAGTGTTTCAAAACTGCTCAATCAAAAGTATGGTTTAACTCTGTTAGCTGAATGCTCAGATCAGAAAGAAGTTTCACAGAATGCTTCTGTTTAGTTTATATTTGAATATATTACTTTTTCCACTACTACTCTCTTAGCGCTCCAAATATCCAGTTGCATTTTCTTCAGAACGAATGTTCAGATCTGCTCAATCAAAAGTATGGTTTAACTCTGTTAGCTGAATGCACAGATCAGAAAGAAGTTTCACAGAATGATTCTGTGTAGTTTATATTTGGAGACATTCCTTTTTCCACTACTAACCTCTTAGCGCTCCGAATCTCCACTTGCATTTTCTACAAAAAGAGTGTTTCATAACTGCTCAATCAAAAATATGTTTTATCTCTGTTAACTGAATTTACAGATCAGAAATAAGTTTCACAGAATGCATCTGTGTAGTTTTTATTTGAAGATATTCTTTTTCCCAATGTAGGCCTCTTAGCGCTTAGCATGTCCAATTGCAGTTTCTACAGAAAGAGTGTTTCAGAACGGCTCAATCAAAAGTAAGGTTCAACTCTGTTAGTTGAATGCACAGAACAGAAAAAATTTTCACAGAATGCTACTGTGTAGTTTATATTTGAATATATTCCTTTTTCCACTATTACCCTCTTAGCGCTCCGAATGTCCACTTGCATTTTCTACAGAAAGAGTGTTCAGAACTGCGCAATCAAAAGTATGGTTTAACTCTGTTAGCTTAATGAACATATGAGAAATAAGTTTCACACAATGCTTCTGTGTAGTTTTTATTTGAAGATATTATTTTTCCCAATAGAGGCCTCTTAGCGCTCAGAATGTCCAATTGCAGTTTCTACATAAAGAGTGTTTCAGAACGGCTCAATCAAAAGTAAGGTTCAACTCTGTTAGTTGAATGCACAGAACAGAAAGTAGTTTCATACAATGCTTCTGTGTAGTTTATATTTGAACATATTCTTTTTTCCACTAATACCCACTTAGCGCTACGAATGTCCAGTTGCATTTTCTACAGACAGAGTGTTTCAAAACTGCTCAATCATAAGTATGGTTTAACTCTGTTAGCTGAATGCTCAGATCAGAAAGAAGTTTCACAGAATGCTTCTGTGTAGTTTATATTTGAATATATTCCTTTTTCCACTACTACTCTCTTAGCGCTCCAAATGTCCAGTTGCATTTTCTACAGAAAGAGTGTTCAGATCTGCTCAATCAAAAGTATGGTTTAACTCTGTTAGCTGAATGCACAGATCAGAAAGAAGTTTCACAGAATGATCCTGTGTAGTTTATATTTGGAGACATTCCTTTTTCCACTATTACCCTCTTAGCGCTCCGAATCTCCACTTGCATTTTCTACAGAAAGAGTGTTTCAGAACGGCTCAATCAACACTAAGGTTCAACTCTTTTAGTTGAACAAACAGAACAGAAAGAAGTTTCACACAATTCTTCTATGTAGTTTCTATTTGTAGACATTCTTTTTCCCAATATAGGCCTCTTAGCGCTCAGAATGTCCAATTGCAGTTTCTAGAGAAAGAGTGTTTCAGAACGGCTCAATCAAAAGTAAGGTTCAACTCTGTTAGTTGAATGCACAGAACAGAAAGAAGTTTCATACAATGCTTCTGTGTAGTTTATATTTGAACATATTCTTTTTTCCACTATTACCCACTTAGCGCTACGAATGTCCAGTTGCATTTTCTACAGACAGAGTGTTTCAAAACTGCTCAATCAAAAGTATGGTTTAACTCTGTTAGCTGAATGCTCAGATCAGAAAGAAGTTTCACAGAATGCTTCTGTGTAGTTTATATTTGAATATATTCCTTTTTCCACTACTACGCTCTTAGCGCTCCAAATGTCCAGTTGCATTTTCTACAGAAAGAGTGTTCAGATCTGCTCAATCAAAAGTATGGTTTAACTCTGTTAGCTGAATGCACAGATCAGAAAGAAGTTTCACCGAATGATTCTGTGTAGTTTATATTTGAAGACATTCCTTTTTCCACTATTACACTCTTAGCGCTCCGAATCTCCACTTGCATTTTCTACAAAGGAGTGTTTCATAACTGCTCAATCAAAAATATGTTTTATCTCTGTTAACTGAATTTACAGATCAGAAATAAGTTTCACAGAATGCATCTGTGTAGTTTTTATTTGAAGATATTCTTTTTCCCAATGTAGGCCTCTTAGCGCTTAGCATGTCCAATTGCAGTTTCTACAGAAAGAGTGTTTCAGAATGGCTCAATCAAAAGTAAGGTTCAACTCTGTTAGTTGAATGCACAGAACAGAAAGAATTTTCACAGAATGCTACTGTGTAGTTTATATTTGAATATATTCCTTTTTCCACTATTACCCTCTTAGCGCTCGGAATGTCCACTTGCATTTTCTACAGAAAGAGTGTTCAGAACTGCGCAATCAAAAGTATGGTTTAACTCTGTTAGCTTAATGAACATATCAGAAATAAGTTTCACACAATGCTTCTGTGTAGTTTTTATTTGAAGATATTGTTTTTCCCAATAGAGGCCTCTTAGCGCTCAGAATGTCCAATTGCAGTTTCTACAGAAAGAGTGTTTCAGAACGGCTCAATCAAAAGTAAGGTTCAACTCTGTTAGTTGAATGCACAGAACAGAAAGAAGTTTCATACAATGCTTCTGTGTAGTTTATATTTGAACATATACTTTTTTCCACTATTACCCACTTAGCGTTACGAATGTCCAGTTGCATTTTCTACAGACAGAGTGTTTCAAAACTGCTCAATCAAAAGTATGGTTTAACTCTGTTAGCTGAATGCTCAGATCAGAAAGAAGTTTCACAGAATGCTTCTGTGTAGTTTATATTTGAATATATTACTTTTTCCACTACTACTCTCTTAGCGCTCCAAATGTCCAGTTGCATTTTCTTCAGAACGAATGTTCAGATCTGCTCAATCAAAAGTATGGTTTAACTCTGTTAGCTGAATGCACAGATCAGAAAGAAGTTTCACAGAATGATTCTGTGTAGTTTATATTTGGAGACATTCCTTTTTCCACTACTAACCTCTTAGCGCTCCGAATCTCCACTTGCATTTTCTACAAAAAGAGTGTTTCATAACTGCTCAATCAAAAATATGTTTTATCTCTGTTAACTGAATTTACAGATCAGAAATAAGTTTCACAGAATGCATCTGTGTAGTTTTTATTTGAAGATATTCTTTTTCCCAATGTAGGCCTCTTAGCGCTTAGCATGTCCAATTGCAGTTTCTACAGAAAGAGTGTTTCAGAACGGCTCAATCAAAAGTAAGGTTCAACTCTGTTAGTTGAATGCACAGAACAGAAAGAATTTTCACAGAATGCTACTGTGTAGTTTATATTTGAATATATTCCTTTTTCCATTATTACCCTCTTAGCGCTCCGAATGTCCACTTGCATTTTCTACAGAAAGAGTGTTCAGAACTGCGCAATCAAAAGTATGGTTTAACTCTGTTAGCTTAATGAACATATCAGAAATAAGTTTCACACAATGCTTCTGTGTAGTTTTTATTTGAAGATATTATTTTTCCCAATAGAGGCCTCTTAGCGCTCAGAATGTCCAATTGCAGTTTCTACATAAAGAGTGTTTCAGAACGGCTCAATCAAAAGTAAGGTTCAACTCTGTTAGTTGAATGCACAGAACAGAAAGTAGTTTCATACAATGCTTCTGTGTAGTTTATATTTGAACATATTCTTTTTTCCACTATTACCCACTTAGCGCTACGAATGTCCAGTTGCATTTTCTACAGACAGAGTGTTTCAAAACTGCTCAATCAAAAGTATGGTTTAACTCTGTTAGCTGAATGCTCAGATCAGAAAGAAGTTTCACAGAATGCTTCTGTGTAGTTTATATTTGAATATATTCCTTTTTCCACTACTACTCTCTTAGCGCTCCAAATGTCCAGTTGCATTTTCTACAGAAAGAGTGTTCAGATCTGCTCAATCAAAAGTATGGTTTAACTCTGTTAGCTGAATGCACAGATCAGAAAGAAGTTTCACCGAATGATTCTGTGTAGTTTATATTTGAAGACATTCCTTTTTCCACTATTACCCTCTTAGCGCTCCGAATCTCCACTTGCATTTTCTACAAAGGAGTGTTTCATAACTGCTCAATCAAAAATATGTTTCATCTCTGTTAAGTGAATTTACAGATCAGAAATAAGTTTCACAGAATGCATCTGTGTAGTTTTTATTTGAAGATATTCTTTTTCCCAATGTAGGCCTCTTAGCGCTTAGCATGTCCAATTGCAGTTTCTACAGAAAGAGTGTTTCAGAACGGCTCAATCAAAAGTAAGGTTCAACTCTGTTAGTTGAATGCACAGAACAGAAAGAATTTTCACAGAATGCTACTGTGTAGTTTATATTTGAATATATTCCTTTTTCCACTATTACACTCTTAGCGCTCCGAATGTCCACTTGCATTTTCTACAGAAAGAGTGTTCAGAACTGCGCAATCAAAAGTATGGTTTAACTCTGATAGCTTAATGAACATATCAGCAATAAGTTTCACACAATGCTTCTGTGTAGTTTTTATTTGAAGATATTATTTTTCCCAATAGAGGCCTCTTAGCGCTCAGAATGTCCAATTGCAGTTTCTACATAAAGAGTGTTTCAGAACGGCTCAATCATAAGTAAGGTTCAACTCTGTTAGTTGAATGCACAGAACAGAAAGTAGTTTCATACAATGCTTCTGTGTAGTTTATATTTGAACATATTCTTTTTTCCACTATTAACCACTTAGCGCTACGAATGTCCAGTTGCATTTTCTACAGACAGAGTGTTTCAAAACTGCTCAATCAAAAGTATGGTTTAACTCTGTTAGCTGAATGCTCAGATCAGAAATAAGTTTCACAGAATCCTTCTGTGTAGTTTATATTTGAATATATTCCTTTTTCCACTACTAATCTCTTAGCGCTCCAAATGTCCAGTTGCATTTTCTACAGAAAGAGTGTTCAGATCTGCTCAATCAAAAGTATGGTTTTACTCTGTTAGTTGAATGCACAGATCAGAAAGAAGTTTCACAGAATGATTCTGTGTAGTTTATATTTGGAGACATTCCTTTTTCCACTATTACCTTCTTAGCGCTCCGAATCTCCACTTGCATTTTCTACAGAAAGAGTGTTTCAGAACGGCTCAATCAAAAGTAAGGTTCAACTCTGTTAGTTGAATGCACAGAACAGAAAGAAGTTTCATAGAATGCTTCCGTGTAGTTTATATTTGAACATATTCTTTTTTCCACTATTCCCCACTTAGCGCTACGAATGTCCAGTTGCATTTTCTACAGACAGAGTGTTTCAAAACTGCTCAATGAAAGTATGGTTTAACTCTGTTAGCTGAATGCTCAGATCAGAAAGAAGTTTCACAGAATGCTTCTGTGTAGTTTATATTTGAATATATTCCTTTTTCCACTACTACGCTCTTAGCGCTCCAAATGTCCAGTTGCATTTTCTACAGAAAGAGTGTTCAGATCTGCTCAATCAAAAGTATGGTTTAACTCTGTTAGCTGAATGCACAGATCAGAAAGAAGTTTCACCGAATGATTCTGTGTTGTTTATATTTGGAGACATTCCTTTTTCCACTATTACCCTCTTAGCGCTCCGAATCTCCACTTGCATTTTCTACAGAAAGAGTGTTTCAGAACGGCTCTATCAAAACTAAGGTTCAACCCTTTTAGTTGAACAAACAGAACAGAAAGAAGTTTCACACAATTCTTCTGTGTAGTTTTTATTTGTAGACATTCTTTTTCCCAATATAGGCCTCTTAGCGCTCAGAATGTCCAATTGCAGTTTCTACATAAAGAGTGTTTCAGAACGGCTCAATCAAAAGTAAGGTTCAACTCTGTTAGTTGAATGCACAGAAGAGAAAGAATTTTCATACAATGCTTCTGTGTAGTTTATATTTGAACATATTCTTTTTTCCACTATTACCCACTTAGCGCTACGAATGTCCAGTTGCATTTTCTACAGACAGAGTGTTTCAAAACTGCTCAATCAAAAGTATGCTTTAACTCTGTTAGCTGAATGCTCAGATCAGAAAGAAGTTTCACAGAATGCTTCTGTGTAGTTTATATTTGAATATATTCCTTTTTCCACTACTACTCTCTTAGCGCTCCAAATGTCCAGTTGCATTTTCTACAGAAAGAGTGTTCAGATCTGCTCAATCAAAAGTATGGTTTAACTCTGTTAGCTGAATGCACAGATCAGAAAGAAGTTTCACAGAATGATCCTGTGTAATTTATATTTGGAGACATTCCTTTTTCCACTATTACCCTCTTAGCGCTCCGAATCTCCACTTGCATTTTCTACAGAAAGAGGGTTTCAGAACGGCTCAATCAACACTAAGGTTCAACTCTTTTAGTTGAACAAACAGAACAGAAAGTAGTTTCACACAATTCTTCTGTGTAGTTTTTATTTGTAGACATTCTTTTTCCCAATATAGGCCTCTTAGCGCTCAGAATGTCCAATTGCAGTTTCTAGAGAAAGAGTGTTTCAGAACGGCTCAATCAAAAGTAAGGTTCAACTCTGTTAGTTGAATGCACAGAACAGAAAGAATTTTCATACAATGCTTCTGTGTAGTTTATATTTGAACATATTCTTTTTTCCACTATTACCCACTTAGCGCTACGAATGTCCAGTTGCATTTTCTACAGAGTGTTTCAAAACTGCTCAATCAAAAGTATGGTTTAACTCTGTTAGCTGAATGCTCAGATCAGAAAGAAGTTTCACAGAATGCTTCTGTGTAGTTTATATTTGAATATATTCCTTTTTCCACTACTACGCTCTTAGCGCTCCAAATGTCCAGTTGCATTTTCTACAGAAAGAGTGTTCAGATCTGCTCAATCAAAAGTATGGTTTAACTCTGTTAGCTGAATGCACAGATCAGAAAGAAGTTTCACCGAATGATTCTGTGTAGTTTATATTTGAAGACATTCCTTTTTCCACTATTACCCTCTTAGCGCTCCGAATCTCCACTTGCATTATCTACAAAGGAGTGTTTCATAACTGCTCAATCAAAAATATGTTTCATCTCTGTTAAGTGAATTTACAGATCAGAAATAAGTTTCACAGAATGCATCTGTGTAGTTTTTATTTGAAGATATTCTTTTTCCCAATGTAGGCCTCTTAGCGCTTAGCATGTCCAATTGCAGTTTCTACAGAAAGAGTGTTTCAGAACGGCTCAATCAAAAGTAAGGTTCAACTCTGTTAGTTGAATGCACAGAACAGAAAGAATTTTCACAGAATGCTACTGTGTAGTTTATATTTGAATATATTCCTTTTTCCACTATTACCCTCTTAGCGCTCGGAATGTCCACTTGCATTTTCTACAGAAAGAGTGTTCAGAACTGCGCAATCAAAAGTATGGTTTAACTCTGTTAGCTTAATGAACATATCAGAAATAAGTTTCACACAATGCTTCTGTGTAGTTTTTATTTGAAGATATTATTTTTCCCAATAGAGGCCTCTTAGCGCTCAGAATGTCCAATTGCAGTTTCTACAGAAAGAGTGTTCCAGAACGGCTCAATCAAAAGTAAGGTTCAACTCTGTTAGTTGAATGCACAGAACAGAAAGAAGTTTCATACAATGCTTCTGTGTAGTTTATATTTGAACATATACTTTTTTCCACTATTACCCACTTAGCGTTACGAATGTCCAGTTGCATTTTCTACAGACAGAGTGTTTCAAAACTGCTCAATCAAAAGTATGGTTTAACTCTGTTAGCTGAATGCTCAGATCAGAAAGAAGTTTCACAGAATGCTTCTGTGTAGTTTATATTTGAATATATTACTTTTTCCACTACTACTCTCTTAGCGCTCCAAATGTCCAGTTGCATTTTCTTCAGAACGAATGTTCAGATCTGCTCAATCAAAAGTATGGTTTAACTCTGTTAGCTGAATGCACAGATCAGAAAGAAGTTTCACAGAATGATTCTGTGTAGTTTATATTTGGAGACATTCCTTTTTCCACTACTAACCTCTTAGCGCTCCGAATCTCCACTTGCATTTTCTACAAAAAGAGTGTTTCATAACTGCTCAATCAAAAATATGTTTTATCTCTGTTAACTGAATTTACAGATCAGAAATAAGTTTCACAGAATGCATCTGTGTAGTTTTTATTTGAAGATATTCTTTTTCCCAATGTAGGCCTCTTAGCGCTTAGCATGTCCAATTGCAGTTTCTACAGAAAGAGTGTTTCAGAACGGCTCAATCAAAAGTAAGGTTCAACTCTGTTAGTTGAATGCACAGAACAGAAAGAATTTTCACAGAATGCTACTGTGTAGTTTATATTTGAATATATTCCTTTTTCCATTATTACCCTCTTAGCGCTCCGAATGTCCACTTGCATTTTCTACAGAAAGAGTGTTCAGAACTGCGCAATCAAAAGTATGGTTTAACTCTGTTAGCTTAATGAACATATCAGAAATAAGTTTCACACAATGCTTCTGTGTAGTTTTTATTTGAAGATATTATTTTTCCCAATAGAGGCCTCTTAGCGCTCAGAATGTCCAATTGCAGTTTCTACATAAAGAGTGTTTCAGAACGGCTCAATCAAAAGTAAGGTTCAACTCTGTTAGTTGAATGCACAGAACAGAAAGTAGTTTCATACAATGCTTCTGTGTAGTTTATATTTGAACATATTCTTTTTTCCACTATTACCCACTTAGCGCTACGAATGTCCAGTTGCATTTTCTACAGACAGAGTGTTTCAAAACTGCTCAATCAAAAGTATGGTTTAACTCTGTTAGCTGAATGCTCAGATCAGAAAGAAGTTTCACAGAATGCTTCTGTGTAGTTTATATTTGAATATATTCCTTTTTCCACTACTACTCTCTTAGCGCTCCAAATGTCCAGTTGCATTTTCTACAGAAAGAGTGTTCAGATCTGCTCAATCAAAAGTATGGTTTAACTCTGTTAGCTGAATGCACAGATCAGAAAGAAGTTTCACCGAATGATTCTGTGTAGTTTATATTTGAAGACATTCCTTTTTCCACTATTACCCTCTTAGCGCTCCGAATCTCCACTTGCATTTTCTACAAAGGAGTGTTTCATAACTGCTCAATCAAAAATATGTTTCATCTCTGTTAAGTGAATTTACAGATCAGAAATAAGTTTCACAGAATGCATCTGTGTAGTTTTTATTTGAAGATATTCTTTTTCCCAATGTAGGCCTCTTAGCGCTTAGCATGTCCAATTGCAGTTTCTACAGAAAGAGTGTTTCAGAACGGCTCAATCAAAAGTAAGGTTCAACTCTGTTAGTTGAATGCACAGAACAGAAAGAATTTTCACAGAATGCTACTGTGTAGTTTATATTTGAATATATTCCTTTTTCCACTATTACACTCTTAGCGCTCCGAATGTCCACTTGCATTTTCTACAGAAAGAGTGTTCAGAACTGCGCAATCAAAAGTATGGTTTAACTCTGATAGCTTAATGAACATATCAGCAATAAGTTTCACACAATGCTTCTGTGTAGTTTTTATTTGAAGATATTATTTTTCCCAATAGAGGCCTCTTAGCGCTCAGAATGTCCAATTGCAGTTTCTACATAAAGAGTGTTTCAGAACGGCTCAATCATAAGTAAGGTTCAACTCTGTTAGTTGAATGCACAGAACAGAAAGTAGTTTCATACAATGCTTCTGTGTAGTTTATATTTGAACATATTCTTTTTTCCACTATTAACCACTTAGCGCTACGAATGTCCAGTTGCATTTTCTACAGACAGAGTGTTTCAAAACTGCTCAATCAAAAGTATGGTTTAACTCTGTTAGCTGAATGCTCAGATCAGAAATAAGTTTCACAGAATGCTTCTGTGTAGTTTATATTTGAATATATTCCTTTTTCCACTACTAATCTCTTAGCGCTCCAAATGTCCAGTTGCATTTTCTACAGAAAGAGTGTTCAGATCTGCTCAATCAAAAGTATGGTTTTACTCTGTTAGTTGAATGCACAGATCAGAAAGAAGTTTCACAGAATGATTCTGTGTAGTTTATATTTGGAGACATTCCTTTTTCCACTATTACCTTCTTAGCGCTCCGAATCTCCACTTGCATTTTCTACAGAAAGAGTGTTTCAGAACGGCTCAATCAAAAGTAAGGTTCAACTCTGTTAGTTGAATGCACAGAACAGAAAGAAGTTTCATAGAATGCTTCCGTGTAGTTTATATTTGAACATATTCTTTTTTCCACTATTCCCCACTTAGCGCTACGAATGTCCAGTTGCATTTTCTACAGACAGAGTGTTTCAAAACTGCTCAATGAAAGTATGGTTTAACTCTGTTAGCTGAATGCTCAGATCAGAAAGAAGTTTCACAGAATGCTTCTGTGTAGTTTATATTTGAATATATTCCTTTTTCCACTACTACGCTCTTAGCGCTCCAAATGTCCAGTTGCATTTTCTACAGAAAGAGTGTTCAGATCTGCTCAATCAAAAGTATGGTTTAACTCTGTTAGCTGAATGCACAGATCAGAAAGAAGTTTCACCGAATGATTCTGTGTTGTTTATATTTGGAGACATTCCTTTTTCCACTATTACCCTCTTAGCGCTCCGAATCTCCACTTGCATTTTCTACAGAAAGAGTGTTTCAGAACGGCTCTATCAAAACTAAGGTTCAACTCTTTTAGTTGAACAAACAGAACAGAAAGAAGTTTCACACAATTCTTCTGTGTAGTTTTTATTTGTAGACATTCTTTTTCCCAATATAGGCCTCTTAGCGCTCAGAATGTCCAATTGCAGTTTCTACATAAAGAGTGTTTCAGAACGGCTCAATCAAAAGTAAGGTTCAACTCTGTTAGTTGAATGCACAGAAGAGAAAGAATTTTCATACAATGCTTCTGTGTAGTTTATATTTGAACATATTCTTTTTTCCACTATTACCCACTTAGCGCTACGAATGTCCAGTTGCATTTTCTACAGACAGAGTGTTTCAAAACTGCTCAATCAAAAGTATGCTTTAACTCTGTTAGCTGAATGCTCAGATCAGAAAGAAGTTTCACAGAATGCTTCTGTGTAGTTTATATTTGAATATATTCCTTTTTCCACTACTACTCTCTTAGCGCTCCAAATGTCCAGTTGCATTTTCTACAGAAAGAGTGTTCAGATCTGCTCAATCAAAAGTATGGTTTAACTCTGTTAGCTGAATGCACAGATCAGAAAGAAGTTTCACAGAATGATCCTGTGTAATTTATATTTGGAGACATTCCTTTTTCCACTATTACCCTCTTAGCGCTCCGAATCTCCACTTGCATTTTCTACAGAAAGAGGGTTTCAGAACGGCTCAATCAACACTAAGGTTCAACTCTTTTAGTTGAACAAACAGAACAGAAAGTAGTTTCACACAATTCTTCTGTGTAGTTTTTATTTGTAGACATTCTTTTT
The DNA here is from genome assembly GCF_028878055.3 of Symphalangus syndactylus. Lineage (NCBI taxonomy): Eukaryota > Metazoa > Chordata > Mammalia > Primates > Hylobatidae > Symphalangus > Symphalangus syndactylus. Next base: position 2,708,983 of record NC_072436.2, read on the forward strand.
CCCAATATAGGCCTCTTAGCGCTCAGAATGTCCAATTGCAGTTTCTAGAGAAAGAGTGTTTCAGAACGGCTCAATCAAAAGTAAGGTTCAACTCTGTTAGTTGAATGCACAGAACAGAAAGAATTTTCATACAATGCTTCTGTGTAGTTTATATTTGAACATATTCTTTTTTCCACTATTACCCACTTAGCGCTACGAATGTCCAGTTGCATTTTCTACAGAGTGTTTCAAAACTGCTCAATCAAAAGTATGGTTTAACTCTGTTAGCTGAATGCTCAGATCAGAAAGAAGTTTCACAGAATGCTTCTGTGTAGTTTATATTTGAATATATTCCTTTTTCCACTACTACGCTCTTAGCGCTCCAAATGTCCAGTTGCATTTTCTACAGAAAGAGTGTTCAGATCTGCTCAATCAAAAGTATGGTTTAACTCTGTTAGCTGAATGCACAGATCAGAAAGAAGTTTCACCGAATGATTCTGTGTAGTTTATATTTGAAGACATTCCTTTTTCCACTATTACCCTCTTAGCGCTCCGAATCTCCACTTGCATTATCTACAAAGGAGTGTTTCATAACTGCTCAATCAAAAATATGTTTCATCTCTGTTAAGTGAATTTACAGATCAGAAATAAGTTTCACAGAATGCATCTGTGTAGTTTTTATTTGAAGATATTCTTTTTCCCAATGTAGGCCTCTTAGCGCTTAGCATGTCCAATTGCAGTTTCTACAGAAAGAGTGTTTCAGAACGGCTCAATCAAAAGTAAGGTTCAACTCTGTTAGTTGAATGCACAGAACAGAAAGAATTTTCACAGAATGCTACTGTGTAGTTTATATTTGAATATATTCCTTTTTCCACTATTACACTCTTAGCGCTCCGAATGTCCACTTGCATTTTCTACAGAAAGAGTGTTCAGAACTGCGCAATCAAAAGTATGGTTTAACTCTGTTAGCTTAATGAACATATCAGAAATAAGTTTCACACAATGCTTCTGTGTAGTTTTTATTTGAAGATATTATTTTTCCCAATAGAGGCCTCTTAGCGCTCAGAATGTCCAATTGCAGTTTCTACATAAAGAGTGTTTCAGAACGGCTCAATCAAAAGTAAGGTTCAACTCTGTTAGTTGAATGCACAGAACAGAAAGTAGTTTCATACAATGCTTCTGTGTAGTTTATATTTGAACATATACTTTTTTCCACTATTACCCACTTAGCGCTACGAATGTCCAGTTGCATTTTCTACAGACAGAGTGTTTCAAAACTGCTCAATCAAAAGTATGGTTTAACTCTGTTAGCTGAATGCTCAGATCAGAAATAAGTTTCACAGAATGCTTCTGTGTAGTTTATATTTGAATATATTCCTTTTTCCACTACTAATCTCTTAGCGCTCCAAATGTCCAGTTGCATTTTCTACAGAAAGAGTGTTCAGATCTGCTCAATCAAAAGTATGGTTTTACTCTGTTAGCTGAATGCACAGATCAGAAAGAAGTTTCACAGAATGCTTCTGTGTAGTTTATATTTGAATATATTCCTTTTTCCACTACTACGCTCTTAGCGCTCCAAATGTCCAGTTGCATTTTCTACAGAAAGAGTGTTCAGATCTGCTCAATCAAAAGTATGGTTTAACTCTGTTAGCTGAATGCACAGATCAGAAAGAAGTTTCACCGAATGATTCTGTGTAGTTTATATTTGAAGACATTCCTTTTTCCACTATTACCCTCTTAGCGCTCCGAATCTCCACTTGCATTTTCTACAAAGGAGTGTTTCATAACTGCTCAATCAAAAATATGTTTTATCTCTGTTAACTGAATTTACAGATCAGAAATAAGTTTCACAGAATGCATCTGTGTAGTTTTTATTTGAAGATATTCTTTTTCCCAATGTAGGCCTCTTAGCGCTTAGCATGTCCAATTGCAGTTTCTACAGAAAGAGTGTTTCAGAATGGCTCAATCAAAAGTAAGGTTCAACTCTGTTAGTTGAATGCACAGAACAGAAAGAATTTTCACAGAATGCTACTGTGTAGTTTATATTTGAATATATTCCTTTTTCCACTATTACACTCTTAGCGCTCGGAATGTCCACTTGCATTTTCTACAGAAAGAGTGTTCAGAACTGCGCAATCAAAAGTATGGTTTAACTCTGTTAGCTTAATGAACATATCAGAAATAAGTTTCACACAATGCTTCTGTGTAGTTTTTATTTGAAGATATTATTTTTCCCAATAGAGGCCTCTTAGCGCTCAGAATGTCCAATTGCAGTTTCTACAGAAAGAGTGTTTCAGAACGGCTCAATCAAAAGTAAGGTTCAACTCTGTTAGTTGAATGCACAGAACAGAAAGAAGTTTCATACAATGCTTCTGTGTAGTTTATATTTGAACATATACTTTTTTCCACTATTACCCACTTAGCGTTACGAATGTCCAGTTGCATTTTCTACAGACAGAGTGTTTCAAAACTGCTCAATCAAAAGTATGGTTTAACTCTGTTAGCTGAATGCTCAGATCAGAAAGAAGTTTCACAGAATGCTTCTGTTTAGTTTATATTTGAATATATTACTTTTTCCACTACTACTCTCTTAGCGCTCCAAATATCCAGTTGCATTTTCTTCAGAACGAATGTTCAGATCTGCTCAATCAAAAGTATGGTTTAACTCTGTTAGCTGAATGCACAGATCAGAAAGAAGTTTCACAGAATGATTCTGTGTAGTTTATATTTGGAGACATTCCTTTTTCCACTACTAACCCCTTAGCGCTCCGAATCTCCACTTGCATTTTCTACAAAAAGAGTGTTTCATAACTGCTCAATCAAAAATATGTTTTATCTCTGTTAACTGAATTTACAGATCAGAAATAAGTTTCACAGAATGCATCTGTGTAGTTTTTATTTGAAGATATTCTTTTTCCCAATGTAGGCCTCTTAGCGCTTAGCATGTCCAATTGCAGTTTCTACAGAAAGAGTGTTTCAGAACGGCTCAATCAAAAGTAAGGTTCAACTCTGTTAGTTGAATGCACAGAACAGAAAAAATTTTCACAGAATGCTACTGTGTAGTTTATATTTGAATATATTCCTTTTTCCACTATTACCCTCTTAGCGCTCCGAATGTCCACTTGCATTTTCTACAGAAAGAGTGTTCAGAACTGCGCAATCAAAAGTATGGTTTAACTCTGTTAGCTTAATGAACATATGAGAAATAAGTTTCACACAATGCTTCTGTGTAGTTTTTATTTGAAGATATTATTTTTCCCAATAGAGGCCTCTTAGCGCTCAGAATGTCCAATTGCAGTTTCTACATAAAGAGTGTTTCAGAACGGCTCAATCAAAATAAGGTTCAACTCTGTTAGTTGAATGCACAGAACAGAAAGTAGTTTCATACAATGCTTCTGTGTAGTTTATATTTGAACATATTCTTTTTTCCACTAATACCCACTTAGCGCTACGAATGTCCAGTTGCATTTTCTACAGACAGAGTGTTTCAAAACTGCTCAATCAAAAGTATGGTTTAACTCTGTTAGCTGAATGCTCAGATCAGAAAGAAGTTTCACAGAATGCTTCTGTGTAGTTTATATTTGAATATATTCCTTTTTCCACTACTACTCTCTTAGCGCTCCAAATGTCCAGTTGCATTTTCTACAGAAAGAGTGTTCAGATCTGCTCAATCAAAAGTATGGTTTAACTCTGTTAGCTGAATGCACAGATCAGAAAGAAGTTTCACAGAATGATCCTGTGTAGTTTATATTTGGAGACATTCCTTTTTCCACTATTACCCTCTTAGCGCTCCGAATCTCCACTTGCATTTTCTACAGAAAGAGTGTTTCAGAACGGCTCAATCAACACTAAGGTTCAACTCTTTTAGTTGAACAAACAGAACAGAAAGAAGTTTCACACAATTCTTCTATGTAGTTTCTATTTGTAGACATTCTTTTTCCCAATATAGGCCTCTTAGCGCTCAGAATGTCCAATTGCAGTTTCTAGAGAAAGAGTGTTTCAGAACGGCTCAATCAAAAGTAAGGTTCAACTCTGTTAGTTGAATGCACAGAACAGAAAGAAGTTTCATACAATGCTTCTGTGTAGTTTATATTTGAACATATTCTTTTTTCCACTATTACCCACTTAGCGCTACGAATGTCCAGTTGCATTTTCTACAGACAGAGTGTTTCAAAACTGCTCAATCAAAAGTATGGTTTAACTCTGTTAGCTGAATGCTCAGATCAGAAAGAAGTTTCACAGAATGCTTCTGTGTAGTTTATATTTGAATATATTCCTTTTTCCACTACTACGCTCTTAGCGCTCCAAATGTCCAGTTGCATTTTCTACAGAAAGAGTGTTCAGATCTGCTCAATCAAAAGTATGGTTTAACTCTGTTAGCTGAATGCACAGATCAGAAAGAAGTTTCACCGAATGATTCTGTGTAGTTTATATTTGAAGACATTCCTTTTTCCACTATTACACTCTTAGCGCTCCGAATCTCCACTTGCATTTTCTACAAAGGAGTGTTTCATAACTGCTCAATCAAAAATATGTTTTATCTCTGTTAACTGAATTTACAGATCAGAAATAAGTTTCACAGAATGCATCTGTGTAGTTTTTATTTGAAGATATTCTTTTTCCCAATGTAGGCCTCTTAGCGCTTAGCATGTCCAATTGCAGTTTCTACAGAAAGAGTGTTTCAGAATGGCTCAATCAAAAGTAAGGTTCAACTCTGTTAGTTGAATGCACAGAACAGAAAGAATTTTCACAGAATGCTACTGTGTAGTTTATATTTGAATATATTCCTTTTTCCACTATTACCCTCTTAGCGCTCGGAATGTCCACTTGCATTTTCTACAGAAAGAGTGTTCAGAACTGCGCAATCAAAAGTATGGTTTAACTCTGTTAGCTTAATGAACATATCAGAAATAAGTTTCACACAATGCTTCTGTGTAGTTTTTATTTGAAGATATTATTTTTCCCAATAGAGGCCTCTTAGCGCTCAGAATGTCCAATTGCAGTTTCTACAGAAAGAGTGTTTCAGAACGGCTCAATCAAAAGTAAGGTTCAACTCTGTTAGTTGAATGCACAGAACAGAAAGAAGTTTCATACAATGCTTCTGTGTAGTTTATATTTGAACATATACTTTTTTCCACTATTACCCACTTAGCGTTACGAATGTCCAGTTGCATTTTCTACAGACAGAGTGTTTCAAAACTGCTCAATCAAAAGTATGGTTTAACTCTGTTAGCTGAATGCTCAGATCAGAAAGAAGTTTCACAGAATGCTTCTGTGTAGTTTATATTTGAATATATTACTTTTTCCACTACTACTCTCTTAGCGCTCCAAATGTCCAGTTGCATTTTCTTCAGAACGAATGTTCAGATCTGCTCAATCAAAAGTATGGTTTAACTCTGTTAGCTGAATGCACAGATCAGAAAGAAGTTTCACAGAATGATTCTGTGTAGTTTATATTTGGAGACATTCCTTTTTCCACTACTAACCTCTTAGCGCTCCGAATCTCCACTTGCATTTTCTACAAAAAGAGTGTTTCATAACTGCTCAATCAAAAATATGTTTTATCTCTGTTAACTGAATTTACAGATCAGAAATAAGTTTCACAGAATGCATCTGTGTAGTTTTTATTTGAAGATATTCTTTTTCCCAATGTAGGCCTCTTAGCGCTTAGCATGTCCAATTGCAGTTTCTACAGAAAGAGTGTTTCAGAACGGCTCAATCAAAAGTAAGGTTCAACTCTGTTAGTTGAATGCACAGAACAGAAAGAATTTTCACAGAATGCTACTGTGTAGTTTATATTTGAATATATTCCTTTTTCCATTATTACCCTCTTAGCGCTCCGAATGTCCACTTGCATTTTCTACAGAAAGAGTGTTCAGAACTGCGCAATCAAAAGTATGGTTTAACTCTGTTAGCTTAATGAACATATCAGAAATAAGTTTCACACAATGCTTCTGTGTAGTTTTTATTTGAAGATATTATTTTTCCCAATAGAGGCCTCTTAGCGCTCAGAATGTCCAATTGCAGTTTCTACATAAAGAGTGTTTCAGAACGGCTCAATCAAAAGTAAGGTTCAACTCTGTTAGTTGAATGCACAGAACAGAAAGTAGTTTCATACAATGCTTCTGTGTAGTTTATATTTGAACATATTCTTTTTTCCACTATTACCCACTTAGCGCTACGAATGTCCAGTTGCATTTTCTACAGACAGAGTGTTTCAAAACTGCTCAATCAAAAGTATGGTTTAACTCTGTTAGCTGAATGCTCAGATCAGAAAGAAGTTTCACAGAATGCTTCTGTGTAGTTTATATTTGAATATATTCCTTTTTCCACTACTACTCTCTTAGCGCTCCAAATGTCCAGTTGCATTTTCTACAGAAAGAGTGTTCAGATCTGCTCAATCAAAAGTATGGTTTAACTCTGTTAGCTGAATGCACAGATCAGAAAGAAGTTTCACCGAATGATTCTGTGTAGTTTATATTTGAAGACATTCCTTTTTCCACTATTACCCTCTTAGCGCTCCGAATCTCCACTTGCATTTTCTACAAAGGAGTGTTTCATAACTGCTCAATCAAAAATATGTTTCATCTCTGTTAAGTGAATTTACAGATCAGAAATAAGTTTCACAGAATGCATCTGTGTAGTTTTTATTTGAAGATATTCTTTTTCCCAATGTAGGCCTCTTAGCGCTTAGCATGTCCAATTGCAGTTTCTACAGAAAGAGTGTTTCAGAACGGCTCAATCAAAAGTAAGGTTCAACTCTGTTAGTTGAATGCACAGAACAGAAAGAATTTTCACAGAATGCTACTGTGTAGTTTATATTTGAATATATTCCTTTTTCCACTATTACACTCTTAGCGCTCCGAATGTCCACTTGCATTTTCTACAGAAAGAGTGTTCAGAACTGCGCAATCAAAAGTATGGTTTAACTCTGATAGCTTAATGAACATATCAGCAATAAGTTTCACACAATGCTTCTGTGTAGTTTTTATTTGAAGATATTATTTTTCCCAATAGAGGCCTCTTAGCGCTCAGAATGTCCAATTGCAGTTTCTACATAAAGAGTGTTTCAGAACGGCTCAATCATAAGTAAGGTTCAACTCTGTTAGTTGAATGCACAGAACAGAAAGTAGTTTCATACAATGCTTCTGTGTAGTTTATATTTGAACATATTCTTTTTTCCACTATTAACCACTTAGCGCTACGAATGTCCAGTTGCATTTTCTACAGACAGAGTGTTTCAAAACTGCTCAATCAAAAGTATGGTTTAACTCTGTTAGCTGAATGCTCAGATCAGAAATAAGTTTCACAGAATGCTTCTGTGTAGTTTATATTTGAATATATTCCTTTTTCCACTACTAATCTCTTAGCGCTCCAAATGTCCAGTTGCATTTTCTACAGAAAGAGTGTTCAGATCTGCTCAATCAAAAGTATGGTTTTACTCTGTTAGTTGAATGCACAGATCAGAAAGAAGTTTCACAGAATGATTCTGTGTAGTTTATATTTGGAGACATTCCTTTTTCCACTATTACCTTCTTAGCGCTCCGAATCTCCACTTGCATTTTCTACAGAAAGAGTGTTTCAGAACGGCTCAATCAAAAGTAAGGTTCAACTCTGTTAGTTGAATGCACAGAACAGAAAGAAGTTTCATAGAATGCTTCCGTGTAGTTTATATTTGAACATATTCTTTTTTCCACTATTCCCCACTTAGCGCTACGAATGTCCAGTTGCATTTTCTACAGACAGAGTGTTTCAAAACTGCTCAATGAAAGTATGGTTTAACTCTGTTAGCTGAATGCTCAGATCAGAAAGAAGTTTCACAGAATGCTTCTGTGTAGTTTATATTTGAATATATTCCTTTTTCCACTACTACGCTCTTAGCGCTCCAAATGTCCAGTTGCATTTTCTACAGAAAGAGTGTTCAGATCTGCTCAATCAAAAGTATGGTTTAACTCTGTTAGCTGAATGCACAGATCAGAAAGAAGTTTCACCGAATGATTCTGTGTTGTTTATATTTGGAGACATTCCTTTTTCCACTATTACCCTCTTAGCGCTCCGAATCTCCACTTGCATTTTCTACAGAAAGAGTGTTTCAGAACGGCTCTATCAAAACTAAGGTTCAACTCTTTTAGTTGAACAAACAGAACAGAAAGAAGTTTCACACAATTCTTCTGTGTAGTTTTTATTTGTAGACATTCTTTTTCCCAATATAGGCCTCTTAGCGCTCAGAATGTCCAATTGCAGTTTCTACATAAAGAGTGTTTCAGAACGGCTCAATCAAAAGTAAGGTTCAACTCTGTTAGTTGAATGCACAGAAGAGAAAGAATTTTCATACAATGCTTCTGTGTAGTTTATATTTGAACATATTCTTTTTTCCACTATTACCCACTTAGCGCTACGAATGTCCAGTTGCATTTTCTACAGACAGAGTGTTTCAAAACTGCTCAATCAAAAGTATGCTTTAACTCTGTTAGCTGAATGCTCAGATCAGAAAGAAGTTTCACAGAATGCTTCTGTGTAGTTTATATTTGAATATATTACTTTTTCCACTACTACTCTCTTAGCGCTCCAAATGTCCAGTTGCATTTTCTACAGAAAGAGTGTTCAGATCTGCTCAATCAAAAGTATGGTTTAACTCTGTTAGCTGAATGCACAGATCAGAAAGAAGTTTCACAGAATGATCCTGTGTAATTTATATTTGGAGACATTCCTTTTTCCACTATTACCCTCTTAGCGCTCCGAATCTCCACTTGCATTTTCTACAGAAAGAGGGTTTCAGAACGGCTCAATCAACACTAAGGTTCAACTCTTTTAGTTGAACAAACAGAACAGAAAGTAGTTTCACACAATTCTTCTGTGTAGTTTTTATTTGTAGACATTCTTTTTCCCAATATAGGCCTCTTAGCGCTCAGAATGTCCAATTGCAGTTTCTAGAGAAAGAGTGTTTCAGAACGGCTCAATCAAAAGTAAGGTTCAACTCTGTTAGTTGAATGCACAGAACAGAAAGAATTTTCATACAATGCTTCTGTGTAGTTTATATTTGAACATATTCTTTTTTCCACTATTACCCACTTAGCGCTACGAATGTCCAGTTGCATTTTCTACAGAGTGTTTCAAAACTGCTCAATCAAAAGTATGGTTTAACTCTGTTAGCTGAATGCTCAGATCAGAAAGAAGTTTCACAGAATGCTTCTGTGTAGTTTATATTTGAATATATTCCTTTTTCCACTACTACGCTCTTAGCGCTCCAAATGTCCAGTTGCATTTTCTACAGAAAGAGTGTTCAGATCTGCTCAATCAAAAGTATGGTTTAACTCTGTTAGCTGAATGCACAGATCAGAAAGAAGTTTCACCGAATGATTCTGTGTAGTTTATATTTGAAGACATTCCTTTTTCCACTATTACCCTCTTAGCGCTCCGAATCTCCACTTGCATTATCTACAAAGGAGTGTTTCATAACTGCTCAATCAAAAATATGTTTCATCTCTGTTAAGTGAATTTACAGATCAGAAATAAGTTTCACAGAATGCATCTGTGTAGTTTTTATTTGAAGATATTCTTTTTCCCAATGTAGGCCTCTTAGCGCTTAGCATGTCCAATTGCAGTTTCTACAGAAAGAGTGTTTCAGAACGGCTCAATCAAAAGTAAGGTTCAACTCTGTTAGTTGAATGCACAGAACAGAAAGAATTTTCACAGAATGCTACTGTGTAGTTTATATTTGAATATATTCCTTTTTCCACTATTACACTCTTAGCGCTCCGAATGTCCACTTGCATTTTCTACAGAAAGAGTGTTCAGAACTGCGCAATCAAAAGTATGGTTTAACTCTGTTAGCTTAATGAACATATCAGAAATAAGTTTCACACAATGCTTCTGTGTAGTTTTTATTTGAAGATATTATTTTTCCCAATAGAGGCCTCTTAGCGCTCAGAATGTCCAATTGCAGTTTCTACATAAAGAGTGTTTCAGAACGGCTCAATCAAAAGTAAGGTTCAACTCTGTTAGTTGAATGCACAGAACAGAAAGTAGTTTCATACAATGCTTCTGTGTAGTTTATATTTGAACATATACTTTTTTCCACTATTACCCACTTAGCGCTACGAATGTCCAGTTGCATTTTCTACAGACAGAGTGATTCAAAACTGCTCAATCAAAAGTATGGTTTAACTCTGTTAGCTGAATGCTCAGATCAGAAATAAGTTTCACAGAATGCTTCTGTGTAGTTTATATTTGAATATATTCCTTTTTCCACTACTAATCTCTTAGCGCTCCAAATGTCCAGTTGCATTTTCTACAGAAAGAGTGTTCAGATCTGCTCAATCAAAAGTATGGTTTTACTCTGTTAGCTGAATGCACAGATCAGAAAGAAGTTTCACAGAATGATTCTGTGTAGTTTATATTTGGAGACATTCCTTTTTCCACTATTACCCTCTTAGCGCTCCGAATCTCCACTTGCATTTTCTACAGAAAGAGTGTTTCAGAACGGCTCAATCAAAAGTAAGGTTCAACTCTGTTAGTTGAATGCACAGAACAGAAAGAAGTTTCATAGAATGCTTCTGTGTAGTTTATATTTGAACATATTCTTTTTTCCACTATTCCCCACTTAGCGCTACGAATGTCCAGTTGCATTTTCTACAGACAGAGTGTTTCAAAACTGCTCAATGAAAGTATGGTTTAACTCTGTTAGCTGAATGCTCAGATCAGAAAGAAGTTTCACAGAATGCTTCTGTGTAGTTTATATTTGAATATATTCCTTTTTCCACTACTACGCTCTTAGCGCTCCAAATGTCCAGTTGCATTTTCTACAGAAAGAGTGTTCAGATCTGCTCAATCAAAAGTATGGTTTAACTCTGTTAGCTGAATGCACAGAACAGAAAGAAGTTTCACAGAATGATCCTGTGTAGTTTATATTTGGAGACATTCCTTTTTCCACTATTACCCTCTTAGCACTCCGAATCTCCACTTGCATTTTCTACAGAAAGAGTGTTTCAGAACGGCTCAATCAAAACTAAGGTTCAAATTGTTAGTTGAACGAACAGAACAGAAAGAAGTTTCACACAATTCTTCTGTGTAGTTTTTATTTATAGACATTCTTTTTCCCAATATATGCCTCTTAGCGCTCAGAATGTCCAATTGCAGTTTCTACAGAAAGAGTGTTTCAGAACGGCTCAATCAAAAGTAAGGTTCAACTCTGTTAGTTGAATGCACAGAACAGAAAGAAGTTTCATACAATGCTTCTGTGTAGTTTATATTTGAACATATTCTTTTTTCCACTATTACCCACTTAGCGCTACGAATGTCCAGTTGCATTTTCTACAGACAGAGTGTTTCAAAACTGCTCAATCAAAATTATGGTTTAACTCTGTTAGCTGAATGCTCAGATCAGAAAGAAGTTTCACAGAATGCTTCTGTGTAGTTTATATTTGAATATATTCCTTTTTCCACTACTACTCTCTTAGCGCTCCAAATGTCCAGTTGCAATTTCTACAGAAAGAGTGTTCAGATCTGCTCAATCAAAAGTATGGTTTAACTCTGTTAGCTGAATGCACAGATCAGAAAGAAGTTTCACCGAATGATTCTGTATAGTTTATATTTGGAGACATTCCTTTTTCCACTATTACCCTCTTAGCGCTCCGAATCTCCACTTGCATTTTCTACAGAAAGAGTGTTTCAGAACGGCTCTATCAAAACTAAGGTTCAACTCTTTTAGTTGAACAAACAGAATAGAAAGAGGTTTCACACAATTCTTCTGTGTAGTTTTTATTTGTAGACATTCTTTTTCCCAATATAGGCCTCTTAGCGCTCAGAATGTCCAATTGCAGTTTCTAGAGAAAGAGTGTTTCAGAACGGCTCAATCAAAAGTAAGGTTCAACTCTGTTAGTTGAATGCACAGAACAGAAAGAATTTTCATACAATGCTTCTCTGTAGTTTATATTTGAACATATTCTTTTTTCCACTATTACCCACTTAGCGCTACGAATGTCCAGTTGCATTTTCTACAGACAGAGTGTTTCAAAACTGCTCAATCAAAAGTATGGTTTAACTCTGTTAGCTGAATGCTCAGATCAGAAAGAAGTTTCACAGAATGCTTCTGTGTAGTTTATATTTGAATATATTCCTTTTTCCACTACTACTCTCTTAGCGCTCCAAATGTCCAGTTGCATTTTCTACAGAAATAGTGTTCAGATCTGCTCAATCAAAAGTATGGTTTAACTCTGTTAGCTGAATGCACAGATCAGAAAGAAGTTTCACAGAATGATCCTGTGTAGTTTATATATGGAGATATTCCTTTTTCCACTATTACCCTCTTAGCGCTCCGAATCTCCACTTGCATTTTCTACAGAAAGAGTGTTTCAGAACGGCTCAATCAACACTAAGGTTCAACACTTTTAGTTGAACAAGCAGAACAGAAAGAAGTTTCACACAATTCTTCTGTGTAGTTTTTATTTGTAGACATTCTTTTTCCCAATATATGCCTCTTAGCGCTCAGAATGTCCAATTGCAGTTTCTACAGAAAGAGTGTTTCAGAACGGCTCAATCAAAAGTAAGGTTCAACTCTGTTAGTTGAATGCACAGAACAGAAAGAAGTTTCATACAATGCTTCTGTGTAGTTTATATTTGAACATATTCTTTTTTCCACTATTACCCACTTAGCGCTACGAATGTCCAGTTGCATTTTCTACAGACAGAGTGTTTCAAAACTGCTCAATCAAATGTATGGTTTAACTCTGTTAGCTGAATGCTCAGATCAGAAAGAAGTTTCACAGAATGCTTCTGTGTAGTTTATATTTGAATATATTCCTTTTTCCACTACTACGCTCTTAGCGCTCCAAATGTCCAGTTGCATTTTCTACAGAAAGAGTGTTCAGATCTGCTCAATCAAAAGTATGGTTTAACTCTGTTAGCTGAATGCACAGATCAGAAAGAAGTTTCACCGAATGATTCTGTGTAGTTTATATTTGAAGACATTCCTTTTTCCACTATTACCCTCTTAGCGCTCCGAATCTCCACTTGCATTTTCTACAAAGGAGTGTTTCATAACTGCTCAATCAAAAATATGTTTCATCTCTGTTAAGTGAATTTACAGATCAGAAATAAGTTTCACAGAATGCATCTGTGTAGTTTTTATTTGAAGATATTCTTTTTCCCAATGTAGGCCTCTTAGCGCTTAGCATGTCCAATTGCAGTTTCTACAGAAAGAGTGTTTCAGAACGGCTCAATCAAATGTAAGGTTCAACTCTGTTAGTTGAATGCACAGAACAGAAAGAATTTTCACAGAATGCTACTGTGTAGTTTATATTTGAATATATTCCTTTTTCCACTATTACACTCTTAGCGCTCCGAATGTCCACTTGCATTTTCTACAGAAAGAGTGTTCAGAACTGCGCAATCAAAAGTATGGTTTAACTCTGTTAGCTTAATGAACATATCAGAAATAAGTTTCACACAATGCTTCTGTGTAGTTTTTATTTGAAGATATTATTTTTCCCAATAGAGGCCTCCTAGCGCTCAGAATGTCCAATTGCAGTTTCTACATAAAGAGTGTTTCAGAACGGCTCAATCAAAAGTAAGGTTCAACTCTGTTAGTTGAATGCACAGAACAGAAAGTAGTTTCATACAATGCTTCTGTGTAGTTTATATTTGAACATATACTTTTTTCCACTATTACCCACTTAGCGCTACGAATGTCCAGTTGCATTTTCTACAGACAGAGTGTTTCAAAACTGCTCAATCAAAAGTATGGTTTAACTCTGTTAGCTGAATGCTCAGATCAGAAATAAGTTTCACAGAATGCTTCTGTGTAGTTTATATTTGAATATATTCCTTTTTCCACTACTAATCTCTTAGCGCTCCAAATGTCCAGTTGCATTTTCTACAGAAAGAGTGTTCAGATCTGCTCAATCAAAAGTATGGTTTTACTCTGTTAGCTGAATGCACAGATCAGAAAGAAGTTTCACAGAATGATTCTGTGTAGTTTATATTTGGAGACATTCCTTTTTCCACTATTACCCTCTTAGCGCTCCGAATGTCCACTTGCATTTTCTACAGAAAGAGTGTTTCAGAACGGCTCAATCAAAAGTAAGGTTCAACTCTGTTAGTTGAATGCACAGAACAGAAAGAAGTTTCATAGAATGCTTCTCTGTAGTTTATATTTGAACATATTCTTTTTTCCACTATTCCCCACTTAGCGCTACGAATGTCCAGTTGCATTTTCTACAGACAGAGTGTTTCAAAACTGCTCAATGAAAGTATGGTTTAACTCTGTTAGCTGAATGCTCAGATCAGAAAGAAGTTTCACAGAATGCTTCTGTGTAGTTTATATTTGAATATATTCCTTTTTCCACTACTACGCTCTTAGCGCTCCAAATGTCCAGTTGCATTTTCTACAGAAAGAGTGTTCAGATCTGCTCAATCAAAAGTATGGTTTAACTCTGTTAGCTGAATGCACAGATCAGAAAGAAGTTTCACAGAATGATCCTGTGTAGTTTATATTTGGAGACATTCCTTTTTCCACTATTACCCTCTTAGCGCTCCGAATCTCCACTTGCATTTTCTACAGAAAGAGTGTTTCAGAACGGCTCAATCAAAACTAAGGTTCAAATTTTTAGTTGAACGAACAGAACAGAAAGAAGTTTCACACAATTCTTCTGTGTAGTTTTTATTTGTAGACATTCTTTTTCCCAATATATGCCTCTTAGCGCTCAGAATGTCCAATTGCAGTTTCTACAGAAAGAGTGTTTCAGAACGGCTCAATCAAAAGTAAGGTTCAACTCTGTTAGTTGAATGCACAGAACAGAAAGAAGATTCATACAATGCTTCTGTGTAGTTTATATTTGAACATATTCTTTTTTCCACTATTACCCACTTAGCTCTACGAATGTCCAGTTGCATTTTCTACAGACAGAGTGTTTCAAAACTGCTCAATCAAAAGTATGGTTTAACTCTGTTAGCTGAATGCTCAGATCAGAAAGAAGTTTCACAGAATGCTTCTGTGTAGTTTATATTTGAATATATTCCTTTTTCCACTACTACTCTCTTAGCGCTCCAAATGTCCAGTTGCATTTTCTACAGAAAGAGTGTTCAGATCTGCTCAATCAAAAGTATGGTTTAACTCTGTTAGCTGAATGCACAGATCAGAAAGAAGTTTCACCGAATGATTCTGTGTAGTTTATATTTGGAGACATTCCTTTTTCCACTATTACCCTCTTAGCGCTCCGAATCTCCACTTGCATTTTCTACAGAAAGAGTGTTTCAGAACGGCTCTATCAAAACTAAGGTTCAACTCTTTTAGTTGAACAAACAGAACAGAAGGAAGTTTCACACAATTCTTCTGTGTAGTTTTTATTTGTAGACATTCTTTTTCCCAATATAGGCCTCTTAGCGCTCAGAATGTCCAATTGCAGTTTCTAGAGAAAGAGTGTTTCAGAACGGCTCAATCAAAAGTAAGGTTCAACTCTGTTAGTTGAATGCACAGAACAGAAAGAATTTTCATACAATGCTTCTCTGTAGTTTATATTTGAACATATTCTTTTTTCCACTATTACCCACTTAGCGCTACGAATGTCCAGTTGCATTTTCTACAGACAGAGTGTTTCAAAACTGCTCAATCAAAAGTATGGTTTAACTCTGTTAGCTGAATGCTCAGATCAGAAAGAAGTTTCACAGAATGCTTCTGTGTAGTTTATATTTGAATATATTCCTTTTTCCACTACTACTCTCTTAGCGCTCCAAATGTCCAGTTGCATTTTCTACAGAAAGAGTGTTCAGATCTGCTCAATCAAAAGTATGGTTTAACTCTGTTAGCTGAATGCACAGATCAGAAAGAAGTTTCACAGAATGATCCTGTGTAGTTTATATTTGGAGACATTCCTTTTTCCACTATTACCCTCTTAGCGCTCCGAATCTCCACTTGCATTTTCTACAGAAAGAGTGTTTCAGAACGGCTCAATCAACACTAAGGTTCAACACTTTTAGTTGAACAAACAGAACAGAAAGAAGTTTCACACAATTCTTCTGTGTAGTTTTTATTTGTAGACATTCTTTTTCCCAATATAGGCCTCTTAGCGCTCAGAATGTCCAATTGCAGTTTCTAGAGAAAGAGTGTTTCAGAACGGCTCAATCAAAAGTAAGGTTCAACTCTGTTAGTTGAATGCACAGAACAGAAAGAAGTTTCATACAATGCTTCTGTGTAGTTTATATTTGAACATATTCTTTTTTCCACTATTACCCACTTAGCGCTACGAATGTCCAGTTGCATTTTCCACAGACAGAGTGTTTCAAAACTGCTCAATCAAATGTATGGTTTAACTCTGTTAGCTGAATGCTCAGATCAGAAAGAAGTTTCACAGAATGCTTCTGTGTAGTTTATATTTGAATATATTCCTTTTTCCACTACTACGCTCTTAGCGCTCCAAATGTCCAGTTGCATTTTCTACAGAAAGAGTGTTCAGATCTGCTCAATCAAAAGTATGGTTTAACTCTGTTAGCTGAATGCACAGATCAGAAAGAAGTTTCACCGAATGATTCTGTGTAGTTTATATTTGAAGACATTCCTTTTTCCACTATTACCCTCTTAGCGCTCCGAATCTCCACTTGCATTTTCTACAAAGGAGTGTTTCATAACTGCTCAATCAAAAATATGTTTCATCTCTGTTAAGTGAATTTACAGATCAGAAATAAGTTTCACAGAATGCATCTGTGTAGTTTTTATTTGAAGATATTCTTTTTCCCAATGTAGGCCACTTAGCGCTTAGCATGTCCAATTGCAGTTTCTACAGAAAGAGTGTTTCAGAACGGCTCAATCAAAAGTAAGGTTCAACTCTGTTAGTTGAATGCACAGAACAGAAAGAATTTTCACAGAATGCTACTGTGTAGTTTATATTTGAATATATTCCTTTTTCCACTATTACACTCTTAGCGCTCCGAATGTCCACTTGCATTTTCTACAAAAAGAGTGTTCAGAACTGCGCAATCAAAAGTATGGTTTAACTCTGTTAGCTTAATGAACATATCAGAAATAAGTTTCACACAATGCTTCTGTGTAATTTTTATTTGAAGATATTATTTTTCCCAATAGAGGCCTCTTAGCGCTCAGAATGTCCAATTGCAGTTTCTACATAAAGAGTGTTTCAGAACGGCTCAATCAAAAGTAAGGTTCAACTCTGTTAGTTGAATGCACAGAACAGAAAGTAGTTTCATACAATGCTTCTGTGTAGTTTATATTTGAACATATACTTTTTTCCACTATTACCCACTTAGCGCTACGAATGTCCAGTTGCATTTTCTACAGACAGAGTGTTTCAAAACTGCTCAATCAAAAGTATGGTTTAACTCTGTTAGCTGAATGCTCAGATCAGAAATAAGTTTCACAGAATGCTTCTGTGTAGTTTATATTTGAATATATTCCTTTTTCCACTACTAATCTCTTAGCGCTCCAAATGTCCAGTTGCATTTTCTACAGAAAGAGTGTTCAGATCTGCTCAATCAAAAGTATGGTTTAACTCTGATAGCTGAATGCACAGATCAGAAAGAAGTTTCACAGAATGATTCTGTGTAGTTTATATTTGGAGACATTCCTTTTTCCACTATTACCCTCTTAGCGCTCCGAATCTCCACTTGCATTTTCTACAGAAAGAGTGTTTCAGAACGGCTCAATCAAAAGTAAGGTTCAACTCTGTTAGTTGAATGCACAGAACAGAAAGAAGTTTCATAGAATGCTTCTGTGTAGTTTATATTTGAACATATTCTTTTTTCCACTATTCCCCACTTAGCGCTACGAATGTCCAGTTGCATTTTCTACAGACAGAGTGTTTCAAAACTGCTCAATGAAAGTATGGTTTAATTCTGTTAGCTGAATGCTCAGATCAGAAAGAAGTTTCACAGAATGCTTCTGTGTAGTTTATATTTGAATATATTCCTTTTTCCACTACTACTCTCTTAGCGCTCCAAATGTCCAGTTGCATTTTCTACAGAAAGAGTGTTCAGATCTGCTCAATCAAAAGTATGGTTTAACTCTGATAGCTGAATGCACAGATCAGAAAGAAGTTTCACAGAATGATCCTGTGTAGTTTATATTTGGAGACATTCCTTTTTCCACTATTACCCTCTTAGCGCTCCGAATCTCCACTTGCATTTTCTACAGAAAGAGTGTTTCAGAACGGCTCAATCAAAACCAAGGTTCAAATTTTTAGTTGAACAAACAGAACAGAAAGAAGTTTCACACAATTCTTCTGTGTAGTTTTTATTTGTAGACATTCTTTTTCCCAATGTATGCCTCTTAGCGCTCAGAATGTCCAATTGCAGTTTCTACAGAAAGAGTGTTTCAGAACGGCTCAATCAAAAGTAAGGTTCAACTCTGTTAGTTGAATGCACAGAACAGAAAGAAGATTCATACAATGCTTCTGTGTAGTTTATATTTGAACATATTCTTTTTTCCACTATTACCCACTTAGCTCTACGAATGTCCAGTTGCATTTTCTACAGACAGAGTGTTTCAAAACTGCTCAATCAAAAGTATGGTTTAACTCTGTTAGCTGAATGCTCAGATCAGAAAGAAGTTTCACAGAATGCTTCTGTGTAGTTTATATTTGAATATATTCCTTTTTCCACTACTACTCTCTTAGCGCTCCAAATGTCCAGTTGCATTTTCTACAGAAAGAGTGTTCAGATCTGCTCAATCAAAAGTATGGTTTAACTCTGTTAGCTGAATGCACAGATCAGAAAGAAGTTTCACCGAATGATTCTGTGTAGTTTATATTTGGAGACATTCCTTTTTCCACTATTACCCTCTTAGCGCTCCGAATCTCCACTTGCATTTTCTACAGAAAGAGTGTTTCAGAACGGCTCTATCAAAACTAAGGTTCAACTCTTTTAGTTGAACAAACAGAACAGAAGGAAGTTTCACACAATTCTTCTGTGTAGTTTTTATTTGTAGACATTCTTTTTCCCAATATAGGCCTCTTAGCGCTCAGAATGTCCAATTGCAGTTTCTAGAGAAAGAGTGTTTCAGAACGGCTCAATCAAAAGTAAGGTTCAACTCTGTTAGTTGAATGCACAGAACAGAAAGAATTTTCATACAATGCTTCTCTGTAGTTTATATTTGAACATATTCTTTTTTCCACTATTACCCACTTAGCGCTACGAATGTCCAGTTGCATTTTCTACAGACAGAGTGTTTCAAAACTGCTCAATCAAAAGTATGGTTTAACTCTGTTAGCTGAATGCTCAGATCAGAAAGAAGTTTCACAGAATGCTTCTGTGTAGTTTATATTTGAATATATTCCTTTTTCCACTACTACTCTCTTAGCGCTCCAAATGTCCAGTTGCATTTTCTACAGAAAGAGTGTTCAGATCTGCTCAATCAAAAGTATGGTTTAACTCTGTTAGCTGAATGCACAGATCAGAAAGAAGTTTCACAGAATGATCCTGTGTAGTTTATATTTGGAGACATTCCTTTTTCCACTATTACCCTCTTAGCGCTCCGAATCTCCACTTGCATTTTCTACAGAAAGAGTGTTTCAGAACGGCTCAATCAACACTAAGGTTCAACACTTTTAGTTGAACAAACAGAACAGAAAGAAGTTTCACACAATTCTTCTGTGTAGTTTTTATTTGTAGACATTCTTTTTCCCAATATAGGCCTCTTAGCGCTCAGAATGTCCAATTGCAGTTTCTAGAGAAAGAGTGTTTCAGAACGGCTCAATCAAAAGTAAGGTTCAACTCTGTTAGTTGAATGCACAGAACAGAAAGAAGTTTCATACAATGCTTCTGTGTAGTTTATATTTGAACATATTCTTTTTTCCACTATTACCCACTTAGCGCTACGAATGTCCAGTTGCATTTTCCACAGACAGAGTGTTTCAAAACTGCTCAATCAAATGTATGGTTTAACTCTGTTAGCTGAATGCTCAGATCAGAAAGAAGTTTCACAGAATGCTTCTGTGTAGTTTATATTTGAATATATTCCTTTTTCCACTACTACGCTCTTAGCGCTCCAAATGTCCAGTTGCATTTTCTACAGAAAGAGTGTTCAGATCTGCTCAATCAAAAGTATGGTTTAACTCTGTTAGCTGAATGCACAGATCAGAAAGAAGTTTCACCGAATGATTCAGTGTAGTTTATATTTGAAGACATTCCTTTTTCCACTATTACCCTCTTAGCGCTCCGAATCTCCACTTGCATTTTCTACAAAGGAGTGTTTCATAACTGCTCAATCAAAAATATGTTTCATCTCTGTTAAGTGAATTTACAGATCAGAAATAAGTTTCACAGAATGCATCTGTGTAGTTTTTATTTGAAGATATTCTTTTTCCCAATGTAGGCCTCTTAGCGCTTAGCATGTCCAATTGCAGTTTCTACAGAAAGAGTGTTTCAGAACGGCTCAATCAAAAGTAAGGTTCAACTCTGTTAGTTGAATGCACAGAACAGAAAGAATTTTCACAGAATGCTACTGTGTAGTTTATATTTGAATATATTCCTTTTTCCACTATTACACTCTTAGCGCTCCGAATGTCCACTTGCATTTTCTACAAAAAGAGTGTTCAGAACTGCGCAATCAAAAGTATGGTTTAACTCTGTTAGCTTAATGAACATATCAGAAGTAAGTTTCACACAATGCTTCTGTGTAGTTTTTATTTGAAGATATTATTTTTCCCAATAGAGGCCTCTTAGCGCTCAGAATGTCCAATTGCAGTTTCTACATAAAGAGTGTTTCAGAACGGCTCAATCAAAAGTAAGGTTCAACTCTGTTAGTTGAATGCACAGAACAGAAAGTAGTTTCATACAATGCTTCTGTGTAGTTTATATTTGAACATATACTTTTTTCCACTATTACCCACTTAGCGCTACGAATGTCCAGTTGCATTTTCTACAGACAGAGTGTTTCAAAACTGCTCAATCAAAAGTATGGTTTAACTCTGTTAGCTGAATGCTCAGATCAGAAATAAGTTTCACAGAATGCTTCTGTGTAGTTTATATTTGAATATATTCCTTTTTCCACTACTAATCTCTTAGCGCTCCAAATGTCCAGTTGCATTTTCTACAGAAAGAGTGTTCAGATCTGCTCAATCAAAAGTATGGTTTAACTCTGATAGCTGAATGCACAGATCAGAAAGAAGTTTCACAGAATGATTCTGTGTAGTTTATATTTGGAGACATTCCTTTTTCCACTATTACCCTCTTAGCGCTCCGAATCTCCACTTGCATTTTCTACAGAAAGAGTGTTTCAGAACGGCTCAATCAAAAGTAAGGTTCAACTCTGTTAGTTGAATGCACAGAACAGAAAGAAGTTTCATAGAATGCTTCTGTGTAGTTTATATTTGAACATATTCTTTTTTCCACTATTCCCCACTTAGCGCTACGAATGTCCAGTTGCATTTTCTACAGACAGAGTGTTTCAAAACTGCTCAATGAAAGTATGGTTTAACTCTGTTAGCTGAATGCTCAGATCAGAAAGAAGTTTCACAGAATGCTTCTGTGTAGTTTATATTTGAATATATTCCTTTTTCCACTACTACTCTCTTAGCGCTCCAAATGTCCAGTTGCATTTTCTACAGAAAGAGTGTTCAGATCTGCTCAATCAAAAGTATGGTTTAACTCTGATAGCTGAATGCACAGATCAGAAAGAAGTTTCACAGAATGATCCTGTGTAGTTTATATTTGGAGACATTCCTTTTTCCACTATTACCCTCTTAGCGCTCCGAATCTCAACTTGCATTTTCTACAGAAAGAGTGTTTCAGAACGGCTCAATCAAAACCAAGGTTCAAATTTTTAGTTGAACAAACAGAACAGAAAGAAGTTTCACACAATTCTTCTGTGTAGTTTTTATTTGTAGACATTCTTTTTCCCAATATATGCCTCTTAGCGCTCAGAATGTCCAATTGCAGTTTCTACAGAAAGAGTGTTTCAGAACGGCTCAATCAAAAGTAAGGTTCAACTCTGTTAGTTGAATGCACAGAACAGAAAGAAGTTTCATACAATGCTTCTGTGTAGTTTATATTTGAACATATTCTTTTTTCCACTATTACCCACTTAGCGCTACGAATGTCCAGTTGCATTTTCTACAGACAGAGTGTTTCAAAACTGCTCAATCAAAAGTATTGTTTAACTCTGTTAGCTGAATGCTCAGATCAGAAAGAAGTTTCACAGAATGCTTCTGTGTAGTTTATATTTGAATATATTCCTTTTTCCACTACTACTCTCTTAGCGCTCCAAATGTCCAGTTGCATTTTCTAGAGAAAGAGTGTTCAGATCTGCTCAATCAAAAGTATCGTTTAACTCTGTTAGCTGAATGCACAGATCAGAAAGAAGATTCACCGAATGATTCTGTGTAGTTTATATTTGGAGACATTCCTTTTTCCACTATTACCCTCTTAGCTCTCCGAATCTCCACTTGCATTTTCTACAGAAAGAGTGTTTCAGAACGGCTCTATCAAAACTAAGGTTCAACTCTTTTAGTTGAACAAACAGAACAGAAAGAAGTTTCACACAATTCTTCTGTGTAGTTTTTATTTGTAGACATTCTTTTTCCCAATATAGGCCTCTTAGCGCTCAGAATGTCCAATTGCAGTTTCTAGAGAAAGAGTGTTTCAGAACGGCTCAATCAAAAGTAAGGTTCAACTCTGTTAGTTGAATGCACAGAACAGAAAGAAGTTTCATAAAATGCTTCTGTGTAGTTTATATTTGAACATATTCTTTTTTCCACTATTACCCACTTAGCGCTACGAATGTCCAGTTGCATTTTCTACAGACAGAGTGTTTCAAAACTGCTCAATCAAAAGTATGGTTTAACTCTGTTAGCTGAATGCTCAGATCAGAAAGAAGTTTCACAGAATGCTTCTGTGTAGTTTATATTTGAATATATTCCTTTTTCCACTACTACGCTCTTAGCGCTCCAAATGTCCAGTTGCATTTTCTACAGAAAGAGTGTTCAGATCTGCTCAATCAAAAGTATGGTTTAACTCTGTTAGCTGAATGCACAGATCAGAAAGAAGTTTCACCGAATGATTCTGTGTAGTTTATATTTGGAGACATTCCTTTTTCCACTATTACCCTCTTAGCGCTCCGAATCTCCACTTGCATTTTCTACAGAAAGAGTGTTTCAGAACGGCTCAATCAACACTAAGGTTCAACACTTTTAGTTGAACAAACAGAACAGAAAGAAGTTTCACACAATTCTTCTGTGTAGTTTTTATTTGTAGACATTCTTTTTCCCAATATAGGCCTCTTAGCACTCAGAATGTCCAATTGCAGTTTCTAGAGAAAGAGTGTTTCAGAACGGCTCAATCAAAAGTAAGGTTCAACTCTGTTAGTTGAATGCACAGAACAGAAAGAAGTTTCATACAATGCTTCTGTGTAGTTTATATTTGAACATATTCTTTTTTCCACTATTACCCACTTAGCGCTACGAATGTCCAGTTGCATTTTCTACAGACAGAGTGTTTCAAAACTGCTCAATCAAATGTATGGTTTAACTCTGTTAGCTGAATGCTCAGATCAGAAAGAAGTTTCACAGAATGCTTCTGTGTAGTTTATATTTGAATATATTCCTTTTTCCACTACTACGCTCTTAGCGCTCCAAATGTCCAGTTGCATTTTCTACAGAAAGAGTGTTCAGATCTGCTCAATCAAAAGTATGGTTTAACTCTGTTAGCTGAATGCACAGATCAGAAAGAAGTTTCACCGAATGATTCTGTGTAGTTTATATTTGAAGACATTCCTTTCTCCACTATTACCCTCTTAGCGCTCCGAATCTCCACTTGCATTTTCTACAAAGGAGTGTTTCATAACTGCTCAATCAAAAATATGTTTCATCTCTGTTAAGTGAATTTACAGATCAGAAATAAGTTTCACAGAATGCCTCTGTGTAGTTTTTATTTGAAGATATTCTTTTTCCCAATGTAGGCCTCTTAGCGCTTAGCATGTCCAATTGCAGTTTCTACAGAAAGAGTGTTTCAGAACGGCTCAATCAAAAGTAAGGTTCAACTCTGTTAGTTGAATGCACAGAACAGAAAGAATTTTCACACAATGCTACTGTGTAGTTTATATTTGAATATATTCCTTTTTCCACTATTACCCTCTTAGCGCTCCGAATGTACACTTGCATTTTCTACAGAAAGAGTGTTCAGAACTGCGCAATCAAAAGTATGGTTTAACTCTGTTAGCTTAATGAACATATCAGAAATAAGTTTCACACAATGCTTCTGTGTAGTTTTTATTTGAAGATGTTATTTTTCCCAATAAAGGCCTCTTAGCGCTCAGAATGTCCAATTGCAGTTTTTACAGAAAGAGTGTTTCAGAAAGGCTCAATCAAAACTAAGGTTCAAATTTTTAGTTGAACGAACAGAACAGAAAGAAGTTTCACACAATTCTTCTGTGTAGTTTTTATTTGTAGACATTCTTTTTCCCAATATAGGCCTCTTAGCGCTCAGAATGTCCAATTGCAGTTTCTAGAGAAAGAGTGTTTCAGAACGGCTCAATCAAAAGTAAGGTTCAACTCTGTTAGTTGAATGCACAGAACAGAAAGAATTTTCATACAATGCTTCTCTGTAGTTTATATTTGAACATATTCTTTTTTCCACTATTACCCACTTAGCGCTACGAATGTCCAGTTGCATTTTCTACAGACAGAGTGTTTCAAAACTGCTCAATCAAAAGTATGGTTTAACTCTGTTAGCTGAATGCTCAGATCAGAAAGAAGTTTCACAGAATGCTTCTGTGTAGTTTATATTTGAATATATTCCTTTTTCCACTACTACTCTCTTAGCGCTCCAAATGTCCAGTTGCATTTTCTACAGAAAGAGTGTTCAGATCTGCTCAATCAAAAGTATGGTTTAACTCTGTTAGCTGAATGCACAGATCAGAAAGAAGTTTCACAGAATGATCCTGTGTAGTTTATATTTGGAGATATTCCTTTTTCCACTATTACCCTCTTAGCGCTCCGAATCTCCACTTGCATTTTCTACAGAAAGAGTGTTTCAGAACGGCTCAATCAACACTAAGGTTCAACACTTTTAGTTGAACAAGCAGAACAGAAAGAAGTTTCACACAATTCTTCTGTGTAGTTTTTATTTGTAGACATTCTTTTTCCCAATATAGGCCTCTTAGCGCTCAGAATGTCCAATTGCAGTTTCTAGAGAAAGAGTGTTTCAGAACGGCTCAATCAAAAGTAAGGTTCAACTCTGTTAGTTGAATGCACAGAACAGAAAGAAGTTTCATACAATGCTTCTGTGTAGTTTATATTTGAACATATTCTTTTTTCCACTATTACCCACTTAGCGCTACGAATGTCCAGTTGCATTTTCTACAGACAGAGTGTTTCAAAACTGCTCAATCAAAAGTATGGTTTAACTCTGTTAGCTGAATGCTCAGATCAGAAAGAAGTTTCACAGAATGCTTCTGTGTAGTTTATATTTGAATATATTCCTTTTTCCACTACTACTCTCTTAGCGCTCCAAATGTCCAGTTGCATTTTCTACAGAAAGAGTGTTCAGATCTGCTCAATCAAAAGTATGGTTTAACTCTGTTAGCTGAATGCACAGATCAGAAAGAAGTTTCACCGAATGATTCTGTGTAGTTTATATTTGGAGACATTCCTTTTTCCACTATTACCCTCTTAGCGCTCCGAATCTCCACTTGCATTTTCTACAGAAAGAGTGTTTCAGAACGGCTCTATCAAAACTAAGGTTCAACTCTTTTAGTTGAACAAACAGAACAGAAGGAAGTTTCACACAATTCTTCTGTGTAGTTTTTATTTGTAGACATTCTTTTTCCCAATATAGGCCTCTTAGCGCTCAGAATGTCCAATTGCAGTTTCTAGAGAAAGAGTGTTTCAGAACGGCTCAATCAAAAGTAAGGTTCAACTCTGTTAGTTGAATGCACAGAACAGAAAGAATTTTCATACAATGCTTCTCTGTAGTTTATATTTGAACATATTCTTTTTTCCACTATTACCCACTTAGCGCTACGAATGTCCAGTTGCATTTTCTACAGACAGAGTGTTTCAAAACTGCTCAATCAAAAGTATGGTTTAACTCTGTTAGCTGAATGCTCAGATCAGAAAGAAGTTTCACAGAATGCTTCTGTGTAGTTTATATTTGAATATATTCCTTTTTCCACTACTACTCTCTTAGCGCTCCAAATGTCCAGTTGCATTTTCTACAGAAAGAGTGTTCAGATCTGCTCAATCAAAAGTATGGTTTAACTCTGTTAGCTGAATGCACAGATCAGAAAGAAGTTTCACAGAATGATCCTGTGTAGTTTATATTTGGAGACATTCCTTTTTCCACTATTACCCTCTTAGCGCTCCGAATCTCCACTTGCATTTTCTACAGAAAGAGTGTTTCAGAACGGCTCAATCAACACTAAGGTTCAACACTTTTAGTTGAACAAACAGAACAGAAAGAAGTTTCACACAATTCTTCTGTGTAGTTTTTATTTGTAGACATTCTTTTTCCCAATATAGGCCTCTTAGCGCTCAGAATGTCCAATTGCAGTTTCTAGAGAAAGAGTGTTTCAGAACGGCTCAATCAAAAGTAAGGTTCAACTCTGTTAGTTGAATGCACAGAACAGAAAGAAGTTTCATACAATGCTTCTGTGTAGTTTATATTTGAACATATTCTTTTTTCCACTATTACCCACTTAGCGCTACGAATGTCCAGTTGCATTTTCCACAGACAGAGTGTTTCAAAACTGCTCAATCAAATGTATGGTTTAACTCTGTTAGCTGAATGCTCAGATCAGAAAGAAGTTTCACAGAATGCTTCTGTGTAGTTTATATTTGAATATATTCCTTTTTCCACTACTACGCTCTTAGCGCTCCAAATGTCCAGTTGCATTTTCTACAGAAAGAGTGTTCAGATCTGCTCAATCAAAAGTATGGTTTAACTCTGTTAGCTGAATGCACAGATCAGAAAGAAGTTTCACCGAATGATTCTGTGTAGTTTATATTTGAAGACATTCCTTTTTCCACTATTACCCTCTTAGCGCTCCGAATCTCCACTTGCATTTTCTACAAAGGAGTGTTTCATAACTGCTCAATCAAAAATATGTTTCATCTCTGTTAAGTGAATTTACAGATCAGAAATAAGTTTCACAGAATGCATCTGTGTAGTTTTTATTTGAAGATATTCTTTTTCCCAATGTAGGCCTCTTAGCGCTTAGCATGTCCAATTGCAGTTTCTACAGAAAGAGTGTTTCAGAACGGCTCAATCAAAAGTAAGGTTCAACTCTGTTAGTTGAATGCACAGAACAGAAAGAATTTTCACAGAATGCTACTGTGTAGTTTATATTTGAATATATTCCTTTTTCCACTATTACACTCTTAGCGCTCCGAATGTCCACTTGCATTTTCTACAGAAAGAGTGTTCAGAACTGCGCAATCAAAAGTATGGTTTAACTCTGTTAGCTTAATGAACATATCAGAAATAAGTTTCACACAATGCTTCTGTGTAGTTTTTATTTGAAGATATTATTTTTCCCAATAGAGGCCTCTTAGCGCTCAGAATGTCCAATTGCAGTTTCTACATAAAGAGTGTTTCAGAACGGCTCAATCAAAAGTAAGGTTCAACTCTGTTAGTTGAATGCACAGAACAGAAAGTAGTTTCATACAATGCTTCTGTGTAGTTTATATTTGAACATATACTTTTTTCCACTATTACCCACTTAGCGCTACGAATGTCCAGTTGCATTTTCTACAGACAGAGTGTTTCAAAACTGCTCAATCAAAAGTATGGTTTAACTCTGTTAGCTGAATGCTCAGATCAGAAATAAGTTTCACAGAATGCTTCTGTGTAGTTTATATTTGAATATATTCCTTTTTCCACTACTAATCTCTTAGCGCTCCAAATGTCCAGTTGCATTTTCTACAGAAAGAGTGTTCAGATCTGCTCAATCAAAAGTATGGTTTTACTCTGTTAGCTGAATGCACAGATCAGAAAGAAGTTTCACAGAATGATTCTGTGTAGTTTATATTTGGAGACATTCCTTTTTCCACTATTACCCTCTTAGCGCTCCGAATCTCCACTTGCATTTTCTACAGAAAGAGTGTTTCAGAACGGCTCAATCAAAAGTAAGGTTCAACTCTGTTAGTTGAATGCACAGAACAGAAAGAAGTTTCATACAATGCTTCTGTGTAGTTTATATTTGAACATATTCTTTTCTCCACTATTCCCCACTTAGCGCTACGAATGTCCAGTTGCATTTTCTACAGACAGAGTGTTTCAAAACTGCTCAATGAAAGTATGGTTTAACTCTGTTAGCTGAATGCTCAGATCAGAAAGAAGTTTCACAGAATGCTTCTGTGTAGTTTATATTTGAATATATTACTTTTTCCACTACTACGCTCTTAGCGCTCCAAATGTCCAGTTGCATTTTCTACAGAAAGAGTGTTCAGATCTGCTCAATCAAAAGTATGGTTTAACTCTGTTAGCTGAATGCACAGATCAGAAAGAAGTTTCACTGAATGATCCTGTGTAGTTTATATTTGGAGACATTCCTTTTTCCACTATTACCCTCTTAGCGCTCCGAATATCCACTTGCATTTTCTACAGAAAGAGTGTTTCAGAACGGCTCAATCAAAACTAAGGTTCAAATTTTTAGTTGAACGAACAGAACAGAAAGAAGTTTCACACAATTCTTCTGTGTAGTTTTTATTTGTAGACATTCTTTTTCCCAATATATGCCTCTTAGCGCTCAGAATGTCCAATTGCAGTTTCTACAGAAAGAGTGTTTCAGAACGGCTCAATCAAAAGTAAGGTTCAACTCTGTTAGTTGAATGCACAGAACAGAAAGAAGTTTCATACAATGCTTCTGTGTAGTTTATATTTGAACATATTCTTTTTTCCACTATTACCCACTTAGCGCTACGAATGTCCAGTTGCATTTTCTACAGACAGAGTGTTTCAAAACTGCTCAATCAAAATTATGGTTTAACTCTGTTAGCTGAATGCTCAGATCAGAAAGAAGTTTCACAGAATGCTTCTGTGTAGTTTATATTTGAATATATTCCTTTTTCCACTACTACTCTCTTAGCGCTCCAAATGTCCAGTTGCATTTTCTACAGAAAGAGTGTTCAGATCTGCTCAATCAAAAGTATGGTTTAACTCTGTTAGCTGAATGCACAGATCAGAAAGAAGTTTCACCGAATGATTCTGTATAGTTTATATTTGGAGACATTCCTTTTTCCACTATTACCCTCTTAGCGCTCCGAATCTCCACTTGCATTTTCTACAGAAAGAGTGTTTCAGAACGGCTCTATCAAAACTAAGGTTCAACTCTTTTAGTTGAACAAACAGAACAGAAAGAAGTTTCACACAATTCTTCTGTGTAGTTTTTATTTGTAGACATTCTTTTTCCCAATATAGGCCTCTTAGCGCTCAGAATATCCAATTGCAGTTTCTAGAGAAAGAGTGTTTCAGAACGGCTCAATCAAAAGTAAGGTTCAACTCTGTTAGTTGAATGCACAGAACAGAAAGAATTTTCATACAATGCTTCTGTGTAGTTTATATTTGAACATATTCTTTTTTCCACTATTACCCACTTAGCGCTACGAATGTCCAGTTGCATTTTCTACAGACAGAGTGTTTCAAAACTGCTCAATCAAAAGTATGGTTTAACTCTGTTAGCTGAATGCTCAGATCAGAAAGAAGTTTCACAGAATGCTTCTGTGTAGTTTATATTTGAATATATTCCTTTTTCCACTACTACTCTCTTAGCGCTCCAAATGTCCAGTTGCATTTTCTACAGAAAGAGTGTTCAGATCTGCTCAATCAAAAGTATGGTTTAACTCTGTTAGCTGAATGCACAGATCAGAAAGAAGTTTCACCGAATGATTCTGTGTAGTTTATATTTGAAGACATTCCTTTTTCCACTATTACCCTCTTAGCGCTCCGAATCTCCACTTGCATTTTCTACAAAGGAGTGTTTCATAACTGCTCAATCAAAAATATGTTTCATCTCTGTTAAGTGAATTTACAGATCAGAAATAAGTTTCACAGAATGCATCTGTGTAGTTTTTATTTGAAGATATTCTTTTTCCCAATGTAGGCCTCTTAGCGCTTAGCATGTCCAATTGCAGTTTCTACAGAAAGAGTGTTTCAGAACGGCTCAATCAAAAGTAAGGTTCAACTCTGTTAGTTGAATGCACAGAACAGAAAGAATTTTCACAGAATGCTACTGTGTAGTTTATATTTGAATATATTCCTTTTTCCACTATTACACTCTTAGCGCTCCGAATGTCCACTTGCATTTTCTACAGAAAGAGTGTTCAGAACTGCGCAATCAAAAGTATGGTTTAACTCTGTTAGCTTAATGAACATATCAGAAATAAGTTTCACACAATGCTTCTGTGTAGTTTTTATTTGAAGATATTATTTTTCCCAATAGAGGCCTCTTAGCGCTCAGAATGTCCAATTGCAGTTTCTACATAAAGAGTGTTTCAGAACGGCTCAATCAAAAGTAAGGTTCAACTCTGTTAGTTGAATGCACAGAACAGAAAGTAGTTTCATACAATGCTTCTGTGTAGTTTATATTTGAACATATACTTTTTTCCACTATTACCCACTTAGCGCTACGAATGTCCAGTTGCATTTTCTACAGACAGAGTGTTTCAAAACTGCTCAATCAAAAGTATGGTATAACTCTGTTAGCTGAATGCTCAGATCAGAAATAAGTTTCACAGAATGCTTCTGTGTAGTTTATATTTGAATATATTCCTTTTTCCACTACTAATCTCTTAGCGCTCCAAATGTCCAGTTGCATTTTCTACAGAAAGAGTGTTCAGATCTGCTCAATCAAAAGTATGGTTTTACTCTGTTAGCTGAATGCACAGATCAGAAAGAAGTTTCACAGAATGATTCTGTGTAGTTTATATTTGGAGACATTCCTTTTTCCACTATTACCCTCTTAGCGCTCCGAATCTCCACTTGCATTTTCTACAGAAAGAGTGTTTCAGAACGGCTCAATCAAAAGTAAGGTTCAACTCTGTTAGTTGAATGCACAGAACAGAAAGAAGTTTCATAGAATGCTTCTGTGTAGTTTATATTTGAACATATTCTTTTTTCCACTATTCCCCACTTAGCGCTACGAATGTCCAGTTGCATTTTCTACAGACAGAGTGTTTCAAAAGTGCTCAATGAAAGTATGGTTTAACTCTGTTAGCTGAATGCTCAGATCAGAAAGAAGTTTCACAGAATGCTTCTGTGTAGTTTATATTTGAATATATTCCTTTTTCCACTACTACGCTCTTAGCGCTCCAAATGTCCAGTTGCATTTTCTACAGAAAGAGTGTTCAGATCTGCTCAATCAAAAGTATGGTTTAACTCTGTTAGCTGAATGCACAGATCAGAAAGAAGTTTCACAGAATGATCCTGTGTAGTTTATATTTGGAGACATTCCTTTTTCCACTATTACCCTCTTAGCGCTCCGAATCTCCACTTGCATTTTCTACAGAAAGAGTGTTTCAGAACGGCTCAATCAAAACTAAGGTTCAAATTTTTAGTTGAACGAACAGAACAGAAAGAAGTTTCACACAATTCTTCTGTGTAGTTTTTATTTGTAGACATTCTTTTTCCCAATATATGCCTCTTAGCGCTCAGAATGTCCAATTGCAGTTTCTACAGAAAGAGTGTTTCAGAACGGCTCAATCAAAAGTAAGGTTCAACTCTGTTAGTTGAATGCACAGAACAGAAAGAAGTTTCATACAATGCTTCTGTGTAGTTTATATTTGAACATATTCTTTTTTCCACTATTACCCACTTAGCGCTACGAATGTCCAGTTGCATTTTCTACAGACAGAGTGTTTCAAAACTGCTCAATCAAAATTATGGTTTAACTCTGTTAGCTGAATGCTCAGATCAGAAAGAAGTTTCACAGAATGCTTCTGTGTAGTTTATATTTGAATATCTTCCTTTTTCCACTACTACTCTCTTAGCGCTCCAAATGTCCAGTTGCATTTTCTACAGAAAGAGTGTTCAGATCTGCTCAATCAAAAGTATGGTTTAACTCTGTTAGCTGAATGCACAGATCAGAAAGAAGTTTCACCGAATGATTCTGTGTAGTTTATATTTGGAGACATTCCTTTTTCCACTATTACCCTCTTAGCTCTCCGAATCTCCACTTGCATTTTCTACAGAAAGAGTGTTTCAGAACGGCTCTATCAAAACTAAGGTTCAACTCTTTTAGTTGAACAAACAGAACAGAAAGAAGTTTCACACAATTCTTCTGTGTAGTTTTTATTTGTAGACATTCTTTTTCCCAATATAGGCCTCTTAGCGCTCAGAATGTCCAATTGCAGTTTCTAGAGAAAGAGTGTTTCAGAACGGCTCAATCAAAAGTAAGGTTCAACTCTGTTAGTTGAATGCACAGAACAGAAAGAAGTTTCATACAATGCTTCTGTGTAGTTTATATTTGAACATATTCTTTTTTCCACTATTACCCACTTAGCGCTACGAATGTCCAGTTGCATTTTCTACAGACAGAGTGTTTCAAAACTGCTCAATCAAAAGTATGGTTTAACTCTGTTAGCTGAATGCTCAGATCAGAAAGAAGTTTCACAGAATGCTTCTGTGTAGTTTATATTTGAATATATTCCTTTTTCCACTACTACGCTCTTAGCGCTCCAAATGTCCAGTTGCATTTTCTACAGAAAGAGTGTTCAGATCTGCTCAATCAAAAGTATGGTTTAACTCTGTTAGCTGAATGCACAGATCAGAAAGAAGTTTCACCGAATGATTCTGTGTAGTTTATATTTGGAGACATTCCTTTTTCCACTATTACCCTCTTAGCGCTCCGAATCTCCACTTGCATTTTCTACAGAAAGAGTGTTTCAGAACGGCTCAATCAACACTAAGGTTCAACACTTTTAGTTGAACAAACAGAACAGAAAGAAGTTTCACACAATTCTTCTGTGTAGTTTTTATTTGTAGACATTCTTTTTCCCAATATAGGCCTCTTAGCGCTCAGAATGTCCAATTGCAGTTTCTAGAGAAAGAGTGTTTCAGAACGGCTCAATCAAAAGTAAGGTTCAACTCTGTTAGTTGAATGCACAGAACAGAAAGAAGTTTCATACAATGCTTCTGTGTAGTTTATATTTGAACATATTCTTTTTTCCACTATTACCCACTTAGCGCTACGAATGTCCAGTTGCATTTTCTACAGACAGAGTGTTTCAAAACTGCTCAATCAAATGTATGGTTTAACTCTGTGAGCTGAATGCTCAGATCAGAAAGAAGTTTCACAGAATGCTTCTGTGTAGTTTATATTTGAATATATTCCTTTTTCCACTACTACGCTCTTAGCGCTCCAAATGTCCAGTTGCATTTTCTACAGAAAGAGTGTTCAGATCTGCTCAATCAAAAGTATGGTTTAACTCTGTTAGCTGAATGCACAGATCAGAAAGAAGTTTCACCGAATGATTCTGTGTAGTTTATATTTGAAGACATTCCTTTTTCCACTATTACCCTCTTAGCGCTCCGAATCTCCACTTGCATTTTCTACAGAAAGAGTGTTTCAGAACGGCTCAATCAAAAGTAAGGTTCAACTCTGTTAGTTGAATGCACAGAACAGAAAGAAGTTTCATAGAATGCTTCTGTGTAGTTTATATTTGAACATATTCTTTTTTCCACTATTCCCCACTTAGCGCTACGAATGTCCAGTTGCATTTTCTACAGACAGAGTGTTTCAAAAGTGCTCAATGAAAGTATGGTTTAACTCTGTTAGCTGAATGCTCAGATCAGAAAGAAGTTTCACAGAATGCTTCTGTGTAGTTTATATTTGAATATATTCCTTTTTCCACTACTACGCTCTTAGCGCTCCAAATGTCCAGTTGCATTTTCTACAGAAAGAGTGTTCAGATCTGCTCAATCAAAAGTATGGTTTAACTCTGTTAGCTGAATGCACAGATCAGAAAGAAGTTTCACAGAATGATCCTGTGTAGTTTATATTTGGAGACATTCCTTTTTCCACTATTACCCTCTTAGCGCTCCGAATCTCCACTTGCATTTTCTACAGAAAGAGTGTTTCAGAACGGCTCAATCAAAACTAAGGTTCAAATTTTTAGTTGAACGAACAGAACAGAAAGAAGTTTCACACAATTCTTCTGTGTAGTTTTTATTTGTAGACATTCTTTTTCCCAATATATGCCTCTTAGCGCTCAGAATGTCCAATTGCAGTTTCTACAGAAAGAGTGTTTCAGAACGGCTCAATCAAAAGTAAGGTTCAACTCTGTTAGTTGAATGCACAGAACAGAAAGAAGTTTCATACAATGCTTCTGTGTAGTTTATATTTGAACATATTCTTTTTTCCACTATTACCCACTTAGCGCTACGAATGTCCAGTTGCATTTTCTACAGACAGAGTGTTTCAAAACTGCTCAATCAAAATTATGGTTTAACTCTGTTAGCTGAATGCTCAGATCAGAAAGAAGTTTCACAGAATGCTTCTGTGTAGTTTATATTTGAATATCTTCCTTTTTCCACTACTACTCTCTTAGCGCTCCAAATGTCCAGTTGCATTTTCTACAGAAAGAGTGTTCAGATCTGCTCAATCAAAAGTATGGTTTAACTCTGTTAGCTGAATGCACAGATCAGAAAGAAGTTTCACCGAATGATTCTGTGTAGTTTATATTTGGAGACATTCCTTTTTCCACTATTACCCTCTTAGCTCTCCGAATCTCCACTTGCATTTTCTACAGAAAGAGTGTTTCAGAACGGCTCTATCAAAACTAAGGTTCAACTCTTTTAGTTGAACAAACAGAACAGAAAGAAGTTTCACACAATTCTTCTGTGTAGTTTATATTTGAAGACATTCCTTTTTCCACTATTACCCTCTTAGCGCTCCGAATCTCCACTTGCATTTTCTACAGAAAGAGTGTTTCAGAACGGCTCAATCAAAAGTAAGGTTCAACTCTGTTAGTTGAATGCACAGAACAGAAAGAAGTTTCATAGAATGCTTCTGTGTAGTTTATATTTGAACATATTCTTTTTTCCACTATTCCCCACTTAGCGCTACGAATGTCCAGTTGCATTTTCTACAGACAGAGTGTTTCAAAAGTGCTCAATGAAAGTATGGTTTAACTCTGTTAGCTGAATGCTCAGATCAGAAAGAAGTTTCACAGAATGCTTCTGTGTAGTTTATATTTGAATATATTCCTTTTTCCACTACTACGCTCTTAGCGCTCCAAATGTCCAGTTGCATTTTCTACAGAAAGAGTGTTCAGATCTGCTCAATCAAAAGTATGGTTTAACTCTGTTAGCTGAATGCACAGATCAGAAAGAAGTTTCACAGAATGATCCTGTGTAGTTTATATTTGGAGACATTCCTTTTTCCACTATTACCCTCTTAGCGCTCCGAATCTCCACTTGCATTTTCTACAGAAAGAGTGTTTCAGAACGGCTCAATCAAAACTAAGGTTCAAATTTTTAGTTGAACGAACAGAACAGAAAGAAGTTTCACACAATTCTTCTGTGTAGTTTTTATTTGTAGACATTCTTTTTCCCAATATATGCCTCTTAGCGCTCAGAATGTCCAATTGCAGTTTCTACAGAAAGAGTGTTTCAGAACGGCTCAATCAAAAGTAAGGTTCAACTCTGTTAGTTGAATGCACAGAACAGAAAGAAGTTTCATACAATGCTTCTGTGTAGTTTATATTTGAACATATTCTTTTTTCCACTATTACCCACTTAGCGCTACGAATGTCCAGTTGCATTTTCTACAGACAGAGTGTTTCAAAACTGCTCAATCAAAATTATGGTTTAACTCTGTTAGCTGAATGCTCAGATCAGAAAGAAGTTTCACAGAATGCTTCTGTGTAGTTTATATTTGAATATCTTCCTTTTTCCACTACTACTCTCTTAGCGCTCCAAATGTCCAGTTGCATTTTCTACAGAAAGAGTGTTCAGATCTGCTCAATCAAAAGTATGGTTTAACTCTGTTAGCTGAATGCACAGATCAGAAAGAAGTTTCACCGAATGATTCTGTGTAGTTTATATTTGGAGACATTCCTTTTTCCACTATTACCCTCTTAGCTCTCCGAATCTCCACTTGCATTTTCTACAGAAAGAGTGTTTCAGAACGGCTCTATCAAAACTAAGGTTCAACTCTTTTAGTTGAACAAACAGAACAGAAAGAAGTTTCACACAATTCTTCTGTGTAGTTTTTATTTGTAGACATTCTTTTTCCCAATATAGGCCTCTTAGCGCTCAGAATGTCCAATTGCAGTTTCTAGAGAAAGAGTGTTTCAGAACGGCTCAATCAAAAGTAAGGTTCAACTCTGTTAGTTGAATGCACAGAACAGAAAGAAGTTTCATACAATGCTTCTGTGTAGTTTATATTTGAACATATTCTTTTTTCCACTATTACCCACTTAGCGCTACGAATGTCCAGTTGCATTTTCTACAGACAGAGTGTTTCAAAACTGCTCAATCAAAAGTATGGTTTAACTCTGTTAGCTGAATGCTCAGATCAGAAAGAAGTTTCACAGAATGCTTCTGTGTAGTTTATATTTGAATATATTCCTTTTTCCACTACTACGCTCTTAGCGCTCCAAATGTCCAGTTGCATTTTCTACAGAAAGAGTGTTCAGATCTGCTCAATCAAAAGTATGGTTTAACTCTGTTAGCTGAATGCACAGATCAGAAAGAAGTTTCACCGAATGATTCTGTGTAGTTTATATTTGGAGACATTCCTTTTTCCACTATTACCCTCTTAGCGCTCCGAATCTCCACTTGCATTTTCTACAGAAAGAGTGTTTCAGAACGGCTCAATCAACACTAAGGTTCAACACTTTTAGTTGAACAAACAGAACAGAAAGAAGTTTCACACAATTCTTCTGTGTAGTTTTTATTTGTAGACATTCTTTTTCCCAATATAGGCCTCTTAGCGCTCAGAATGTCCAATTGCAGTTTCTAGAGAAAGAGTGTTTCAGAACGGCTCAATCAAAAGTAAGGTTCAACTCTGTTAGTTGAATGCACAGAACAGAAAGAAGTTTCATACAATGCTTCTGTGTAGTTTATATTTGAACATATTCTTTTTTCCACTATTACCCACTTAGCGCTACGAATGTCCAGTTGCATTTTCTACAGACAGAGTGTTTCAAAACTGCTCAATCAAATGTATGGTTTAACTCTGTGAGCTGAATGCTCAGATCAGAAAGAAGTTTCACAGAATGCTTCTGTGTAGTTTATATTTGAATATATTCCTTTTTCCACTACTACGCTCTTAGCGCTCCAAATGTCCAGTTGCATTTTCTACAGAAAGAGTGTTCAGATCTGCTCAATCAAAAGTATGGTTTAACTCTGTTAGCTGAATGCACAGATCAGAAAGAAGTTTCACCGAATGATTCTGTGTAGTTTATATTTGAAGACATTCCTTTTTCCACTATTACCCTCTTAGCGCTCCGAATCTCCACTTGCATTTTCTACAAAGGAGTGTTTCGTAACTGCTCAATCAAAAATATGTTTCATCTCTGTTAAGTGAATTTACAGATCAGAAAAAAGTTTCACAGAATGCATCTGTGTAGTTTTTATTTGAAGATATTCTTTTTCCCAATGTAGGCCTCTTAGCGCTTAGCATGTCCAATTGCAGTTTCTACAGAAAGAGTGTTTCAGAACGGCTCAATCAAAAGTAAGGTTCAACTCTGTTAGTTGAATGCACAGAACAGAAAGAATTTTCACAGAATGCTACTGTGTAGTTTATATTTGAATATATTCCTTTTTCCACCATTACACTCTTAGCGCTCCGAATGTCCACTTGCATTTTCTACAGAAAGAGTGTTCAGAACTGCGCAATCAAAAGTATGGTTTAACTCTGTTAGCTTAATGAACATATCAGAAATAAGTTTCACACAATGCTTCTGTGTAGTTTTTATTTGAAGATATTATTTTTCCCAATAGAGGCCTCTTAGCGCTCAGAATGTCCAATTGCAGTTTCTACATAAAGAGTGTTTCAGAACGGCTCAATCAAAAGTAAGGTTCAACTCTGTTAGTTGAATGCACAGAACAGAAAGTAGTTTCATACAATGCTTCTGTGTAGTTTATATTTGAACATATACTTTTTTCCACTATTACCCACTTAGCGCTACGAATGTCCAGTTGCATTTTCTACAGACAGAGTGTTTCAAAACTGCTCAATCAAAAGTATGGTTTAACTCTGTTAGCTGAATGCTCAGATCAGAAATAAGTTTCACAGAATGCTTCTGTGTAGTTTATATTTGAATATATTCCTTTTTCCACTACTAATCTCTTAGCGCTCCAAATGTCCAGTTGCATTTTCTACAGAAAGAGTGTTCAGATCTGCTCAATCAAAAGTATGGTTTTACTCTGTTAGCTGAATGCACAGATCAGAAAGAAGTTTCACAGAATGATTCTGTGTAGTTTATATTTGGAGACATTCCTTTTTCCACTATTACCCTCTTAGCGCTCCGAATCTCCACTTGCATTTTCTACAGAAAGAGTGTTTCAGAACGGCTCAATCAAAAGTAAGGTTCAACTCTGTTAGTTGAATGCACAGAACAGAAAGAAGTTTCATAGAATGCTTCTGTGTAGTTTATATTTGAACATATCCTTTTTTCCACTATTCCCCACTTAGCGCTACGAATGTCCAGTTGCATTTTCTACAGACAGAGTGTTTCAAAACTGCTCAATGAAAGTATGGTTTAACTCTGTTAGCTGAATGCTCAGATCAGAAAGAAGTTTCACAGAAGGCTTCTGTGTAGTTTATATTTGAATATATTCCTTTTTCCACTACTACGCTCTTAGCGCTCCAAATGTCCAGTTGCATTTTCTACAGAAAGAGTGTTCAGATCTGCTCAATCAAAAGTATGGTTTAACTCTGTTAGCTGAATGCACAGATCAGAAAGAAGTTTCACAGAATGATCCTGTGTAGTTTATATTTGGAGACATTCCTTTTTCCACTATTACCCTCTTAGCGCTCCGAATCTCCACTTGCATTTTCTACAGAAAGAGTGTTTCAGAACGGCTCAATCAAAACTAAGGTTCAAATTTTTAGTTGAACAAACAGAACAGAAAGAAGTTTCACACAATTCTTCTGTGTAGTTTTTATTTGTAGACATTCTTTTTCCCAATATATGCCTCTTAGCGCTCAGAATGTCCAATTGCAGTTTCTACAGAAAGAGTGTTTCAGAACGGCTCAATCAAAAGTAAGGTTCAACTCTGTTAGTTGAATGCACAGAACAGAAAGAAGTTTCATACAATGCTTCTGTGTAGTTTATATTTGAACATATTCTTTTTTCCACTATTACCCACTTAGCGCTACGAATGTCCAGTTGCATTTTCTACAGACAGAGTGTTTCAAAACTGCTCAATCAAAAGTATGGTTTAACTCTGTTAGCTGAATGCTCAGATCAGAAAGAAGTTTCACAGAATGCTTCTGTGTAGTTTATATTTGAATATATTCCTTTTTCCACTACTACTCTCTTAGCGCTCCAAATGTCCAGTTGCATTTTCTACAGAAAGAGTGTTCAGATCTGCTCAATCAAAAGTATGGTTTAAATCTGTTAGCTGAATGCACAGATCAGAAAGAAGTTTCACCGAATGATTCTGTGTAGTTTATATTTGGAGACATTCCTTTTTCCACTATTACCCTCTTAGCGCTCCGAATCTCCACTTGCAATTTCTACAGAAAGAGTGTTTCAGAACGGCTCTATCAAAACTAAGGTTCAACTCTTTTAGTTGAACAAACAGAACAGAAAGAAGTTTCACACAATTCTTCTGTGTAGTTTTTATTTGTAGACATTCTTTTTCCCAATATAGGCCTCTTAGCGCTCAGAATGTCCAATTGCAGTTTCTAGAGAAAGAGTGTTTCAGAACGGCTCAGTCAAAAGTAAGGTTCAACTCTGTTAGTTGAATGCACAGAACAGAAAGAAGTTTCATACAATGCTTCTGTGTAGTTTATATTTGAACATATTCTTTTTTCCACTATTACCCACTTAGCGCTACGAATGTCCAGTTGCATTTTCTACAGACAGAGTGTTTCAAAACTGCTCAATCAAAGTATGGTTTAACTCTGTTAGCTGAATGCTCAGATCAGAAAGAAGTTTCACAGAATGCTTCTGTGTAGTTTATATTTGAATATATTCCTTTTTCCACTACTACGCTCTTAGCGCTCCAAATGTCCAGTTGCATTTTCTACAGAAAGAGTGTTCAGATCTCCTCAATCAAAAGTATGGTTTAACTCTGTTAGCTGAATGCACAGATCAGAAAGAAGTTTCACCGAATGATTCTGTGTAGTTTATATTTGAAGACATTCCTTTTTCCACTATTACCCTCTTAGCGCTCCGAATCTCCACTTGCATTTTCTACAAAGGAGTGTTTCATAACTGCTCAATCAAAAATATGTTTCATCTCTGTTAAGTGAATTTACAGATCAGAAAAAAGTTTCACAGAATGCATCTGTGTAGTTTTTATTTGAAGATATTCTTTTTCCCAATGTAGGCCTCTTAGCGCTTAGCATGTCCAATTGCAGTTTCTACAGAAAGAGTGTTTCAGAACGGCTCAATCAAAAGTAAGGTTCAACTCTGTTAGTTGAATGCACAGAACAGAAAGAATTTTCACAGAATGCTACTGTGTAGTTTATATTTGAATATATTCCTTTTTCCACTATTACACTCTTAGCGCTCCGAATGTCCACTTGCATTTTCTACAGAAAGAGTGTTCAGAACTGCGCAATCAAAAGTATGGTTTAACTCTGTTAGCTTAATGAACATATCAGAAATAAGTTTCACACAATGCTTCTGTGTAGTTTTTATTTGAAGATATTATTTTTCCCAATAGAGGCCTCTTAGCGCTCAGAATGTCCAATTGCAGTTTCTACATAAAGAGTGTTTCAGAAAGGCTCAATCAAAAGTAAGGTTCAACTCTGTTAGTTGAATGCACAGAACAGAAAGTAGTTTCATACAATGCTTCTGTGTAGTTTATATTTGAACATATTCTTTTTTCCACTATTACCCACTTAGCGCTACGAATGTCCAGTTGCATTTTCTACAGACAGAGTGTTTCAAAACTGCTCAATCAAAAGTATGGTTTAACTCTGTTAGCTGAATGCTCAGATCAGAAATAAGTTTCACAGAATGCTTCTGTGTAGTTTATATTTGAATATATTCCTTTTTCCACTACTAATCTCTTAGCGCTCCAAATGTCCAGTTGCATTTTCTACAGAAAGAGTGTTCAGATCTGCTCAATCAAAAGTATGGTTTTACTCTGTTAGCTGAATGCACAGATCAGAAAGAAGTTTCACAGAATGATTCTGTGTAGTTTATATTTGGAGACATTCCTTTTTCCACTATTACCCTCTTAGCGCTCCGAATCTCCACTTGCATTTTCTACAGAAAGCGTGTTTCAGAACGGCTCTATCAAAACTAAGGTTCAAATTTTTAGTTGAACAAACAGAACAGAAAGAAGTTTCACACAATTCTTCTGTGTAGTTTTTATTTGTAGACATTCTTTTTCCCAATATAGGCCTCTTAGCGCTCAGAATGTCCAATTGCAGTTTCTACAGAAAGAGTGTTTCAGAACGGCTCAATCAAAAGTAAGGTTCAACTCTGTTAGTTGAATGCACAGAACAGAAAGAAGTTTCATACAATGCTTCTGTGTAGTTTATATTTGAACATATTCTTTTTTCCACTATTACCCACTTAGCGCTACGAATGTCCAGTTGCATTTTCTACAGACAGAGTGTTTCAAAACTGCTCAATCAAAAGTATGGTTTAAATCTGTTAGCTGAATGCTCAGATCAGAAAGAAGTTTCACAGAATGCTTCTGTGTAGTTTATATTTGAATATATTCCTTTTTCCACTACTACTCTCTTAGCGCTCCAAATGTCCAGTTGCATTTTCTACAGAAAGAGTGTTCAGATCTGCTCAATCAAAAGTATGGTTTAACTCTGTTAGCTGAATGCACAGATCAGAAAGAAGTTTCACCGAATGATTCTGTGTAGTTTATATTTGGAGACATTCCTGTTTCCACTATTACCCTCTTAGCGCTCCGAATCTCCACTTGCATTTTCTACAGAAAGAGTGTCTCAGAACGGCTCTATCAAAACTAAGGTTCAACTCTTTTAGTTGAACAAACAGAACAGAAAGAAGTTTCACACAATTCTTCTGTGTAGTTTTTATTTGTAGACATTCTTTTTCCCAATATAGGCCTCTTAGCGCTCAGAATGTCCAATTGCAGTTTCTACAGAAAGAGTGTTTCAGAACGGCTCAATCAAAAGTAAGGTTCAACTCTGTTAGTTGAATGCACAGAACAGAAAGAATTTTCATACAATGCTTCTGTGTAGTTTATATTTGAACATATTCTTTTTTCCACTACTACCCACTTAGCGCTACGAATGTCCAGTTGCATTTTCTACAGACAGAGTGTTTCAAAACTGCTCAATCAAAAGTATGGTTTAACTCTGTTAGCTGAATGCTCAGATCAGAAAGAAGTTTCACAGAATGCTTCTGTGTAGTTTATATTTGAATATATTCCTTTTTCCACTACTACTCTCTTAGCGCTCCAAATGTCCAGTTGCATTTTCTACAGAAAGAGTGTTCAGATCTGCTCAATCAAAAGTATGGTTTAACTCTGTTAGCTGAATGCACAGATCAGAAAGAAGTTTCACAGAATGATCCTGTGTAGTTTATATTTGGAGACATTCCTTTTTCCACTATTACCCTCTTAGCGCTCCGAATCTCCACTTGCATTTTCTACAGAAAGAGTGTTTCAGAACGGCTCAATCAACACTAAGGTTCAACTCTTTTAGTTGAACAAACAGAACAGAAAGAAGTTTCACACAATTCTTCTGTGTAGTTTTTATTTGTAGACATTCTTTTTCCCAATATAGGCCTCTTAGCGCTCAGAATGTCCAATTGCAGTTTCTAGAGAAAGAGTGTTTCAGAACGGCTCAATCAAAAGTAAGGTTCAACTCTGTTAGTTGAATGCACAGAACAGAAAGAAGTTTCATACAATGCTTCTGTGTAGTTTATATTTGAACATATTCTTTTTTCCACTATTACCCACTTAGCGCTACGAATGTCCAGTTGCATTTTCTACAGACAGAGTGTTTCAAAACTGCTCAATCAAAAGTATGGTTTAACTCTGTTAGCTGAATGCTCAGATCAGAAAGAAGTTTCACAGAATGCTTCTGTGTAGTTTATATTTGAATATATTCCTTTTTCCACTACTACGCTCTTAGCGCTCCAAATGTCCAGTTGCATTTTCTACAGAAAGAGTGTTCAGATCTGCTCAATCAAAAGTATGGTTTAACTCTGTTAGCTGAATGCTCAGATCAGAAAGAAGTTTCACCGAATGATTCTGTGTAGTTTATATTTGAAGACATTCCTTTTTCCACTATTACACTCTTAGCGCTCCGAATCTCCACTTGCATTTTCTACAAAGGAGTGTTTCATAACTGCTCAATCAAAAATATGTTTCATCTCTGTTAAGTGAATTTACAGATCAGAAATAAGTTTCACAGAATGCATCTGTGTAGTTTTTATTTGAAGATATTCTTTTTCCCAATGTAGGCCTCTTAGCGCTTAGCATGTCCAATTGCAGTTTCTACA
Source organism: Symphalangus syndactylus (assembly GCF_028878055.3). Taxonomy (NCBI): domain Eukaryota; kingdom Metazoa; phylum Chordata; class Mammalia; order Primates; family Hylobatidae; genus Symphalangus; species Symphalangus syndactylus. Next base: position 2,752,518 of record NC_072436.2, read on the forward strand.
GAAAGAGTGTTTCAGAACGGCTCAATCAAAAGTAAGGTTCAACTCTGTTAGTTGAATGCACAGAACATAAAGAATTTTCACAGAATGCTACTGTGTAGTTTATATTTGAATATATTCCTTTTTCCACTATTACACTCTTAGCGCTCCGAATGTCCACTTGCATTTTCTACAGAAAGAGTGTTCAGAACTGCGCAATCAAAAGTATGGTTTAACTCTGTTAGCTTAATGAACATATCAGAAATAAGTTTCACACAATGCTTCTGTGTAGTTTTTATTTGAAGATATTATTTTTCCCAATAGAGGCCTCTTAGCGCTCAGAATGTCCAATTGCAGTTTCTACATAAAGAGTGTTTCAGAACGGCTCAATCAAAAGTAAGGTTCAACTCTGTTAGTTGAATGCACAGAACAGAAAGTAGTTTCATACAATGCTTCTGTGTAGTTTGTATTTGAACATATTCTTTTTTCCACTATTACCCACTTAGCGCTACGAATGTCCAGTTGCATTTTCTACAGACAGAGTGTTTCAAAACTGCTCAATCAAAAGTATGGTTTAACTCTGTTAGCTGAATGCTCAGATCAGAAAGAAGTTTCACAGAATGCTTCTGTGTAGTTTATATTTGAATATATTCCTTTTTCCACTACTAATCTCTTAGCGCTCCAAATGTCCAGTTGCATTTTCTACAGAAAGAGTGTTCAGATCTGCTCAATCAAAAGTATGGTTTTACTCTGTTAGCTGAATGCACAGATCAGAAAGAAGTTTCACAGAATGATTCTGTGTAGTTTATATTTGGAGACATTCCTTTTTCCACTATTACCCTCTTAGCGCTCCGAATCTCCACTTGCATTTTCTACAGAAAGAGTGTTTCACAACGGCTCAATCAAAAGTAAGGTTCAACTCTGTTAGTTGAATGCACAGAACAGAAAGAAGTTTCATAGAATGCTTCTGTGTAGTTTATATTTGAACATATTTTTTTCCACTATTACCCACTTAGCGCTACGAATGTCCACCTGCATTTTCTACAAAAAGGGTGTTTCATAACTGCTCAATCAAAACTATGTTTTATCTCTGTTAACTGAATTTACAGATCAGAAATAAGTTTCACAGAATGCATCTGTGTAGTTTTTATTTGAAGATATTATTTTTCCCAATAGAGGCCTCTTAGCGCTCAGAATGTCCAATTGCAGTTTCTACAGAAAGAGTGTTTCAGAAAGGCTCAATCAAAAGTAAGGTTCAACTCTGTTAGTTGAATGCACAGAACAGAAAGAAGTTTCATACAATGCTTCTGTGTAGTTTATATTTGAACATATTCTTTTTTCCACTATTACCCACTTAGCGCTACGAATGTCCAGTTGCATTTTCTACAGACAGAGTGTTTCAAAACTGCTCAATCAAAAGTATGGTTTAACTCTGTTAGCTGAATGCTCAGATCAGAAAGAAGTTTCACAGAATGCTTCTGTGTAGTTTATATTTGAATATATTCCTTTTTCCACTACTACGCACTTAGCGCTCCAAATGTCCAGTTGCATTTTCTACAGAAAGAGTGTTCAGATCTGCTCAATCAGATGTATGGTTTAACTCTGTTCGCTGAATGCACAGATCAGAAAGAAGTTTCACAGAATGATTCTGTGTAGTTTATATTTGGAGACATTCCTTTTTCCACTATTACACTCTTAGCGCTCCGAATCTCCACTTGCATTTTCTACAGAAAGAGTGTTTCAGAACGGCTCAATCAAAACTAAGATTCAAATTTTTAGTTGAACAAACAGAACAGAAAGAAGTTTCACACAATTCTTCTGTGTAGTTTTTATTTGTAGACATTCTTTTTCCCAATATATGCCTCTTAGCGCTCAGAATGTCCAATTGCAGTTTCTACAGAAAGAGTGTTTCAGAACGGCTCAATCAAAAGTAAGGTTCAACTCTGTTAGTTGAATGCACAGAACAGAAAGAAGTTTCATACAATGCTTCTGTGTAGTTTATATTTGAACATATTCTTTTTTCCACTATTACCCACTTAGCGCTACGAATGTCCAGTTGCATTTTCTACAGACAGAGTGTTTCAAAACTGCTCAATCAAAAGTATGGTTTAACTCTGTTAGCTGAATGCTCAGATCAGAAAGAAGTTTCACAGAATGCTTCTGTGCAGTTTATATTTGAATATATTCCTTTTTCCACTACTACTCTCTTAGCGCTCCAAATGTCCAGTTGCATTTTCTACAGAAAGAGTGTTCAGATCTGCTCAATCAAAAGTATGGTTTAACTCTGTTAGCTGAATGCACAGATCAGAAAGAAGTTTCACCGAATGATTCTGTGTAGTTTATATTTGGAGACATTCCTTTTTCCACTATTACCCTCTTAGCGCTCCGAATCTCCACTTGCATTTTCTACAGAAAGAGTGTTTCAGAACGGCTCTATCAAAACTAAGGTTCAACTCTTTTAGTTGAACAAACAGAACAGAAAGAAGTTTCACACAATTCTTCTGTGTAGTTTTTATTTGTAGACATTCTTTTTCCCAATATAGGCCTCTTAGCGCTCAGAATGTCCAATTGCAGTTTCTAGAGAAAGAGTGTTTCAGAACGGCTCAATCAAAAGTAAGGTTCAACTCTGTTAGTTGAATGCACAGAACAGAAAGAATTTTCATACAATGCTTCTGTGTAGTTTATATTTGAACATATTTTTTTTTCCACTATTACCCACTTAGCGCTACGAATGTCCAGTTGCATTTTCTACAGACAGAGTGTTTCAAAACTGCTCAATCAAAGTATGGTTTAACTCTGTTAGCTGAATGCTCAGATCAGAAAGAAGTTTCACAGAATGCTTCTGTGTAGTTTATATTTGAATATATTCCTTTTTCCACTACTACTCTCTTAGCGCTCCAAATGTCCAGTTGCATTTTCTACAGAAAGAGTGTTCAGATCTGCTCAATCAAAAGTATGGTTTAACTCTGTTAGCTGAATGCACAGATCAGAAAGAAGTTTCACCGAATGATTCTGTGTAGTTTATATTTGAAGACATTCCTTTTTCCACTATTACCCTCTTAGCGCTCCGAATCTCCACTTGCATTTTCTACAAAGGAGTGTTTCATAACTGCTCAATCAAAAATATGTTTCATCTCTGTTAAGTGAATTTACAGATCAGAAATAAGTTTCACAGAATGCATCTGTGTAGTTTTTATTTGAAGATATTCTTTTTCCCAATGTAGGCCTCTTAGCGCTTAGCATGTCCAATTGCAGTTTCTACAGAAAGAGTGTTTCAGAACGGCTCAATCAAAAGTAAGGTTCAACTCTGTTAGTTGAATGCACAGAACAGAAAGAATTTTCACAGAATGCTACTGTGTAGTTTATATTTGAATATATTCCTTTTTCCACTATTACACTCTTAGCGCTCCGAATGTCCACTTGCATTTTCTACAGAAAGAGTGTTCAGAACTGCGCAATCAAAAGTATGGTTTAACTCTGTTAGCTTAATGAACATATCAGAAATAAGTTTCACACAATGCTTCTGTGTAGTTTTTATTTGAAGATATTATTTTTCCCAATAGAGGCCTCTTAGCGCTCAGAATGTCCAATTGCAGTTTCTACATAAAGAGTGTTTCAGAACGGCTCAATCAAAAGTAAGGTTCAACTCTGTTAGTTGAATGCACAGAACAGAAAGTAGTTTCATACAATGCTTCTGTGTAGTTTATATTTGAACATATACTTTTTTCCACTATTACCCACTTAGCGCTACGAATGTCCAGTTGCATTTTCTACAGACAGAGTGTTTCAAAACTGCTCAATCAAAAGTATGGTATAACTCTGTTAGCTGAATGCTCAGATCAGAAATAAGTTTCACAGAATGCTTCTGTGTAGTTTATATTTGAATATATTCCTTTTTCCACTACTAATCTCTTAGCGCTCCAAATGTCCAGTTGCATTTTCTACAGAAAGAGTGTTCAGATCTGCTCAATCAAAAGTATGGTTTTACTCTGTTAGCTGAATGCACAGATCAGAAAGAAGTTTCACAGAATGATTCTGTGTAGTTTATATTTGGAGACATTCCTTTTTCCACTATTACCCTCTTAGCGCTCCGAATCTCCACTTGCATTTTCTACAGAAAGAGTGTTTCAGAACGGCTCAATCAAAAGTAAGGTTCAACTCTGTTAGTTGAATGCACAGAACAGAAAGAAGTTTCATAGAATGCTTCTGTGTAGTTTATATTTGAACATATTCTTTTTTCCACTATTCCCCACTTAGCGCTACGAATGTCCAGTTGCATTTTCTACAGACAGAGTGTTTCAAAACTGCTCAATGAAAGTATGGTTTAACTCTGTTAGCTGAATGCTCAGATCAGAAAGAAGTTTCACAGAATGCTTCTGTGTAGTTTATATTTGAATATATTCCTTTTTCCACTACTAATCTCTTAGCGCTCCAAATGTCCAGTTGCATTTTCTACAGAAAGAGTGTTCAGATCTGCTCAATCAAAAGTATGGTTTTACTCTGTTAGCTGAATGCACAGATCAGAAAGAAGTTTCACAGAATGATTCTGTGTAGTTTATATTTGGAGACATTCCTTTTTCCACTATTACCCTCTTAGCGCTCCGAATCTCCACTTGCATTTTCTACAGAAAGAGTGTTTCACAACGGCTCAATCAAAAGTAAGGTTCAACTCTGTTAGTTGAATGCACAGAACAGAAAGAAGTTTCATAGAATGCTTCTGTGTAGTTTATATTTGAACATATTTTTTTCCACTATTACCCACTTAGCGCTACGAATGTCCACCTGCATTTTCTACAAAAAGGGTGTTTCATAACTGCTCAATCAAAACTATGTTTTATCTCTGTTAACTGAATTTACAGATCAGAAATAAGTTTCACAGAATGCATCTGTGTAGTTTTTATTTGAAGATATTATTTTTCCCAATAGAGGCCTCTTAGCGCTCAGAATGTCCAATTGCAGTTTCTACAGAAAGAGTGTTTCAGAAAGGCTCAATCAAAAGTAAGGTTCAACTCTGTTAGTTGAATGCACAGAACAGAAAGAAGTTTCATACAATGCTTCTGTGTAGTTTATATTTGAACATATTCTTTTTTCCACTATTACCCACTTAGCGCTACGAATGTCCAGTTGCATTTTCTACAGACAGAGTGTTTCAAAACTGCTCAATCAAAAGTATGGTTTAACTCTGTTAGCTGAATGCTCAGATCAGAAAGAAGTTTCACAGAATGCTTCTGTGTAGTTTATATTTGAATATATTCCTTTTTCCACTACTACGCACTTAGCGCTCCAAATGTCCAGTTGCATTTTCTACAGAAAGAGTGTTCAGATCTGCTCAATCAGATGTATGGTTTAACTCTGTTCGCTGAATGCACAGATCAGAAAGAAGTTTCACAGAATGATTCTGTGTAGTTTATATTTGGAGACATTCCTTTTTCCACTATTACACTCTTAGCGCTCCGAATCTCCACTTGCATTTTCTACAGAAAGAGTGTTTCAGAACGGCTCAATCAAAACTAAGATTCAAATTTTTAGTTGAACAAACAGAACAGAAAGAAGTTTCACACAATTCTTCTGTGTAGTTTTTATTTGTAGACATTCTTTTTCCCAATATATGCCTCTTAGCGCTCAGAATGTCCAATTGCAGTTTCTACAGAAAGAGTGTTTCAGAACGGCTCAATCAAAAGTAAGGTTCAACTCTGTTAGTTGAATGCACAGAACAGAAAGAAGTTTCATACAATGCTTCTGTGTAGTTTATATTTGAACATATTCTTTTTTCCACTATTACCCACTTAGCGCTACGAATGTCCAGTTGCATTTTCTACAGACAGAGTGTTTCAAAACTGCTCAATCAAAATTATGGTTTAACTCTGTTAGCTGAATGCTCAGATCAGAAAGAAGTTTCACAGAATGCTTCTGTGTAGTTTATATTTGAATATATTCCTTTTTCCACTACTACTCTCTTAGCGCTCCAAATGTCCAGTTGCATTTTCTACAGAAAGAGTGTTCAGATCTGCTCAATCAAAAGTATGGTTTAACTCTGTTAGCTGAATGCACAGATCAGAAAGAAGTTTCACCGAATGATTCTGTGTAGTTTATATTTGGAGACATTCCTTTTTCCACTATTACCCTCTTAGCTCTCCGAATCTCCACTTGCATTTTCTACAGAAAGAGTGTTTCAGAACGGCTCTATCAAAACTAAGGTTCAACTCTTTTAGTTGAACAAACAGAACAGAAAGAAGTTTCACACAATTCTTCTGTGTAGTTTTTATTTGTAGACATTCTTTTTCCCAATATAGGCCTCTTAGCGCTCAGAATGTCCAATTGCAGTTTCTAGAGAAAGAGTGTTTCAGAACGGCTCAATCAAAAGTAAGGTTCAACTCTGTTAGTTGAATGCACAGAACAGAAAGAAGTTTCATACAATGCTTCTGTGTGGTTTATATTTGAACATATTCTTTTTTCCACTATTACCCCCTTAGCGCTACGAATGTCCAGTTGCATTTTCTACAGACAGAGTGTTTCAAATCTGCTCAATCAAAAGTATGGTTTAACTCTGTTAGCTGAATGCTCAGATCAGAAAGAAGTTTCACAGAATGCTTCTGTGTAGTTTATATTTGAATATATTCCTTTTTCCACTACTACGCTCTTAGCGCTCCAAATGTCCAGTTGCATTTTCTACAGAAAGAGTGTTCAGATCTGCTCAATCAAAAGTATGGTTTAACTCTGTTAGCTGAATGCACAGATCAGAAAGAAGTTTCACCGAATGATTCTGTGTAGTTTATATTTGGAGACATTCCTTTTTCCACTATTACCCTCTTAGCGCTCCGAATCTCCACTTGCATTTTCTACAGAAAGAGTGTTTCAGAACGGCTCAATCAACACTAAGGTTCAACACTTTTAGTTGAACAAACAGAACAGAAAGAAGTTTCACACAATTCTTCTGTGTAGTTTTTATTTGTAGACATTCTTTTTCCCAATATAGGCCTCTTAGCGCTCAGAATGTCCAATTGCAGTTTCTAGAGAAAGAGTGTTTCAGAACGGCTCAATCAAAAGTAAGGTTCAACTCTGTTAGTTGAATGCACAGAACAGAAAGAAGTTTCATACAATGCTTCTGTGTAGTTTATATTTGAACATATACTTTTTTCCACTATTACCCACTTAGCGCTACGAATGTCCAGTTGCATTTTCTACAGACAGAGTGTTTCAAAACTGCTCAATCAAAAGTATGGTTTAACTCTGTTAGCTGAATGCTCAGATCAGAAATAAGTTTCACAGAATGCTTCTGTGTAGTTTATATTTGAATATATTCCTTTTTCCACTACTAATCTCTTAGCGCTCCAAATGTCCAGTTGCATTTTCTACAGAAAGAGTGTTCAGATCTGCTCAATCAAAAGTATGGTTTTACTCTGTTAGCTGAATGCACAGATCAGAAAGAAGTTTCACAGAATGATTCTGTGTAGTTTATATTTGGAGACATTCCTTTTTCCACTATTACCCTCTTAGCGCTCCGAATCTCCACTTGCATTTTCTACAGAAAGAGTGTTTCAGAACGGCTCAATCAAAAGTAAGGTTCAACTCTGTTAGTTGAATGCACAGAACAGAAAGAAGTTTCATAGAATGCTTCTGTGTAGTTTATATTTGAACATATCTTTTTTCCACTATTCCCCACTTAGCGCTACGAATGTCCAGTTGCATTTTCTACAGACAGAGTGTTTCAAAACTGCTCAATGAAAGTATGGTTTAACTCTGTTAGCTGAATGCTCAGATCAGAAAGAAGTTTCACAGAAGGCTTCTGTGTAGTTTATATTTGAATATATTCCTTTTTCCACTACTACGCTCTTAGCGCTCCAAATGTCCAGTTGCATTTTCTACAGAAAGAGTGTTCAGATCTGCTCAATCAAAAGTATGGTTTAACTCTGTTAGCTGAATGCACAGATCAGAAAGAAGTTTCACAGAATGATCCTGTGTAGTTTATATTTGGAGACATTCCTTTTTCCACTATTACCCTCTTAGCGCTCCGAATCTCCACTTGCATTTTCTACAGAAAGAGTGTTTCAGAACGGCTCAATCAAAACTAAGGTTCAAATTTTTAGTTGAACAAACAGAACAGAAAGTAGTTTCACACAATTCTTCTGTGTAGTTTTTATTTGTAGACATTATTTTCCCAATATATGCCTCTTAGCGCTCAGAATGTCCAATTGCAGTTTCTACAGAAAGAGTGTTTCAGAACGGCTCAATCAAAAGTAAGGTTCAACTCTGTTAGTTGAATGCACAGAACAGAAAGAAGTTTCATACAATGCTTCTGTGTAGTTTATATTTGAACATATTCTTTTTTCCACTATTACCCACTTAGCGCTACGAATGTCCAGTTGCATTTTCTACAGACAGAGTGTTTCAAAACTGCTCAATCAAAAGTATGGTTTAACTCTGTTAGCTGAATGCTCAGATCAGAAAGAAGTTTCACAGAATGCTTCTGTGTAGTTTATATTTGAATATATTCCTTTTTCCACTACTACTCTCTTAGCGCTCCAAATGTCCAGTTGCATTTTCTACAGAAAGAGTGTTCAGATCTGCTCAATCAAAAGTATGGTTTAACTCTGTTAGCTGAATGCACAGATCAGAAAGAAGTTTCACCGAATGATTCTGTGTAGTTTATATTTGGAGACATTCCTTTTTCCACTATTACCCTCTTAGCGCTCCGAATCTCCACTTGCAATTTCTACAGAAAGAGTGTTTCAGAACGGCTCTATCAAAACTAAGGTTCAACTCTTTTAGTTGAACAAACAGAACAGAAAGTAGTTTCACACAATTCTTCTGTGTAGTTTTTATTTGTAGACATTCTTTTTCCCAATATAGGCCTCTTAGCGCTCAGAATGTCCAATTGCAGTTTCTAGAGAAAGAGTGTTTCAGAACGGCTCAGTCAAAAGTAAGGTTCAACTCTGTTAGTTGAATGCACAGAACAGAAAGAAGTTTCATACAATGCTTCTGTGTAGTTTATATTTGAACATATTCTTTTTTCCACTATTACCCACTTAGCGCTACGAATGTCCAGTTGCATTTTCTACAGACAGAGTGTTTCAAAACTGCTCAATCAAAGTATGGTTTAACTCTGTTAGCTGAATGCTCAGATCAGAAAGAAGTTTCACAGAATGCTTCTGTGTAGTTTATATTTGAATATATTCCTTTTTCCACTACTACGCTCTTAGCGCTTAGCATGTCCAATTGCATTTTCTACAGAAAGAGTGTTCAGATCTGCTCAATCAAAAGTATGGTTTAACTCTGTTAGCTGAATGCACAGATCAGAAAGAAGTTTCACCGAATGATTCTGTGTAGTTTATATTTGAAGACATTCCTTTTTCCACTATTACCCTCTTAGCGCTCCGAATCTCCACTTGCATTTTCTACAAAGGAGTGTTTCATAACTGCTCAATCAAAAATATGTTTCATCTCTGTTAAGTGAATTTACAGATCAGAAATAAGTTTCACAGAATGCATCTGTGTAGTTTTTATTTGAAGATATTCTTTTTCCCAATGTAGGCCTCTTAGCGCTTAGCATGTCCAATTGCAGTTTCTACAGAAAGAGTGTTTCAGAACGGCTCAATCAAAAGTAAGGTTCAACTCTGTTAGTTGAATGCACAGAACAGAAAGAAGTTTCATACAATGCTTCTGTGTAGTTTATATTTGAACATATACTTTTTTCCACTATTACCCACTTAGCGCTACGAATGTCCAGTTGCATTTTCTACAGACAGAGTGTTTCAAAACTGCTCAATCAAAAGTATGGTTTAACTCGGTTAGCTGAATGCTCTGATCAGAAATAAGTTTCACAGAATGCTTCTGTGTAGTTTATATTTGAATATATTCCTTTTTCCACTACTAATCTCTTAGCGCTCCAAATGTCCAGTTGCATTTTCTACAGAAAGAGTGTTCAGATCTGCTCAATCAAAAGTATGGTTTTACTCTGTTAGCTGAATGCACAGATCAGAAAGAAGTTTCACAGAATGATTCTGTGTAGTTTATATTTGGAGACATTCCTTTTTCCACTATTACCCTCTTAGCGCTCCGAATCTCCACTTGCATTTTCTACAGAAAGAGTGTTTCAGAACGGCTCAATCAAAAGTAAGGTTCAACTCTGTTAGTTGAATGCACAGAACAGAAAGAAGTTTCATAGAATGCTTCTGTGTAGTTTATATTTGAACATATCCTTTTTTCCACTATTCCCCACTTAGCGCTACGAATGTCCAGTTGCATTTTCTACAGACAGAGTGTTTCAAAACTGCTCAATGAAAGTATGGTTTAACTCTGTTAGCTGAATGCTCAGATCAGAAAGAAGTTTCACAGAAGGCTTCTGTGTAGTTTATATTTGAATATATTCCTTTTTCCACTACTACGCTCTTAGCGCTCCAAATGTCCAGTTGCATTTTCTACAGAAAGAGTGTTCAGATCTGCTCAATCAAAAGTATGGTTTAACTCTGTTAGCTGAATGCACAGATCAGAAAGAAGTTTCACAGAATGATCCTGTGTAGTTTATATTTGGAGACATTCCTTTTTCCACTATTACCCTCTTAGCGCTCCGAATCTCCACTTGCATTTTCTACAGAAAGAGTGTTTCAGAACGGCTCAATCAAAACTAAGGTTCAAATTTTTAGTTGAACAAACAGAACAGAAAGAAGTTTCACACAATTCTTCTGTGTAGTTTTTATTTGTAGACATTATTTTCCCAATATATGCCTCTTAGCGCTCAGAATGTCCAATTGCAGTTTCTACAGAAAGAGTGTTTCAGAACGGCTCAATCAAAAGTAAGGTTCAACTCTGTTAGTTGAATGCACAGAACAGAAAGAAGTTTCATACAATGCTTCTGTGTAGTTTATATTTGAACATATTCTTTTTTCCACTATTACCCACTTAGCGCTACGAATGTCCAGTTGCATTTTCTACAGACAGAGTGTTTCAAAACTGCTCAATCAAAAGTATGGTTTAACTCTGTTAGCTGAATGCTCAGATCAGAAAGAAGTTTCACAGAATGCTTCTGTGTAGTTTATATTTGAATATATTCCTTTTTCCACTACTAATCTCTTAGCGCTCCAAATGTCCAGTTGCATTTTCTACAGAAAGAGTGTTCAGATCTGCTCAATCAAAAGTATGGTTTAACTCTGTTAGCTGAATGCACAGATCAGAAAGAAGTTTCACCGAATGATTCTGTGTAGTTTATATTTGGAGACATTCCTTTTTCCACTATTACCCTCTTAGCGCTCAGAATCTCCACTTGCAATTTCTACAGAAAGAGTGTTTCAGAACGGCTCTATCAAAACTAAGATTCAACTCTTTTAGTTGAACAAACAGAACAGAAAGAAGTTTCACACAATTCTTCTGTGTAGTTTTTATTTGTAGACATTCTTTTTCCCAATATAGGCCTCTTAGCGCTCAGAATGTCCAATTGCAGTTTCTAGAGAAAGAGTGTTTCAGAACGGCTCAGTCAAAAGTAAGGTTCAACTCTGTTAGTTGAATGCACAGAACAGAAAGAAGTTTCATACAATGCTTCTGTGTAGTTTATATTTGAACATATTCTTTTTTCCACTATTACCCACTTAGCGCTACGAATGTCCAGTTGCATTTTCTACAGACAGAGTGTTTCAAAACTGCTCAATCAAAGTATGGTTTAACTCTGTTAGCTGAATGCTCAGATCAGAAAGAAGTTTCACAGAATGCTTCTGTGTAGTTTATATTTGAATATATTCCTTTTTCCACTACTACGCTCTTAGCGCTTAGCATGTCCAATTGCATTTTCTACAGAAAGAGTGTTCAGATCTGCTCAATCAAAAGTATGGTTTAACTCTGTTAGCTGAATGCACAGATCAGAAAGAAGTTTCACCGAATGATTCTGTGTAGTTTATATTTGAAGACATTCCTTTTTCCACTATTACCCTCTTAGCGCTCCGAATCTCCACTTGCATTTTCTACAAAGGAGTGTTTCATAACTGCTCAATCAAAAATATGTTTCATCTCTGTTAAGTGAATTTACAGATCAGAAATAAGTTTCACAGAATGCATCTGTGTAGTTTTTATTTGAAGATATTCTTTTTCCCAATGTAGGCCTCTTAGCGCTTAGCATGTCCAATTGCAGTTTCTACAGAAAGAGTGTTTCAGAACGGCTCAATCAAAAGTAAGGTTCAACTCTGTTAGTTGAATGCACAGAACAGAAAGAATTTTCACAGAATGCTACTGTGTAGTTTATATTTGAATATATTCCTTTTTCCACTATTACACTCTTAGCGCTCCGAATGTCCACTTGCATTTTCTACAGAAAGAGTGTTCAGAACTGCGCAATCAAAAGTATGGTTTAACTCTGTTAGCTTAATGAACATATCAGAAATAAGTTTCACACAATGCTTCTGTGTAGTTTTTATTTGAAGATATTATTTTTCCAAATAGAGGCCTCTTAGCGCTCAGAATGTCCAATTGCAGTTTCTACATAAAGAGTGTTTCAGAAAGGCTCAATCAAATGTAAGGTTCAACTCTGTTAGTTGAATGCACAGAACAGAAAGTAGTTTCATACAATGCTTCTGTGTAGTTTATATTTGAACATATTCTTTTTTCCACTATTACCCACTTAGCGCTACGAATGTCCAGTTGCATTTTCTACAGACAGAGTGTTTCAAAACTGCTCAATCAAAAGTATGGTTTAACTCTGTTAGCTGAATGCTCAGATCAGAAATAAGTTTCACAGAATGCTTCTGTGTAGTTTATATTTGAATATATTCCTTTTTCCACTACTAATCTCTTAGCGCTCCAAATGTCCAGTTGCATTTTCTACAGAAAGAGTGTTCAGATCTGCTCAATCAAAAGTATGGTTTTACTCTGTTAGCTGAATGCACAGATCAGAAAGAAGTTTCACAGAATGATTCTGTGTAGTTTATATTTGGAGACATTCCTTTTTCCACTATTACCCTCTTAGCGCTCCGAATCTCCACTTGCATTTTCTACAGAAAGAGTGTTTCAGAACGGCTCTATCAAAACTAAGGTTCAAATTTTTAGTTGAACAAACAGAACAGAAAGAAGTTTCACACAATTCTTCTGTGTAGTTTTTATTTGTAGACATTCTTTTTCCCAATATAGGCCTCTTAGCGCTCAGAATGTCCAATTGCAGTTTCTACAGAAAGAGTGTTTCAGAACGGCTCAATCAAAAGTAAGGTTCAACTCTGTTAGTTGAATGCACAGAACAGAAAGAAGTTTCATACAATGCTTCTGTGTAGTTTATATTTGAACATATTCTTTTTTCCACTATTACCCACTTAGCGCTACGAATGTCCAGTTGCATTTTCTACAGACAGAGTGTTTCAAAACTGCTCAATCAAAAGTATGGTTTAACTCTGTTAGCTGAATGCTCAGATCAGAAAGAAGTTTCACAGAATGCTTCTGTGTAGTTTATATTTGAATATATTCCTTTTTCCACTACTACGCTCTTAGCGCTCCAAATGTCCAGTTGCATTTTCTACAGAAAGAGTGTTCAGATCTGCTCAATCAAAAGTATGGTTTAACTCTGTTAGCTGAATGCACAGATCAGAAAGAAGTTTCACCGAATGATTCTGTGTAGTTTATATTTGAAGACATTCCTTTTTCCACTATTACACTCTTAGCGCTCCGAATCTCCACTTGCATTTTCTACAAAGGAGTGTTTCATAACTGCTCAATCAAAAATATGTTTCATCTCTGTTAAGTGAATTTACAGATCAGAAATAAGTTTCACAGAATGCATCTGTGTAGTTTTTATTTGAAGATATTCTTTTTCCCAATGTAGGCCTCTTAGCGCTTAGCATGTCCAATTGCAGTTTCTACAGAAAGAGTGTTTCAGAACGGCTCAATCAAAAGTAAGGTTCAACTCTGTTAGTTGAATGCACAGAACATAAAGAATTTTCACAGAATGCTACTGTGTAGTTTATATTTGAATATATTCCTTTTTCCACTATTACACTCTTAGCGCTCCGAATGTCCACTTGCATTTTCTACAGAAAGAGTGTTCAGAACTGCGCAATCAAAAGTATGGTTTAACTCTGTTAGCTTAATGAACATATCAGAAATAAGTTTCACACAATGCTTCTGTGTAGTTTTTATTTGAAGATATTATTTTTCCCAATAGAGGCCTCTTAGCGCTCAGAATGTCCAATTGCAGTTTCTACATAAAGAGTGTTTCAGAACGGCTCAATCAAAAGTAAGGTTCAACTCTGTTAGTTGAATGCACAGAACAGAAAGTAGTTTCATACAATGCTTCTGTGTAGTTTGTATTTGAACATATTCTTTTTTCCACTATTACCCACTTAGCGCTACGAATGTCCAGTTGCATTTTCTACAGACAGAGTGTTTCAAAACTGCTCAATCAAAAGTATGGTTTAACTCTGTTAGCTGAATGCTCAGATCAGAAAGAAGTTTCACAGAATGCTTCTGTGTAGTTTATATTTGAATATATTCCTTTTTCCACTACTAATCTCTTAGCGCTCCAAATGTCCAGTTGCATTTTCTACAGAAAGAGTGTTCAGATCTGCTCAATCAAAAGTATGGTTTTACTCTGTTAGCTGAATGCACAGATCAGAAAGAAGTTTCACAGAATGATTCTGTGTAGTTTATATTTGGAGACATTCCTTTTTCCACTATTACCCACTTAGCGCTCCGAATCTCCACTTGCATTTTCTACAGAAAGAGTGTTTCACAACGGCTCAATCAAAAGTAAGGTTCAACTCTGTTAGTTGAATGCACAGAACAGAAAGAAGTTTCATAGAATGCTTCTGTGTAGTTTATATTTGAACATATTTTTTTCCACTATTACCCACTTAGCGCTACGAATGTCCACCTGCATTTTCTACAAAAAGGATGTTTCATAACTGCTCAATCAAAACTATGTTTTATCTCTGTTAACTGAATTTACAGATCAGAAATAAGTTTCACAGAATGCATCTGTGTAGTTTTTATTTGAAGATATTATTTTTCCCAATAGAGGCCTCTTAGCGCTCAGAATGTCCAATTGCAGTTTCTACAGAAAGAGTGTTTCAGAAAGGCTCAATCAAAAGTAAGGTTCAACTCTGTTAGTTGAATGCACAGAACAGAAAGAAGTTTCATACAATGCTTCTGTGTAGTTTATATTTGAACATATTCTTTTTTCCACTATTACCCACTTAGCGCTACGAATGTCCAGTTGCATTTTCTACAGACAGAGTGTTTCAAAACTGCTCAATCAAAAGTATGGTTTAACTCTGTTAGCTGAATGCTCAGATCAGAAAGAAGTTTCACAGAATGCTTCTGTGTAGTTTATATTTGAATATATTCCTTTTTCCACTACTACGCACTTAGCGCTCCAAATGTCCAGTTGCATTTTCTACAGAAAGAGTGTTCAGATCTGCTCAATCAGAAGTATGGTTTAACTCTGTTCGCTGAATGCACAGATCAGAAAGAAGTTTCACAGAATGATTCTGTGTAGTTTATATTTGGAGACATTCCTTTTTCCACTATTACACACTTAGCGCTCCGAATCTCCACTTGCATTTTCTACAGAAAGAGTGTTTCAGAACGGCTCAATCAAAACTAAGATTCAAATTTTTAGTTGAACAAACAGAACAGAAAGAAGTTTCACACAATTCTTCTGTGTAGTTTTTATTTGTAGACATTCTTTTTCCCAATATATGCCTCTTAGCGCTCAGAATGTCCAATTGCAGTTTCTACAGAAAGAGTGTTTAAGAACGGCTCAATCAAAAGTAAGGTTCAACTCTGTTAGTTGAATGCACAGAACAGAAAGAAGTTTCATACAATGCTTCTGTGTAGTTTATATTTGAACATATTCTTTTTTCCACTATTACCCACTTAGCGCTACGAATGTCCAGTTGCATTTTCTACAGACAGAGTGTTTCAAAACTGCTCAATCAAAAGTATGGTTTAACTCTGTTAGCTGAAAGCTCAGATCAGAAAGAAGTTTCACAGAATGCTTCTGTGTAGTTTATATTTGAATATATTCCTTTTTCCACTACTACTCTCTTAGCGCTCCAAATGTCCAGTTGCATTTTCTACAGAAAGACTGTTCAGATCTGCTCAATCAAAAGTATGGTTTAACTCTGTTAGCTGAATGCACAGATCAGAAAGAAGTTTCACCGAATGATTCTGTGTAGTTTATATTTGGAGACATTCCTTTTTCCACTATTACCCTCTTAGCGCTCCGAATCTCCACTTGCAATTTCTACAGAAAGAGTGTTTCAGAACGGCTCTATCAAAACTAAGGTTCAACTCTTTTAGTTGAACAAACAGAACAGAAAGAAGTTTCACACAATTCTTCTGTGTAGTTTTTATTTGTAGACATTCTTTTTCCCAATATAGGCCTCTTAGCGCTCAGAATGTCCAATTGCAGTTTCTAGAGAAAGAGTGTTTCAGAACGGCTCAATCAAAAGTAAGGTTCAACTCTGTTAGTTGAATGCACAGAACAGAAAGAAGTTTCATACAATGCTTCTGTGTAGTTTATATTTGAACATATTTTTTTTTCCACTATTACCCACTTAGCGCTACGAATGTCCAGTTGCATTTTCTACAGACAGAGTGTTTCAAAACTGCTCAATCAAAGTATGGTTTAACTCTGTTAGCTGAATGCTCAGATCAGAAAGAAGTTTCACAGAATGCTTCTGTGTAGTTTATATTTGAATATATTCCTTTTTCCACTACTACGCTCTTAGCGCTCCAAATGTCCAGTTGCATTTTCTACAGAAAGAGTGTTCAGATCTGCTCAATCAAAAGTATGGTTTAACTCTGTTAGCTGAATGCACAGATCAGAAAGAAGTTTCACCGAATGATTCTGTGTAGTTTATATTTGAAGACATTCCTTTTTCCACTATTACCCTCTTAGCGCTCCGAATCTCCACTTGCATTTTCTACAAAGGAGTGTTTCATAACTGCTCAATCAAAAATATGTTTCATCTCTGTTAAGTGAATTTACAGATCAGAAATAAGTTTCACAGAATGCATCTGTGTAGTTTTTATTTGAAGATATTCTTTTTCCCAATGTAGGCCTCTTAGCGCTTAGCATGTCCAATTGCAGTTTCTACAGAAAGAGTGTTTCAGAACGGCTCAATCAAAAGTAAGGTTCAACTCTGTTAGTTGAATGCACAGAACAGAAAGAATTTTCACAGAATGCTACTGTGTAGTTTATATTTGAATATATTCCTTTTTCCACTATTACACTCTTAGCGCTCCGAATGTCCACTTGCATTTTCTACAGAAAGAGTGTTCAGAACTGCGCAATCAAAAGTATGGTTTAACTCTGTTAGCTTAATGAACATATCAGAAATAAGTTTCACACAATGCTTCTGTGTAGTTTTTATTTGAAGATATTATTTTTCCCAATAGAGGCCTCTTAGCGCTCAGAATGTCCAATTGCAGTTTCTACATAAAGAGTGTTTCAGAAAGGCTCAATCAAAAGTAAGGTTCAACTCTGTTAGTTGAATGCACAGAACAGAAAGTAGTTTCATACAATGCTTCTGTGTAGTTTATATTTGAACATATTCTTTTTTCCACTATTACCCACTTAGCGCTACGAATGTCCAGTTGCATTTTCTACAGACAGAGTGTTTCAAAACTGCTCAATCAAAAGTATGGTTTAACTCTGTTAGCTGAATGCTCAGATCAGAAATAAGTTTCACAGAATGCTTCTGTGTAGTTTATATATGAATATATTCCTTTTTCCACTACTAAACTCTTAGCGCTCCAAATGTCCAGTTGCATTTTCTTCAGAAAGAGTGTTCAGATCTGCTCAATCAAAAGTATGGTTTTACTCTGTTAGCTGAATGCACAGATCAGAAAGAAGTTTCACAGAATGATTCTGTGTAGTTTATATTTGGAGACATTCCTTTTTCCACTATTACCCTCTTAGCGCTCCGAATCTCCACTTGCATTTTCTACAGAAAGAGTGTTTCAGAACGGCTCAATCAAAAGTAAGGTTCAACTCTGTTAGTTGAATGCACAGAACAGAAAGAAGTTTCATAGAATGCTTCTGTGTAGTTTATATTTGAACATATTCTTTTTTCCACTATTCCCCACTTAGCGCTACGAATGTCCAGTTGCATTTTCTACAGACAGAGTGTTTCAAAACTGCTCAATGAAAGTATGGTTTAACTCTGTTAGCTGAATGCTCAGATCAGAAATAAGTTTCACAGAATGCTTCTGTGTAGTTTATATTTGAATATATTCCTTTTTCCACTACTACGCTCTTAGCGCTCCAAATGTCCAGTTGCATTTTCTACAGACAGAGTGTTTCAAAACTGCTCAATCAAAAGTATGGTTTAACTCTGTTAGCTGAATGCTCAGATCAGAAAGAAGTTTCACAGAATGCTTCTGTGTAGTTTATATTTGAATATATTCCTTTTTCCACTACTACTCTCTTAGCGCTCCAAATGTCCAGTTGCATTTTCTACAGAAAGAGTGTTCAGATCTGCTCAATCAAAAGTATGGTTTAACTCTGTTAGCTGAATGCACAGATCAGAAAGAAGTTTCACCGAATGATTCTGTGTAGTTTATATTTGGAGACAATCCTTTTTCCACTATTACCCTCTTAGCGCTCCGAATCTCCACTTGCATTTTCTACAGAAAGAGTGTTTCAGAACGGCTCTATCAAAACTAAGGTTCAACTCTTTTAGTTGAACAAACAGAACAGAAAGAAGTTTCACACAATTCTTCTGTGTAGTTTTTATTTGTAGACATTCTTTTTCCCAATATAGGCCTCTTAGCGCTCAGAATGTCCAATTGCAGTTTCTACAGAAAGAGTGTTTCAGAACGGCTCAATCAAAAGTAAGGTTCAACTCTGTTAGTTGAATGCACAGAACAGAAAGAATTTTCATACAATGCTTCTGTGTAGTTTATATTTGAACATATTCTTTTTTCCACTACTACCCACTTAGCGCTACGAATGTCCAGTTGCATTTTCTACAGACAGAGTGTTTCAAAACTGCTCAATCAAAAGTATGGTTTAACTCTGTTAGCTGAATGCTCAGATCAGAAAGAAGTTTCACAGAATGCTTCTGTGTAGTTTATATTTGAATATATTCCTTTTTCCACTACTACTCTCTTAGCGCTCCAAATGTCCAGTTGCATTTTCTACAGAAAGAGTGTTCAGATCTGCTCAATCAAAAGTATGGTTTAACTCTGTTAGCTGAATGCACAGATCAGAAAGAAGTTTCACAGAATGATCCTGTGTAGTTTATATTTGGAGACATTCCTTTTTCCACTATTACCCTCTTAGCGCTCCGAATCTCCACTTGCATTTTCTACAGAAAGAGTGTTTCAGAACGGCTCAATCAACACTAAGGTTCAACTCTTTTAGTTGAACAAACAGAACAGAAAGAAGTTTCACACAATTCTTCTGTGTAGTTTTTATTTGTAGACATTCTTTTTCCCAATATAGGCCTCTTAGCGCTCAGAATGTCCAATTGCAGTTTCTAGAGAAAGAGTGTTTCAGAACGGCTCAATCAAAAGTAAGGTTCAACTCTGTTAGTTGAATGCACAGAACAGAAAGAAGTTTCATACAATGCTTCTGTGTAGTTTATATTTGAACATATTCTTTTTTCCACTATTACCCACTTAGCGCTACGAATGTCCAGTTGCATTTTCTACAGACAGAGTGTTTCAAAACTGCTCAATCAAAAGTATGGTTTAACTCTGTTAGCTGAATGCTCAGATCAGAAAGAAGTTTCACAGAATGCTTCTGTGTAGTTTATATTTGAATATATTCCTTTTTCCACTACTACGCTCTTAGCGCTCCAAATGTCCAGTTGCATTTTCTACAGAAAGAGTGTTCAGATCTGCTCAATCAAAAGTATGGTTTAACTCTGTTAGCTGAATGCACAGATCAGAAAGAAGTTTCACCGAATGATACTGTGTAGTTTATATTTGAAGACATTCCTTTTTCCACTATTACACTCTTAGCGCTCCGAATCTCCACTTGCATTTTCTACAAAGGAGTGTTTCATAACTGCTCAATCAAAAATATGTTTCATCTCTGTTAAGTGAATTTACAGATCAGAAATAAGTTTCACAGAATGCATCTGTGTAGTTTTTATTTGAAGATATTCTTTTTCCCAATGTAGGCCTCTTAGCGCTTAGCATGTCCAATTGCAGTTTCTACAGAAAGAGTGTTTCAGAACGGCTCAATCAAAAGTAAGGTTCAACTCTGTTAGTTGAATGCACAGAACAGAAAGAATTTTCACAGAATGCTACTGTGTAGTTTATATTTGAATATATTCCTTTTTCCACTATTACCCTCTTAGCGCTCCGAATGTCCACTTGCATTTTCTACAGAAAGAGTGTTCAGAACTGCGCAATCAAAAGTATGGTTTAACTCTGTTAGCTTAATGAACATATCAGAAATAAGTTTCACACAATGCTTCTGTGTAGTTTTTATTTGAAGATATTATTTTTCCCAATAGAGGCCTCTTAGCGCTCAGAATGTCCAATTGCAGTTTCTACATAAAGAGTGTTTCAGAACGGCTCAATCAAAAGTAAGGTTCAACTCTGTTAGTTGAATGCACAGAACAGAAAGTAGTTTCATACAATGCTTCTGTGTAGTTTATATTTGAACATATTCTTTTTTCCACTATTACCCACTTAGCGCTACGAATGTCCAGTTGCATTTTCTACAGACAGAGTGTTTCAAAACTGCTCAATCAAAAGTATGGTTTAACTCTGTTAGCTGAATGCTCAGATCAGAAAGAAGTTTCACAGAATGCTTCTGTGTAGTTTATATTTGAATATATTCCTTTTTCCACTACTAATCTCTTAGCGCTCCAAATGTCCAGTTGCATTTTCTACAGAAAGAGTGTTCAGATCTGCTCAATCAAAAGTATGGTTTTACTCTGTTAGCTGAATGCACAGATCAGAAAGAAGTTTCACAGAATGATTCTGTGTAGTTTATATTTGGAGACATTCCTTTTTCCACTATTACCCTCTTAGCGCTCCGAATCTCCACTTGCATTTTCTACAGAAAGAGTGTTTCAGAACGGCTCAATCAAAAGTAAGGTTCAACTCTGTTAGTTGAATGCACAGAACAGAAAGAAGTTTCATAGAATGCTTCTGTGTAGTTTATATTTGAACATATTTTTTTCCACTATTACCCACTTAGCGCTACGAATGTCCACCTGCATTTTCTACAAAAAGAGTGTTTCATAACTGCTCAATCAAAACTATGTTTTATCTCTGTTAACTGAATTTACAGATCAGAAATAAGTTTCACAGAATGCATCTGTGTAGTTTTTATTTGAAGATATTATTTTTCCCAATAGAGGCCTCTTAGCGCTCAGAATGTCCAATTGCAGTTTCTACAGAAAGAGTGTTTCAGAAAGGCTCAATCAAAAGTAAGGTTCAACTCTGTTAGTTGAATGCACAGAACAGAAAGAAGTTTCATACAATGCTTCTGTGTAGTTTATATTTGAACATATTCTTTTTTCCACTATTACCCACTTAGCGCTACGAATGTCCAGTTGCATTTTCTACAGACAGAGTGTTTCAAAACTGCTCAATCAAAAATATGGTTTAACTCTGTTAGCTGAATGCTCAGATCAGAAAGAAGTTTCACAGAATGCTTCTGTGTAGTTTATATTTGAATATTTTCCTTTTTCCACTACTACTCTCTTAGCGCTCCAAATGTCCATTTGCATTTTCTACAGAAAGAGTGTTCAGATCTGCTCAATCAAAAGTATGGTTTAACTCTGTTAGCTGAATGCACAGATCAGAAAGAAGTTTCACCGAATGATTCTGTGTAGTTTATATTTGAAGACATTCCTTTTTCCACTATTACCTTCTTAGCGCTCCGAATCTCCACTTGCATTTTCTACAAAAAGAATGTTTCATAACTGCTCAATCAAAAATATGTTTTATCTCTGTTAACTGAATTTACAGATCAGAAATAAGGTTCACAGAATGCATCTGTGTAGTTTTTATTTGAAGATATTCTTTTTCTCAATGTATGCCTCTTAGCGCTTAGCATGTCCAATTGCAGTTTCTACAGAAAGAGTGTTTCAGAGCGGCTCAATCAAAAGTAAGGTTCAACTCTGTTAGTTGAATGCACAGAACAGAAAGAATTTTCACATAATGCTACTGTGTAGTTTATATTTGAATATATTCCTTTTTCCACTATGACCCTCTTAGCGCTCCGAATGTCCACTTGCATTTTCTACAGAAAGAGTGTTCAGAACTGCGCAATCAAAAGTATGGTTTAACTCTGGTAGCATAATGAACATATCAGAAATAAGTTTCACACAATGCTTCTGTGTAGTTTTTATTTGAAGATATTATTTTTCCCAATAGAGTCCTCTTAGCGCTCAGAATGTCCAATTGCAGTTTCTACAGAAAGAGTGTTTCAGAACGGGTCAATCAAATGTAAGGTTCAACTCTGTTAGTTGAATGCACAGAACAGAAAGAAGTTTCATACAATGCTTCTGTGTAGTTTATATTTGAACATATTCTTTTTTCCACTATTACCCACTTAGCGCTACGAATGTCCAGTTGCATTTTCTACAGTCAGAGTGTTTCAAAACTGCTCAATCAAAATTATGGTTTAACTCTGTTAGCTGAATGCTCAGATCAGAAAGAAGTTTCACAGAATGCTTCTGTGTAGTTTATATTTGAATATATTCCTTTTTCCACTACTACTCTCTTAGCGCTCCAAATGTCCAGTTGCATTTTCTACAGAAAGAGTGTTCAGATCTGCCCAATCAAAAGTATGGTTTAACTCTGTTAGCTGAATGCACAGATCAGAAAGAATTTTCACAGAATGATTCTGTGTAGTTTATATTTGGAGACATTCCTTTTTCCACTATTACCCTCTTAGCGCTCCGAATCTCCACTTGCATTTTCTACAGAAAGAGTGTTTCAGAACGGCTCAATCAAAACTAAGGTTCTACTCTTTTAGTTGAACAAACAGAACAGAAAGAAGTTTCACACAATTCTTCTGTGTAGTTTTTATTTGTAGACATTCTTTTTCCCAATATAGGCCTCCTAGCGCTCAGAATATCCAATTGCAGTTTCTACAGAAAGAGTGTTTCAGAACGGCTCAATCAAAAGTAAGGTTCAACTCTGTTAGTTGAATGCACAGAACAGAAAGAAGTTTCATACAATGCTTCTGTGTAGTTTATATTTGAGCATATTCTTTTTTCCACTATTACCCACTTAGCTCTACGAATGTCCAGTTGCATTTTCTACAGACAGAGTGTTTCAAAACTGCTCAATCAAAAGTATGGTTTAACTCTGTTAGCTGAATGCTCAGATCAGAAAGAAGTTTCACAGAATGCTTCTGTGTAGTTTATATTTGAATATATTCTTTTTTCCACTACTACGCTCTTAGCACTCCAAATGTCCAGTTCAGATCTGCTCAATCAAAAGTATGGTTTAACTCTGTTAGCTGAATGCACAGATCAGAAAGAAGTTTCACCGAATGATTCTGTGTAGTTTATATTTGAAGACATTCCTTTTTCCACTAGTACCCTCTTAGCGCTCCGAATCTCCACTTGCATTTTCTACAAAAAGAGTGTTTCATAACTGCTCAATCAAAAATATGTTTTATCTCTGTTAACTGAATTTACAGATCAGAAATAAGTTTCACAGAATGCATCTGTGTAGTTTTTATTTGAAGATATTCTTTTTCTCAATGTAGGCCTCTTAGCGCTTAGCATGTCCAATTGCAGTTTCTACAGAAAGAGTGTTTCAGAACGGCTCAATCAAAAGTAAGGTTCAACTCTGTTAGTTGAATGCACAGAACAGAAAGAATTTTCACAGAATGCTACTGTGTAGTTTATATCTGTATATATTCCTTTTTCCACTATTACCCTCTTAGCGCTCCGAATGTCCACTTGCATTTTCTACAGAAAGTGTGTTCAGAACTGCGCAATCAAAAGTATGGTTTAACTCTGGTAGCTTAATGAACATATCAGAAATAAGTTTCACACAATGCTTCTGTGTAGTTTTTATTTGAAGATATTATTTTTCCCAATAGAGGCCTCTTAGCGCTCAGAATTTCCAATTGCAGTTTCTACAGAAAGAGTGTTTCAGAAAGGCTCAATCAAAAGTAAGGTTCAACTCTGTTAGTTGAATGCACAGAACAGAAAGAAGTTTCATACAATGCTTCTGTGTAGTTTATATTTGAACATATTCTTTTTTCCACTATTGCCCACTTAGCGCTACGAATGTCCAGTTGCATTTTCTACAGACAGAGTGTTTCAAAACTGCTCAATCAAAAGTATGGTTTAACTCTGTTAGCTGAATGCTCAGATCAGAAAGAAGTTTCACAGAATGCTTCTGTGTAGTTTATATTTGAATATATTCCTTTTTCCACTACTACTCTCTTAGCGCTCCAAATGTCCAGTTGCATTTTCTACAGAAAGAGTGTTCAGATCTGCTCAATCAAAAGTATGGTTTAACTCTGTTAGCTGAATGCACAGATCAGAAAGAAGTTTCACAGAATGATTCTGTGTAGTTTATATTTGGAGACAATCCTTTTTCCACTATTACCCTCTTAGTGCTCCGAATCTCCACTTGCATTTTCTACAGAAAGTGTGTTTCAGAACGACTCAATCAAAACTAAGGTTCAACTCTTTTAGTTGAACAAACAGAACAGAAAGAAGTTTCACAGAATTCTTCTGTGTAGTTTTTATTTGTAGACATTCTTTTTCCCAATATAGGCCTCTTAGCGCTCAGAATGTCCAATTGCAGTTTCTACAGAAAGAGTGTTTCAGAACGGCTCAATCAAAAGTAAGGTTCAACTCTGTTAGTTGAATGCACAGAACAGAAAGAAGTTTCATACAATGCTTCTGTGTAGTTTATATTTGAACATATTCTTTTTTCCACTATTACCCACTTAGCGCTACGAATGTCCAGTTGCATTTTCTACAGACAGAGTGTTTCAAAACTGCTCAATCAAAAGTATGGTTTAACTCTGTTAGCTGAATGCTCAGATCAGAAAGAAGTTTCACAGAATGCTTCTGTGTAGTTTATATTTGAATATATTCCTTTTTCCACTACTACGCTCTTAGCGCTCCAAATGTCCAGTTGCATTTTCTACAGAAAGAGTGTTCAGATCTGCTCAATCAAAAGTATGGTTTAACACTGTTAGCTGAATGCACAGATCAGAAAGAAGTTTCACAGAATGATTCTGTGTAGTTTATATTTGGAGACATTCCTTTTTCCACTATTACCCTCTTAGCGCTCCGAATCTCCACTTGCATTTTCTACAGAAAGAGTGTTTCAGAACGGCTCAATCAAAACTAAGTTTCAACTCTTTTAGTTGAACAAACAGAACAGAAAGATGTTTCACACAATTCTTCTGTGTAGTTTTTATTTGTAGACATTCTTTTTCCCAATATAGGCCTCTTAGCGCTCAGAATGTCCAATTGCAGTTTCTACAGAAAGAGTGTTTCAGAACGGCTCAATCAAAAGTAAGGTTCAACTCTGTTAGATGAATGCACAGAACAGAAAGAAGTTTCATACAATGCTTCTGTGTAGTTTATATTTGAACATATTCTTTTTTCCACTATTACCCACTTAGCGCTACGAATGTCCAGTTGCATTTTCTACAGACAGAGTGTTTCAAAACTGCTCAATCAAAAGTATGGTTTAACTCTGTTAGCTGAATGCTCAGATCAGAAAGAAGTTTCACAGAATGCTTCTGTGTAGTTTATATTTGAATATATTCCTTTTTCCACTACTACGCTCTTAGCGCTCCAAATGTCCAGTTGCATTTTCTACAGAAAGAGTGTTCAGATCTGCTCAATCAAAAGTATTTTTTAACTCTGTTAGCTGAATGCACAGATCAGAAAGAAGTTTCACCGAATGATTCTGTGTAGTTTATATTTGAAGACATTCCTTTTTCCACTAGTACCCTCTTAGCGCTCCGAATCTCCACTTGCATTTTCTACAAAAAGAGTGTTTCATAACTGCTCAATCAAAAATATGTTTAATCTCTGTTAACTGAATTTACAGATCAGAAATAAGTTTCACAGAATGCATCTGTGTAGTTTTTATTTGAAGATATTCTTTTTCTCAATGTAGGCCTCTTAGCGCTTAGAATGTCCAATTGCAGTTTCTACAGAAAGAGTGTTTCAGAACGGCTCAATCAAAAGTAAGGTTCAACTCTGTTAGTTGAATGCACAGAACAGAAAGAATTTTCACAGAATGCTACTGTGTAGTTTATATTTGAATATATTCCTTTTTCCACTATGACCCTCTTAGCGCTCCGAATGTCCACTTGCATTTTCTACAGAAAGAGTGTTCAGAACTGCGCAATCAAAAGTATGGTTTAACTCTGGTAGCATAATGAACATATCAGAAATAAGTTTCACACAATGCTTCTGTGTAGTTTTTATTTGAAGATATTATTTTTCCCAATAGAGTCCTCTTAGCGCTCAGAATGTCCAATTGCTGTTTCTACAGAAAGAGTGTTTCAGAACGGGTCAATCAAAAGTAAGGTTCAACTCTGTTAGTTGAATGCACAGAACAGAAAGAAGTTTCATACAATGCTTCTGTGTAGTTTATATTTGAACATATTCTTTTTTCCACTATTACCCACTTAGCGCTACGAATGTCCAGTTGCATTTTCTACAGTCAGAGTGTTTCAAAACTGCTCAATCAAAATTATGGTTTAACTCTGTTAGCTGAATGCTCAGATCAGAAAGAAGTTTCACAGAATGCTTCTGTGTAGTTTATATTTGAATATATTCCTTTTTCCACTACTACTCTCTTAGCGCTCCAAATGTCCAGTTGCATTTTCTACAGAAAGAGTGTTCAGATCTGCCCAATCAAAAGTATGGTTTAACTCTGTTAGCTGAATGCACAGATCAGAAAGAATTTTCACAGAATGATTCTGTGTAGTTTATATTTGGAGACATTCCTTTTTCCACTATTACCCTCTTAGCGCTCCGAATCTCCACTTGCATTTTCTACAGAAAGAGTGTTTCAGAACGGCTCAATCAAAACTAAGGTTCAACTCTTTTAGTTGAACAAACAGAACAGAAAGAAGTTTCACACAATTCTTCTGTGTAGTTTTTATTTGTAGACATTCTTTTTCCCAATATAGGCCTCCTAGCGCTCAGAATATCCAATTGCAGTTTCTACAGAAAGAGTGTTTCAGAACGGCTCAATCAAAAGTAAGGTTCAACTCTGTTAGTTGAATGCACAGAACAGAAAGAAGTTTCATACAATGCTTCTGTGTAGTTTATATTTGAACATATTCTTTTTTCCACTATAACCCACTTAGCTCTACGAATGTCCAGTTGCATTTTCTACAGACAGAGTGTTTCAAAACTGCTCAATCAAAAGTATGGTTTAACTCTGTTAGCTGAATGCTCAGATCAGAAAGAAGTTTCACAGAATGCTTCTGTGTAGTTTATATTTGAATATATTCTTTTTTCCACTACTACGCTCTTAGCACTCCAAATGTCCAGTTCAGATCTGCTCAATCAAAAGTATGGTTTAACTCTGTTAGCTGAATGCACAGATCAGAAAGAAGTTTCACCGAATGATTCTGTGTAGTTTATATTTGAAGACATTCCTTTTTCCACTAGTACCCTCTTAGCGCTCCGAATCTCCACTTGCATTTTCTACAAAAAGAGTGTTTCATAACTGCTCAATCAAAAATATGTTTTATCTCTGTTAACTGAATTTACAGATCAGAAATAAGTTTCACAGAATGCATCTGTGTAGTTTTTATTTGAAGATATTCTTTTTCTCAATGTAGGCCTCTTAGCGCTTAGCATGTCCAATTGCAGTTTCTACAGAAAGAGTGTTTCAGAACGGCTCAATCAAAAGTAAGGTTCAACTCTGTTAGTTGAATGCACAGAACAGAAAGAATTTTCACAGAATGCTACTGTGTAGTTTATATCTGTATATATTCCTTTTTCCACTATTACCCTCTTAGCGCTCCGAATGTCCACTTGCATTTTCTACAGAAAGTGTGTTCAGAACTGCGCAATCAAAAGTATGGTTTAACTCTGGTAGCTTAATGAACATATCAGAAATAAGTTTCACACAATGCTTCTGTGTAGTTTTTATTTGAAGATATTATTTTACCCAATATAGGCCTCTTAGCGCTCAGAATGTCCAATTGCAGTTTCTACAGAAAGAGTGTTTCAGAAAGGCTCAATCAAAAGTAAGGTTCAACTCTGTTAGTTGAATGCACAGAACAGAAAGAAGTTTCATACAATGCTTCTGTGTAGTTTATATTTGAACATATTCTTTTTTCCACTATTGCCCACTTAGCGCTACGAATGTCCAGTTGCATTTTCTACAGACAGAGTGTTTCAAAACTGCTCAATCAAAAGTATGGTTTAACTCTGTTAGCTGAATGCTCAGATCAGAAAGAAGTTTCACAGAATGCTTCTGTGTAGTTTATATTTGAATATATTCCTTTTTCCACTACTACTCTCTTAGCGCTCCAAATGTCCAGTTGCATTTTCTACAGAAAGAGTGTTCAGATCTGCTCAATCAAAAGTATGGTTTAACTCTGTTAGCTGAATGCACAGATCAGAAAGAAGTTTCACAGAATGATTCTGTGTAGTTTATATTTGGAGACAATACTTTTTCCACTATTACCCTCTTAGTGCTCCGAATTTCCACTTGCATTTTCTACAGAAAGAGTGTTTCAGAACGACTCAATCAAAACTAAGGTTCAATTCTTTTAGTTGAACAAACAGAACAGAAAGAAGTTTCACACAATTCTTCTGTGTAGTTTTTATTTGTAGACATTCTTTTTCCCAATATAGGCCTCTTAGCGCTCAGAATGTCCAATTGCAGTTTCTACAGAAAGAGTGTTTCAGAACGGCTCAATCAAAAGTAAGGTTCAACTCTGTTAGTTGAATGCACAGAACAGAAAGAAGTTTCATACAATGCTTCTGTGTAGTTTATATTTGAACATATTCTTTTTTCCACTATTACCCACTTAGCGCTACGAATGTCCAGTTGCATTTTCTACAGACAGAGTGTTTCAAAACTGCTCAATCAAAAGTATGGTTTAACTCTGTTAGCTGAATGCTCAGATCAGAAAGAAGTTTCACAGAATGCTTCTGTGTAGTTTATATTTGAATATATTCCTTTTTCCACTACTACGCTCTTAGCGCTCCAAATGTCCAGTTGCATTTTCTACAGAAAGAGTGTTCAGATCTGCTCAATCAAAAGTATGGTTTAACACTGTTAGCTGAATGCACAGATCAGAAAGAAGTTTCACAGAATGATTCTGTGTAGTTTATATTTGGAGACATTCCTTTTTCCACTATTACCCTCTTAGCGCTCCGAATCTCCACTTGCATTTTCTACAGAAAGAGTGTTTCAGAACGGCCCAATCAAAACTAAGTTTCAACTCTTTTAGTTGAACAAACAGAACAGAAAGATGTTTCACACAATTCTTCTGTGTAGTTTTTATTTGTAGACATTCTTTTTCCCAATATAGGCCTCTTAGCGCTCAGAATGTCCAATTGCAGTTTCTACAGAAAGAGTGTTTCAGAACGGCTCAATCAAAAGTAAGGTTCAACTCTGTTAGATGAATGCACAGAACAGAAAGAAGTTTCATACAATGCTTCTGTGTAGTTTATATTTGAACATATTCTTTTTTCCACTATTACCCACTTAGCGCTACGAATGTCCAGTTGCATTTTCTACAGACAGAGTGTTTCAAAACTGCTCAATCAAAAGTATGGTTTAACTCTGTTAGCTGAATGCTCAGATCAGAAAGAAGTTTCACAGAATGCTTCTGTGTAGTTTATATTTGAATATATTCCTTTTTCCACTACTACGCTCTTAGCGCTCCAAATGTCCAGTTGCATTTTCTACAGAAAGAGTGTTCAGATCTGCTCAATCAAAAGTATGGTTTAACTCTGTTAGCTGAATGCACAGATCAGAAAGAAGTTTCACCGAATGATTCTGTGTAGTTTATATTTGAAGACATTCCTTTTTCCACTAGTACCCTCTTAGCGCTCCGAATCTCCACTTGCATTTTCTACAAAAAGAGTGTTTCATAACTGCTCAATCAAAAATATGTTTAATCTCTGTTAACTGAATTTACAGATCAGAAATAAGTTTCACAGAATGCATCTGTGTAGTTTTTATTTGAAGATATTCTTTTTCTCAATGTAGGCCTCTTAGCGCTTAGAATGTCCAATTGCAGTTTCTACAGAAAGAGTGTTTCAGAACGGCTCAATCAAAAGTAAGGTTCAACTCTGTTAGTTGAATGCACAGAACAGAAAGAATTTTCACAGAATGCTACTGTGTAGTTTATATTTAATATATTCCTTTTTCCACTATTACCCTCTTAGCGCTCCGAATGTCCACTTGCATTTTCTACAGAAAGAGTGTTCAGAACTGCGCAATCAAAAGTATGGTTTAACTCTGGTAGCTTAATGAACATATCAGAAATAAGTTTCACACAATGCTTCTGTGTAGTTTTTATTTGAAGATATTATTTTTCCCAATAGAGGCCTCTTAGCGCTCAGAATGTCCAATTGCAGTTTCTACAGAAAGAGTGTTTCAGAAAGGCTCAATCAAAAGTAAGGTTCAACTCTGTTAGTTGAATGCACAGAACAGAAAGAAGTTTCATACAATGCTTCTGTGTAGTTTATATTTGAACATATTTTTTTTCCACTATTACCCACTTAGCGCTACGAATGTCCAGTTGCATTTTCTACAGTCAGAGTGTTTCAAAACTGCTCAATCAAAATTATGGTTTAACTCTGATAGCTGAATGCTCAGATCAGAAAGAAGTTTCACAGAATGCTTCTGTGTAGTTTATATTTGAATATATTCCTTTTTCCACTACTACTCTCTTAGCGCTCCAAATGTCCAGTTGCATTTTCTACAGAAAGAGTGTTCAGATCTGCCCAATCAAAAGTATGGTTTAACTCTGTTAGCTGAATGCACAGATCAGAAAGAATTTTCACAGAATGATTCTGTGTAGTTTATATTTGGAGACATTCCTTTTTCCACTATTACCCTCTTAGCGCTCCGAATCTCCACTTGCATTTTCTACAGAAAGAGTGTTTCAGAACGGCTCAATCAAAACTAAGGTTCAACTCTTTTAGTTGAACAAACAGAACAGAAAGAAGTTTCACACAATTCTTCTGTGTAGTTTTTATTTGTAGACATTCTTTTT
The DNA here is from genome assembly GCF_028878055.3 of Symphalangus syndactylus. Taxonomy (NCBI): domain Eukaryota; kingdom Metazoa; phylum Chordata; class Mammalia; order Primates; family Hylobatidae; genus Symphalangus; species Symphalangus syndactylus. The sequence goes on from NC_072436.2 coordinate 2,783,632, forward strand.
CCCAATATAGGCCTCCTAGCGCTCAGAATATCCAATTGCAGTTTCTACAGAAAGAGTGTTTCAGAACGGCTCAATCAAAAGTAAGGTTCAACTCTGTTAGTTGAATGCACAGAACAGAAAGAAGTTTCATACAATGCTTCTGTGTAGTTTATATTTGAACATATTCTTTTTTCCACTATTACCCACTTAGCTCTACGAATGTCCAGTTGCATTTTCTACAGACAGAGTGTTTCAAAACTGCTCAATCAAAAGTATGGTTTAACTCTGTTAGCTGAATGCTCAGATCAGAAAGAAGTTTCACAGAATGCTTCTGTGTAGTTTATATTTGAATATATTCTTTTTTCCACTACTACGCTCTTAGCACTCCAAATGTCCAGTTCAGATCTGCTCAATCAAAAGTATGGTTTAACTCTGTTAGCTGAATGCACAGATCAGAAAGAAGTTTCACCGAATGATTCTGTGTAGTTTATATTTGAAGACATTCCTTTTTCCACTAGTACCCTCTTAGCACTCCGAATCTCCACTTGCATTTTCTACAAAAAGAGTGTTTCATAACTGCTCAATCAAAAATATGTTTTATCTCTGTTAACTGAATTTACAGATCAGAAATAAGTTTCACAGAATGCATCTGTGTAGTTTTTATTTGAAGATATTCTTTTTCTCAATGTAGGCCTCTTAGCGCTTAGCATGTCCAATTGCAGGTTCTACAGAAAGAGTGTTTCAGAACGGCTCAATCAAAAGTAAGGTTCAACTCTGTTAGTTGAATGCACAGAACAGAAAGAATTTTCACAGAATGCTACTGTGTAGTTTATATCTGTATATATTCCTTTTTCCACTATTACCCTCTTAGCGCTCCGAATGTCCACTTGCATTTTCTACAGAAAGTGTGTTCAGAACTGCGCAATCAAAAGTATGGTTTAACTCTGGTAGCTTAATGAACATATCAGAAATAAGTTTCACACAATGCTTCTGTGTAGTTTTTATTTGAAGATATTATTTTTCCCAATAGAGGCCTCTTAGCGCTCAGAATGTCCAATTGCAGTTTCTACAGAAAGAGTGTTTCAGAAAGGCTCAATCAAAAGTAAGGTTCAACTCTGTTAGTTGAATGCACAGAACAGAAAGAAGTTTCATACAATGCTTCTGTGTAGTTTATATTTGAACATATTCTTTTTTCCACTATTGCCCACTTAGCGCTACGAATGTCCAGTTGCATTTTCTACAGACAGAGTGTTTCAAAACTGCTCAATCAAAAGTATGGTTTAACTCTGTTAGCTGAATGCTCAGATCAGAAAGAAGTTTCACAGAATGCTTCTGTGTAGTTTATATTTGAATATATTCCTTTTTCCACTACTACTCTCTTAGCGCTCCAAATGTCCAGTTGCATTTTCTACAGAAAGAGTGTTCAGATCTGCTCAATCAAAAGTATGGTTTAACTCTGTTAGCTGAATGCACAGATCAGAAAGAAGTTTCACAGAATGATTCTGTGTAGTTTATATTTGGAGACAATCCTTTTTCCACTATTACCCTCTTAGTGCTCCGAATCTCCACTTGCATTTTCTACAGAAAGAGTGTTTCAGAACGACTCAATCAAAACTAAGGTTCAACTCTTTTAGTTGAACAAACAGAACAGAAAGAAGTTTCACACAATTCTTCTGTGTAGTTTTTATTTGTAGACATTCTTTTTCCCAATATAGGCCTCTTAGCGCTCAGAATGTCCAATTGCAGTTTCTACAGAAAGAGTGTTTCAGAACGGCTCAATCAAAAGTAAGGTTCAACTCTGTTAGTTGAATGCACAGAACAGAAAGAAGTTTCATACAATGCTTCTGTGTAGTTTATATTTGAACATATTCTTTTTTCCACTATTACCCACTTAGCGCTACGAATGTCCAGTTGCATTTTCTACAGACAGAGTGTTTCAAAACTGCTCAATCAAAAGTATGGTTTAACTCTGTTAGCTGAATGCTCAGATCAGAAAGAAGTTTCACAGAATGCTTCTGTGTAGTTTATATTTGAATATATTCCTTTTTCCACTACTACGCTCTTAGCGCTCCAAATGTCCAGTTGCATTTTCTACAGAAAGAGTGTTCAGATCTGCTCAATCAAAAGTATGGTTTAACACTGTTAGCTGAATGCACAGATCAGAAAGAAGTTTCACAGAATGATTCTGTGTAGTTTATATTTGGAGACATTACTTTTTCCACTATTACCCTCTTAGCGCTCCGAATCTCCACTTGCATTTTCTACAGAAAGAGTGTTTCAGAACGGCTCAATCAAAACTGAGTTTCAACTCTTTTAGTTGAACAAACAGAACAGAAAGATGTTTCACACAATTCTTCTGTGTAGTTTTTATTTGTAGATATTCTTTTTCCCAATATAGGCCTCTTAGCGCTCAGAATGTCCAATTGCAGTTTCTACAGAAAGAGTGTTTCAGAACGGCTCAATCAAAAGTAAGGTTCAACTCTGTTAGATGAATGCACAGAACAGAAAGAAGTTTCATACAATGCTTCTGTGTAGTTTATATTTGAACATATTCTTTTTTCCACTATTACCCACTTAGCGCTACGAATGTCCAGTTGCATTTTCTACAGACAGAGTGTTTCAAAACTGCTCAATCAAAAGTATGGTTTAACTCTGTTAGCTGAATGCTCAGATCAGAAAGAAGTTTCACAGAATGCTTCTGTGTAGTTTATATTTGAATATATTCCTTTTTCCACTACTACGCTCTTAGCGCTCCAAATGTCCAGTTGCATTTTCTACAGAAAGAGTGTTCAGATCTGCTCAATCAAAAGTATGGTTTAACTCTGTTAGCTGAATGCACAGATCAGAAAGAAGTTTCACCGAATGATTCTGTGTAGTTTATATTTGAAGACATTCCTTTTTCCACTAGTACCCTCTTAGCGCTCCGAATCTCCACTTGCATTTTCTACAAAAAGAGTGTTTCATAACTGCTCAATCAAAAATATGTTTAATCTCTGTTAACTGAATTTACAGATCAGAAATAAGTTTCACAGAATGCATCTGTGTAGTTTTTATTTGAAGATATTCTTTTTCTCAATGTAGGCCTCTTAGCGCTTAGCATGTCCAATTGCAGTTTCTACAGAAAGAGTGTTTCAGAACGGCTCAATCAAAAGTAAGGTTCAACTCTGTTAGTTGAATGCACAGAACAGAAAGAATTTTCACAGAATGCTACTGTGTAGTTTATATTTAATATATTCCTTTTTCCACTATTACCCTCTTAGCGCTCCGAATGTCCACTTGCATTTTCTACAGAAAGAGTGTTCAGAACTGCGCAATCAAAAGTATGGTTTAACTCTGGTAGCTTAATGAACATATCAGAAATAAGTTTCACACAATGCTTCTGTGTAGTTTTTATTTGAAGATATTATTTTTCCCAATAGAGGCCTCTTAGCGCTCAGAATGTCCAATTGCAGTTTCTACAGAAAGAGTGTTTCAGAAAGGCTCAATCAAACGTAAGGTTCAACTCTGTTAGTTGAATGCACAGAACAGAAAGAAGTTTCATACAATGCTTCTGTGTAGTTTATATTTGAACATATTCTTTTTTCCACTATTACCCACTTAGCGCTACAAATGTCCAGTTGCATTTTCTACAGACAGAGTGTTTCAAAACTGCTCAATCAAAAGTATGGTTTAACTCTGTTAGCTGAATGCTCAGATCAGAAAGAAGTTTCACAGAATGCTTCTGTGTAGTTTATATTTGAATATATTCCTTTTTCCACTACTACTCTCTTAGCGCTCCAAATGTCCAGTTGCATTTTCTACAGAAAGAGTGTTCAGATCTGCTCAATCAAAAGTATGGTTTAACACTGTTAGCTGAATGCACAGATCAGAAAGAAGTTTCACCGAATGATTCTGTGTAGTTTATAGTTGGAGACATTCCTTTTTCCACTATTACCCTCTTAGCGCTCCGAATCTCCACTTGCATTTTCTACAGAAAGAGTGTTTCAGAACGGCTCAATCAAAACTAAGTTTCAACTCTTTTAGTTGAACAAACAGAACAGAAAGAAGTTTCACACAATTCTTCTGTGTAGTTTTTATTTGTAGACATTCTTTTTCCCAATATAGGCCTCTTAGCGCTCAGAATGTCCAATTGCAGTTTCTACAGAAAGAGTGTTTCAGAACGGCTCAATCAAAAGTAAGGTTCAACTCTGTTAGTTGAATGCACAGAACAGAAAGAAGTTTCATACAATGCTTCTGTGTAGTTTATATTTGAACATATTCTTTTTTCCACTATTACCCACTTAGCGCTACGAATGTCCAGTTGCATTTTCTACAGACAGAGTGTTTCAAAACTGCTCAATCAAAAGTATGGTTTAACTCTGATACCTGAATGCTCAGATCAGAAAGAAGTTTCACAGAATGCTTCTGTGTAGTTTATATTTGAATATATTCCTTTTTCCACTACTACTCTCTTAGCGCTCCAAATGTCCAGTTGCATTTTCTACAGAAAGAGTGTTCAGATCTGCTCAATCAAAAGTATGGTTTAACTCTGTTAGCTGAATGCACAGATCAGAAAGAAGTTTCACAGAATGATTCTGTGTAGTTTATATTTGGAGACATTCCTTTTTCCACTATTACCCTCTTAGCGCTCCGAATCTCCACTTGCATTTTCTACAGAAAGAGTGTTTCAGAACGGCTCAATCAAAACTAAGGTTCAACTCTTTTAGTTGAACAAACAGAATAGAAAGAAGTTTCACACAATTCTTCTGTGTAGTTTTTATTTGTAGACATTCTTTTTCCCAATATAGGCCTCCTAGCGCTCAGAATGTCCAATTGCAGTTTCTACAGAAAGAGTGTTTCAGAACGGCTCAATCAAAAGTAAGGTTCAACTCTGTTAGTTGAATGCACAGAACAGAAAGAAGTTTCATACAATGCTTCTGTGTAGTTTATATTTGAACATATTCTTTTTTCCACTATTACCCACTTAGCGCTACGAATGTCCAGTTGCATTTTCTACAGACAGAGTGTTTCAAAACTGCTCAATCAAAAGTATGGTTTAACTCTGTTAGCTGAATGCTCAGATCAGAAAGAAGTTTCACAGAATGCTTCTGTGTAGTTTATATTTGAATATATTCCTTTTTCCACTACTACGCTCTTAGCGCTCCAAATGTCCAGTTGCATTTTCTACAGAAAGAATGTTCAGATCTGCTCAATCAAAATATGCTTTAACTCTGTTAGCTGAATGCACAGATCAGAAGGAAGTTTCACCGAATGATTCTGTGTAGTTTATATTTGAAGACATTCCTTTTTCCACTATTACCCTCTTAGCGCTCCGAATCTCCACTTGCATTTTCTACAAAAAGAGTGTTTCATAACTGCTCAATCAAAAATATGTTTTATCTCTGTTAACTGAATTTACAGATCAGAAATAAGTTTCGCAGAATGCATCTGTGTAGTTTTTATTTGAAGATATTCTTTTTCCCAATGTAGGCCTCTTAGCGCTTAGCATGTCCAATTGCAGTTTTTAGAGAAAGAGTGTTTCAGAACGGCTCAATCAAAAGTAAGGTTCAACTCTGTTAGTTGAATGCACAGAACAGAAAGAATTTTCACAGAATGCTACTGTGTACTTTATATTATATATATTCCTTTTTCCACTATTACCCTCTTAGCGCTCCGAATGTCCACTTGCATTTTCTACAGAAAGAGTGTTCAGAACTGCGCAATCAAAAGTATGGTTTAACTCTGTTAGCTTAATGAACATATCAGAAATAAGTTTCACACAATGCTTCTGTGTAGTTTTTATTTGAAGATATTATTTTTCCCAATAGAGGCCTCTTAGCGCTCAGAATGTCCAATTGCAGTTTCTACAGAAAGAGTGTTTCAGAAAGGCTCAATCAAAAGTAAGGTTCAACTCTGTTAGTTGAATGCACAGAACAGAAAGAAGTTTCATACAATGCTTCTGTGTAGTTTATATTTGAACATATTCTTTTTTCCACTATTACCCACTTAGCGCTACGAATGTCCAGTTGCATTTTCTACAGACAGAGTGTTTCAAAACTGCTCAATCAAAAGTATGGTTTAACTCTGTTAGCTGAATGCTCAGATCAGAAAGAAGTTTCACAGAATGCTTCTGTGTAGTTTATATTTGAATATATTCCTTTTTCCACTACTACGCTCTTAGCGCTCCAAATGTCCAGTTGCATTTTCTACAGAAAGAGTGTTCAGATCTGCTCAATCAAAAGTATGGTTTAACTCTGTTAGCTGAATGCACAGATCAGAAAGAAGTTTCACAGAATGATTCTGTGTAGTTTATATTTGGAGACATTCCTTTTTCCACTATTACCCTCTTAGTGCTCCGAATCTCCAATTGCATTTTCTACAGAAAGAGTGTTTCAGAACGGCTCAATCAAAACTAAGGTTCAACTCTTTTAGTTGAACAAACAGAACAGAAAGAAGTTTCACACAATTCTTCTGTGTAGTTTTTATTTGTAGACATTCTTTTTCCCAATATAGGCCTCTTAGCGCTCAGAATGTCCAATTGCAGTTTCTACAGAAAGAGTGTTTCAGAACGGATCAATCAAAAGTAAGGTTCAACTCTGTTAGTTGAATGCACAGAACAGAAAGAAGTTTCATACAATGCTTCTGTGTAGTTTATATTTGAACATATTCTTTTTTCCACTATTACCCACTTAGCGCTACGAATGTCCAGTTGCATTTTCTACAGACAGAGTGTTTCAAAACTGCTCAATCAAAAGTATGTTTTATCTCTGTTAGCTGAATGCTCAGATCAGAAATATGTTTCACAGAATGCATCGGTGTAGTTTTTATTTGAAGATATTCTTTTTCCCAATGTAGGCCTCTTAGCGCTTATCATGTCCAATTGCAGTTTCTACAGAAAGAGTGTTTGAGAACGGCTCAATCAAAAGTAAGGTTCAACTCTGTTAGTTGAATGCACAGAACAGAAAGAATTTTCACAGAATGCTATTGTGTAGTTTATATTTGAATATACTCCTTTTTCCACTGTTACCCTCTTAGCGCTCCGAATGTCCACTTGCATTTTCTACAGAAAGAGTGTTCAGAACTGCGCAATCAACAGTATGGTTTAACTCTGTTAGATTAATGAACATATCAGAAAGAAGTTTCACACAATGCTTCTGCGTAGTTTTTATTTGAAGATATTATTTTTCCCAATAGAGGCCTCTTAGCGCTCAGAATGTCCAATTGCAGTTTCTACAGAAAGAGTGTTTCAGAAAGGCTGAATCAAAAGTAAGGTTCAACTCTGTTAGTTGAATGCACAGAACAGAAAGAAGTTTCATACAATGCTTCTGTGTAGTTTATATTTGAACATATTCTTTTTTCCACTATTACCCACTTAGCGCTACGAATGTCCAGTTGCATTTTCTACCGACAGAGTTTTTCAAAACCGCTCAATCAAAAGTATGGTTTAACTCTGTTAGCTGAATGCTCAGTTCAGAAAGAAGTTTCACGGAATGCTTCTGTGTAGTTTATATTTGAATATATTCCTTTTTCCACTACTACGCTCTTAGCGCTCCAAATGTCCAGTTGCATTTTCTACAGAAAGAGTGTTCAGATCTGCTCAATCAAAAGTATGGTTTAACTCTGTTAGCTGAATGCACAGATCAGAAGGAAGTTTCACCGAATGATTCTGTGTAGTTTATATTTGAAGACATTCCTTTTTCCACTATTACCCTCTTAGCGCTCCGAATCTCCACTTGCATTTTCTACAAAAAGAGTGTTTCATAACTGCTCAATCAAAAATATGTTTTATCTCTCTTAACTGAATTTACTAATCAGAAATAAGTTTCACAGAATGCATCTGTGTAGTTTTTATTTGAAGATATTCTTTTTCCCAATGTAGGCCTCTTAGCGCTTAGCATGTCCAATTGCAGTTTTTACAGAAAGAGTGTTTCAGAACGGCTCAATCAAAAGTAAGGTTCAACTCTGTTAGTTGAATGCACAGAACAGAAAGAATTTTCACAGAATGCTACTGTGTACTTTATATTATATATATTCCTTTTTCCACTATTACCCTCTTAGCGCTCCGAATGTCCACTTGCATTTTCTACAGAAAGAGTGTTCAGAACTGCGCAATCAAAAGTATGGTTTAACTCTGTTAGCTTAATGAACATATCAGAAATAAGTTTCACACAATGCTTCTGTGTAGTTTTTATTTGAAGATATTATTTTTCCCAATAGAGGCCTCTTAGCGCTCAGAATGTCCAATTGCAGTTTCTACAGAAAGAGTGTTTCAGAAAGGCTCAAACAAAAGTAAGGTTCAACTCTGTTAGTTGAATGCACAGAACAGAAAGAAGTTTCATACAATGCTTCTGTGTAGTTTATATTTGAACATATTCTTTTTTCCACTATTACCCACTTAGCGCTACGAATGTCCAGTTGCATTTTCTACAGACAGAGTGTTTCAAAACTGCTCAATCAAAAGTATGGTTTAACTCTGTTAGCTGAATGCTCAGATCAGAAAGAAGTTTCACAGAATGCTTCTGTGTAGTTTATATTTGAATATATTCCTTTTTCCACTACTACGCTCTTAGCGCTCCAAATGTCCAGTTGCATTTTCTACAGAAAGAGTGTTCAGATCTGCTCAATCAAAAGTATGGTTTAACTCTGTTAGCTGAATGCACAGATCAGAAAGAAGTTTCACAGAATGATTCTGTGTAGTTTATATTTGGAGACATTCCTTTTTCCACTATTACCCTCTTAGTGCTCCGAATCTCCAATTGCATTTTCTACAGAAAGAGTGTTTCAGAACGGCTCAATCAAAACTAAGGTTCAACTCTTTTAGTTGAACAAACAGAACAGAAAGAAGTTTCACACAATTCTTCTGTGTAGTTTTTATTTGTAGACATTCTTTTTCCCAATATAGGCCTCTTAGCGCTCAGAATGTCCAATTGCAGTTTCTACAGAAAGAGTGTTTCAGAACGGATCATTCAAAAGTAAGGTTCAACTCTGTTAGTTGAATGCACAGAACAGAAAGAAGTTTCATACAATGCTTCTGTGTAGTTTATATTTGAACATATTCTTTTTTCCACTATTACCCACTTAGCGCTACGAATGTCCAGTTGCATTTTCTACAGACAGAGTGTTTCAAAACTGCTCAATCAAAAGTATGTTTTATCTCTGTTAGCTGAATGCTCAGATCAGAAATATGTTTCACAGAATGCATCGGTGTAGTTTTTATTTGAAGATATTCTTTTTCCCAATGTAGGCCTCTTAGCGCTTAGCATGTCCAATTGCAGTTTCTACAGAAAGAGTGTTTCAGAACGGCTCAATCAAAAGTAAGGTTCAACTCTGTTAGTTGAATGCACAGAACAGAAAGAATTTTCACAGAATGCTATTGTGTAGTTTATATTTGAATATACTCCTTTTTCCACTGTTACCCTCTTAGCGCTCCGAATGTCCACTTGCATTTTCTACAGAAAGAGTGTTCAGAACTGCGCAATCAACAGTATGGTTTAACTCTGTTAGATTAATGAACATATCAGAAAGAAGTTTCACACAATGCTTCTGCGTAGTTTTTATTTGAAGATATTATTTTTCCCAATAGAGGCCTCTTAGCGCTCAGAATGTCCAATTGCAGTTTCTACAGAAAGAGTGTTTCAGAAAGGCTGAATCAAAAGTAAGGTTCAACTCTGTTAGTTGAATGCACAGAACAGAAAGAAGTTTCATACAATGCTTCTGTGTAGTTTATATTTGAACATATTCTTTTTTCCACTATTACCCACTTAGCGCTACGAATGTCCAGTTGCATTTTCTACCGACAGAGTTTTTCAAAACCGCTCAATCAAAAGTATGGTTTAACTCTGTTAGCTGAATGCTCAGTTCAGAAAGAAGTTTCACGGAATGCTTCTGTGTAGTTTATATTTGAATATATTCCTTTTTCCACTACTACGCTCTTAGCGCTCCAAATGTCCAGTTGCATTTTCTACAGAAAGAGTGTTCAGATCTGCTCAATCAAAAGTATGGTTTAACTCTGTTAGCTGAATGCACAGATCAGAAGGAAGTTTCACCGAATGATTCTGTGTAGTTTATATTTGAAGACATTCCTTTTTCCACTATTACCCTCTTAGCGCTCCGAATCTCCACTTGCATTTTCTACAAAAAGAGTGTTTCATAACTGCTCAATCAAAAATATGTTTTATCTCTCTTAACTGAATTTACTAATCAGAAATAAGTTTCACAGAATGCATCAGTGTAGTTTTAATTTGAAGATATTCTTTTTCCCAATGTAGGCCTCTTAGCGCTTAGCATGTCCAATTGCAGTTTCCACAGAAAGAGTGTTTCAGAACGGCTCAATCAAAAGTAAGGTTCAACTCTGTTAGTTGAATGCACAGAACAGAAAGAATTTTCACAGAATGCTACTGTGTAGTTTATATTTAAATATATTCCTTTTTCCACTATTACCCTCTTAGCGCTCCGAATCTCCACTTGCATTTTCTACAAAAAGAGTGTTTCATAACTGCTCAATCAAAAATATGTTTTATCTCTGTTAACTGAATTTACAGATCAGAAATAAGTTTCACAGAATGCATCTGTGTAGTTTTTATTTGAAGATATTCTTTTTCCCAATGTAGGCCTCTTAGCTCTTAGAATGTCCAATTGCAGTTTCTACAGAAAGAGTGTTTCAGAACGGCTCAATCAAAAGTAAGGTTCAACTCTGTTAGTTGAATGCACAGAACAGAAAGAATTTTCACAGAATGCTACTGTGTAGTTTATATTTAAATATATTCCTTTTTCCACTACTACCCTCTTAGCGCTCCGAATGTCCACTTGCATTTTCTACAGAAAGAGTGTTCAGAACTGCGCAATCAAAAGTATGGTTTAACTCTGTTAGCTTAATGAACATATCAGAAATAAGTTTCACACAATGCTTCAGTGTAGTTTTTATTTGAAGATATTATTTTCCCCAATAGAGGCCTCTTAGCGCTCAGAATGTCCAATTGCAGTTTCTACAGAAAGAGTGTTTAAGAAAGGCTCAATAAAAAGTAAGGTTCAACTCTGTTAGTTCAATGCACAGAACAGAAAGAAGTTTCATACAATGCTTCTGTGTAGTATATATTTGAACATATTCTTTTTTCCACTATTACCCACTTAGCGCTACGAATGTCCAGTTGCATTTTCTACAGACAGAGTGTTTCAAAACTGCTCAATCAAAAGTATGGTTTAACTCTGTTAGCTGAATGCTCAGATCAGAAAGAAGTTTCACAGAATGCTTCTGTGTAGTTTATATTTGAATATATTCCTTTTTCCACTACTACTCTCTTAGCGCTCCAAATGTCCAGTTGCATTTTCTACAGAAAGAGTGTTCAGATCTGCTCAATCAAAAGTATGGTTTAACTCTGTTAGCTGAATGCACAGATCAGAAAGAAGTTTCACAGAATGATTCTGTGTAGTTTATATTTGGAGACAATCCTTTTTCCACTATTACCCTCTTAGTGCTCCGAATCTCCACTTGCATTTTCTACAGAAAGAGTGTTTCAGAACGACTCAATCAAAACTAAGGTTCAACTCTTTTAGTTGAACAAACAGAACAGAAAGAAGTTTCACACAATTCTTCTGTGTAGTTTTTATTTGTAGACATTCTTTTTCCCAATATAGGCCTCCTAGCGCTCAGAATGTCCAATTGCAGTTTCTACAGAAAGAGTGTTTCAGAACGGGTCAATCAAAAGTAAGGTTCAACTCTGTTAGTTGAATGCACAGAACAGAAAGAAGTTTCATACAATGCTTCTGTGTAGTTTATATTTGAACATATTCTTTTTTCCACTATTACCCACTTAGCGCTACGAATGTCCATTTGCATTTTCTACAGACAGAGTGTTTCAAAACTGCTCAATCAAAAATATGGTTTAACTCTGTTAGCTGAATGCTCAGATCAGAAAGAAGTTTCACAGAATGCTTCTGTGTAGTTTATATTTGAATATATTCCTTTTTCCACTACTACTCTCTTAGCGCTCCAAATGTCCAGTTGCATTTTCTACAGAAAGAGTGTTCAGATCTGTTCAATCAAAAGTATGGTTTAAATCTGTTTGCTGAATGCACAGATCAGAAAGAAGTTTCACCGAATGATTCTGTGTAGTTTATATTTGGAGACATTTCTTTTTCCACTATTACCCTCTTAGCGCTCCGAATCTCCACTTGCATTTTCTACAGAAAGAGTGTTTCAGAACGGCTCAATCAAAACTAAGTTTCAACTCTTTTAGTTGAACAAACAGAACAGAAAGAAGTTTCACACAATTCTTCTGTGTAGTTTTTATTTGTAGACATTCTTTTTCCCAATATAGGCCTCTTAGCGCTCAGAATGTCCAATTGCAGTTTCTACAGAAAGAGTGTTTCAGAACGGCTCAATCAAAAGTAAGGTTCAACTCTGTTAGTTGAATGCACAGAACAGAAAGAAGTTTCATACAATGCTTCTGTGTAGTTTATATTTGAACATATTCTTTTTTCCACTATTACCCACTTAGCGCTACGAATGTCCAGTTGCATTTTCTACAGACAGAGTGTTTCAAAACTGCTCAATCAAAAGTATGGTTTAACTCTGTTAGCTGAATGCTCAGATCAGAAAGAAGTTTCACAGAATGCTTCTGTGTAGTTTATATTTGAATATATTCCTTTTTCCACTACTACTCTCTTAGCGCTCCAAATGTCCAGTTGCATTTTCTACAGAAAGAGTGTTCAGATCTGCTCAATCAAAAGTATGGTTTAACTCTGTTAGCTGAATGCACAGATCAGAAAGAAGTTTCACAGAATGATTCTGTGTAGTTTATATTTGGAGACATTCCTTTTTCCACTATTACCCTCTTAGCGCTCCGAATCTCCACTTGCATTTTCTACAGAAAGAGTGTTTCAGAACGGCTCAATCAAAACTAAGGTTCAACTCTTTTAGTTGAACAAACAGAATAGAAAGAAGTTTCACACAATTCTTCTGTGTAGTTTTTATTTGTAGACATTCTTTTTCCCAATATAGGCCTCCTAGCGCTCAGAATGTCCAATAGCAGTTTCTACAGAAAGAGTGTTTCAGAACGGCTCAATCAAAAGTAAGGTTCAACTCTGTTATTTGAATGCACAGAACAGAAAGAAGTTTCATACAATGCTTCTGTGTAGTTTATATTTGAACATATTCTTTTTTCCACTATTACCCACTTAGCGCTACGAATGTCCAGTTGCATTTTCTACAGACAGAGTGTTTCAAAACTGCTCAATCAAAAGTATGGTTTAACTCTGTTAGCTGAATGCTCAGATCAGAAAGAAGTTTCACAGAATGCTTCTGTGTAGTTTATATTTGAATATATTCCTTTTTCCACTACTACGCTCTTAGCGCTCCAAATGTCCAGTTGCATTTTCTACAGAAAGAATGTTCAGATCTGCTCAATCAAAATATGCTTTAACTCTGTTAGCTGAATGCACAGATCAGAAGGAAGTTTCACCGAATTATTCTGTGTAGTTTATATTTGAAGACATTCCTTTTTCCACTATTACCCTCTTAGCGCTCCGAATCTCCACTTGCATTTTCTACAAAAAGAGTGTTTCATAACTGCTCAATCAAAAATATGTTTTATCTCTGTTAACTGAATTTACAGATCAGAAATAAGTTTCACAGAATGCATCTGTGTAGTTTTTATTTGAAGATATTCTTTTTCCCAATGTAGGCCTCTTAGCGCTTAGCATGTCCAATTGCAGTTTTTACAGAAAGAGTGTTTCAGAACGGCTCAATCAAAAGTAAGGTTCAACTCTGTTAGTTGAATGCACAGAACAGAAAGAATTTTCACAGAATGCTACTGTGTACTTTATATTATATATATTCCTTTTTCCACTATTACCCTCTTAGCGCTCCGAATGTCCACTTGCATTTTCTACAGAAAGAGTGTTCAGAACTGCGCAATCAAAAGTATGGTTTAACTCTGTTAGCTTAATGAACATATCAGAAATAAGTTTCACACAATGCTTCTGTGTAGTTTTTATTTGAAGATATTATTTTTCCCAATAGAGGCCTCTTAGCGCTCAGAATGTCCAATTGCAGTTTCTACAGAAAGAGTGTTTCAGAAAGGCTCAATCAAAAGTAAGGTTCAACTCTGTTAGTTGAATGCACAGAACAGAAAGAAGTTTCATACAATGCTTCTGTGTAGTTTATATTTGAACATATTCTTTTTTCCACTATTACCCACTTAGCGCTACGAATGTCCAGTTGCATTTTCTACAGACAGAGTGTTTCAAAACTGCTCAATCAAAAGTATGGTTTAACTCTGTTAGCTGAATGCTCAGATCAGAAAGAAGTTTCACAGAATGCTTCTGTGTAGTTTATATTTGAATATATTACTTTTTCCACTACTACGCTCTTAGCGCTCCAAATGTCCAGTTGCATTTTCTACAGAAAGAGTGTTCAGATCTGCTCAATCAAAAGTATGGTTTAACTCTGTTAGCTGAATGCACAGATCAGAAAGAAGTTTCACAGAATGATTCTGTGTAGTTTATATTTGGAGACATTCCTTTTTCCACTATTACCCTCTTAGTGCTCCGAATCTCCAATTGCATTTTCTACAGAAAGAGTGTTTCAGAACGGCTCAATCAAAACTAAGGTTCAACTCTTTTAGTTGAACAAACAGAACAGAAAGAAGTTTCACACAATTCTTCTGTGTAGTTTTTATTTGTAGACATTCTTTTTCCCAATATAGGCCTCTTAGCGCTCAGAATGTCCAATTGCAGTTTCTACAGAAAGAGTGTTTCAGAACGGATCAATCAAAAGTAAGGTTCAACTCTGTTAGTTGAATGCACAGAACAGAAAGAAGTTTCATACAATGCTTCTGTGTAGTTTATATTTGAACATATTCTTTTTTCCACTATTACCCACTTAGCGCTACGAATGTCCAGTTGCATTTTCTACAGACAGAGTTTTTCAAAACTGCTCAATCAAAAGTATGTTTTATCTCTGTTAGCTGAATGCTCAGATCAGAAATATGTTTCACAGAATGCATCGGTGTAGTTTTTATTTGAAGATATTCTTTTTCCCAATGTAGGCCTCTTAGCGCTTAGCATGTCCAATTGCAGTTTCTACAGAAAGAGTGTTTCAGAACGGCTCAATCAAAAGTAAGGTTCAACTCTGTTAGTTGAATGCACAGAACAGAAAGAATTTTCACAGAATGCTATTGTGTAGTTTATATTTGAATATACTCCTTTTTCCACTGTTACCCTCTTAGCGCTCCGAATGTCCACTTGCATTTTCTACAGAAAGAGTGTTCAGAACTGCGCAATCAACAGTATGGTTTAACTCTGTTAGATTAATGAACATATCAGAAAGAAGTTTCACACAATGCTTCTGCGTATTTTTTATTTGAAGATATTATTTTTCCCAATAGAGGCCTCTTAGCGCTCAGAATGTCCAATTGCAGTTTCTACAGAAAGAGTGTTTCAGAAAGGCTGAATCAAAAGTAAGGTTCAACTCTGTTAGTTGAATGCACAGAACAGAAAGAAGTTTCATACAATGCTTCTGTGTAGTTTATATTTGAACATATTCTTTTTTCCACTATTACCCACTTAGCGCTACGAATGTCCAGTTGCATTTTCTACCGACAGAGTTTTTCAAAACCGCTCAATCAAAAGTATGGTTTAACTCTGTTAGCTGAATGCTCAGTTCAGAAAGAAGTTTCACGGAATGCTTCTGTGTAGTTTATATTTGAATATATTACTTTTTCCACTACTACGCTCTTAGCGCTCCAAATGTCCAGTTGCATTTTCTACAGAAAGAGTGTTCAGATCTGCTCAATCAAAAGTATGGTTTAACTCTGTTAGCTGAATGCACAGATCAGAAGGAAGTTTCACCGAATGATTCTGTGTAGTTTATATTTGAAGACATTCCTTTTTCCACTATTACCCTCTTAGCGCTCCGAATCTCCACTTGCATTTTCTACAAAAAGAGTGTTTCATAACTGCTCAATCAAAAATATGTTTTATCTCTCTTAACTGAATTTACTAATCAGAAATAAGTTTCACAGAATGCATCAGTGTAGTTTTAATTTGAAGATATTCTTTTTCCCAATGTAGGCCTCTTAGCGCTTAGCATGTCCAATTGCAGTTTCCACAGAAAGAGTGTTTCAGAACGGCTCAATCAAAAGTAAGGTTCAACTCTGTTAGTTGAATGCACAGAACAGAAAGAATTTTCACAAAATGCTACTGTGTAGTTTATATTTAAATATATTCCTTTTTCCACTATTACCCTCTTAGCGCTCCGAATCTCCACTTGCATTTTCTACAAAAAGAGTGTTTCATAACTGCTCAATCAAAAATATGTTTTATCTCTGTTAACTGAATTTACAGATCAGAAATAAGTTTCACAGAATGCATCTGTGTAGTTTTTATTTGAAGATATTCTTTTTCCCAATGTAGGCCTCTTAGCTCTTAGAATGTCCAATTGCAGTTTCTACAGAAAGAGTGTTTCAGAACGGCTCAATCAAAAGTAAGGTTCAACTCTGTTAGTTGAATGCACAGAACAGAAAGAATTTTCACAGAATGCTACTGTGTAGTTTATATTTAAATATATTCCTTTTTCCACTATTACCCTCTTAGCGCTCCGAATGTACACTTGCATTTTCTACAGAAAGAGTGTTCAGAACTGCGCAATCAAAAGTATGGTTTAACTCTGTTAGCTTAATGAACATATCAGAAATAAGTTTCACACAATGCTTCAGTGTAGTTTTTATTTGAAGATATTATTTTCCCCAATAGAGGCCTCTTAGCGCTCAGAATGTCCAATTGCAGTTTCTACAGAAAGAGTGTTTAAGAAAGGCTCAATAAAAAGTAAGGTTCAACTCTGTTAGTTCAATGCACAGAACAGAAAGAAGTTTCATACAATGCTTCTGTGTAGTATATATTTGAACATATTCTTTTTTCCACTATTACCCACTTAGCGCTACGAATGTCCAGTTGCATTTTCTACAGACAGAGTGTTTCAAAACTGCTCAATCAAAAGTATGGTTTAACTCTGTTAGCTGAATGCTCAGATCAGAAAGAAGTTTCACAGAATGCTTCTGTGTAGTTTATATTTGAATATATTCCTTTTTCCACTACTACGCTCTTAGCGCTCCAAATGTCCAGTTGCATTTTCTACAGAAAGAGTGTTCAGATCTGCTCAATCAAAAGTATGGTTTAATTCTGTTAGCTGAATGCACAGATCAGAAAGAAGTTTCACCGAATGATTCTGTGTAGTTTATATTTGGAGACATTCCTTTTTCCACTATTACCCTCTTAGCGCTCCGAATCTCCACTTGCATTTTCTACAGAAAGAGTGTTTCAGAACGGCTAAATCAAAACTAAGGTTCAACTCTTTTAGTTGAACAAACAAAACAGAAAGAAGTTTCACACAATTCTTCTGTGTAGTTTTTATTTGTAGACATTCTTTTTCCCAATATAGGCCTCTTAGCGCTCAGAATGTCCAATTGCAGTTTCTACAGAAAGAGTGTTTCAGAACGGCTCAATCAAAAGTAAGGTTCAACTCTGTTAGTTGAATGCACAGAACAGAAAGAAGTTTCATACAATGCTTCTGTGTAGTTGATATTTGAACATATTCTTTTTTCCACTATTACCCACTTAGCGCTACGAATGTCCAGTTGCATTTTCTACAGACAGAGTGTTTCAAAACTGCTCAATCAAAAGTATGGTTTAACTCTGTTAGCTGAATGCTCAGATCAGAAAGAAGTTTCACAGAATGCTTCTGTGTAGTTTATATTTGAATATATTCCTTTTTCCACTACTACTCTCTTAGCGCTCCAAATGTCCAGTTGCATTTTCTACAGAAAGAGTGTTCAGATCTGCTCAATCAAAAGTATGGTTTAACTCTGTTAGCTGAATGCACAGATCAGAAAGAAGTTTCACAGAATGATTCTGTGTAGTTTATATTTGGAGACATTCCTTTTTCCCTTATTACCATCTTAGCGCTCCGAATCTCCACTTGCATTTTCTACAGAAAGAGTGTTTCAGAACGGCTCAATCAAAACTAAGGTTCAACTCTTTTAGTTGAACAAACAGAATAGAAAGAAGTTTCACAAAATTCTTCTGTGTAGTTTTTATTTGTAGACATTCTTTTTCCCAATATAGGCCTCTTAGCGCTCAGAATGTCCAAATGCAGTTTCTACAGAAAGAGTGTTTCAGAACGGCTCAATCAAAAGTAAGGTTCAACTCTGTTAGTTGAATGCACAGAACAGAAAGAAGTTTCATACAATGCTTCTGTGTAGTTTATATTTGAACATATTCTTTTTTCCACTATTACACACTTAGCGCTACGAATGTCCAGTTGCATTTTCTACAGACAGAGTGTTTCAAAACTGCTCAATCAAAAGTATGGTTTAACTCTGTTAGCTGAATGCTCAGATCAGAAAGAAGTTTCACAGAATGCTTCTGTGCAGTTTATATTTGAATATATTCCTTTTTCCACTACTACGCTCTTAGCGCTCCAAATGTCCAGTTGCATTTTCTACAGAAAGAGTGTTCAGATCTGCTCAATCAAAAGTATGCTTTAACTCTGTTAGCTGAATGCACAGATCAGAAGGAAGTTTCACCGAATGATTCTGTGTAGTTTATATTTGAAGACATTCCTTTTTCCACTATTACCCTCTTAGCGCTCCGAATCTCCACTTGCATTTTCTACAAAAACAGTGTTTCATAACTGCTCAATCAAAAATATGTTTTATCTCTGTTAACTGAATTTACAGATCAGAAATAAGTTTCACAGAATGCATCTGTATAGTTTTTATTTGAAGATATTCTTTTTCCCAATGTAGGCCTCTTAGCGCTTAGCATGTCCAATTGCAGTTTCTACAGAAAGAGTGTTTCAGAACGGCTCAATCAAAAGTAAGGTTCAACTCTGTTAGTTGAATGCACAGAACAGAAAGAATTTTCACAGAATGCTACTGTGTAGTTTATATTTGAATATATTCCTTTTTCCACTATTACCCTTTTAGCGCTCCGAATGTCCACTTGCATTTTCTACAGAAAGAGTGTTCAGAACTGCGCAATCAAAAGTATGGTTTAACTCTGTTAGCTTAATGAACATATCAGAAATAAGTTTCACACAATGCTTCTGTGTAGTTTTTATTTGAAGATATTATTTTTCCCAATATAGGCCTCTTAGCGCTCAGAATGTCCAATTGGAGTTTCTACAGAAAGAGTGTTTCAGAACAGGTCAATCAAAACTAAGGTTCAACTCTTTTAGTTGAACAAACAGAACAGAAAGAAGTTTCACACAATTCTTCTGTGTAGTTTTTATTTGTAGACATTCTTTTTCCCAATATAAGCCTCCTAGCGCTCAGAATGTCCAATTGCAGTTTCTACAGAAAGAGTGTTTCAGAACGGCTCAATCAAAAGTAAGGTTCAACTCTGTTAGTTGAATGCACAGAACAGAAAGTAGTTTCATACAATGCTTCTGTGTAGTTTATATTTGAACATATTCTTTTTTCCACTATTACCCACTTAGCGCTACGAATGTCCAGTTGCATTTTCTACAGACAGAGTGTTTCAAAACTGCTCAATCAAAAGTATGGTTTAACTCTGTTAGCTGAATGCTCAGATCAGAAAGAAGTTTCACAGAATGCTTCTGTGTAGTTTATATTTGAATATATTCCTTTTTCCACTACTACTCTCTTAGCACTCCAAATGTCCAGTTGCATTTTCTACAGAAAGAGTGTTCAGATCTGCTCAATCAAAAGTATGGTTTAACTCTGTTAGCTGAATGCACAGATCAGAAAGAAGTTTCACCGAATGATTCTGTGTAGTTTATATTTGGAGACATTCCTTTTTCCACTATTACCCTCTTAGCGCTCCGAATCTCCACTTGCATTTTCTACAGAAAGACTGTTTCAGAACGGCTAAATCAAAACTAAGGTTCAAATCTTTTAGTTGAACAAACAAAACAGAAAGAAGTTTCACACAATTCTTCTGTGTAGTTTTTATTTGTAGACATTCTTTTTCCCAATATAGGCCTCTTAGCGCTCAGAATGTCCAATTGCAGTTTCTACAGAAAGAGTGTTTCAGAAAGGCTCAATCAAAAGTAAGGTTCAACTCTGTTAGTTGAATGCACAGAACAGAAAGAATTTTCATACAATGCTTCTGTGTAGTTGATATTTGAACATATTCTTTTTTCCACTATTACCCACTTAGCGCTACGAATGTCCAGTTGCATTTTCTACAGACAGAGTGTTTCAAAACTGCTCAATCAAAAGTATGGTTTAACTCTGTTAGCTGAATGCTCAGATCAGAAAGAAGTTTCACAGAATGCTTCTGTGTAGTTTATATTTGAGTATATTCCTTTTTCCACTACTACTCTCTTAGCGCTCCAAATGTCCACTTGCATTTTCTACAGAAAGAGTGTTCAGATCTGCTCAATCAAAAGTATGGTTTAACTCTGTTAGCTGAATGCACAGATCAGAAAGAAGTTTCACAGAATGATTCTGTGTAGTTTATATTTGGAGACATTCCTTTTTCCACTATTACCCTCTTAGCGCTCCGAATCTCCACTTGCATTTTCTACAGAAAGAGTGTTTCAGAACGGCTCAATCAAAACTAAGGTTCAACTCTTTTAGTTGAACAAACAGAACAGAAAGAAGTTTCACAAAATTCTTCTGTGTAGTTTTTATTTGTAGACATTCTTTTTCCCAATATAAGCCTCTTAGCGCTCAGAATGTCCAAATGCAGTTTCTACAGAAAGAGTGTTTCAGAACGGCTCAATCAAAAGTAAGGTTCAACTCTGTTAGTTGAATGCACAGAACAGAAAGAAGTTTCATACAATGCTTCTGTGTAGTTTATATTTGAACATATTCTTTTTTCCACTATTACACACTTAGCGCTACGAATGTCCAGTTGCATTTTCTACAGACAGAGTGTTTCAAAACTGTTCAATCAAAAGTATGGTTTAACTCTGTTAGCTGAATGCTCAGATCAGAAAGAAGTTTCACAGAATGCTTCTGTGTAGTTTATATTTGAATATATTCCTTTTTCCACTACTACGCTCTTAGCGCTCCAAATGTCCAGTTGCATTTTCTACAGAAAGAGTGTTCAGATCTGCTCAATCAAAAGTATGGTTTAACTCTGTTAGCTGAATGCACAGATCAGAAAGAAGTTTCACCGAATGATTCTGTGTAGTTTATATTTGGAGACATTCCTTTTTCCACTATTACCCTCTTAGCGCTCCGAATGTCCACTTGCATTTTCTACAGAAAGAGTGTTTCAGAACGGCTAAATCAAAACTAAGGTTCAAATCTTTTAGTTGAACAAACAAAACAGAAAGAAGTTTCACACAATTCTTCTGTGTAGTTTTTATTTGTAGACATTCTTTTTCCCAATATAGGCCTCTTAGCGCTCAGAATGTCCAATTGCAGTTTCTACAGAAAGAGTGTTTCAGAACGGCTCAATCAAAAGTAAGGTTCAACTCTGTTAGTTGAATGCACAGAACAGAAAGAAGTTTCATACAATGCTTCTGTGTAGTTTATATTTGAACATATTCTTTTTTCCACTATTACCCACTTAGCGCTACGAATGTCCAGTTGCATTTTCTACAGACAGAGTGTTTCAAAACTGCTCAATCAAAAGTATGGTTTAACTCTGTTAGCTGAATGCTCAGATCAGAAAGAAGTTTCACAGAATGCTTCTGTGTAGTTTATATTTGAGTATATTCCTTTTTCCACTACTACTCTCTTAGCGCTCCAAATGTCCAGTTGCATTTTCTACAGAAAGAGTGTTCAGATCTGCTCAATCAAAAGTATGGTTTAACTCTGTTAGCTGAATGCACAGATCAGAAAGAAGTTTCATAGAATGATTCTGTGTAGTTTATATTTGGAGACATTCCTTTTTCCACTATTACCCTCTTAGCGCTCCGAATCTCCACTTGCATTTTCTACAGAAAGAGTGTTTCAGAACGGCTCAATCAAAACTAAGGTTCAACTCTTTTAGTTGAACAAACAGAATAGAAAGAAGTTTCACAAAATTCTTCTGTGTAGTTTTTATTTGTAGACATTCTTTTTCCCAATATAGGCCTCTTAGCGCTCAGAATGTCCAAATGCAGTTTCTACCGAAAGAGTGTTTCAGAACGGCTCAATCAAAAGTAAGGTTCAACTCTGTTAGTTGAATGCACAGAACAGAAAGATGTTTCATACAATGCTTCTGTGTAGTTTATATTTGAACATATTCTTTTTTCCACTAGTACACACTTAGCGCTACGAATGTCCAGTTGCATTTTCTACAGACAGAGTGTTTCAAAACTGCTCAATCAAAAGTATGGTTTAACTCTGTTAGCTGAATGCTCAGATCAGAAAGAAGTTTCACAGAATGCTTCTGTGTAATTTATATTTGAATATATTCCTTTTTCCACTACTACGCTCTTAGCGCTCCAAATGTCCAGTTGCATTTTCTACAGAAAGTGTGTTCAGATCTGCTCAATCAAAAGTATGCTTTAACTCTGTTAGCTGAATGCACAGATCAGAAGGAAGTTTCACCGAATGATTCTGTGTAGTTTATATTTGAAGACATTCCTTTTTCCACTATTACCCTCTTAGCGCTCCGAATCTCCACTTGCATTTTCTACAAAAAGAGTGTTTCATAACTGCTCAATCAAAAATATGTTTTATCTCTGTTAACTGAATTTACAGATCAGAAATAAGTTTCACAGAATGCATCTGTGTAGTTTTTATTTGAAGATATTCTTTTTCCCAATGTAGGCCTCTTAGCGCTTAGCATGTCCAATTGCAGTTTCTACAGAAAGAGTGTTTCAGAACGGCTCAATCAAAAGTAAGGTTCAACTCTGTTAGTTGAATGCACAGAACAGAAAGAATTTTCACAGAATGCTACTGTGTAGTTTATATTTGAATATATTCCTTTTTCCACTATTACCCTTTTAGCGCTCCGAATGTCCACTTGCATTTTCTACAGAAAGAGTGTTCAGAACTGCGCAATCAAAAGTATGGTTTAACTCTGTTAGCTTAATGAACATATCAGAAATAAGTTTCACACAATGCTTCTGTGTAATTTTTATTTGAAGATATTATTTTTCCCAATATAGGCCTCTTAGCGCTCAGAATGTCCAATTGCAGTTTCTACAGAAAGAGTGTTTCAGAACAGGTCAATCAAAACTAAGGTTCAACTCTTTTAGTTGAACAAACAGAACAGAAAGAAGTTTCACACAATTCTTCTGTGTAGTTTTTATTTGTAGACATTCTTTTTCCCAATATAGACCTCCTAGCGCTCAGAATGTCCAATTGCAGTTTCTACAGAAAGAGTGTTTCAGAACGGCTCAATCAAAAGTAAGGTTCAACTCTGTTAGTTGAATGCACAGAACAGAAAGCAGTTTCATACAATGCTTCTGTGTTGTTTATATTTGAACATATTCTTTTTTCCACTATTACCCACTTAGCGCTACGAATGTCCAGTTGCATTTTCTACAGACAGAGTGTTTCAAAACTGCTCAATCAAAAGTATGGTTTAACTCTGTTAGCTGAATGCTCAGATCAGAAAGAAGTTTCACAGAATGCTTCTGTGTAGTTTATATTTGAATATATTCCTTTTTCCACTACTACTCTCTTAGCACTCCAAATGTCCAGTTGCATTTTCTACAGAAAGAGTGTTCAGATCTGCTCAATCAAAAGTATGGTTTAACTCTGTTAGCTGAATGCACAGATCAGAAAGAAGTTTCACCGAATTATTCTGTGTAGTTTATATTTGGAGACATTCCTTTTTCCACTATTACACTCTTAGCGCTCCGAATCTCCACTTGCATTTTCTACAGAAAGAGTGTTTCAGAACGGCTAAATCAAAACTAAGGTTCAACTCTTTTAGTTGAACAAACAAAACAGAAAGAAGTTTCACACAATTCTTCTGTGTAGTTATTATTTGTAGACATTCTTTTTCCCAATATAGGCCTCTTAGCGCTCAGAATGTCCAATTGCAGTTTCTACAGAAAGAGTGTTTCAGAAAGGCTCAATCAAAAGTAAGGTTCAACTCTGTTAGTTGAGTGCACAGAACAGAAAGAAGTTTCATACAATGCTTCTGTGTAGTTTATATTTGAACATATTCTTTTTTCCACTATTACCCACTTAGCGCTACGAATGTCCAGTTGCATTTTCTACAGACAGAGTGTTTCAAAACTGCTCAATCAAAAGTATGGTTTAACTCTGTTAGCTGAATGCTCAGATCAGAAAGAAGTTTCACAGAATGCTTCTGTGTAGTTTATATTTGAATATATTCCTTTTTCCACTACTACGCTCTTAGCGCTCCAAATGTCCAGTTGCATTTTGTACAGAAAGAGTGTTCAGATCTGCTCAATCAAAAGTATGCTTTAACTCTGTTAGCTGAATGCACAGATCAGAAGGAAGTTTCACCGAATGATTCTGTGTAGTTTATATTTGAAGACATTCCTTTTTCCACTATTACCCTCTTAGCGCTCCGAATCTCCACTTGCATTTTCTACAAAAAGAGTGTTTCATAACTGCTCAATCAAAAATATGTTTTATCTCTGTTAACTGAATTTACAGATCAGAAATAAGTTTCACAGAATGCATCTGTGTAGTTTTTATTTGAAGATATTCTTTTTCCCAATGTAGGCCTCTTAGCGCTTAGAATGTCCAATTGCAGTTTCTACAGAAAGAGTGTTTCAGAACGGCTCAATCAAAAGTAAGGTTCAACTCTGTTAGTTGAATGCACAGAACAGAAAGAATTTTCACAGAATGCTACTGTGTAGTTTATATTTGAATACATTCCTTTCCACTATTACCCTTTTAGCGCTCCGAATGTCCACTTGCATTTTCTACAGAAAGAGTGTTCAGAACTGTGCAATCAAAAGTATGGTTTAACTCTGTTAGCTTAATGAACATATCAGAAATAAGTTTCACACAATGCTTCTGTGTAGTTTTTATTTGAAGATATTATTTTTCCCAATATAGGCCTCTTAGCGCTCATAATGTCCAATTGCAGTTTCTACAGAAAGAGTGTTTCAGAACAGCTCAATCAAAACTAAGGTTCAACTCTTTTAGATGAACAAACAGAACAGAAAGAAGTTTCACACAATTCTTCTGTGTAGTTTTTATTTGTAGACATTCTTTTTCCCAATATAGGCCTCCTAGCGCTCAGAATGTCCAATTACAGTTTCTACAGAAAGAGTGTTTCAGAACGGCTCAATCAAAAGTAAGGTTCAACTCTGTTAGTTGAATGCACAGAACAGAAATTAGTTTCATACAATGCTTCTGTGTAGTTTATATTTGAACATATTCTTTTTTCCACTATTACCCACTTAGCGCTACGAATGTCCAGTTGCATTTTCTACAGACAGAGTGTTTCAGAACTGCTCAATCAAAAGTATGGTTTACTCTGTTAGCTGAATGCTCAGATCAGAAAAAAGTTTCACAGAATGCTTCTGTGTAGTTTATATTTGAATATATTCCTTTTTCCACTACTACTCTCTTAGCGCTCCAAATGTCCAGTTGCATTTTCTACAGAAAGAGTGTTCAGATCTGCTCAATCAAAAGTAGGGTTTAACTCTGTTAGCTGAATGCACAGATCAGAAAGAATTTTCACAGAATGATTCTGTGTAGTTTATATTTGGAGACATTCTTTTTTCCACTATTACCCTCTTAGCGCTCCGAATCTCCACTTGCATTTTCTACAGAAAGAGTGTTTCAGAACGGCTCAATCAAAACTAAGGTTCAACTCTTTTAGTTGAACAAACAGAACAGAAAGAAGTCTCACACAATTCTTCTGTGTAGTTTTTATTGTAGACATTCTTTTTCCCAATATAGGCCTCTTAGCGCTCAGAATGTCCAATTGCAGTTTCTACAGAAAGAGTGTTTCAGAAAGGCTCAATCAAAAGTAAGGTTCAACTCTGTTAGTTGAATGCACAGAACAGAAAGAAGTTTCATACAATGCTTCTGTGTAGTTTATATTTGAACATATTCTTTTTTCCACTATTACCCACTTAGCGCTACGAATGTCCAGTTGCATTTTCTACAGACAGAGTGTTTCAAAACTGCTCAATCAAAAGTATGGTTTAACTCAGTTAGCTGAATGCTCAGATCAGAAAGAAGTTTCACAGAATGCTTCTGTGTAGTTTATATTTGAGTATATTCCTTTTTCCACTACTACTCTCTTAGCGCTCCAAATGTCCAGTTGCATTTTCTACAGAAATAGTGTTCAGATCTGCTCAATCAAAAGTATGGTTTAACTCTGTTAGCTGAATGCACAGATCAGAAGGAAGTTTCACAGAATGATTCTGTGTAGTTTATATTTGGAGACATTCCTTTTTCCACTATTACCATCTTAGCGCTCCGAATCTCCACTTGCATTTTCTACAGTAAGAGTGTTTCAGAACGGCTCAATCAAAACTAAGGTTCAACTCTTTTAGTTGAACAAACAGAACAGAAAGAAGTTTCACAAAATTCTTCTGTGTAGTTTTTATTTGTAGACATTCTTTTTCCCAATATAGGCCTCTTAGCGCTCAGAATGTCCAAATGCAGTTTCTACAGAAAGAGTGTTTCAGAACGGCTCAATCAAAAGTAAGGTTCAACTCTGTTAGTTGAATGCACAGAACAGAAAGAAGTTTCACAGAATGCTACTGTGTAGTTTATATTTGAATATATTCCTTTTTCCACTATTACCCATTTAGCGCTCCGAATGTCCACTTGCATTTTCTACAGAAAGAGTGTTCAGAACTGCGCAATCAAAAGTATGGTTTAACTCTGTTAGCTTAATGAACATATCAGAATTAAGTTTCACACAATGCTTCTGTGTAGTTTTTATTTGAAGATATTATTTTTCCCAATATAGGCCTCTTAGCGCTCAGAATGTCCAATTGCAGTTTCTACAGAAAGACTGTTTCAGAACAGCTCAATCAAAACTAAGGTTCAAATCTTTTAGTTGAACAAACAGAACAGAAAGAAGTTTCACACAATTCTTCTGTGTAGTTTTTATTTGTAGACATTCTTTTTCCCAATATAGGCCTCCTAGCGCTCAGAATGTCCAATTGCAGTTTCTACAGAAAGAGTGTTTCAGAACGGCTCAATCAAAAGTAAGGTTCAACTCTGTTAGTTGAATGCACAGAACAGAAAGAAGTTTCATACAATGCTTCTGTGTAGTTTATATTTGAACATATTCTTTTTTCCACTATTACCCACTTAGCGCTACGAATGTCCAGTTGCATTTTCTACAGACAGAGTGTTTCAAAACTGCTCAATCAAAAGTATGGTTTAACTCTGTTAGCTGAATGCTCAGATCAGAAAGAAGTTTCACAGAATGCTTCTGTGTAGTTTATATTTGAATATATTCCTTTTTCCACTACTACTCTCTTAGGGCTCCAAATGTCCAGTTGCATTTTCTACAGAAAGAGTGTTCAGATCTGCTCTATCAAAGGTATGGTTTAACTCTGTTAGCTGAATGCACAGATCAGAAAGAAGTTTCACAGAATGATTCTGTGTAGTTTATATTTGGAGACATTCCTTTTTCCACTATTACCCTCTTAGCGCTCCGAATCTCCACTTGCATTTTCTACAGAAAGAGTGTTTCAGAACGGCTCAATCAAAACTAAGGTTCAACTCTTTTAGTTGAACAAACAGAACAGAAAGAAGTTTCACACAATTCTTCTGTGTAGTTTTTATTTGTAGACATTCTTTTTCCCAATATAGGCCTCTTAGCGCTCAGAATGTCCAATTGCAGTTTCTACAGAAAGAGTGTTTCAGAACGGCTCAATCAAAAGCAAGGTTCAACTCTGTTAGTTGAATGCACAGAACAGAAAGAAGTTTCATACAATGCTTCTGTGTAGTTTATATTTGAACATATTCTTTTCTCCACTATTACCCACTTAGCGCTACGAATGTTCAGTTGCATTTCCTACAGACAGAGTGTTTCAAAACTGCTCAATCAAAAGTATGGTTTAACTCTGTTAGCTGAATGCTCAGATCAGAAAGAAGTTTCACAGAATGCTTCTGTGTAGTTTATATTTGAATATATTCCTTTTTCCACTACTACGCTCTTAGCGCTCCAAATGTCCAGTTGCATTTTCTACAGAAAGAGTGTTCAGATCTGCTCAATCAAAAGTATGGTTTAACTCTGTTAGCTGAATGCACAGATCAGAAAGAAGTTTCACCGAATGATTCTGTGTAGTTTATATTTGAAGACATTCCTTTTTCCACTCTTACCCTCTTAGCGCTCCGAATCTCCACTTGCATTTTCTACAAAAAGAGTGTTTCTTAACTGCTCAATCAAAAATATGTTTTACCTCTGTTAACTGAATTTACAGATCAGAAATAAGTTTCACAGAATGCATCTGTGTAGTTTTTATTTGAAGATATTCTTTTTCCCAATGTAGGCCTCTTAGCGCTTAGCATGTCCAATTGCAGTTTCTACAGAAAGAGTGTTTCAGAACGGCTCAATCAAAAGTAAGGTTCAACTCTGTTAGTTGAATGCACAGAACAGAAAGAATTTTCACAGAATTCTACTGTGTAGTTTATATTTGAATATATTCCTTTTTCCACTATTACCCTCTTAGCGCTCCGAATGTCCACTTGCATTTTCTACAGAAAGAGTGTTCAGAACTGCGCAATCAAAAGTATGTTTTAACTCTGTTAGCTTAATGAACATATCAGAAATAAGTTTCACACAATGCTTCTGTGTAGTTTTTATTTGAAGATATTATTTTTCCCAATAGAGGCCTCTTAGCGCTCAGAATATCCAATTGCAGTTTCTACAGAAAGAGTGTTTAAGAAAGGCTCAATAAAATGTAAGGTTCAACTCTGTTAGTTGAATGCACAGAACAGAAAGAAGTTTCATACAATGCTTCTGTGTAGTTTATATTTGAACATATTCTTTTTTCCACTATTACCCACTTAGCGCTACGAATGTCCATTTGCATTTTCTACAGACAGAGTGTTTCAAAACTGCTCAATCAAAAGTATGGTTTAACTCTGTTAGCTGAATGCTCAGATCAGAAAGAAGTTTCACAGAATGCTTCTGTGTAGTTTATATTTGAATATATTCCTTTTTCCACTACTACTCTCTTAGCCCTCGAAATGTCCAGTTGCATTTTCTACAGAAAGTGTGTTCAGATCTGCTCAATCAAAAGTATGTTTTAACTCTGTTAGCTGAATGCACAGATCAGAAAGAAGTTTCACAGAATGATTCTGTGTAGTTTATATTTGGAGACATTCCTTTTTCCACTATTACCCTCTTAGCGCTCCGAATCTCCACTTGCATTTTCTACAGAAAGAGTGTTTCAGAACGGCTCAATCAAAACTAAGGTTGAACTCTTTTAGTTGAACAAACAGAACAGAAAGAAGTTTCACAGAATTCTTCTGTGTAGTTTTTATTTGTAGACATTCTTTTTCCCAATATAGGCCTCTAGCGCTCAGAATGTCCAATTGCAGTTTCTACAGAAAGAGTGTTTCAGAACGGGTCAATCAAAAGTAAGGTTCAACTCTGTTAGTTGAATGCACAGAACAGAAAGAAGTTTCATACAATGCTTCTGTGTAGTTTATATTTGAACATATTCTTTTTTCCACTATTACCCACTTAGCGCTACGAATGTCCAGTTGCATTTTCTACAGACAGAGTGTTTCAAAACTGCTCAATCAAAAGTATGGTTTAACTCTCTTAGCTGAATGCTCAGATCAGAAAGAAGTTTCACAGAATGCTTCTGTGTAGTTTATATTTGAATATATTCCTTTTTCCACTACTACGCTCTTAGCGCTCCAAATGTCCAGTTGCATTTTCTACAGAAAGAGTGTTCAGATCTGCTCAATCAAAGGTATGGTTTAACTCTGTTAGCTGAATGCACAGATCAGAAAGAAGTTTCACCGAATGATTCTGTGTAGTTTATATTTGAAGACATTCCTTTTTCCACTATTACCCTCTTAGCGCTCCGAATCTCCACTTGCATTTTCTACAAAAAGAGTGTTTCATAACTGCTCAATGAAAAATATGTTTTATCTCTGTTAACTGAATTTACAGATCAGAAATAAGTTTCACAGAATGCATCTGTGTAGTTTTTATTTGAAGATATTCTTTTTCCCAATGTAGGCCTCTTAGCGCTTAGCATGTCCAATTGCAGTTTCTACAGAAAGAGTGTTTCAGAACGGCTCAATCAAAAGTAAGGTTCAACTCTGTTAGTTGAATGCACAGAACAGAAAGAATTTTCACAGAATGCTACTGTGTAGTTTATATTTGAATATATTCCTTTTTCCACTATTACCCTCTTAGCGCTCCGAATGTCCACTTGCATTTTCTACAGAAAGAGTGTGCAGAACTGCGCAATCAAAAGTATGGTTTAACTCTGTTAGCTTAATGAACATATCAGAAATAAGTTTCACACAATGCTTCTGTGTAGTTTTTATTTGAAGATATTATTTTTCCCAATAGAGGCCTCTTAGCGCTCAGAATGTCCAATTGCAGTTTCTACAGAAAGAGTGTTTCAGAAAGGCTCAATCAAAAGTAAGGTTCAACTCTGTTAGTTGAATGCACAGAACAGAAAGAAGTTTCATACAATGCTTCTGTGTAGTTTATATTTGAACATATTCTTTTTTCCACTATTACCCACTTAGCGCTACGAATGTCCAGTTGCATTTTCTACAGACAGAGTGTTTCAAAACTGCTCAATCAAAAGTATGGTTTAACTCTGTTAGCTGAATGCTAAGATCAGAAAGAAGTTTCACAGAATGCTTCTGTGTAGTTTATATTTGAATATATTCCTTTTTCCACTACTACTCTCTTAGCGCTCCAAATATCCAGTTGCATTTTCTACAGAAAGAGTGTTCAGATCTGCTCAATCAAAAGTA
This sequence comes from Symphalangus syndactylus, assembly GCF_028878055.3. Taxonomy (NCBI): domain Eukaryota; kingdom Metazoa; phylum Chordata; class Mammalia; order Primates; family Hylobatidae; genus Symphalangus; species Symphalangus syndactylus. The sequence continues at coordinate 2,814,411 of NC_072436.2, forward strand.
TGGTTTAACTCTGTTAGCTGAATGCACAGATCAGAAAGAAGTTTCACCGAAAGATTCTGTGTAGTTTATATTTGGAGACATTCCTTTTTCCACTATTACCCTCTTAGCGCTCCGAATCTCCACTTGCATTTTCTACAGAAAGAGTGTTTCAGAACGGTTCGATCAAAAGTAAGGTTCAACTCTGTTAGTTGAATGCACAGAACAGAAAGAAGTTTCATAAAATGCTTCTGTGTAGTTTATATTTGAACATATTCTTTTTTCCACTATTACCCACTTAGCGCTACGAATGTCCAGTTGCATTTTCTACAGACAGAGTGTTTCAAAACTGCTCAATCAAAAGTATGGTTTAACTCTGTTAGCTGAATGCTCCGATCAGAAAGAAGTTTCACAGAATGCTTCTGTGTAGTTTATATTTGAATATATTCCTTTTTCCACTACTACGCTCTTAGCGCTCCAAATGTCCAGTTGCATTTTCTACAGAAAGAGGGTTCAGATCTGCTCAATCAAAAGTATGGTTTAACTCTGTTAGCTGAATGCACAGATCAGAAGGAAGTTTCACCGAATGATTCTGTGTAGTTTATATTTGAAGACATTCCTTTTTCCACTATTACCCTCTTAGCGCTCCGAATCTCCACTTGCATTTTCTACAAAAAGAGTGTTTCATAACTGCTCAATCAAAAATATGTTTTATCTCTGTTAACTGAATTTACAGATCAGAAATATGTTTCACAGAATGCATCTGTGTAGTTTTTATTTGAAGATATTCTTTTTCCCAATGTAGGCCTCTTAGCGCTTAGCATGTCCAATTGCAGTTTCTACAGAAAGAGTGTTTCAGAATGGCTCAATCAAAAGTAAGGTTCAACTCTGTTAGTTGAATGCACAGAACAGAAAGAATTTTCACAGAATGCTATTGTGTAGTTTATATTTGAATATACTCCTTTTTCCACTATTACCCTCTTAGCGCTCGGAATGTCCACTTGCATTTTCTACGGAAATAGTGTTCAGAACTGCGCAATCAAAAGTATGGTTTAACTCTGTTAGCTTAATGAACATATCAGAAATAAGTTTCACACAATGCTTCTGCGTAGTTTTTATTTGAAGATATTAATTTTCCCAATAGAGGCCTCTTAGCACTCAGAATGTCCAATTGCAGTTTCTACAGAAAGAGTGATTCAGAAAGGCTCAATCAAAAGTAAGGTTCAACTCTGTTAGTTGAATGCACAGAACAGAAAGAAGTTTCATACAATGATTCTGTGTAGTTTATATTTGAACATATTCTTTTTTCCACTATTACCCACTTAGCGCTACGAATGTCAAGTTGCATTTTCTACAGACAGAGTGTTTCAAAACTGCTCAATCAAAAGTATGGTTTCACTCTGTTAGCTGAATGCTCAGATCAGAAAGAAGTTTCACAGAATGCTTCTGTGTAGTTTATATTTGAATATATTCCTTTTTCCACTACTACTCTCTTAGCGCTCCAAATGTCCAGTTGCATTTTCTACAGAAAGAGTGTTCAGATCTGCTCAATCAAAAGTATGGTTTAACTCTGTTAGCTGAATGCACAGATCAGAAAGAAGTTTCACCGAATGATTCTGTGTAGTTTTTATTTGGAGACATTCCTTTTTCCACTATTACCCTCTTAGCGCTCCGAATCTCCACTTGCATTTTCTACAGAAAGAGTGTTTCAGAACGGCTCAATCAAAACTAAGGTTCAACTCTTTTAGTTGAACAAACAGAACAGAAAGAAGTTTCACACAATTCTTCTGTGTAGTTTTTATTTGTAGACATTCTTTTTCCCAATATAGGCCTCTTAGCGCTCAGAATGTCCAATTGCAGTTTCTACAGAAAGAGTGTTTCAGAACGGCTCAATCAAAAGTAAGGTTCAACTCTGTTAGTTGAATGCACAGAACAGAAAGAAGTTTCATACAATGCTTCTGTGTAGTTTATATTTGAACATATTCTTTTTTCCACTATTACCCACTTAGCGCTACGAATGTCCAGTTGCATTTTCTACAGACAGAGTGTTTCAAAACTGCTCAATCAAAAGTATGGTTTAACTCTGTTAGCTGAATGCTCAGATCAGAAAGAAGTTTCACAGAATGCTTCTGTGTAGTTTATATTTGAGTATATTAATTTTTCCACTACTACTCTCTTAGCGCTCCAAATGTCCAGTTGCATTTTCTACAGAAAGTGTGTTCAGATCTGCTCAATCAAAAGTATGTTTTAACTCTGTTAGCTGAATGCACAGATCAGAAAGAAGTTTCACAGAATGATTCTGTGTAGTTTATATTTGGAGACATTCCATTTCCACTATTAACCTCTTAGCGCTCCGAATCTCCACTTGCATTTTCTACAGAAAGAGTGTTTCAGAACGGCTCAATCAAAACTAAGGTTCAACTCTTTTAGTTGAACAAACAGAACAGAAAGAAGTTTCACAAAATTTTTCTGTGTAGTTTTTATTTGTAGACATTCTTTTTCCCAATATAGGCCTCTTAGCGCTCAGAATGTCCAAATGCAGTTTCTACAGAAAGAGTGTTTCAGAACGGCTCAATCAAAAGCAAGGTTCAACTCTGTTAGTTGAATGCACAGAACAGAAAGAAGTTTCATACAATGCTTCTGTGTAGTTTATATTTGAACATATTCTTTTCTCCACTGTTACCCACTTAGCGCTACGAATGTTCAGTTGCATTTTCTACAGACAGAGAGTTTCAAAACTGCTCAATCAAAAGTATAGTTTAACTCTTTTAGCTGAATGCTCAGATCAGAAAGAAGTTTCACAGAATGCTTCTGTGTAGTTTATATTTGAATATATTCCTTTTTCCACTACTACGCTCTTAGCGCTCCAAATGTCCAGTTGCATTTTCTACAGAAAGAGTCTTCAGATCTGCTCAATCAAAAGTATGGTTTAACTCTGTTAGCTGAATGCACAGATCAGAAAGAAGTGTCACCGAATGATTCTGTGTAGTTTATATTTGAAGACATTCCTTTTTCCACTCTTACCCTCTTAGCGCTCCGAATCTCCACTTGCATTTTCTACAAAAAGAGTGTTTCATAACTGCTCAATCAAAAATATGTTTTACCTCTGTTAACTGAATTTACAGATCAGAAATAAGTTTCACAGAATGCATCTGTGTAGTTTTTATTTGAAGATATTCTTTTTCAAAATGTAGGCCTCTTAGCGCTTAGCATGTCCAATTGCAGTTTCTACAGAAAGAGTGTTTCAGAAGGGCTCAATCAAAAGTAAGGTTCAACTCTGTTAGTTGAATGCACAGAACAGAAAGAATTTTCACAGAATGCTACTGTGTAGTTTATATTTGAATATATTCCTTTTTCCACTATTACCCTCTTAGCGCTCCGAATGTCCACTTGCATTTTCTACAGAAAGAGTGTTCAGAACTGCGCAATCAAAAGTATGGTTTAACTCTGTTAGCTTAATGAACATATCAGAAATAAGTTTCACACAATGCTTCTGTGTAGTTTTTATTTGAAGATATTATTTTTCCCAATAGAGACCTCTTAGCGCTCAGAATGTCCAATTGCAGTTTCTACAGAAAGAGTGTTTAAGAAAGGCTGAATCAAATGTAAGGTTCAACTCTGTTAGTTGAATGCACAGAACAGAAAGAAGTTTCATACAATGCTTCTGTGTAGTTTATATTTGAACATATTCTTTTTTCCACTATTACACACTTAGCGCTACGAATGTCCAGTTGCATTTTCTACAGACAGAGTGTTTCAAAACTGCTCAATCAAAAGTATGGTTTAACTCTGTTAGCTGAATGCTCAGATCAGAAAGAAGTTTCACAGAATGCTTCTGTGTAGTTTATATTTGAATATATTCCTTTTTCCACTACTACACACTTAGCGCTCCAAATGTCCAGTTGCATTTTCTACAGAAAGAGTGTTCAGATCTGCTCAATCAAAAGTATGGTTTAACTCTGTTAGCTGAATGCACAGATCAGAAAGAAGTTTCACAGAATGATTCTGTGTAGTTTATATTTGGAGACATTCCTTTTTCCACTATTACCCTCTTAGCGCTCCGAATCTCCACTTGCATTTTCTACAGAAAGAGTGTTTCAGAACGGCTCAATCAAACCTAAGGTTCAACTCTTTTATTTGAACAAACAGAACAGAAAGAAGTTTCACACAATTCTTCTGTGTAGTTTTTATTTGTAGACATTCTTTTTCCCAATATAGGCCTCTTAGCGCTCAGAATGTCCAATTGCAGTTTCTACAGAAAGAGTGTTTCAGAACAGCTCAATCAAAACTAAGGTTCAACTCTTTTAGTTGAACAAACAGAACAGAAAGAAGTTTCACACAATTCTTCTGTGTAGTTTTTATTTGTAGACATTCTTTTTCCCAATATAGGCCTCCTAGCGCTCAGAATGTCCAATTGCAGTTTCTACAGAAAGAGTGTTTCAGAACGGCTCAATCAAAAGTAAGGTTCAACTCTGTTAGTTGAATGCACAGAACAGAAAGTAGTTTCATACAATGCTTCTGTGTTGTTTATATTTGAACATATTCTTTTTTCCACTATTACCCACTTAGCGCTACGAATGTCCAGTTGCATTTTCTACAGACAGAGTGTTTCAAAACTGCTCAATCAAAAGTATGGTTTAACTCTGTTAGCTGAATGCTCAGATCAGAAAGAAGTTTCACAGAATGCTTCTGTGTAGTTTATATTTGAATATATTCCTTTTTCCACTACTACGCTCTTAGCGCTCCAAATGTCCAGTTGCATTTTCTACAGAAAGAGTGTTCAGATCTGCTCAATCAAAAGTATGGTTTAACTCTGTTAGCTGAATGCACAGATCAGAAAGAAGTTTCACCGAATGATTCTGTGTAGTTTATATTTGAGGACATTCCTTTTTCCACTCTTACACTCTTAGCGCTCCGAATCTCCACTTGCATTTTCTACAAAAAGAGTGTTTCATAACTGCTCAATCAAAAATATGTTTTACCTCTGTTAACTGAATTTACAGATCAGAAATGAGTTTCACAGAATGCATCTGTGTAGTTTTTATTTGAAGATATTCTTTTTCCCAATGTAGGCCTCTTAGCGCTTAGCATGTCCAATTGCAGTTTCTACAGAAAGAGTGGTTCAGAACGGCTCAATCAAAAGTAACGTTCAACTCTGTTAGTTGAATGCACAGAACAGAAAGAAGTTTCATACAATGCTTCTGTGTAGTTTATATTTGAACATATTCTTTTTTCCACTATTACCCACTTAGCGCTACGAATGTCCAGTTGCATTTTCTACAGACAGAGTGTTTCAAAACTGCTCAATCAAAAGTATGGTTTAACTCTGTTAGCTGAATGCTAAGATCAGAAAGAAGTTTCACAGAATGCTTCTGTGTAGTTTATATTTGAATATATTCCTTTTTCCACTACTACTCTCTTAGCGCTCCAAATATCCAGTTGCATTTTCTACAGAAAGAGTGTTCAGATCTGCTCAATCAAAAGTATGGTTTAACTCTGTTAGCTGAATGCACAGATCAGAAAGAAGTTTCACCGAAAGATTCTGTGTAGTTTATATTTGGAGACATTCCTTTTTCCACTATTACCCTCTTAGCGCTCCGAATCTCCACTTGCATTTTCTACAGAAAGAGTGTTTCAGAACGGTTCGATCAAAAGTAAGGTTCAACTCTGTTAGTTGAATGCACAGAACAGAAAGAAGTTTCATAAAATGCTTCTGTGTAGTTTATATTTGAACATATTCTTTTTTCCACTATTACCCACTTAGCGCTACGAATGTCCAGTTGCATTTTCTACAGACAGAGTGTTTCAAAACTGCTCAATCAAAAGTATGGTTTAACTCTGTTAGCTGAATGCTCAGATCAGAAAGAAGTTTCACAGAATGCTTCTGTGTAGTTTATATTTGAATATATTCCTTTTTCCACTACTACGCTCTTAGCGCTCCAAATGTCCAGTTGCATTTTCTACAGAAAGAGGGTTCAGATCTGCTCAATCAAAAGTATGGTTTAACTCTGTTAGCTGAATGCACAGATCAGAAGGAAGTTTCACCGAATGATTCTGTGTAGTTTATATTTGAAGACATTCCTTTTTCCACTATTACCCTCTTAGCGCTCCGAATCTCCACTTGCATTTTCTACAAAAAGAGTGTTTCATAACTGCTCAATCAAAAATATGTTTTATCTCTGTTAACTGAATTTACAGATCAGAAATATGTTTCACAGAATGCATCTGTGTAGTTTTTATTTGAAGATATTCTTTTTCCCAATGTAGGCCTCTTAGCGCTTAGCATGTCCAATTGCAGTTTCTACAGAAAGAGTGTTTCAGAATGGCTCAATCAAAAGTAAGGTTCAACTCTGTTAGTTGAATGCACAGAACAGAAAGAATTTTCACAGAATGCTATTGTGTAGTTTATATTTGAATATACTCCTTTTTCCACTATTACCCTCTTAGCGCTCGGAATGTCCACTTGCATTTTCTACGGAAATAGTGTTCAGAACTGCGCAATCAAAAGTATGGTTTAACTCTGTTAGCTTAATGAACATATCAGAAATAAGTTTCACACAATGCTTCTGCGTAGTTTTTATTTGAAGATATTATTTTTCCCAATAGAGGCCTCTTAGCACTCAGAATGTCCAATTGCAGTTTCTACAGAAAGAGTGATTCAGAAAGGCTCAATCAAAAGTAAGGTTCAACTCTGTTAGTTGAATGCACAGAACAGAAAGAAGTTTCATACAATGATTCTGTGTAGTTTATATTTGAACATATTCTTTTTTCCACTATTACCCACTTAGCGCTACGAATGTCAAGTTGCATTTTCTACAGACAGAGTGTTTCAAAACTGCTCAATCAAAAGTATGGTTTAACTCTGTTAGCTGAATGCTCAGATCAGAAAGAAGTTTCACAGAATGCTTCTGTGTAGTTTATATTTGAATATATTCCTTTTTCCACTACTACTCTCTTAGCGCTCCAAATGTCCAGTTGCATTTTCTACAGAAAGAGTGTTCAGATCTGCTCAATCAAAAGTATGGTTTAACTCTGTTAGCTGAATGCACAGATCAGAAAGAAGTTTCACCGAATGATTCTGTGTAGTTTTTATTTGGAGACATTCCTTTTTCCACTATTACCCTCTTAGCGCTCCGAATCTCCACTTGCATTTTCTACAGAAAGAGTGTTTCAGAACGGCTCAATCAAAACTAAGGTTCAACTCTTTTAGTTGAACAAACAGAACAGAAAGAAGTTTCACACAATTCTTCTGTGTAGTTTTTATTTGTAGACATTCTTTTTCCCAATATAGGCCTCTTAGCGCTCAGAATGTCCAATTGCAGTTTCTACAGAAAGAGTGTTTCAGAACGGCTCAATCAAAAGTAAGGTTCAACTCTGTTAGTTGAATGCACAGAACAGAAAGAAGTTTCATACAATGCTTCTGTGTAGTTTATATTTGAACATATTCTTTTTTCCACTATTACCCACTTAGCGCTACGAATGTCCAGTTGCATTTTCTACAGACAGAGTGTTTCAAAACTGCTCAATCAAAAGTATGGTTTAACTCTGTTAGCTGAATGCTCAGATCAGAAAGAAGTTTCACAGAATGCTTCTGTGTAGTTTATATTTGAGTATATTAATTTTTCCACTACTACTCTCTTAGCGCTCCAAATATCCAGTTGCATTTTCTACAGAAAGTGTGTTCAGATCTGCTCAATCAAAAGTATGGTTTAACTCTGTTAGCTGAATGCACAGATCAGAAAGAAGTTTCACAGAATGATTCTGTGTAGTTTATATTTGGAGACATTCCTTTTCCACTATTAACCTCTTAGCGCTCCGAATCTCCACTTGCATTTTCTACAGAAAGAGTGTTTCAGAACGGCTCAATCAAAACTAAGGTTCAACTCTTTTAGTTGAACAAACAGAACAGAAAGAAGTTTCACAAAATTCTTCTGTGTAGTTTTTATTTGTAGACATTCTTTTTCCCAATATAGGCCTCTTAGCGCTCAGAATGTCCAAATGCAGTTTCTACAGAAAGAGTGTTTCAGAACGGCTCAATCAAAAGCAAGGTTCAACTCTGTTAGTTGAATGCACAGAACAGAAAGAAGTTTCATACAATGCTTCTGTGTAGTTTATATTTGAACATATTCTTTTCTCCACTGTTACCCACTTAGCGCTACGAATGTTCAGTTGCATTTTCTACAGACAGAGAGTTTCAAAACTGCTCAATCAAAAGTATAGTTTAACTCTTTTAGCTGAATGCTCAGATCAGAAAGAAGTTTCACAGAATGCTTCTGTGTAGTTTATATTTGAATATATTCCTTTTTCCACTACTACGCTCTTAGCGCTCCAAATGTCCAGTTGCATTTTCTACAGAAAGAGTCTTCAGATCTGCTCAATCAAAAGTATGGTTTAACTCTGTTAGCTGAATGCACAGATCAGAAAGAAGTTTCACCGAATGATTCTGTGTAGTTTATATTTGAAGACATTCCTTTTTCCACTCTTACCCTCTTAGCGCTCCGAATCTCCACTTGCATTTTCTACAAAAAGAGTGTTTCATAACTGCTCAATCAAAAATATGTTTTACCTCTGTTAACTGAATTTACAGATCAGAAATAAGTTTCACAGAATGCATCTGTGTAGTTTTTATTTGAAGATATTCTTTTTCAAAATGTAGGCCTCTTAGCGCTTAGCATGTCCAATTGCAGTTTCTACAGAAAGAGTGTTTCAGAAGGGCTCAATCAAAAGTAAGGTTCAACTCTGTTAGTTGAATGCACAGAACAGAAAGAATTTTCACAGAATGCTACTGTGTAGTTTATATTTGAATATATTCCTTTTTCCACTATTACCCTCTTAGCGCTCCGAATGTCCACTTGCATTTTCTACAGAAAGAGTGTTCAGAACTGCGCAATCAAAAGTATGGTTTAACTCTGTTAGCTTAATGAACATATCAGAAATAAGTTTCACACAATGCTTCTGTGTAGTTTTTATTTGAAGATATTATTTTTCCCAATAGAGACCTCTTAGCGCTCAGAATGTCCAATTGCAGTTTCTACAGAAAGAGTGTTTAAGAAAGGCTGAATCAAATGTAAGGTTCAACTCTGTTAGTTGAATGCACAGAACAGAAAGAAGTTTCATACAATGCTTCTGTGTAGTTTATATTTGAACATATTCTTTTTTCCACTATTACACACTTAGCGCTACGAATGTCCAGTTGCATTTTCTACAGACAGAGTGTTTCAAAACTGCTCAATCAAAAGTATGGTTTAACTCTGTTAGCTGAATGCTCAGATCAAAAAGAAGTTTCACAGAATGCTTCTGTGTAGTTTATATTTGAATATATTCCTTTTTCCACTACTACACACTTAGCGCTCCAAATGTCCAGTTGCATTTTCTACAGAAAGAGTGTTCAGATCTGCTCAATCAAAAGTATGGTTTAACTCTGTTAGCTGAATGCACAGATCAGAAAGAAGTTTCACAGAATGATTCTGTGTAGTTTATATTTGGAGACATTCCTTTTTCCACTATTACCCTCTTAGCGCTCCGAATCTCCACTTGCATTTTCTACAGAAAGAGTGTTTCAGAACGGCTCAATCAAACCTAAGGTTCAACTCTTTTATTTGAACAAACAGAACAGAAAGAAGTTTCACACAATTCTTCTGTGTAGTTTTTATTTGTAGACATTCTTTTTCCCAATATAGGCCTCTTAGCGCTCAGAATGTCCAATTGCAGTTTCTACAGAAAGAGTGTTTCAGAACAGCTCAATCAAAACTAAGGTTCAACTCTTTTAGTTGAACAAACAGAACAGAAAGAAGTTTCACACAATTCTTCTGTGTAGTTTTTATTTGTAGACATTCTTTTTCCCAATATAGGCCTCCTAGCGCTCAGAATGTCCAATTGCAGTTTCTACAGAAAGAGTGTTTCAGAACGGCTCAATCAAAAGTAAGGTTCAACTCTGTTAGTTGAATGCACAGAACAGAAAGTAGTTTCATACAATGCTTCTGTGTTGTTTATATTTGAACATATTCTTTTTTCCACTATTACCCACTTAGCGCTACGAATGTCCAGTTGCATTTTCTACAGACAGAGTGTTTCAAAACTGCTCAATCAAAAGTATGGTTTAACTCTGTTAGCTGAATGCTCAGATCAGAAAGAAGTTTCACAGAATGCTTCTGTGTAGTTTATATTTGAATATATTCCTTTTTCCTCTACTACGCTCTTAGCGCTCCAAATGTCCAGTTGCATTTTCTACAGAAAGAGTGTTCAGATCTGCTCAATCAAAAGTATGGTTTAACTCTGTTAGCTGAATGCACAGATCAGAAAGAAGTTTCACCGAATGATTCTGTGTAGTTTATATTTGAGGACATTCCTTTTTCCACTCTTACACTCTTAGCGCTCCGAATCTCCACTTGCATTTTCTACAAAAAGAGTGTTTCATAACTGCTCAATCAAAAATATATTTTACCTCTGTTAACTGAATTTACAGATCAGAAATGGGTTTCACAGAATGCATCTGTGTAGTTTTTATTTGAAGATATTCTTTTTCCCAATGTAGGCCTCTTAGCGCTTAGCATGTCCAATTGCAGTTTCTACAGAAAGAGTGGTTCAGAACGGCTCAATCAAAAGTAACGTTCAACTCTGTTAGTTGAATGCACAGAACAGAAAGTATTTTCACAGAATGCTACTGTGTAGTTTATATTTGAATATATTCCTTTTTCCACTATTACCCTCTTAGCGCTCCGAATGTCCACTTGCATTTTCTACAGAAAGAGTGTTCAGAACTGCGCAATCAAAAGTATGGTTTAACTCTGTTAGCTTAATGAACATATCAGAAATAAGTTTCACACAATGCTTCTGTGTAGTTTTTATTTGAAGATATTATTTTTCCCAATATAGGCCTCTTAGCGCTCAGAATGTCCAATTGCAGTTTCTACAGAAAGAGTGTTTCAGAAAGGCTCAATCAAAACTAAGGTTCAACTCTGTTAGTTGAATACACAGAACAGAAAGAAGTTTCATACAATGCTTCTGTGTAGTTTATATTTGAACATATTCTTTTTTCCACTATTACCCACTTAGCGCTACGAATGTCCAGTTGCATTTTCTACAGACAGAGTGTTTCAAAACTGCTCAATCAAAAGTATGGTTTAACTCTGTTAGCTGAATGCTCAGATCAGAAAGTAGTTTCACAGAATGCTTCTGTGTAGTTTATATTTGAATATATTCCTTTTTCCACTACTACTCTCTTAGCGCTCCAAATGTCCAGTTGCATTTTCTACAGAAAGAGTGTTCAGATCTGCTCAATCAAAAGTATGGTTTAACCCTGTTAGCTGTATGCACAGATCAGAAAGAAGTTTCACAGAATGATTCTGTGTAGTTTATATTTGGAGACATTCCTTTTTCCACTATTACCCCCTTAGCGCTCCGAATCTCCACTTGCATTTTCTACAGAAAGAGTGTTTCAGAACGGCTCAATCAAAACTAAGGTTCAACTCTTTTAGTTGAACAAACAGAACAGAAAGAAGTTTCACACAATTCTTCTGTGTAGTTTTTATTTGTAGACATTCTTTTTCCCAATATAGGCCTCTTACCGCTCAGAATGTCCAATTGCAGTTTCTACAGAAAGAGTGTTTCAGAACGGCTCAATCAAAAGTAAGGTTCAACTCTGTTAGTTGAATGCACAGAACAGAAAGAAGTTTCATACAATGCTTCTGTGTAGTTTATATTTGAACATATTCTCTTTTCCACTATTACCCACTTAGCGCTACGAATGTCCAGTTGCATTTTCTGCAGACAGAGTGTTTCAAAACCTCTCAATCAAAAGTATGGTTTAACTCTGTTAGCTGAATGCTCAGATCAGAAAGAAGTTTCACAGAATGCTTCTGTGTAGTTTATATTTGAATATATTCCTTTTTCCACTACTACGCTCTTAGCGCTCCAAATGTCCAGTTGCATTTTCTACAGAAAGAGTGTTCAGATCTGCTCAATCAAAAGTATGGTTTAACTCTGTTAGCTGAATGCACAGATCAGAAAGAAGTTTCACCGAATGATTCTGTGTAGTTTATATTTGAAGACATTCCTTTTTCCACTATTACCCTCTTAGCGCTCCGAATCTCCACTTGCATTTTCTACAGAAAGAGTGTTTCAGAACGGCTCAATCAAAACTAAGGTTCAACTCTTTTAGTTGAATGAACAGAACAGAAAGGAGTTTCACAAAATGCTTCTGTGTACTTTTTATTTGTAGATATTCATTTTCCCAAAATAGGCCTCTAAGCGCTCAGAATGTCCAATTGCAGTTTCTACAGAAAGAGTGTTTCAGAACGGCTCAATCATAAGTAAGGTTCAACCCTGGAAATTGAATGCATAGAACAGAAAGAAATTTCACAGAATGCTTCTGTGTATTTTATATTTGAATATATTCCTTTTTCCACTATTACCCTCTTAGCGCTCCGAATGTCCACTTGCATTTTCTACAGAAAGAGTGTTCAGAACTGCGCAATCAAAAGTATGGTTTCACTCTGTTAGCTTAATGAACATATCAGAAATAAGTTTCACATAATGCTTCTGTGTAGTTTTTATTTGAAGATATTATTTTTCCCAATATAGGCCTCTTAGCGCTCAGAATGTCCAATTGCAGTTTCTACAGAAAGAGTGTTTCAGAAAGGCTCAATCAAAACTAAGGTTCAACTCTGTTAGTTGAATACACAGAACAGAAAGAAGTTTCATACAATGCTTCTGTGTAGTTTATATTTGAACATATTCTTTTTTCCACTATTACCCACTTAGCGCTACGAATGTCCAGTTGCATTTTCTACAGACAGAGTGTTTCAAAACTGCTCAATCAAAAGTATGGTTTAACTCTGTTAGCTGAATGCTCAGATCAGAAAGTAGTTTCACAGAATGTTTCTGTGTAGTTTATATTTGAATATATTCCTTTTTCCACTACTACTCTCTTAGCGCTCCAAATGTCCAGTTGCATTTTCTACAGAAAGAGTGTTCAGATCTGCTCAATCAAAAGTATGGTTTAACCCTGTTAGCTGTATGCACAGATCAGAAAGAAGTTTCACAGAATGATTCTGTGTAGTTTATATTTGGAGACATTTCTTTTTCCACTATTATCCCCTTAGCGCTCCGAATCTCCACTTGCATTTTCTACAGAAAGAGTGTTTCAGAACGGCTCAATCAAAACTAAGGTTCAACTCTTTTAGTTGAACAAACAGAACAGAAAGAAGTTTCACACAATTCTTCTGTGTAGTTTTTATTTGTAGACATTCTTTTTCCCAATATAGGCCTCTTAGCGCTCAGAATGTCCAATTGCAGTTTCTACAGAAAGAGTGTTTCAGAACGGCTCAATCAAAAGTAAGGTTCAACTCTGTTAGTTGAATGCACAGAACAGAAAGAAGTTTCATACAATGCTTCTGTGTAGTTTATATTTGAACATATTCTCTTTTCCACTATTACCCACTTAGCGCTACGAATGTCCAGTTGCATTTTCTGCAGACAGAGTGTTTCAAAACCTCTCAATCAAAAGTATGGTTTAACTCTGTTAGCTGAATGCTCAGATCAGAAAGAAGTTTCACAGAATGCTTCTGTGTAGTTTATATTTGAATATATTCCTTTTTCCACTACTACGCTCTTAGCGCTCCAAATGTCCAGTTGCATTTTCTACACAAAGAGTGTTCAGATCTGCTCAATCAAAAGTATGGTTTAACTCTGTTAGCTGAATGCACAGATCAGAAAGAAGTTTCACCGAATGATTCTGTGTAGTTTATATTTGAAGACATTCCTTTTTCCACTATTACCCTCTTAGCGCTCCGAATCTCCACTTGCATTTTCTACAGAAAGAGTGTTTCAGAACGGCTCAATCAAAACTAAGGTTCAACTCTTTTAGTTGAATGAACAGAACAGAAAGGAGTTTCACAAAATGCTTCTGTGTACTTTTTATTTGTAGATATTCATTTTCCCAAAATAGGCCTCTAAGCGCTCAGAATGTCCAATTGCAGTTTCTACAGAAAGAGTGTTTCAGAACGGCTCAATCATAAGTAAGTTTCAACCCTGGAAATTGAATGCATAGAACAGAAAGAAATTTCACAGAATGCTTCTGTGTAGTTTATATTTGAATATATTCCTTTTTCCACTATTACCCTCTTAGCGCTCCGAATGTCCACTTGCATTTTCTACAGAAAGAGTGTTCTGAACTGCGCAATCAAAAGTATGGTTTAACTCTGTTAGCTGAATGCACATATCAGAAATAAGTTTCAAACAATGCTTCTGTGTAGTTTTTATTTGAAGATATTATTTTTCCCAATATAGGCCTCTTAGCGCTCAGAATGTCCAATTGCAGTTTCTACAGAAAGAGTGTTTCAGAACGGCTCAATCAAATGTAAGGTTCAACTCTCTTAGTTGAATGCACAGAACAGAAAGAAGTTTCACAGAATGCTTCTGTGTAGTATTTAGTTGAAAATACTCCTTTTTGGACTATTACCCACTTAGCGTTCCGAATATCCACTGGCAGTTTCTACACAAAGAGTGTTTCAGAACTGCTCCTTCAAAAGTAAGGCTCAACTCTTTTAGTTGAATGCGGAGAACAGAAAGGGGTTTCAGAGAATGCTTCTGTGTAGTTTTTAATTGGAGATATTCCTTTTTCCTCTATTACAATCTTAGCGCTCCGAATGTCCACTTGCATTTTCTACAAAAAGAGTGCTTCATAACTGCTCAATCAAAAATATGGTTTAGCTCTTTTAACTGAATTTACAGATCAGAAATAAGTTTCACAGAATGCATCTGTGTAGTTTTTATTTGAAGATATTCTTTTTCCCAATGTAGGCCTCTTGGCCCTTAGAATGTAAAATTGCAGTTTCTACAGAAAGAGTGTTTCAGAACGGCTCAATCAAAAGTAAGGTTCAACTCTGTTAGTTGAATGCACAGAACAGAAAGAAGTTTCACCGAATGATTCTGTGTAGTTTATATTTGTAGACATTCCTTTTTCCACTATTACCCTCTTAGCGCTCCGAATCTCCACTTGCATTTTCTACAGAAAGAGTGTTTCAGAACGGCTCAATCAAAACTAAGGTTCAACTCTTTTAGTTGAATGAACAGAACAGAAAGAAGTTTCACAGAATGCTTCTGTGTAGTTTTTATTTGTAGATATTCTCTTTCCCAATATAGGCCTCTTAGCGCTCAGAATGTCCAATTGCAGTTTCTACAGAAAGAGTGTTTCAGAGCGGCTCAATCAAAACTAAGGTTCAACTCTTTTAGTTGAATGAACAGAACAGAAAGAAGTTTCACAGAATGCTACTGTGTAGTTTATATTTGAATATGTTCCTTTTTCCACTCTTACCCTCATAGCGCTCCGAATGTCCACTTGCATTTTCCACAGAAAGAGTGTTCTGAACTGCGCAATCAAAAGTATGGTTTCACTCTGTTAGCTGAATGCACATATCAGAAATAAGTTTCAAACAATGCTTCTGTGTAGTTTTTATTTGACGTTATTATTTTTCCCAATATAGGCCTCTTAGCACTCAGAATGTCCAATTCCAGTTTCTACAGAAAGAGTGTTTCAGAACGGCTCAATCAAATGTAAGGTTCAACTCTCTTAGTTGAATGCACAGAACAGAAAGAAGTTTCACAGAATGCTTCTGTGTAGTATTTAGTTGAAGATACTCCTTTTTGGACTATTACCCACTTAGCGCTCCGAATATCCACTGGCAGTTTCTACACAAAGAGTGTTTCAGAACTGCTCCTTCGAAAGTAAGGCTCAACTCTCTTAGTTGAATGCGGAGAACAGAAAGGGGTTTCAGAGAATGCTTCTGTGTAGTTTTTAATTGGAGATATTCCTTTTTCCTCTATTACAATCTTAGCACTCCGAATGTCCACTTGCATTTTCTACAAAAAGAGTGTTTCATAACTGCTCAATCAAAAATATGGTTTAGCTCTGTTATCTGAATTTACAGATCAGAAATAAGTTTCACAGAATGCATCTGTGTTGTTTTTATTTGAAGATATTCTTTTTCTCAATATAGGCCTCTTAGCGCTTAGCATGTCCAATTGCAGTTTCTACAGAAAGAGTGTTTCAGAACGGCTCAATCAAAATAAGGTTCAACTCTTTCAGTTGAATGCACAGAACAGAAAGAAGTTTCATACAATGCTTCTGTGTAGTTTATATTTGAACATATTCTTTTTTCCAATATTACCCACTTAGCGCTACGAATGACCAGTTGCATTTTCTACAGACAGAGTGTTTCAAAACTGCTCAATCAAAAGTATGGTTTAACTCTGTTAGCTGAATGCTCAGATCAGAAAGAAGTTTCACAGAATGCTTCTGTGTAGTTTATATTTGAATATATTCCTTTTTCCACTACTACCCTCTTAGCGCTCCAAATGTCCAGTTGCATTTTCTACAGAAAGAGTGTTCAGATCTGCTGAATCAAAAGTATGATTTAACTCTGTTAGCTTAATGCACAGTTCAGAAAGAAGTTTCACAGAATCATTCTGTGAAGTTTATATTTGAAGACATTCCATTTTCCACTATTACCCTCTTAGCGCTCCGAATCTCCACTTGCATTTTCTACAGAAAGAGTGTTTCAGAACGGCTCAATCAAATCTAAGGTTCAAATCTGTTAGTTGAATGCACAGAACAGAATGTAGTTTCACAGATTGCCTCTGTGTAGTTTGTATTTGAAGATATTCCTTTTTCCACTGTTACCCTCTTAGAGCTCAGAATGTCCACTTGCATTTTCTACAGAAAGTGTGTTCAGAACTGCTCTATCAAAAGTATGATTTAACTCTGTTAGGTGAATGCACAGATCAGAAATAAGTTTCACAGAATTCTTCTGTGTAGTTTATATATGAAGATATTCCATTTTCCACTATTACCCACTTAGCTCTCTGAATGTCCAGTTGCATTTTCTACAGAAAGAGTGTTTCAGAACTGCTCAATCAAAAGTATGGTTTAGCTCTGTTAGCTGAATGCACAGATCAGAAAGATGTTTCACAGAATGCTGCTGTGTAGTGTTTATATGGAGATATTCTTTTTACCAATATAGGCCTCTTAGCGCACAGAATGTCCAATTGCAGTTTCTACAGAAAGAGTGTTTCAGAAAGGCTCAATCAAAAGTAAGGTTCAACTCTGTTAGTTGAATGAACAGAACAGAAAGAAGTTTCAGAGAATGATTCTGTGTAGTTTATATTTGAAGATATTCCTTTTTCCACTATTACCTTCTAAGCGCTCCGAATGTCCACTTGCATTTTCTTCAGAAAGAGTGTTTCCGAAATGCTCAATCAAATGTATGGTTTAACTCTGTTAGCTGAATGCACAGATCAGTACGAAGTTTCACAGAATGTTTCTGTGTAGTTTTCATTTGAAGATAGTCCTTTCTCATATATAGGCCTCTTAGCGCTCCGAATATCCAATTGCATTTTCTACAGAAAGAGTATTTCAGAAAGGCTCAATGAAAAGTAGGGTTCAACTCTTTTTGTTGAATTCACAGAACAGAAAGAAGTTTCACAGAATGCTTCTGTGTAGTATTTATTTGAAGGTATTCCTTTTTCCACTATTAACCTCTTAGCGCTCCAAATGTCCAGTTGCATTTTCTACAGAAGGAGTGTTCAGAACTGCTCAAACATAAGTGTGGTTTAACCCTGTTAGGTGAATGCACAGATCAGATCAGAAAGAAGTTTCACAGAATTCTTCTGTGTAGTTTATATTTGAAGATATTCCATTTTTCACTATTACCCACTTAGCGCTCTGAATCTCCAGTTGCATTATCTACAGAAAGATTGTTTCAGAACTGCTCAATCAAAAGAATGGTTTAACTCTGTTAGCTGAATGCACAGAACAGAAAGAAGTTTCACAGAATGCTGCGGTGTAATGTTTATAGGAAGATATTCTTTTTACCAATATAGGCCTCTTTGCGCTCAGAATGTCCAATTGCAGTTTCTACAGAAAGGGTGTTTCAGAAAAGCTCAATCAAAAGTAAGGTTCAACTATGTTAGTTGAATGCACAGAACAAAAAGAAGTTTCACAGAATGCTTCTGTGTAGTTTATATTTGTATATATTGCTTTTTCCAATACTACCCTCTTAGCGCTCCAAATGTCCAGTTGCATTTTCTACAGAAAGAGTGTTCAGAACTGCTCAATCAAATGTATGATTTAACTCTCTTAGCTGAATGCACAGATTAGAAAGCAGTTGCACAGAATGCTTCTGTGTAGTTTTTATTTGAAGATATTCTTTTTCCCAATATAGGCCTCTAGCGCTCAGATTGTCCAATTGCAGTTTCTACACAAAGAGTGTTTCAGAACTGCTCCTTCAAAAGTAGGGCTCAACTCTGTTATTTGAATGCACAGAACAGAAAGTAGTTTCACAGAATGCTTCTCTGTAATTCATATTTGACGATATTACTTTTTCCACTATTACCCACTTAGAGCTCCGAATGTCCACTTGCATTTTCTACAGAAAGAGTGTTCAGAACTGCTCAATCAAAAGTATGGTTTAACTCTGTTAGTTGAATGCACAGATCAGAAAGAAGTTTCACAGAATTCTTCTGTGTAGTTTTTATTTGAAGATATTCCTTTTTCCAATATAGGTCTCTTAGCGCTCAGAATGTCCAATTGCAGTATCTGCAGAAAGAGAGTTTCAGAACTGCTCAATCAAAAGTAAGGTTCAATACTGTTAGTTGAATGCACGGAACAGAAAGAAGTTTCAGAGAATGCTTCTGTGTAGTTTATATTTGAAGATATTCCTTTTTTCACTATTACCCTCTTAGCGCTCCGAATCACCACTTGCATTTTCTACAGAAAGAGTGTTTCAGAACGGCTCAATCAAAAGTAAGGTTCAACTCTTTTAGTTGAATGAACAGAACAGAAAGAAGTTTCACAGAATGCTTCTGTGTAGTATTTAGTTATAGATATTCCTTTTTCAACTATTACCCTCTTAGCGTTCCGAACGTCCACTGGCAGTTTCTACACAATGAGTGTTTCAAAACAGCTCCTTCAAAGTAAGGCTCAAATCTGTTAGTTGAATGCAGAGAACAGAAAAGAGTTTCAGAGAATGCTTTTGTGTAGTTTTAATATGGGGATATTCCTTTTTCCACTAATACAATCTTAGCGCTCCGAATGTCCACTTGCATTTTCTACAGAAAGAGTGTCTCATAAATTCTCAATCAAAAGTATCGTTTAACTCTGTTAGCTGAATGCACAGATCAGAAATAACTTTCACAGAATGCTTCTGAGTAGTTTTTATTTGGAGATATTCTTTTTCCCAATATAGGCCACTTAGCGCTCAGAATGTCCAATTGCAGTTTCTACAGAATGAGTGTTTCAGAAGGCTCAATCAAAAGTAAGGTTCAACTCTGTTAGTTGAATGCACAGAACAGAAAGAAGTTTCACAGAATGCTTCTGTGTAGTTTATATTTGAACGTATTCCTTTTTCCACTATTACCATCTTAGCGCTCCGAATGTCCACTTGCATTTTCTACAGAAAGAGGGTTTCAGAACGGTTCCATCAAAAGTAAGGTTCAACTCTGTTACTTGAATGCACAGAACAGCAAGAAGTTTCACAGAATGCTTCTGTGTAGTTTATATTTGAATATATTCCTTTTTCCAGTATTACCCTCTTAGTGCTCCGAATGTCCACTTGCATTTTCTACAGAAAGAGTGTTCAGAACGGCTCAATCAAAAGTATGGTTTTACTCTGTTATTTGAATGCACATATCAGAAATAAGTTTCACAGAATCCTTCCGTGTAGAATTTTGTTGAAGATATTCCTTTTTCGACTATTATCCTCTTAGCTCTCCGAATGTCCAATTTCAGTTTCTACACAAAGAGTGTTTCAGAACTGCTCCTTCAAAAGTAGGGCTCAACTCTGTTAGTTGAATGCAGAGAACAGAAAGGAGTTACACAGAATGCCTCTGTGTAGTTTATTTTTGAATATATTCCCTTTTTCAGTATTACCCTCTTAGCGCTCCGAATGTCCACTTGCATTTTCTACAGAAAGAGTGTTCAGAACTGCTCAATCAAAAGTATGGTTTAACTCTGTTAGCTGAATGCACAGATCAGAAAGAATTTTCACAGAATGCTTCTGTGTACTTTTTATTTGAAGATATTCCTTTCTCCAATATAGGAGTCTTAGCGCTCAGTATGTCCAATTGCAGTATCTACAGAAAGAGTGTTTCTGAACTGCTCAATCAAATGTAAGGTTCAACTCTGTTAGTTGAATGAACGGAACAAAAAGAAGTTTCATAGAATGCTTCTGTGTAGTTTATATTTGAAGATGTTCCTTTTTCCACTATTACCTTCTAAGCGCTCCGAATGTCCACTTGCATTTTCTACAGAAAGAGTGTTTCCGAACTGTTCAATCAAAAGTATGGTTTAATTCTGTTAGCTGAATGCACAGATCAGTACGAAGTTTCACGGAATGCTTCTGTGTAGTTTTTATTTGAAGATAGTCCTTTTTCCAATATAGGCCTCTTAGCGCTCCGAATATCCAATTGCAGTTTCTACAGAAAGAGTGTTTCAGAATGGCTCAATCAAAAGTAGGGTTCAACTCTTTTAGTTGAATGCACAGAACAGAAAGTAGTTTCACAGAATGATTCTGTGTAGTTTATATTTGGAGACATTCCTTTTTCCACTATTACCCTCATAGCGCTCCGAATGTCCACTTGCAGTTTCTACAGAAAGAGTGTTTCAGGACTGCTCCTTCAAAAATAAGGCTCAACCCTGTTAGTTGAAAGCAGAGAAGAGAAACAAGTTTCAGAGAATGCCTCTGTGTAGTTTTTATTTGAAGATATTCCTTTTTCCACAATTACCATCTTAGCGCACCGAATGACCACTTGCATTTTCTACAGAAAGAGTGTTTCAGAACTGCTAAATCAAAAGTATCGTTTAACTCTGTTAGCTGAATGCACAGATAAGAAAGAAGTTTCACAGAATGCATCTGTTTAGTTTTTATTTTAAGATATTCTTTATCCCAATATAGGCATCATAGCGCTCAGTATGTTAAATTGCAGTTTCTACAGAAAGAGTGTTTCAGAACGGCTCAATCAAAAGTAAGGTTCAACTCTGTTAGTTGAATGCACAGAACAAAAAGAAGTTTCACAGAATGCTTCTCAGTAGTTTATATTTGAATATATTCCTTTTTCCACTATTACCCTCTTAGCGCTCCGAATGTCCACTTGCATTTTCTACATAAAGAGTGTTCAGAACGGCTCAATCAAAAATATGGTTTTACTCTGTTAGTTAAATGCACGTATCAGAAATAAGTTTCAGAGAAGGCTTCTGTGTAGTATTTAGTTGAAGATATTCCTTTTTTGAATATTAACCTCTTGGTGCTCCGAATGTCCACTGGCAGTTTCTACACAAAGAGTTTTTCAGAACTGCTCCTTCAAAAGTAATGCTCAACACTGTAAGTTGAATGCAGAGAACAGAAAGAAGTTTCACAGAATGCTTCTGTGTAGTTTATATTTGAATATATTCCTTTTTTCAGTATTACCCTCTTAGCGCTCCGAATGTCCACCTGCATTTTCTACAAAAAGAGTGTTCAGAACTGCTCAATCAAAAGTATGGTTTATCTCTGTTAGCTGAATGCACATATCAGTACGAAGTTTCACAGAATGCTTCTGTGTAGTTTTTATTTGAAGATAGTCCTTTTTCAAATATAGGCCTCTTAGCGCTCCGAATATCCAATTGCAGTTTCTACAGAAAGAGTGTTTCAGAACGGCAAAATGAAAAGTAGGGTTCAACACTTTTAGTTGAATTCACAGAACAGAAAGTAGTTTCACAGATTGCTTCTGTGTAGTATTTATTTGAAGGTATTCCTTTTTCCACTATTACCCTAGTAGCGCTCGGAATGTCCACTTGCAGTTTCTACAGAAAGTGTGTTGCAGGGCTGCTCCTTCAAAAATAAGGCTCAACTCTGTTAGTTGAATGCAGAGAACAGAAAGAAGTTTCAGAGAATGCCTCTGTGTAGTTTTTATTTGAAGATATTACTTTTTCCACAATTACCAACTTAGCGCACCGAATGTCCACTTGCATTTTCTACAGAAAGAGTGTTTCAGAACTGCTAAATCAAATGTATCATTTAATTCTGTTAGCTGAATGCACAGATCAGAAAGTAGTTTCAGAGAATGCATCTCTGTAGTTTTTATTTGAAGATATTATTTTTCTCAATATAGGACTCTTAGCGTTCAGAAATCCAATTACACTTTCTACAGAAAGAGTGTTTCAGAACTGCTCAATCAAAATTAAGGTTCAACTCTGTTAGTTGAATGCACAGAACAGAATGTAGTTTCACAGAATGCTTCTGTGTAGTTTATATTTGAATATATTCCATTTTCCACTATTACCCACTTAGCGCTCTGAATGTCCAGTTGCATTTTCTACAGAAAGAGTGTTTCAGAACTGCTCAATCAAAAGTATGGTTTAACTCTGTTAGCTGAATGCACAGATCAGAAAGAAGCTTCACAGAATGCTGCTGTGTAGTGTTTATATGAAGATATTCTTTTTACCAATATAGGCCTCTTAGATCTCCGAATGTCCACTTGCATTTTCTACAGAAAGTGTGTTCAGAACTGCTCTATCAAAAGTATGGTTTAACTGTGTTAGGTGAATGCACAGATCAGAAATAAGTTTCACAGAATTCTTCTGTGTAGTTTATATTTGAAGATATTCCATTTTCCACTATTACCCACTTAGCGCTCTGAATGTCCAGTTGCATTTTCTACAGAAAGAGTGTTTCAGAACTGCTCAATCAAAAGTATGGTTTAACTCTGTTAGCTGAATGCACAGATCAGAAAGAAGTTTCACAGAATGCTGCTGTGTAGTGTTTATATGAAGATATTCTTTTTACCAATATAGGCCTCTTAGCGCTCAGAATGTCCAATTGCATTTTCTACAGAAAGAGTGTTTCAGAAAGGCTCAATCAAAAGTAAGGTTCAACTATGTTAGTTGAATGCACAGAACAGAAACAAGTTTCACAGAATGCTTCTGTGTAGTTTATATTTGAATATATTCCTTTTTGCACTACTACGCTCTTAGCGCTCCAAATGTCCAGTTGTATTTTCTACAGAAAGAGTGTTCAGAACTGATCAATCAAATGTATGATTTAACTCTGTTAGCTGAATGCACAGATCAGAAAAATGTCACAGAATGCTTCTGTGTAGTTTTTATTTGAAGATATTCTTTTTCCCAATATAGGCCTCTTATCGCTCAGATTGTCCAATTGAATTTTCTACAGAAAGAGTGTTTCAGAATGGCTCTATCAAAAGTAAGGTTCAACTCTGTTATTTGAATGCACAGAACAGAAAGTAGTTTCACAGAATGCTTGTCTGTAGTTCTTATTTGACGATATTACTTTTTCCACTGTTACCCTCTTAGAGCTCCGAATGTCCACTTGCATTTTCTACAGAAAGAGTGTTCAGAACTGCTCAATCAAAAGTATGGTTTAACTCTGTTAGTTGAATGCACAGATCAGAAAGAAGTTTCACAGAATTCTTTTGTGTAGTTTTTATTTGAAGATATTCCGTTTTCCAATATAGGACTCTTAGCATTCAGAATTTCCAATTGCAGTATCTACAGAAAGAGAGTTTCAGAACTGGCCAATCAAAAGTAAGGTTCAATATTGTTAGTTGAGTGCAAGGAACAGAAAGAAGTTCTACAGAATGCTTCTGTGTAGTTTATATTTGAAGATATTCCTTTTTCCTCTATTACCCTCTTAGCGCTCCGAATCACCACTTGCATTTTCTACAGAAAGAGTGTTTCAGAACGGCTCAATCAAAAGTAAGGTTCAACTCTTTTAGTTGAATGCACAGAAAAGAAAGAAGTTTCACAGAATGCTTCTGTTTAGTATTTAGTTGAAGATATTCCTTTTTCGACTATTACCCTCTTAGCGTTCCGAATGTCCACTGGCAGTTTTTACACAAAGAGTGTTTCAGAACAGCTCCTTCAAAAGTAAGGCTCAACTCTGTTAGTTTAATGCAGAGAACAGAAAGGAGTTTCAGAGAATGCTTCTGTGTAGTTTTTATTTGGGGATATTCCTTTTTCCACTATTACAATCTTAGCGCTCCTAATGTCCACTTGCATTTCCTACAGAAACAGTGTTTAATAACTGCTCAATCAAAAGTATGGTTTAACTCTGTTAGCTGAATGCACAGATCAGAAATAAGTTTCACAGAATTCTTCTGAGTAGTTTTTATTTGGAGATATTCTTTTTCCCAATATAGGCCACTTAGCGCTCAGAATGTCCAATTGCAGTTTCTACAGAATGAGTGTTTCAGGACGGCTCAATCAAAAGTAAGGTTCAACTCTGTTAGTTGAATGCACAGAACAGAAAGAAGTTTCACAGAATTCTTCTGTGTAGTTTATATTTGAATATATTCCTTTTTCCTGTATTACCTTCTTAGTGCTCCGAATGTCCACTTGCATTTTCTTCAGAAAGAGTGTTCATAATGGCTCAATCAAAAGTATGGTTTTACTCTGTTAGTTGAATGCACATATCAGAAATAAGTTTCACAGAATGCTTCTGTGTAGTATTTAGCTGAAGATATTCCTTTTTCGACTTTTATCCTCTTAGCTCTCCGAATGTCCAATTTCAGTTTCTACACAAAGAGTGTTTCGGAACTGCTCCTTCAAAAGTAAGGCTCAACTCTGTTAGTTGAATGCAGAGAACAGAAAGAAGTTGCAGAGAACAGAAAGAAATTTCACAGAATGCTTCTGTTTACTTTATATTTGAATATATTCCTTTTTCCACTACTACCCTCTTAGCGCTGCAAATGTCCAGTTGCATTTTCTACAGAAAGAGTGTTCAGAACTGCTCAATCAAAAGTACGGTTTAACTCTGTTAGCTGAATGCACAGATCAGAAAGATGTTTCACAGAATGATTCTGTGTAGTTTATATTTGAAGATATTCCTTTCTGTTCTCTGCATTAAAATCAATCAAAAAATTATATTGAAATTGAAATACTGAATTTTATACTAAAGACAAGGCATACAACTGAAAATGAAATTTTCCAGGTGAAAATTTCCAAATCATAAATATGTAGGGACAAAAAACTTTATTTATAAAGAAAAAGATAATTCTAATTAATTGATGATTCAAAGGTTTACAACTTTAAAAGTAAATATTATCTTTGAAGTAAAGTCCATTTAAATTATTTATGCCGCCAAAATTTTAGTAATTGTATATGTATATCATGTAAACTTTTTCGAGAAAGATGGAATTGGAAATGTTAGAGTATTATGCGGAAAAAATCACCTAAAGGAAAAAATTATCTCCTCATGAAATATTACTTTAGCCACTTTGACAGGTGTAGGTAAAAGAACACTTAATGCACATCAATATGATTAGGAGATGCGCGCTTAGAAATACGTTATCATTGAAAAGAGAATTGTATTATCAGGTTTGCAGGGGCCCTTCTTATCCTTCATATTTATGTAACTTTGTCATCTATAGAAAGATTATAAGAATTTTAAAAATAGCTGATATTTAAGAAACATCACCATAACACTGTGCTGAATGCATAATAAAACATTTCCCTTCTCTCTAAAAGCCTTTTAAAATTATGTACCATAATCAGTATGGCCAGCAGAGGGTCATTTCCATGTTCAAGTTCCTCTGTTTCTCGAGGGTGAGAATCCTTCTATAGTCTTCTGAGGGTGACACTGTAGTGTTTTCTTAGCCTGATTATTTTTATCTATTTTTTCCGATCCTTTCCTTTGTATATTTACATTTTACATATTGAAAGTTATTTTTTCAAATATTTTATATGCAAATTTACAAAGTACAACGACTGTACATTAAAATAACTTATTTATGCCATATGGAAGATTAAATATAATTTTACAATATCTAATATTGATTGTTTAGTTTCTAATCATTGATACTTGACATGATTTTTCCCAGCATACCTCAAAATATTCTTCAAAATCCTGCGAATTAATTCCTGTAACACTTCTGAGGTGTATTAATAAGCTAGAGAT
This sequence comes from Symphalangus syndactylus, assembly GCF_028878055.3. Lineage (NCBI taxonomy): Eukaryota > Metazoa > Chordata > Mammalia > Primates > Hylobatidae > Symphalangus > Symphalangus syndactylus. The sequence goes on from NC_072436.2 coordinate 2,840,336, forward strand.
GTAAAGAAGATTTGCAGAGAAAATTAGGTTCCCAAATTAGAAATTTTGTCCCACTATCGACTAGAAACCTCTTGAAATGATCAAAAACAATAATAATGCATGTCATAGAGGAAAACCAATAAGGCTGCTGCAGCATGACTACCTCTGTGACCTCATACAAGTTACGTGTGGGTCCCTACTTCTGTGACCTCAGACAAGTTACGTGTGGGTCCGCACTTATTTTCTTCATCTCTAATAAATATTTGACAAATCTCATTTTCAAAAGTCTTTTAAGGCCTATCCACCTTTATTTTTCAGATGGAGTTTTGCTCTCATTGCCCAGGCTGCAGTGCAATGTCATGGTCTCGGCTCACACAACCTCCGACTCCCGGGTTCATGTGATTCTCCTGCCTCCACCTCCTGAGTAGCTGGGATTACAGGTGCGCAACACAACGCCCAGCTAATTTTTTGTATTTTTAGTAGAGATGGGGTTTCACCATGTTGGTCAGGCTGGTCTTGAACTCCCGACCTCAGGTGATCTGCACGCCTCGGCCTCTCAAAGTGCTGGGATTACAGGCATGAGCAACCGCGGCCTGTGAGGGCTTTCTACTTTTAAGATGTCAGGACGTATAGCCTGGGAGGTAAATGGTAGTATATATATACATATATATATATATATATGTATATATATATACACACACACACTGTATATATATACATATATACGGTATATTATACTATATATACATATATACTGAATATTATACTCTATATATACATATCTACTGTATATTATATGTATATATATATATACACATACACACATACACACATACACACATGAGACAGAGAGAAGAGATAGACAATTTCATGTGAAAATATAAACTGTTAACATAATATTTTGCTTCTCTGAGGAATATTTAGCATTGTTCTCAATCTTCTCTGCAGAATTTAAGCATTTTTCTCAGAACTCACCAGATAGAATGAGGGAGGGGCCATATGATACGAGCCAGAGATGAAGGGAGAACAATAGAGAGGGTGCTTTGGGAAAAATAGTACAGTAAGGCTAGGGAATACTTCTCTCCAACAAAAAGACCAAGGTCACAGCTGTATCTCTTCAGAAGCCAAACTTTCTTTTAAAATGTCAATTTCCATCTATTTCTTGCTTCACAGACATTCCATTCATTGCTGGATTTCAAATAAAGCCTTTCCATGTGCAACCTTTCTATAGAAAAAGAGAAATATGGGGGACAGTACAGTCTAAGAAGTGATTAAGAATATCTAGTGGACTTTCCCAGACTGTAAATCTTTACATATATCTGAGCCTAATGAGGTGATTTATTGTGCTATAATGCACAGTGAACTATACAGATGCTTTCTTTTTTCCATGCTGCAGAATGGAACTAAATACTAAATACCAAATAGCACTCCCATGATTCTTATACATGTCATTCATATGGCATATTTATGCCTTTTTATATAGCAATTCTTATTCTTAGCTCTTAGGCAATTACGGAATCTTTTTGTCATTTTAATAATCATGCTCCATTTGAGTTATGCAAGGTAGAAATTCTAAGTAGAAAATCTTGTTTTTATTGAAAGTTTTTAGTAAACATTTTGGAAAAAGTCTGTTTTTTGATGCTACTTCTGCACGCTTTCTCAACATGATATTACTTGGTATTGTCCTTATTAACCATAGTACACCATATTCTGCAAATGTTAGAGAGGGTTAAAAATCAGTCATGTATAAGTAAAGCTAATGAAATAGAAAGGAAACCATATTTAGGAAATGGAAGGCAGAAGCAAATGTATTAACCGTGAGTTAGAAACGGTTTAGTCTTTGGAATGAAGCAGCAAGAGTTTAAAAATCTGGTTTGTGATTCACTAGCTTTGTGACCTTGGAGAATTACTTCAGATTTCTGAGTATCAGTTTAGTAGGTGATATCAATTGCAACTTCGCAGAAATATCACAAGTATTAAATAAAGGACTTAGTATCTGGGAGAGCATAGAAAATTACTAATAGTTACATTTTTGTTAATATTACCGTTATTATTATCATACGTATAGTATTTTCTTTCACTGACAATGCATTTAGGACATAAGGAGAACTATAGAACAGTGCTTCTCCAACTTAAATGCAGAGCATGAATCACCTGGAGTTTTGTCAAAATGCGAATTCTGACTCAGTAGCCCTGCAAACTAAGGAAATCTTGATAATGCTGGTGCTGCTAGTTCACCAACAGACCACACGTTTTGCAACAGCTATATAGAATGTCCTGTTTCTTTTTTTAATCACAAAACATGGCAAGCTCTAAAATAAAGCAGAATAACAGATTTAAATGTTAATACTCATGTCCTCAATTTATAATTTCTCCCTCCCTAACAATGGTATAATTCTGATTAAAAATTAGCAAAGAAAAAAATGGAAATTAATCTTCCTATGTTTATTCTTTTAACAAATTCTGTGTGATTACTACTGGGTTACTTGCTGTAGGAAATAGAAAAATTGCTTTGACATAGATCCTCAAGAATCTGTCCCACTACAAGCTTATTTTTGTAGGAAGCTAAAAGATTTATATAAATAACCGTAATTAAAGAGACAAATGAAGAAGTGCAATGAAAGACGTAGGGAAAGTGCTAGAGGAGTTCGGGGTGGAGGAAAATTATCCTATAATAATATCTATGCGTAACATTATGCTATCTTCCCTAACCAGCGCTTGACCAGATTGTCACAGTGAACTTTGGTCCTTTCTTATATCTTAGTTTTGGTTCCCACATCCTTCTGTTTGGGGAAGTTCTTGTTTTCCTCATGTAATGACAACAACACTTAAACAATGTATACTAGATAAAAGGAACTATATTGCTTTATTTACATAGTTAATTTAATTTGTACAATGAACTATGAAGTAATCAGCATTATTTCCTTCATTTTACATATGAGAAAATGGAGAATCAGCGACATTGAATCATCTCAAGTTTCTAAAATATCCACTCTCACCAGGCTGTTTACCCTGTTTTTGTCTGTATGCTGCTATAACAAAATGCCACAGATTGAGTAATTCATAAAAAACAGAAATGTATTTCTCACAGTTCTGGGGCTGAGAAGTCCGAAATCAAGGCAGTGGAGATTTGGCAGTTGGTCCCGAGGTGGCACCTTCTTGCTTCGTCTTCACGTGACAAAAGTGGGCAAAAACGGACAATGTAACGACATGGCAGAAGAGACTGAGGAGCCCGGCATTCCTCTAAAGCATCTCTTACGAGGACGTTTATCTCATTCATGAGGGTGGATCCTTCTTCATTTAATCACTTAACCAAAAGCCCCATCTCTTGATGTCATTGTCCTGGGATTTTAGTTTCAACATACAAACTTTGCATGGGCACATAGGTTCAAATCATAGCACCCTCCAAATTATAATGCCTCTCTCATGCCTGTTCTCCTTGAAGTACCCTCTGGTTTTGCTCTCTTCATTCTTGCCATCACAGTTAACCCTTCAGTTCCATTTCTTTAAGTAATCTCTAAATTTGTAAGATGGTTCCATCTTTTTTTTTTTGTATATGGCAGTCTCTCAAACATATTTGTCATATGAACTAAGCAGGTAAATATGTAAATGCCAGCTAAATTTTAGTGAATGATATAATGGCCTAAAGTTGTATCTACCCTTCAGCCAAATATATTTACTTTTAGTAGCAATCTCCTGTCATATACAAAGTCACGACTCTAGGGGTAAGCATTTTAGCCTGTGGGTAAGATGTAAAGCAGTGGTATGTTATAGTGACAACTCACTGTCATAGCACTGGGACATGCTCCTCTATCTGCTACAAATTGAATCAACAAAATATATATGATTTTGTCAGATTTAAATGTATGCTCCTGTTAGTAAAATAAAAGTATGGGAAAACTTTACGGAGTAGATTTAATAGAAATGTTTTCCTGAGTTATCTGCCTTCTTTATTTTTATGTTATGCTTTAAGTCTATGGTCAATGTATAGAGCTATGATTGATGTGCTTTTCCAATTCTGTTCAGATCAGACAGGTTAATTTTCTTCTTTTAAATCTTCTTGAATTTTGTCTAACACTTTTTGTTCCAATTTCTTACTAGATTATACTCCCTTCCCTAACTGCTTCATGATTACTTATACACAAACAATATTATGATATTGACACATTGAATTCATTTTAGGTGATGATTTTGGTCATAAATATGAGCAGGTTGTGAAGTGTTTCAGCCATCCCAGGGCATGGCTGTGAGTCCCTTGTCTAATGTTTCAAAAAAATCTTGAATTTGTGATGATGCTGTGATGGTCCCTCAGATATTCTTACACACATCTTTGCCCCTTGTTCCCTCTAACTTTCCTCTTCTGATAAAAAAGCAAACACTGCCAAGCTCAAATGGAATTACATTTGGATGCAAGTGTCACTATGCAATGGTTGCCAATAAAAGTACACAAGGAATTTCATTATGGTGAATTAAAGGCAAACAGACTTCAGAGAAATGAGCACGAACATGAAAATGGCGCATGGTACGCGGATCTCACTGGAAAGTCATTCGGTACACAATGTTTTCACTAGAAAAATCCATTAGCTTTAGCTAGAAATTGAAATTACTTTGTAGGAAATCAGAATAAAATATGTGAAAACATTATATTCTGTGCAAGATTAATACCACGCCTGGTGTTGAAAGGTTTGTGGTCTTGCTTCGACGATGCTAAAAGGTCAGAAACCACAAAGATGCATATGTGTTGTCGTTTGCACAGTTACTAATTTTTCTCATTATTTCCATAATGCGATGTGCTGTTTCAACAGAGAAACCCTCTGGAGAGTGGCTTGCACTGTTTTCAGGCAGCTCTTTTGCTTTCATGTTTTGGCCTTGGCCAGGGAATTCAGACAGACTTTTCAGTTATTTTCGACAAGAATGTATTCATTGATTGTTTTAAATAATAATAAATAGATTTTAAAATTACTGTACATTACTGCACTTTAAACGCCATGAGGTCAAGGACTCTAAAGTCTGGACATCATTGTATACCCTACATCTTGCACAAGGTTTAGAAAAAATGGCATGGACACCTATTTTTTGAATCAATAAATGAATACATAAAAGAATTCCAAACTCTAGTCCAAGGTTTTAGATTAATAATGTATTAAAATGCGTAAAATTTATAGACAAAACTCTTCTTATTTAGAAGTTTATTCTTTAGTTGGAGAGATAAAATATATGCACATAAAAGCTTAAGGAAAAATAATAAGGGTTTTGAAGTACTTACTATGTGAAAAATTTAGCATAAATCTTACATCCATTTATTTAACATATTTTATACGTTGCATTATTTATATATAGTGCTGATTGGTAGAATTCATATGTGAACGGAACTAGAAAAATTTTGAGGATAAGCACTAGAAACACAGAATAAATAGAGTGTTAACATGCAAAACACAGAAATACTTAAATTGACTAGGTGAAAGAAAAGATTTCTGGTTCCATGTACACTGATTATTGAGGGATGAGTATGACATTATTATGCCAGAATCAATAAATATTTTAAATAGGGAGAAAACTATAATTATATATCTTTGTGTTCAACAGGAGTAGCAGTACTGATAAAGTAGAAGTTTGTTATACCTTTTTTATAGTCTTTTAAAGTTGTTTATAAATAAAATCTACTCTTAGTTAATTAATGGTTGATGTTCATTGAAGTGTTTTCAAATTTTTGACCTCTGAATTGCCTTGTACATATGGAGAAATAAAGCTTGCCTAGCATAATTTCTTGAGTGGAGAATGAATGATCTGGATAGATTTGTTGACAATATGTCTGTACTTATTTTATTAAGTCTTTAATCTTCATGAAGAAAAATATAAAAGTCATATTCTAGTATTTTATACCATGGAAAAAATGTCTTATCCTTTTCCTAAGGAAAAATACATCATGACACAAAAGTAAAGTTAATTAAATTACTTACTTTATTAATTAACTGTCTATTATTTCTATGGGTTGAAGTAAATTTGATACTCAATGCTATTTAATCTAATTCTAAAAGCTTGAATGAGTAATGATTTTTTCATGTAAGGTTAGTTGAAATAAATTATCACTGATTTTCAGATTTAATATTAATTAGCTATTGCATATTCTTAATGGGAAATAAGTGTTTAAAAAGCCCTTTTTGGTTGCGAAAAGACCACGCCCATTGTAGACTTCTTAGAATACATCACATCTGGCCTCCTTTTTAGAGTGGGGAATTCAACTCATAAGTGGCTGGACATTGATTCTGAACATTTTGAACATTATTTGCCTGTCTTCACTCATACTGGTTGCTGTTCTTTTATAAGTAATCACCATGTTTAGCATGCACTTGAACTATTGTTACTTAGGGTGCTTGACTATTTACAAGTCTCACTAGGATTCTAGGTATTCATTAGTCTCGTGGTGTGTATTTGCTGATGGTCCTATTATCTTTGTTGGTTCAGTTACACAGTACCATCCAAGATGCTGCAACACATTATACACAGGCTATGGGTTGTGGGAGCTACAGATTTCAGTTATTATTTAGGCTCAGAAACTTAGAATCTCTGCAAGGTTGGACATGATCCTTAGTCTTGTTTTAAGACCGTCTTGTTTTAAAAGTTAAACCCAAATTCTTAAAATATAGAATAGGGGTGCTAGTAGTGCTCACAGAATTGTAGTAAAGATCAGCTGGGAAAGAAGAGCCTATTAAACAGAGCCTGGTATTTAATAAGTATCAGCTGCCTTCAATTAGGAATCTGTGTTGTCATGATTAGAAGATTGCTGGTTTATTTTACAGATCTGTAAGTATAGCCAAAATATGTCAAAATAACCACCAGAAAGAATCATATACCGTCCCTTGAACATTTCATCCCTAGAATCTAGCCAGATTAGCATCTCTATACTGGCAATACTGTTAACACAGATTGTGCTCAAACCCCTCATTGACTTTTCAGCACCTGTAAATTACTGGAGATTTAGGAAGAAGTCTGGGGTTATGGCTTAGTTAAGCTGAGTGGCCAGAAAGTGTGAGATGCTGGATGCCTCCTCCAGTTCATTTCTCCAGCGGCCGCACCAGGCGTATCCATAGCTCCGCTCCCGGGAGCTCGTCTCCGGCGTGGGGTGTGTGCGCACCCCTGGCCGGGCGGAGCCTGGAGCCTGCTCATTAGCAGCGCGGGCAGCTCGTGCGCCCGCAGGAGGGAGGCGGAAGCACAGCCCTGAGCCGCCAGCAGGAGGAGGGAGCGCGGCGGCTGCAGGCAGGGGAGGGAGAGGAAAGAACGGAGGGACGGTTCCCGGACAGAGCGGGAGGAATCGGGGAGCGGCCAGTCCAGGGGGAGCTGCTCCGCTGCGCTGCGCTCGTTATTCACAGGACGCGGCGGCGCTTCCCGGGGCCGCTTCCCGGTCCCCTGGGTGGAGGCTGCCATCTAAACCTGACTCCAGGTGAGTTCCCCAAAGAGGCGAAGCGAGGGGTCTCGAACCAGAGACTTGGAACTGGCGAGGCTGCTCGGCTCCCCAAGCGCTGCTGCCTTGACATTTCCCGATTCACGGGAGGTTTTGGGGGCGGCTGCACAGGCTGGAGGGGCGGATGGGCGGTTGCGATCCTCAGCCGGCGTGGGGGCGTTCGGGAGGAATTAGCTTCAGTGAACGGGGTTTTAGGAGATGTCCGCAAGGCACGCGCTATGTACGCGTTTCTAGACGAGCTTTTGAGACAGAAATTTGGCTTCCCGGATGCCCGTTTTGGCCTTCTGTCCTTCCTTTTGCTTGCCTCATGCCCAATTTTCCAAGCCGAGGAAAGGACTGGAAGGGCGTGGAAGTAGGAGGTCTGGGCACAGCATTCGGCAGGGCAGCCCTGGTCTCCAAGTTTGGGGGTGGGGGGTGGGACTCTTTTCCTTTCAGCCTAATTTACCAGGGGAAAACCCGCAGAGCACCTTGAGGTGCCTTTGCTCCGCACCCTCCATAAGCTTATTAGAGGGAACTTGAGGCTCGCTAGACAACCTGTGACAGGTGACGGCAATTTAGCTTAAAAGCCATGTTGGTTCACTTCGTCTCCTCTTTATCCTTTGTTGCAAAATTGATACCTTTTTGGATTTCTTTAACAGCACAAAGTTTAAGTGGCCGGCTGACAGGAAATATTTCTTTTGAAAATGCTATGAGAAAAGTGATGAGTTAACGTTGAGAGAAAGGCAACTTTATTTTCTCGGAAGAACTTTGGGGAAAGAGATTGATAGGGAAATTCTGGGCATGAAATTATGGACATTTCCCACAGAACTTCCTTCATTTATTTATTTTTTTACATTTCCTTCATTTTTTTTTTAATCGTGTGTGTGTGTATCAGAGAGACAAAATTCGTTGGAGGTATTAGGACTTTATTTGGTTTAGAAGTTTCTTTCTTACTAATAGCACTAATTTGTGATCTTCATGATTATAAGAATTTACTAAGTGTTTTGCTTTTAGGTGTTTTGGGTCTGTTTTTTAAAAAAATTCAATACTTACTTTGTGGGCCTTGCTGAATACCTCTCAATAAAATCGGTGGGCATACAGTTAGTGACATGACCCCTGTGGATTTAATAGCAGGTAAGTATACAAATGATAAGTTTAGGAAATAAATGTCAGAATCAACATTTAGGTGTGAAATTGAAATATCTTTCAAATATTTACCAAACTCTCTTATAGGATCCAATGTCATTTTATGGTCAAGAGAGCTTAAAGGTTTCTCAGATTGAGATATATGTATCTACTTTGTTAATCCAAATGTAATGTTTTATTTTGTTCTTTAATGACTGTTTGAATTCAACAAATAAAACTTGCATATTTAATGTAAGGTTCTTTCACATATATTACTTCTCCAATTTTTAATATAAATTTAAGGAGAAAAGCAATATTCCATTTTGTAGATGAAGAGACTGTGTCACAGAAGTATTACTTTACCTAGATTTCTGTAATTATTATGTTATAAACTTAGAAATTACATATTATTCTGGAACATATAAAATATATGAATGTTATAAACCATAAGAATTCAGACCTATGCTATTTAACTTCAAGTTTAGTTCTTTACCCAAACAATTGCATGACTACATTGAGACTACTGAAGTAATTATATATGAACACGCTATACGAAAAAATACTTAAAACATTTCTTATTTTTGTCGTTTCTCTTTGATATAAAATATACTATAATTTAATGGAGTTATATTCCATATTTAGATGCTCCTAACTTCCAAATAACACCTAAACTCCTAAAAACTGACCTGTGTCCTTCTTAATAGAAGTGGCTTGACCGGGAGACCCAATTTTTACTAAGAATATTCTTGGGATAATTTATGTCTTATAATCAAGATAAAGACAGGCCACATTTAGTTGTATTTTTAAACCACTTAGTGTGAAGTTGCAACGCAGACATAACTTGCTTTCAGGCTACACTGCCAGCTTTGCAGTGAATAGTCTTTAAGATTCCGTGGAAACATTGGCAGATATAGCTAATGTCTATCTGATGTAGGATTTATGAGAAAAGGAGAGGTAGAAACTGAATGCTCTTATATTTCATATGTGACCACATTCATAAAACTTTATTGATAAGTACTTTGTTGTCTGACACGGGCTGATACAAATAGGCTTCTTCAAGAGTTGAGGAAGAAAACTAAATCCCTATAATACAGCCTTTTTCCTCCTTTTCTTTCTTAAGCGGTAATAGTTGATCCTAGCTTTTGTGTGTCTATGCATGCTCAATACAGTTAGGGGTATAAGGAGAAGTTAAGCAAGAATATTGAATGCTAGCTAGGAAAGTTTTTGGAGTCTCAAATACTTTGGAACGATTTTTCACATTATATACATAAAATTCCTAGTTACATTTGGGAACTAAGTATATTATACACAACTTTGCATCTGATTACAGGATTCCCTGTACATTTATAGCTCAGGTATTCTGGAAAGAGTCAAGATAATTAGTTTTATGGCTCTTGCCCGTGTGACCTGTTTCTTTCTGGTCCTGATATTAAAAGGATGACTTAAATTTTCTGGAATGTCAAAATTTTCTCTTCCCTTGGATCCTACAAAATACTTCAAGCAGTGTATGTGTGATACTCGCTGTCATTCCAACATTTCCAATCCTCCTGAGAATGCTAAACAATGCCCTAGATTTCTTCCTTTGTAATTCTTTCAGATAGAGGGTTAGCTGAGTTAGGAAGAAAGGAGAGAGGGAGAGAAGAAGAGAGATGACATTTTATCCCTCAGGAAAGAACAAGACCAATTGTATTCCTAATTTAGAAATATTATTCTACAAACATTCCTGAACAAGAGGGCTTTGCATATACATTAAAGCAGAATACCTAGTCAACTTCTAGTTATGCCATGTAGTGAAATGGAAGTAAGATGAGCAGGCCGAGATCATTTTTGTTGGAGAACTGAGACCACATGAAATAGGTAACAGAGTTACCCCAACTGGGGGGCAAGAGGACTTGAAAGTTTCCTCCATAAATTTGCAGTTAGTACAGGGCTGCTCCAGTGATCAGAGTCATGAATGCCCTAGAGTGTCTGTATAACCCTGTACACAGGCTGAGACAGCTCTAACGGCCCAGAAAAGCCTCTGGACAGAATCACTGCACCCTTGGACATTGTCCGACCGCATGTATGAGAATAGTGAGTGCTGAGGAGTTGTGGGTAGCTCGGTACAACTCTTGCTAAAGGAGTGTCATCAACATTCATTGCTGAAAGTGAATTTTTTCATTCACATATGTGATGCCTATTAGGTCATGATTTCTTGGATACCAATTTGTACAAGATATGAATTAATTTTTGAACATCCTTTCTTAAAAGTACCATGTTCATATAGTTGCTCATTTTAATATGAGTAGTTCAGATGGGACATAATAGAGTAAGGAAATGATTGAACATCCTAAGATCTAGTGTATATACCTTTGTTCATGATGAGATTCATCCCCTGTCCCCCTTTGTAGTGACACTGATGGCATAAGGAGTATTAGATGAAATTTAATGCAGAAAACAATGGGATATATGAATGGTAGATATGGTTGACAACCACCATTTTCACTGAAGTTGTTTCAAAGCAAAGAAATTTGGGATAAATTCATTTTATTTGCTCCTGAAGGGTAATTAGGAATAAGTAGGAATTGTGAAGAGGCTGTAGTGTTGACATTAAGAGAAGTTTTTGATTCTTAAAATAGGATATATTACACAAGAGTGAACAAACAGAAGATACTGAACAAATATTCTGTCATAAGTAAGTGATGGATTATTCGGACTTGTTGAACTATGTTTTTAAATGTATTATTTAAATATTTAAATATTATTAAAACCTTAAATAATATTTAAATATTATAAAAGTTGTAGAAAATTATGTTTTCAATACAAATATACACTTATAAGCTATATTGTAGATATGGGAGTAAACAATGCAATTTTTTTTAACTGAGTGAAAAATTTAGTTTTTTAAAATTCCAAATGGAGCTAACAGCTTAGTGTGATACATATTTTGAATTTCAAAATTTGTAACCAAATAGGACAAATGTGTTGAACTGTACTTTTCTTGAAGAACCGTGATAAGAATGAGCGGTGAAAAAATTACAGCATACTTACCAGGGATCAAATACTTGCTTAGGGTTAATAAGAAAAATCTCAGCAAACGCTAGAAATGAGGTACACGATCTATCAGAGACCCATGATTAAAGTGGTATCTTGTTAGGTATATGAGCTTGAGAAGAAACGGCATAGCTTCACTTTACCCCAGTTGCTTCTTTTGTAAAACGGGGAGACTAAGAGTGTGGTAACTCAAAATCCTTTGTTAATGATTTTCTTCTTAGAACAGTGCCAGGTCCAATTAGGATTAGATTGCTATTTTTATTATTGATATTTGCCCTAGTTCTGCCTTTTATTGACTGTGTGAAATTGGTGAAGATCCCTTTCTGAAGCTTTGTTTCTTACCTACAAGCTGGGAATAGAATACTTGCTATGAAGAGTGGTTGTTAGTACATTAGAAAGGCTGGATATTTGTTGATATAAGGGGCTCAGCGCATGGTAGAAATTTGATAGCATTTTTTTCTTGCCCTCCCATGTATTACTGTGGAGACATCCCACATATTATGTCCAAGTTTTTATTTTCCCCTCAAATGCAATGTCAAGCACAAAACATTCCCATCTCCCAATTCTCTTCTGATGTTCTACAACCATTAAAGTATAGAAAACTAGAATGAGTGTTTTTATAACTTTTGCTGTACTTAAGCATGTGGAGAGAAGAGCGCTAGATCACAGGACACACTTTGATAGGAAAAGGGAAATATTTACACTGCAAACAACTTTCTCCTCATGCTTAACAGTTTTATGCTGTCATTCTGTCAGCACCAAGTGAGATTTTTCTATTTAAATAGTTTTCTATTTGTGGTATGATAATTCATGTATGGACTTCATGTAACTAACATAAATATAATGGATGGTTGAGAAGTGGTTTATTTTTACCAAGAGGAAAAAATGTGTACACGATTTTTTAAAATATTGCTTTGAAAATATTTAAAATTAATTTTGATTCAGTTGGTGGAAGATAGCGTCACAAATTCACTGCTAGTGGTATTCTTGAGAAGTAATGTTTGAATTTTCTAGGTATTGTCCCCAGACTGGCTTAAAAGAATTTAATTTTAGATGTAAATTTTCTGCTTAACATGGAAGATTTTCCCTGAAAATATTAGCTTCATCAGATACATAGTTGCTTAGGGGTAGCTGCATGGAATTATGGGAAGAGTGAAATAGAAAAAAATTTTCATGTCTAAGTTATACATACTGGTGTAATCATATTGATTGGATGATAATGATAATTACAGCAATAATGTGATTGAAAGGGTAAGCAAGTAACATATACTACAGTTACTAATATAATCCTGTGATTGAGTTTACCACTTCGTTTCTCTTTCCTGGAAACCCTTAAGTTTGTCACTATTGCACTTTATTTCCTTTGCTTATTGTAGTGGTGTATTAGTTGTATTACTGCTGCTATAACAAATTACGACACATTTACATAACTTAACACATATTTATTGTCTTGCAGTTTCAAAGGTCAGAAGTCCAAAATCACTTTAATATGGCTAAGTCAATGTGTCTGCAGTGTGGGTTCCTTCTCGAGGTGCTGAGGGGAGAATCCATTCTCTTGCATTTTCTGCTTCTGGTGGCACCTGTCTTCATTGTCTTTTCCCCATTCCTCCATTTTCAAGGTGCGTTGCTTTTATTTCTGTTTCTGTCTCCGCGCTGTCTCCTCCTTTAACTTTGAGTCCTTCTCTCCACTTCATCTAAGGACTCCTGTGATTACTTTGGACTCACGTGGATGATCTGGGATAATCACCTTGTCTCCAGATCCTTAAATGAATCGTATCTACAAGTCCTTTGGCTGTGTAAGGCAGCACATTCCCAGGGCCGGGAGATTAGGTGAAGAACATCTTTTGGGACTATTATGCAGCCTATCACAAGTGGTAATATCACTTTTATGCCTTGAGACCCTGAAATTAATGTACTTGCTTACGCATGGAAAAACAATGTATCTGTGGGGGTAACAGTTTATTTTTGAACCATTAGAAGGTATTGATGGGGAAGTTTTCATCTGACAACAGATACTGATAAATTAAATACCCTTAGATTTGTCAAAACTAGCTTTAGTAAAATATAAGTAAAAGTATTTGCACTGCTAGGGTCAAAAATATTAATTAAACCCATTATTTATCAAGGCCAAGTCCTGGATTAGTTAGGTTTAAATTAACCTAGAACATTATCTTCCATAGTGCTTAATTGTGAAGCTTAGTTCTTGTTGACAAAAGCTCATCCATATAAGAAAGCATCGAAAGGTTGGTGTTTTTTAACCTTTGCAGAATATAACTTTTCAAAGGGATGTTAGACAGTAGTTCCATCACAATTGATGCAGTTCACAGACATTCTTTGTGAATATTTTATCTCATGAGTTATATCTATGACACTAATCATAGACTTCTAGAAGAAATTTAGCAATGGTCATGTCAGCCTTTCAAATCTTTCTGTAACCTAGAAGAGGATCATTGCATAAGATAGATTCATTTTCCCCTTTATTCCATTGTTGCCAGAGAGAACTTGAAATGCCCTGTTCAAATTAATTTAATGCAAATGAATTCTTGCTGCCTCACAAGTAGTTTGTCCTTCATTTTTCTTAAAATTAGATTGAAAATGGATGTGACCTGCTTTACTGGTTGTTGTGCAGGAAGCGTTGTCCTTCCTGAAAGCTCCCTCAGTTGTCAAAATGAAGCCATTAAGAGTAAAGTAAATTATATTATCTGATCATAGTATCACAATTGACCTTAAAACAATAAATTTTATAATCAGTGCAAATTGCTGAATAGTGTTTGCAGTTGTAGAAATTTCAAAGGAAACCCTGGTTGAGATACAAAGCTGCTATAATCATTTTTAAAATCTTTGTTTTTCTTTTACTTTGGAACAGTAGTGCAGTAAGTACTTTTGCCTTATTGTTCTCTCTGCCTTCCAGAAACCCTCATTCAAATATTCTAAGTTTTTAAGTCTTTTTCATTTCTTTTAATATTGTAACATTTAACAATGTCAAAGAAAGTATAATTTTTCTGGAAATCAAGCTAAAAATAAAGAGAAGCCGATGTAAATGAACATCAAATTAACAAGATTGATTAGGAAAAGTAATTTTTGAAAAGGGCCCAAAATCCCTTTGCACATAAATGCAAAAGAATTTAGTGAAAGAAGGTGAAACTGGAGTAAAGAACTCTACGGATGCGTAAGTAACTCTTAATAAGAATGAGTAACGTACATGCATATCTTTAGCTCCCAGTTTCAGAGATACAGTAGTTGTACAACAAATGGTCCTTTCCTGCTCTTAAGGAAGCCTCTCCTCCTCCAGCCATGCCATTCCTCAGAGCAAGCTCTTCCACTGAGTTTTCAGCAACCATAAGTAAGAAGGATGGTACGATAGGCTGCGTGTACATATGGCCCTCATTAGCAGGCCAACTGTTCCTTTTGCCCACCCACATCACTGGGGACATATGGCGTTACTTTGACTGTTGAAACAAGTGTGTGTGGACATATCTTGGTATGAGTAAAAGACTGTTGATTGTCTTTCTCTTGTCGCTCGTGCAACCGTCTCCTTGTGGAGATCGTATTATCCATAACACTAGATTTGAGGATGATAAATGACGTTGTTATTATTAACTGAATTTGCCTCTCTAGTTTGATCACAAAACCAGCGAATGTTTGCTTATGGAACATGTAAAGCTTATAGAAGACGGAAAGCTTACAGAAAGAAATGATGGCTTTTCTAAGCATAAGAGTCAGGTCTTTTTCAATCAAAAACTAACTCATTCAAAAATTCAAGAGTTCTGTAAAACCAGAACAGCAGAGGTTTCAGAAATGCTATTGAGATCATTTATTATAAAATAGCCATTAATGAAATGTAATAGTGAGTCTGTTGTTGTGACTATGTGGAGAAATGAATGAGAAAATATAAGATAGGCTGGAATGAAGAGAGTCATCGGATCCCAACATAATTCATTTTGTATAGTTCACAGTATTGTAACTTTAAAAAATTATGAATTTTTTCAGTACTGTGAATTCTGAATTTGCAATATGAGGCTTTTCAATCCTTGCAACAAGTGTGTATTTTTCAGTGGTTCTAGAATTATCGGGGCTTTCGAGCTGCTTCTGATAAGAAGGCAAGGCTAGAGGACTTGTGTTGAGGTGGCATTTGCACAGGACTTTAGATAACATACATCGATGATGTAGAGAGAAGAGCGGGTGATGTTGCTGTGGATTATAGGGGAAAGGCACCTTTTGCTCCCTCTGCTGACCTCTTTGTGTATTCAGCTGTGTAGCATATTTCTTGTATAATTACATAGTAATTTCACACACTACATTAAGAAAATCTGAACAATTTTTACTAAACTCATGTTTTCTAAATATTAAGTAAATAAAACCAATATTTGGCTAGGTAACATTTATAAAAACAGGATTTCTAGATAGATGATGATAAATTTTCATCTATATCTATAGAGCTGATAAATTTTCAAAACCCTTTGAATATCACTTGTACTACAAAGTCTCGTTTCAGTTTCAGTGCCATGGCACATTGATTAATCACCACTAAAGCGGTACATGAAATATTTGGCAATATAGGTATTTGGTAATGGTGATTGATGCACAGAATACGGCACCATTATTATGCACTGGCCTTGAGAACTTTAGTTTTCATCTTCGATCACCTGATAGAGAACAAACTAACAGCTTTTTTCTTTCACCTTGCTGGAGAATAAACTAACAACTTCAAATTATCTGATCCATCCAAAAACTTATTTCCGTGAAACTCACTGATTTATTTATTATTTCGTGGGGATCACTATTATTTGCTGTAGTAAAATATCAAATGATCGATGTTTTATACCAACATGGCAGCTCACATGGTAGGCAACAGAATGAAAACAAACAGGTTTACTACCAAGAATTATACTATATTGCTTTTATTGACAGAAAAAGCATACAGATAATTTTATTCAGAGATTTTATGTGAATTATTTTGATAAGTGTACACATATATTTATAACTGACCTTTCTTTGTCAAGTGTGTGCCCACACACGTATTCATACTAAATCAATCTTAGAGATCTTATCCAAAGATTGAATTTCTTAAAGTGACTGTTCCAAATATGTATAATTTATGGCAAAAAAGTCACAAAATGGCAATACAAGGAGGCATAAAACTGAAGATAAAGGGGGAGATGATGGTTAAAAACACCTGTAAATGAATAATTGATTTTGATTTAAATTCTTTTTAGTTCTTAGCTGATGAAATGAATATAAATGAAATTATTATGCAAAACACCTCTATTTGTTGTATATGCATGTACATATATGTGTTACAAATACAAAACTGATAGGATATTATTTAACATATATTCACACTCATAATGTGCATATATGTACAAAATGAAAATGAGTGCTTGTTTTATATGTATGTATACACACACATACACATATTGCATACTTTCATTTTTTAAAATTTTACTTTAAGTTCTGGGATACATGTGCTGAACATGCAGGTTTGTTACATAGGTATACTTGTGCCATGGTAATTTGCTGCACCCATCAACCCGTCATCTAGGTTTTAAGCTCCACATGCATTAGCTATTTGTCCTAATGCTCTCCCTCCCCTTTCCCCACACCCACCTACAGACCCCAGTGTGTGATGTTCCTCTCCCTGTGTCAACATGTTCTCATTGTTCAGCACCCACTTATGAGTGAGAACATGCAGTGTTTGGTTTTCTGTTCCTGTGTTAGTTTGCTGAGGATGATGGTTTCCAGCTTCATCCATATCCCCGCAAAGGACGTGAACTCATCCTTTTTTATGGCTGTGTAGTATTCCATGGTGAATATGTGCCACATTTTCTTCATCCAGTCTATCATTGATGGGCATTATGTTGGTTCCAAGTCTTTGCTATTGTAAATAGTCCCATGATAAACATATATGTACATGTGTCTTTAGAGTAGAATGATGTATAATCCTTTGGTATATACCCAGTAATGGGATTGCTGGGTCAAATGGTATTTCTGGTTTTATATCCTTGAGGAATCACCACATTGTATTCCACAATGGTTGAACTATTTTACAAGCCCACCAACAGTGGAAAAGTGTTCCTATTTCTCTGCATCTTCTCCAGCATCTGCTGTTTCCAGAATTTTTAATGATCACCATTCTAACTGGTGTGAGATGGTATGTCATTGTGGTTTTGATTTGCATTTCTCTAATGAACAGTGATAATGAGCTTTTTTCATATGTTTATTGGCCATATACATATCTTCTTTTGAGGAGTGTCTGTTCATATCCTTTGCCCACTTTTTGATGGGGTTGTTCGTTTTTTTTTTCTTGTAAATTTGTTTAAGTTCCTTCTAGATTCTGGATATTAGACCTTTGTCAGATGGATAGATTGCAAAAATTTTCTCATATTTTGTAGGTTGCCTGTTCACTCTTGTGATAGTTTATTTTACTGAGCAGAAGCTCTTTAGTTTGATTAGATTCCATCTGTCAATTTTGGCTGTTGTTTCAGGTGCTGTTGGTGATTTAGTCATGAAGTCTTTGCCCACACCTATGTCCTGAATCATATTGCCTAGGTTTTCTTCTAGGGTTTTTATAGTTTTAGGTTTTACATTTATGTTTTTAATCCACCTTGAGTTAATTCTTTTATAAGGTATAATGAAGGGGTCTAGTTTCTCTTTTCTGCATATGGCTACCCAGTTTTCCCAGCGCCATTAATTACATAGGGAATCCTTTCCCCATTGCTTGCTTTTGTCAGGTTTGTTGAAGATCAGATTGTTGTAGATGTGTGGTGTTATTTCTGAGGCCTCTATTCTGTTTCATTGGTCTATATATCTGTTTTGGTATTAGCACCATGCTGTTTTGGTTACTTTAGCTTTGTAATATAGTTTGAAGTCAGGCAGCGTCATGCCTCCAGCTTTGTTCTTTTTGCTTAGGTTAGCCTTGGCTCCACAGGCTCTTTTTTGCTTCCATATGAAATTTAACATAGTTTTTTTCTAGTTCTGTGAAGAAAGTCAATGGTAGCTTGATGGGAATAGCATTGAATCTATAAATTACTTTGGGCAATATGGCCATTTTCATGATATTGAGTCTTCCTATCCATGAGGATGGAGTGTTTCTCTATATGTTTGTGTCCTGTCATTTCCTTGAGCTCTGGTTTGTAGTTTTCTTTGAAGAGGTCCTTCACATCCCTTGTAGGTTGTATTCCTAGGTATTTTGTTTTCTTTATAGCAATTGTGAATGGGAGTTTACTAATGATTTGGCTCTCTGCTTGTCTGTTATTGGTATATAAGAATGATTGTGATTTTTGCACATTAATTTTATATCCTGAGACTTTGCCAAAGTTGCTTATCAGGTTAAGGAATTTTTGGGCTGAGGTGGTGGCGTTTTGTAAATATACAATCATGTCATCTGCAGACAGAGACAATTTGATTTCCTATTTGCATGCTTTTATTTCTTTCTCTTTCTCGATTGCCCTGGCCAGAACTTCCAATACTATGTTGATAAGAGTGGGGAGAGAGGGCATCCTACTCTTGGGCCAGTTTTCAAAGGTAATGCTTCCAGCTTTTGGCCATTTAGCATGATATTAGCTATGCATTTGTCATAAATAGCTCTTATTTTTGTGAGATATGTTCCATCAATACCTAGTTTATTGAGAGTTTTTAGTATGAGGGGTGTTGAATTTTATTGAAGGCCTTTTCTGCATCTATTGAGATAATCATGTGGTTTTTGTCATTGGTTCTGTTTATGTGATGGATTATGTTTATTGATTTGCATATGTTGAACCAGCCTTTCATGCCAGGCATGAAGCCAACTTGATCGTGGTGGATAAGTTTTTGATGTGCTGCTGGATTCTCTTGCCAGTATTTTATTCAGGATTTTCGCATCGATGTTCATCAGTGATATTGGCCTGAAATTTTCTTTTTCTATTGGGTCTCCGCCAGGTTTTGGAATCAGAGTGATGCTGGCCTCATAAAATGATTTAGGGAGGAGTCTTTCTTTTTCTATTGTTCAGAATAGTTTCAGAAGGAATGGTACCAGCTCCTCTTTGTACCTCTGGTAGAACTCGGCTGTGAAGACATCTGGTCCTGGGCTTTTTTTGGTTGGTAGGCTAGTAATTACTGAGTCAATTTCAGAACTTGTTATTGGTCTATTCAGGGATTTGACTTCTTCCTGCTTTAGTCTTGGGAGGGTGTATGTGTCCAGGACTTTATCCATTTCTTCTAGATTTTCTAGTTTATTTGTGTAGAGGTGTTTACAGTATTCTCTAATAATAGTTTGTATTTCTGTGGGATCAGTGGTGATATCCCCTTTATCGTTTTTTAATGTGTCTATTTGATCTTTCTCTCTTTTCTTCCTTGTTAGTCTGGCTACCGGTCTATCTATTTTGTTAATCTTTTCAAAAAACCCACTCCTAGATTCATTGATTTTTTTTTGAAGGTTTTTTTGTGTTTCTCTCCCATTCGGTTCTGCTGTGATCTTAGTTATTTCTTGTTTTATACTAGATTTTTAATGTGTTTTCCATTGCTTCTTTTGATTGTGATGTTAGGGTGTCTATTTTAGATCTTTCCCACTTTCTAATGTGGACATTTAATGCTGTAAATTTCCCTCTAAACACTGTTTTAACTGTATCCCAGAAATTCTGATATGTTGTGTCTTTGTTCTCATTGGTTTCAAAGAACTTATTTATTTCTGCCTTAATTTTGCTATTTACCCAGTAGTCATTCATAAGCAGGTTGTTCAGTTTCCATGTAGTTGTGCAGTTTTGAGTGAGCTTCTTAATTCTGAGTTCTAATTTGATTACACTGTGGTGTGAGAGATTGTTTGTTATGATTTTCATTCTTTTGCATTTGCTGAGGAGTGTTTTACTTCCAATTATGTGGTTGATTTTAGAATAAGTGCTATGTGGTGCTGAGAAGAATGTATATTCTGTTGATTTGGGGTGGAGAGTTCTGTAGGTATCTATTAGGTCCACTTGGACCAGAGCTGAGTTCAAGTCTGAATATCCTTGTTAATTTCCTTTCTTGTTGATCTGTCTAATATTGATAGTGGGTTGTTAAAGTTTCCCACTATTATTGTGTGGGAGTCTAAGTCTCCTTGTAGGTCTCTAGGAACTCGTTTTATGAATCCTGGTGCTCCTGTATTTGGCATATATATATATATTTAGGATACTTAGCTCTTCTTGTTGCATTGATCCCTTTACTACTATGTAATGCCCTTCTTTGTCCTTTTTTATCCTTGTTGGTTTAAAGTCTGTTTTATTAGAGACTAGGATTGCAACTCCTGCTTTTTTTTTCTTTCTTTCCATTTGCTTGGTAAATATTCCTCCATCCCTTTATTTTGAGCCTATGTGTGACCTTGCAAGTGAGATGTGTCTCCTGAATACAGCACACCTGTGGGTATTGACTCTTTATCCAATTTGCCAGTGTATGTCTTTTAATTGGGGCATTTAGCTCATTTATATTTACCGTTAATATTGTTATGTGTGAATTTGGTCCTGTCATCATGATGTTAGCTGGTTATTCTGCACATTAGTTGAAGCAGTTTCTTCCTAGTTTCATTGGTTTATATATTTTGGTGTGTTTTTGCAGAGGCTGGTACTGGTTTTTCCTTTCCATGTTTAGTGCTTCCTTTAGGAGCTCTTGGAAGGCAGGTCTGATGGTGACTAAATCTGTCAGCATCTGCTTGTCTGTAAAGGATTTTATTTCTCATTCACTTATGAAGCTTAGTTTGGCTGGTTATGAAATTCCATATGTACATCATGGAAACGAGTGCATGTGATACACACACACACACACGCACACACATTGCATACTTTCATTTTTGTGTCCATTTCTTTTCTGATTTTATCAGCAGCCAACTAAAGAAAATAGAAAAAAAAATTGGTAATTCGATCTTTCATGTTCTGCATCTTCCAGCTTCACAACTTATAGTTTTCTATTTTTATTGTTATTGTGATCAGAATGAAAATGTATACAATAGAATCAGAATCAGGTCAGAATCAACAAAAATACTATAATGTTTGTACATGCTTTCGATGCAGTTTGTCTCTGCAAAGGGTGTGTGTGTTTCTATGCACATGTGCATGTACACAAGTGTGTAAATAAGTGTTTTATTCATGATGGAGAAAGGCTGGTCAAAATGATTCTGAATGAGATAGCACCACTACAGCAGATAATCAGGTCTCTATCAATAAAACAAGTCATTAAACATGTTTCTAAGCATCTACTCAGTATCTGGCACAATGTTAAGTAGTGTAAATATAATCATTAGCAAAATTCAGCTTCTACCCTCAATGGTATATGTGTAGAACAAATTGGTAAAGCTGGAGTACATTTCAGGACCAAAAACAGTTTCTGTGTAGTTCCCACTTCATCAAGACCATGTTGTATACCTCTCATACACTTAAGCCATAGGGAAGCAATTATTCCATCCATCCTTTTACAGGGTAGTGGTGGGGAAGAAGAGCTGACTGTCATGCTTGAATTCACATAATTTCATAATTAAATAATTTCATGTTACATAATCTCGATAAACCTAAAATCCAATATATGATAAAGATAGTGTTTCAAATCAGTGGATAAGTGATAAACAGTTCATAAAATGGTGTTCAGATAATTGGCTATATGTATTTTATAGTTGCACAAAGGTATAATATGTCATTAATAAATATTAATTCCATAGTGGATGTCAAATACACTTTTCCAAAATATAAAGAAAAAATACCATAGACAAATATCACTTGCAACATTACGGTTAAAATTAAATATCCAAACATAGCCCTAACCAATAACAGAAAATTTAAAAAAAAATTTATGGATTGGAATTTGTTAAAATATAAAACTTTTCTTTTTCAGAGGATACAATGAATATGTGTAAAAAGCAAATATCAAATCAGCAACAAGTGCTTGCAGTTCACTTGACATATTTAAAATATGAGTAGTTCCAACAAATCATAAATAAATGATTAGTAGTCCAATAAAAAAAAGACAAAGTACATTGACAGGAAACTGTATGAAACTCATGAACACTAAATGTCTTAGATTCTCTATTGTTAAACAAAATGCAAAAACAATAGAGAACATTATGAATATGGAGTTAATATTTAACAAAATTATTTTATCCATGTTATAAGTAAATATTTACATCCAAAAACCCTTGTTGTCTCTGAAAGTTGTCACTTATGAGTCTATTTTGAAAATGTTTAAAGAATAGTAATTAATTAACTTTAATAAATAGGTACTCCTATTGAGGGAAAACAGACATTTCCATAATTTTTCTTCTGTTTCTAATCTAGTAGATGGTAGGAAAATAATGACAATTGCATATTCATACCTGGAGAATATGCATTCCATTTCTTTTAAACTTTTGCATTCTCAAAACTATATTGATACCTCAAAGCATACCCTTTGCTGTTGAAAACAGCCTTTCAAGTATAAAGACACACACATCACTTTCCTTAAATCTTATATAAGGCAAGGGCCTAGATTCCTATCAGAAAATGTATTTCAAGAATGCTTTTTTAGTAGTTCCTGTGGCCTTATCTTATAGAGGAAGGTTTTTTTTTAAACATACACACAGTATTTGATGCACATTTTTATTGGAAAGAGCTTTTATTTCCTTAAATGTTTTGTTGTCTAAGTGTGAAAAGTATCCTGCAGTGGAATTTAGTGGCACAGATGCTTATTGTGATAGATGAGATGAACTTGCTTCCCTAAGCATGCATGGTCATGAAATGCATCTGGCTTCTGTACGTAAAAGTCAGTTATGTTCCCAAATGTGTCTCTGCATTTACACAGACGTTTAGGGGCAGACACCCTACTGTTCCCTCAAAAGGCGGCTCTGCTTAATTATGAAGTTCAAGTTAGACCAGAAGTTGGAAAATACTAAATTCCACATTGCAGACAGAGCCTGAGCAGGTGATGTCACCACTGCATTCTAAGGTGGCAAGTCCTCAGAGAAGTCACTTATCACCTTACCATGGAGAAAAATAACCGTGTCCAGAACACAAGAGGATGCTTTTAGGTAGCGTACAATCAAGTGTGCAAACCTGTGCAATACATACCAGATGAAATCCAGTTCAGAGGCTCAGGAAAACAAACAAATGAGGATATGCTTTAAAAAATAGGACTTAATATAAACAGTCGTGAGAGTAAAACTATTGCTAAGCACATAGGAAACATAAACCAGGCTTTCAGGAAGGAGTTTGGCACATGTGTGCACTGGTAGGAGGTGTAATGTGCAGAAATCCGGCCTTTTGTGGCATAGCAACTAAAGTTCCTTTTCTATTGTCCAGACAACCTTAAATATTCCTTTATGCAGTACTATTTTAAAAAGGCCATCTACTGTGCACAATGTGTTAGCATCAAGGACATGAAATTTATCTGGAATATACCAAAACTTTAATCAATAGACTAGGACCAAAGCTTTTAAAAACAGGTTTTCGTAGATAAATCATTATAAGTTATTATTTCCTCGCCATAGGTAAGGCATGATAGATAACTTTACTTTTTCTCAGTCACTTAGTGTGTAGGTAGAATAATGACCCTTAGCAGGATGACCTTTTGAATGTGTTGTTAGGCAGCATGGAAGCATTATGGTTAGAGGTGGAATTAAGATTGCTAATCACCTCACCTTAAACTGGAGCGATTATCCTGAATTATCTAGGTGGGCCCACTGTAGTCACAAAGAACCTTCAGACAGGAAGGCGGAGAGACCAGAGTGAGCAGAAGAGCTTGGGTAAACTGGAGCCGAGGCTGAAGTGATGTGCTGTGTCCAAGATGTGCAGAGGCCAAGAGCTCAGGGATACATGTGACCCCTCAAACCTGGTGAATTCTCTCCTGGAAACTCTAGACAAAATATACACTTGATGATACCTTGATTTTAGCACACTAAGACCCATTTTGGACTTCTGACCCCCAGAAGTATAAAGAAAAAAAATGTGTTGTTTTAAGCCTCTGAGTTTATGTTAATTTACTGTAACAGCAGTAAGAAACTAACACAGTAAGATGGCTTTTATTTTTATGTGATGTATAGAATTAAATTGGATATGCTAGGAAATATTGGAAATTTATTGATTTATTTTTTTGTCTGAGCTGGAGTCTGGCTCTGTCGCCCAGGCTGGAGTGCAGTGGTGCGATCTCGGCTCACTGCATGCTCTGCCTCCCGGGTTCCCGCCATTCTCCTGCCTCAGCCTCCCGAGTAGCTGGGACTACAGGCGCCGCCACCACGCCGGCTAATTTTCTGTATTTTTAGTAGAGACGGGGTTTCACCGTGGTCTCGATCTCCTGACCTCGTGATCCGCCCGCCTCGGCCTCCCAAAGTGCTGGGATTACAAGTGTGAGCCACCGCGCCCGGCCAGGAATTTATTTTCTTAATATAGTTCTTCATATTAGAATAATGAGAACCATCGAGTAATGAAGTGTTCTATTTTGTGAAGGATGATTATATAAACAGTACGAAGGTTAAAAACCGGGCGGGACCGGCTGGGCACAATGGCTCGTTCATGTAATCCCAGCACTTTGGGAGGCCGGGGCAGGTGGATCTCTTGAGCCCAGGAGTCTCAGATCAGCCTGGGCAACATGTGAAACCCCATCTCCACAAAAATACAAAAACCAGGCAGACGTGGTGGCGGCGCCTGTGGTCCCAGCCACTCAGGAGGCTGCGGTGGAAGGATCGGAGCCCGGCAGGTGCAGGCTGCGGTGGACCGTGATTATGCCACTGCGCTCCAGTCTGGGTGACAGAGTGAGACCTTGTCTCCATTAAATAAATAGATAAATAAATATATATATAAGTAAAAGAGGAGGGTGTCTTTTGAAGGCTATTAAAGTCGTCTAAGTGTCCTCTGATTATATGAGGCTGGAATGGTGCATGGAATGTTGTGTTGAATAACCTGATACAGTCTCTGAAACTATAGAAGCATTAGTAATTTTAGCCTGAGAGTGCTATAATCTGGGATAATTTGGTCCAATACTTCCAGAGAGGGTTGAAGTTTTGAGATAGCTGGAGTTATTTCAGTTGAAGACCTGAATATGAGGCAACTGGATACTCAATTACAATTCAATTTCTACTCTTTATATAAGGTAGAAATGGGTAACATGTGGGACACTGTGTTAAAAGTAATGCAGCCATAGTGTAGTGGTAGAAGCAGATGAAAAGTACTATAATAGTCGTATAGATGAGGTACTGGAAAGAAGCAGAGTTGAAAAATTGGAGATAAATGTCAGTTTTCCAGAGCCATGGGATGAAAACCAAACAGGATTACAACAGATTCAATTCACTCAAGATGTCTAACTTGGTAATAGGTCAGAAAACTCAATTTGTCGTATTTTCTTAAAAGTACACAAAAATGTTCCTTTTGATAAAACACGTGTAGTGCACCTTCGGATTTGATTTTTCTTTATGTTCTGTAAACTGCTCACAGTAAAACAGAAAAAAAGTCTGACAAATATGATGGTCCTTAAATATTGTAGGAGTATGATGCTTCTCCAAAGAATAGAGGTTTTCCTAGGAAGGCCCTAAGCAAGGAATCAAGTTTCCTTTTGCAAGAAATAAAATTCTCAAAAGTTCCCTGCACCTTGGAAAGGCTCTGGTTGAAATTAATAGCACAACGTTATTTATTTAAATTTTAACTTTTAAGTTCAGGGGTACAAGTGTAGGTTTGTTACAGAGGTAAGCTTATGCCATGGGATTGGTTGTACAGTTTATTTCATCACCCAGATATTAAGCCTAATATCCATTAGTTGTTTTTCCTGATCCTCATAGCAAATATTACCCCCATAAAGTTTTATGGTTACTTTTTTCTTATCTTCTGATTAATGCCATTAGATTCACCAATTGAAATTATTTTTCAGTAGTTTAATTCCCTCTAGAAGGTTTAAAAAATGTTTCCGAATTTCCTAAGTCTTCTTTCTTTGTTAGTCTTCTAAAAGGCTGTATTCAATAGAATTCATGTGCTTAGGTACAGTTTCACTAAAAGCGTATCTTCAACATTTGATCTGTTTAAAAGTTCTTAAGGTGTTAAGGAACATTAGGTATCAGAGTTTATGGCATTTGATTAATCTGAATAAATCTTGGCATCAAATTGAATTCAGCAAAAGTAACAGTGATAAATCAGAGAGCAATATTTGAAATGTCTCCAGGAAACATTTTAAAACAATTTTTAAGTTCACTAATTTGAGTCATTACACTTGGCCCTAATATGGTAGATTTTAAGTGAAGCTCAGTCGAACCTGGCAGATATCATATACAAACTTTTAATAGTCCTAACAATTCCTGTACCTCATTTGGATAAAGATTATTTCCAGAGCATCAGTGCTTTGACCAGAAAGGCATTTATTATTCTGTAACACTTTTCTTGAGAAATTAGCATGATTCATCATTTGAGTACGCTCTCTCAGATAAGATTCTAATATTTGGGTGTGAATAAAACTTCAGGGCATTGAAAACAGCTGGAAGATAGACAATAGGGTGATCATCCTCTCTTGTCATTCTCTATCAAGGTCCTCTTTAATTATTGGCCTAAACAGCTATAACTTTATGGTGAAAACAAACCGCTCGGATATAGCGTTAAAGGTTGAAATAATGAATTATACATAAATCGATTTAGTTCAGTTATATTCTGTTGAATTGGGAGAACATCGAATTTTTAAATTTCTCTGCATTTCTTGAAGTTAGGAATAAAAGCTGGGGTGGGGTCTCCTGAAATAATGAGGTCTAGAATAATTTCTGTTAAATTTACTTTTTAGTAGGATAAGTCTACTAAAATCAATATGAATGGAACCTTCAATGTACCACTGAAGATAATTAATCTTTGAGAGGTTAAGTAACCATTACAAGGTAATTTACCTAATTAGCAACTAAACCAAACAAATTTTAGATTTCTTAACTTTAAGACTATTGCTCACATAGTCACGTAAAGTATATCTTCCACATAGTCACAGGCAATCACAAGCTAACACGAGCAGTTAGCACAAAATAGATGTTCCACATAGAATGCAGAACAAAAAAAGACACTTTAAAAATCCTTTTCCCTTTTCCAAATTCATATTTAAAAAGTTTCTTGTGGAATTTCCCAAATGCCAGCATGGCCACATATAATACAGATTGATACTCAGACCTCTAATGAGAAACAGTTAGAATTATGCTAAACAAGGAACATTCTATATTGATTTCACAAATTCTCCTCTTTCCACTTATAGTTTCTCATAAAATGTAACATGTTTGTCTCGTGTGGAGTCTGTATAGAAAAAGTGTGATAACTGAAGATATAGACACACAGGTGTATGTATGTCTGTGTGTTCCTGTGTATTATAGCCTTTCTTTAATGGTTTTCTCTTTATATATATATATATATATATATATATATATATATATATATATATATATATATATATATATATATATATATATATATACTTTAAGTTCTAGGACACATGTGCACAACGTGCAGGTTTGTTACATATGTATACATGTGCCATGTTGGTGTGCTGCACCCAGTAACTCATCATTTACATTAGGTATATCTCCAAATGCTGTCCCTCCCCCTCACCCCACCCCATGACAGGCCCCGGAGTGTGATGTTCCCCTTTCTGGGTCCATGTGTTCTCATTGTTCAATTCACACCTATGAGTGAGAACATGCAGCGTTTGGTTTTTTTTGTCCTTGTGATAGTTTGCTGAGAATTATGGTTTCCAGCTTCATCCATGTGTCTACAAAGGACATGAACTCATCCTTTTTTATGGCTGCATAGTATTCCATGGTGCATATGTGCCACATTTTCTTTTTTTTTTATTATACTTTAGGTTTTAGGGTACATATGCACAATGTGCAGGTTTGTTACATATGTATCCAGCCACATTTTCTTAATCCAGTCTATCATCGTTGGACGTTTGGGTTGGTTCCAAGTCTTTGCTATTGTGAATAGTGCCACAATAAACATACGTGTGCATGTGTCTTTATAGCAGCATGACTTATAATCCTTTGGGTATATATACATATATATATAAAAAAACTATATATATATATTTTGGGGACGGAGTTTCTCTCTGTCACCCGGCTGGAGTGCAGTGGCACGATCTCGGCTCACTGCAAGCTCCGCCTCCCGGGTTCACACCATTCTCCTGCCTCAGCCTCCAGAGTAGCTGGGACTACAGGTGCCCGCCACCATGCCCGGCTAATTTTTTGCATTTTTAGTACAGACGGGGTTTCACCGTGTTAGCCAGGATGGTCTCGATCTCCTGACCTCATGATCCACCCTCCTCGGCCTCCCAAAGTGCTGGGATTACAGGCATGAACCACCGCGCCAGGTCTCTATTTAAGTTAGCTCTGTCCAGGGCAAACCAGCATTTCAAAGATACAAACTGTTTTTGCAAAAAACAGGTATACACCTATCCATAGTGCAGACATTATGTCTACTTATTTCTCTCTAAATAGATCTTTCATTTTAACAAGTACTTCACCTTCACAAAATTTAGTTGAGTCAGTGAACTCTTATCCAGATGCTATATCTTGGCCAGATTATCAAGAATTAAGCCTCACAGATAGGCTGTTTCCATTTCCTTTAACAAAGTTTATCAGTCCTGAGTTACTTCTTGATTTCTTGCCAGTGGCATATAATGATGACTCAGCCAAGTCAGTTCCCAGAGTTGGACTCTTTTTTTTCTTATACACAGGAAACTTCTTTTCCAAGAATACTTGTTCCAGTTGCTCACAATCTTCATAGTTGATGATTATAGAATGATCTATGTACTTTCAGTGTACCTTCAAAAATGAGATCTGCAGCTGGATAAGACGTGTGTGTGTGTGTGTGTGTGTGTCTTAGTAGACTTAAACCGTTCATTGAATAAGAAGCCTAGTTGATAGTGTAAGGTGAGAGTTAGAAGAACAGGGAATTATTTGGTTTAAGGAATTGTGAAGAAATGTGCTATGCCATTAAAATTTTTCTCTACTTTTGTGTTAAATCTTAATTTTGTGCAGAATTTACTAAGCTGCAGGAAACTGTCAAAATTGACTCTTGCTAAGTTCCATATTGGTTTGTAATTATCTTAAAACAAAAGTTGGTTGATACTAAAGTGCAGTTTTTCCTCTAGCTTTCATAAATTGAGACAGGTCTTTTTCTCACCCTCCACATACCTATGGCTGGAAGCCGAGGTGGTTGTTCTTGGTTCCCGTTACAACTTCTAGACTGTTAATTTCTCCGCTCCTTGCAAATTAGACTGTTCCTTTGAAACTCAAACCCCTTGGAAATATCGGCCATGCCCCTTTGGTATTACCATCATCAACAGACCTCCCTCCTGGGCACTCTGGTCTTATTATTTTTTTTTTTTGAGATGGAGTCTTGCTCTGTCACCCATGCTGGAGTGTAATGGTGTGATCTTGGCTCACTGCAACCTCCTCCTCCCGGTTTCAAGTGATTCTCCTGCCTCAGGTTCCTGAGTAACTGGGATTACAGGTGCATACCACCACACCCAGCTAATTTTTGTATTTTTGGTAGAGACGGGGTTTCGCCATGTTGGCCAGGCTGGTCTCGAACTCCTGACCTCAGGTGATATGCCTGCCTCAGCCCCCCAAAGTTCTGGGATTACAGGCATGATCCACTGCACCTGGCCTCTTGCCATTTATTTAAGGCTGTAGATCTTTTGCTCAATATCATCTTCAGGCAAGTTCAGCCATCATTTTAGTGGCTCAGCTTTCACGTGAAAGGACCAGTACAAACCTCGGTTCCCCGTTTTTTGACATCTTTATTTCCATTACTTTTTTTCTTTCCTCCACTTTATTGTCATCAAATCTGAAACATTTTCTATAAGGGTATATACCACCAGGATCTAGATGCAAATATTCTGCCTCCTGGACATCACTCCTTGCCAGCTCGTTGGCCCAGATGTCCTCATTCCTACAACCCTTCATTTTCACTGAGACTCTTCTTAGGACACAGCTGCTGCTGCTCCCTCACGATCCATCCGTACTCTCTTGCTTTCAGTTTCCACGTTTTCCTCCTCAAATGCCATAGTTCATTTTTAGCATTCCCTTGCAACTACCCTGAGCTTCATTTTCCCACAATTTATTTGTTTCTGTTTCTCTTCCCAAATTTTAAATATTGATGTTTCTAAGGGTTCTGTCCTAATTGCTCTTCTTTTCTCTCCACACACATACTCTCTCTAAGCTCTAAACACTACTAAACAGCTCATAATTTCCAGTCTTAGAGTTTGGCCCAGACCTTTATTCTGGGAGTTGATGATTTACATGACAATAGCACTCGAATAATTCAGAGGTAACATGTCCTGGTTTCCCACATGTCAGTAAGTGGCACTGCCAGCCATGCTAGACGCTTATAAGTCATTTTTGGCCCTTCCTCAATATTCTGACAATATCCAATTCAACATTCATTTAAAAAATATTTTGGTTCCAAATACATCTGTAATTTCCTCCACCTCTTTTGATTTCCAATGTCCCCAGCCTAGCCAGAGCCACATATTTTCTTACCTATGCTTATTTTCTTAGGTCATCCTTAGTCAACCTACTTTAATTCTTAATCTCCTACACCCTGTTAGCTACAGAGAAACCAAAGTGATCTCTTAACATGTCTTTCAGTTTCCAACTCTCCCACTTTTCTGGTGTACTTGGACTAACATTTATGTTCCTCATCATTACTAATGAAGACCTGTACTGTTTCACATATCCTTCTCTTTCAGCCACGTCTCACATTAGTCTTTCTCCCTTCTGTACTTCATCCAGATTCCTACTTTTCAGTTTTTCATTTCATCCAATTCACAGGTTTCTTCTACATGCCAAGATCTTGCTCATATATTAGGGTCCATGAACACTGGGGGTTTTTCCTAAAAGACGAATCTTTCTGTAGTGTATGAAAAGCTAACTCTTTTTATTCTCAGGTCTTACCTTAAATATTCTCACTTGAAAGAAGTGGTTAGAATCTGTATAATCCAAATTAATATTTCTTTTTTTCTTTTTCTTTTGAGACAGGGTCTTGCTGTGTCACCCAGGCTGGAGTGCAGTGGCACAATCTTGGCTCACTGAAACCTCTGCCTCCTGGGTTCAAGCAGTTTTCCTTTCTCAGCCTCCTGAGTAGCTGGGACTACAAGCGCACACCACTACACCCGGCTAACTTTTTTATTTTTAGTAGAGATGGGGTTTTGCCATGTTGATCAGACTGGTCTGAAACTCCTGGACTGAAGTGATCCATCCGCCTTGGCCTCCCAAAATGCTGGGATTACAGGCATAAGCCACCACGCCCGGCCCAAATTAATATATCTATATATAAAAATTATATGTATGAATCTTATATAATCTGAATTAAGATTGTATCTAATGTTCGCCCCAAAACCCTTGTTGTATATTCAGTCCCTTGCTTCACTTTGCATGTGAACACATTTTGTAATAATCTCTTCTCTTTGCTCAGTTGGGTTTCTGTGCCTGTCTTCGTCTTCAGAATTGAAACCCTGGGAGTACAGGACTGTGGCTTTCTTATTCACCACTGCAGCTCCGTAACTAAGAGAGCATCTGATACATATGTGTGAAGGGAATTGGTTAAATATAGACCACTATGTCCAGTGGAGTCCACAGCCTATTCACTTCATGTAGTTTCCAAGAAACAAAGGCTTCTCAACATATATTAATGAATGAGATATGGGCCAGGATATCTGGTCTGGCTGGAGATGGCTTAACTTTGAGTTCACTTGAGAGGGTATCAGTGTGAGCAGGGATGCTTTCACTCACTTCAAGAATTGCATGGTGTTTAGGGGGAAGAATCACCCTGCTTCTCTGGAGAGACATGAGGGCTCTGTGGCTCCTGTGGGCTCTCAAACTGTTGGAAGATGACTGCTAAACCTGAGTTTTCAGGTCTCCTAGTTATATTCATTTAAACTTATAGATGATTTGTCACTATTTTAAGTTGTTTTTCACTGAAAATTCAGTCTGAATATAGAGCCTTATTTCATTCAGAACAGAAAGAATGGGTTACGGTGAAATCTGTTTATCTATAATTTTTAAGTAAGTACAATTTTATAAACCAGTTATTCCTAACTTGAGAGGCCTGGAGGATTTATTACAATGTGTATTTCAGGGCCACATCTGCAGAAGTTTTGATACAACATTTCCTTACTAATCCCCCTGACAGCACATTTTAGCAGGCATCCTGTGTTATTGAGAAGCAGAACGTTTATGCACCACACTTTGGGAGAGAGAAGTGCATGTTGTGTTACCATTTAAAGATGCCTGGTTCTTGTGGGGCAAATTGGCAAATGATTTATCTGAACTAATGGCAGAGTGGAATTTTAATATTTTAGGGTTTTCAGGAATCTTAGAGCTGTTTTCATTTGTCTCATACATAGAGCCTGAACCTTGAAGACATTAATGAATTTGTCACAGAAATTAAATTGGGCCAAAATTTACATTTCCAACCCATGTCTGTGCTCTTCATTCTAAAGCACAATGGCCTAGAGTCATATTTTAACCTCTAACTTTTATCTTATTAAAAAATAAAATAAAATAAATAATTGTAAATACATGCATGTATTATACCTATATATACAATTTATATACATTACAATATTAATTTGAACTACACATGACATCACTAGTAAAGGCCAGTTACAGTTTAGACTGAGATAAGCCCTGTGAGAATTTACTAAGATCAAAAAGACTCCTTTTAATAGTGACTCAGTGGCACCTACTCTAAGGACAAAGGCTCCAGTATGTATCCTAATCTAAGTTATTACTGAATGTGAGTCCTGTGATAGCTTCTAATGAAAATTTCCCATTGGAAAAAATCAATGTTAATAACTGGAACTCGAGAGCTGTAATGGGTTCTGCTGTGTTTTTCGGGCTTAGACTGTGTGCTATAATATGCTAAGAAGAGGAGTTGATGACCTGTGAGCTCTGGTCACTTCCTGATCTCATTTGATTCTTTGGTCTTTAGTTTTAAAAGGGTGATCAGAGAGGTTGCTTTATAATGGAGAAGTTGAACAAAAGGACCATCAACCTGCAGGCTCACTGGCACAGCGCAAGTTTCACCGGATAAGCATTTCAGTAAAGAGGACTATTGCCAACAGCAATACTTGCAAGGAAGCTTTGTTCCAGAGAGGATTTTTGTTTTTAAAGAAGCTGCTAGAAAAACTGACACTAGAAGCTAACTAGAGTCACTCTTTCTAGATATCAATGAAATTGTAAGTCTGAAGACATTACTTACCTAGATACAGAAATGGACTTTATTTAAGAACCAACTTTATACATATCTAATATACCTAGGCTTGTTGATCAAGTTGGCTGGCTGGGGAAGAATAAGACCATCTAGAAGATCCACATGATGAGAGAAAGCATTCGGGGAGGGCAGACAGATACTTGATGCTGGCCACAGATAGAACCCAGAGACGCTCTGTGATTGAAGTGGTTCTAATACCTAGAAGCTTCGATTTGCTCTTATAACGTGTTCTAAAGCCATTTAATTCAAGACTACCCTTCCTGGTTGGTACCTGTAGATGTAATGCATCTCCTAAGGTATTACTCTAGGCTCCATCGGACAGAACAACTACATGGAGGTAGGTGGTGGAGCCTCCGGACTCCACGACACATTTCACAGTGCTGTTTACTCCAAAACACTGGCCTAATTGAACTAATGTAGCTATTGGGTAAGACGAGAAGTAATACACGAACATTCTTAAAGTCTGTTCTCTTTTGCCTTGTGACCTTAAACATTTGAAAGACCAAGATGAACACTATTGAATAGAATTGTGTTTCCATCGTCATAACTAACCTGAAAGCCTAAGTTTTACCTCTTTCACTGCACATCCGATCTATTTTATGGGCAGAAGAGCACAATGGGCTCAGCTATCCAGGCTTTAGGAGTTATTTTAATCTTTAAAGAACAATAGACACAAGTAAAAGTACATACATAAAGTAGGTATTTTATATTTAATTTTTATTTTCATATGCATGAAAAGGGTGTTCCAAAAAAAGATTAGAGAAGTCCATGGCATGTCTTTCTGGTTAATGTTACTTTATTTTTTGGTTCATCTACCATACTACTTACAAGTTACTTGATTTTGTTCATGGAAAATTATTTTAAATGAATTGATTTTACTTTTCATCAGCACAGTTGTTGACTAATACCAAAGTTAGTTAGAAGGTTATGATTTTTGTATTTATAGAATGGCAGGGGCAGCATTTAGATAATACATCATAGTAACTTGGCATTTATGAAATATTAGTTTTCCATAAACATGAACTCAGAGAGGAAGGTTACATTTTTTTAAATTATAATAACATTTTGAAAAGCATCTGTCCTTTAAAATGTTACTGAAATATATATTGGAACTGGTGTTTTAGATGCCAGTCCTTCCTGAAGAGTGTTTTGAGATTTTTTTCAAATACTGCCTCAGTTCTATATAAAATAGAAAAAATTCTGCCTTGTAAAATGACTACTGGATGTAGGTAAGAAGAAGTTAAGGAAATATTACATAAAAATAGATTTGCAAAGGTAATTTGCTGGAGGATTATTTACACTTTGATGAGTGGATCTGGATATTTTGATACTAAGTGAAAGTGGTTCCACTGGAATTAGAAGGGAACAGAGATCTGCAAGCAGGAGTGAAAAGAATGTGTGTAAGCCGGGCACGGTGGCTCATGCCTGACCTCAGGTGAGCCGCCCACTTCAGCCTCCCAAAGTGCTGGGATGACACGCTTGTTAAGTGGTACTCTAATTAATCAGTAACTTAAACCTCAAAAGAGATTCATTATGTACACAAAATTAATCTTGTGTAATCAAGTGTATAAGTAAAATTAATTGAAGAAATCAAAAAACGCACGGTGGCTGACACCTGTAATCTCAGTGCTTTCGGAAGTCCAGGTGGGAGGATCCCTTGACTTAAGGAGGCTGAGACCAGTCAAGCAACACGGTGGGACCCATCTCTGTAAAAAAATTAGCCGGGGATGGTGGTGCGTGCCTGTAGTCCGAGCTACTTGAGAGGCCGAGGCAAAAGTATCGCTTGAGCCTAGGACTTGGAGTCTGAAGTGAGCTATGATCACACCACTGACTCCAGCCAGAGCAACAGAGGGAGACAATGAGAACACGTGGACACAGGAAGGGGAACATCACACTCTGGGGACTGTGGTGGGGTGGGGGGAGGGGGCAGGGACAGCATTAGGAGATACACCTAATGCTATATGACGAGTTAATGGGTGCAGCACATCAACATGGCACATGGATACATATGTAACAAACCTGCACATTGTGCACATGTACCCCAAAACTCAAAGTATAATAATAAATAAATAATAAACCACAAAACACTTGTAATTCCACATCCAGATATATAAACCACAGGAATACTTAGATAAACACACGCTATACACACATATAGTATATATATGATAAAATATATTTGTATGTTCAACTTGGGAAAGGTTGATGATTTTAGAAACAAACTAATAATTCTTTTGCCTTGTGCTCTAATGATTTTCAATATGAAGATGTATTTGGGATCAAATACATGAGGCTCCACATACAAGACATCTTTCTTTCCCCTCTTCTCAGCACCATTTTTTGGCTGATTATTGGACTACAACTGGGAGATCTAGAACTAAATTCCTGCTTAGTGTTTACTTGTTCAGAGCATAGGCTTTGAAATCGTCCTGTTTTGCCTCAGTCTCCACAGTGGTACCTACTAACCTCATGACTAGGGGATCGTGTAGCATTTCTCTAAGCCTTGTTTTCTTAGCTGTGAAGTGGTAAATTTTGGAAGTGCTTTGTTCATAGGATTTCTGTGAAAACTGAATTGGGTAAAGAATGTAAGGCATTTAGCACAGTAAAATAACCTGGATTACAGTAACTTTTCCAGGAGTGTTTATTAGTACTTAAACTGTCATTGTCATCAAAATTCTGTTTTTACATATGAACTTAGAAATGTCATTGTAACCTTCTCAACTCATTTGGTCATTTAAAATGGAGAGGTTGAGTTAGGTGTTTCTTAAATTTCTCTTTAGCTCTGATACTATGAGTCTGACGTTAAGTAATGCAAAGTTGGTAATTAAATCTTCCCCTTTCGTGATGTAGGAGAAAGGCATAAAAAATTTCTGGGTGACTGGATTCCCTTGCAAGTTTATTAGAATTGTAATTACGTAGCATTTTGAATAAAGCATTCATTCTGGAAATCATTAAGTTTATTTTTCTTAACTCCGTTATTTTGTCAACTGTGGAAAAATTGGGATTTAGGAGTAACCTCTGATTTAAAATTCCACCTACTAACCATTTAAATTGTAGTCTTGTAATTTCCTAACTTTAGTCTTGAAGGTGTTTCTCATTCTTATGCGTTATTATACTGTATTATATATTTATGCAACATAAAATTTATAGTTTTAACTATTGCACATGTTTACATATGAAAGGTGTAATTTTGAACTTATCATTATTAAATTTGCTAGTTTTGCTTCACTATTCATTTTGGACACTTATCCATATTAGTACATGCAACTCAAGTTTATTCTTTTGAGCTACTGTATATCATTCAAATGTATGAATAAATAACCTTGCTTTGGTGGACATTTAAGTATTTTCATGTATCAGTATGAAAAGCAGTTTCAAAATGAACATTCAAATATACATTGTCATATATGTGTATAATATTTGTATATATGAAGGTTCCTGTGGGTCATATATCTGAAATCAAAATTACAAGTGTTTTGTACCTTCTATAATTAATTTTACTCTCAATTTTAAGTAAACAAGATTAGTTTTTGCACATGATGCATCTCTTTATTCAGTTAAAATTACTGACATAATTAGAATACCACTTAAAACTTGAGAATATTTTCAAGGGTATTTATGCAAAACTTACATAAATGTGTTGAAAAGTCCTTTTGTATATATGTAGAGATTACATGGTATGTTAAATTCATCAATTTGCCTAAATATCAAGTTATACTTAAGTAGTGTCCATACACCATGCTTTTGCTTGACTGAACTCCAATATGTATATCGGGAGTACTTTTTAACATTCATAGGTTAAGTGGCCTGTTTTGGAAAATGATATTAAAAATGGAATTCAGATGAATGCTTAAAGATTAAAAATGAATGAGCTTTCGTATTAATCATCAATATGACAACCCTAAAGGGAAGCATGATTTTCAAATGTACCTCCTTGTAGGCAGGATAATTCAGAAATGCACAGTGCATATTAGATATGGGATTTGAGTCGTAGTGTATTTCTCTAAGAATGTAATTTATTGTACTTTCACATCCACCCCACTGAATATGCAGAGTTTAAGATGCAATGGCCAGAAGACACGAGCGTGTCACTAGAAGGATGTGGACGTGGGCTCCGGGGCTGTTGATGATGACGGTGGTGTTTTGGGGTCATCTGGGGAATGGACAAAGCCAAGGTAAGTGCAAGGATTTTCTAATTCTTTGCGAGTTGGATGCGAATTTCACTGTGTGATGAAATTATGTTTAGTGTTTGGTTTGATGTTTAAGCAATTTGTTACAATCTTCCGTCAGGTTTTTGTTACAGGGTATTGTAATATCTCTGCAGTTAAATTGAAATAGAATTAAGTGTGAGTAAATGCATCAAAATTGAAGCCATGTTTCTGAAATTGGCTTTTCTCTGTTGTAATTGATGATATGTATATATATGTGAGGTATTATGAGGCCATATATATGCGTGTGTCTCTGTTGCATTTGGTGACATGTATATATATGTGAGGTATTACGAGGCCATATAAATTCGAGTGTGTGGGTTTTGGGTGGGTGGGTGTGCCTGTGAGTTTGTGTATGTGGTATTTTACAGGAACACGTAGCATATAAAGTTGTTGTGATTTTGAAGAAAAGTTTTTGGACGTTTGTCTGTTTAGGGTTTTTATGTTTTTGGATGTTTGTCTCTTTAGGGTTTTTATGTTTAACATTTTAAAATTTCAAGAACCTATTCTTAAAGGATGTGATGTTCTTTAGAAATTAAATGAAAAATGTGACGTTTCTCGTTCTTCTGCCAAGGGTATTTAGGGGAAATTAATGAGAGAGTGGAGCTGCAAGGTTGTGGCATCCTGAAATGTCAGTTGGAGAGTAGAAAAGGGCCATAGATTTTGGAATAAGGCTTTCAATACTGATTTCATCAATAGCTGTATGGAGTGGTTTGTGCCAAATCTAGTATCTGTGAATGTATTTTGTGATAAGTATTGTATTATTTTTGGAGGTGTGTTGCCTGCTCAGATACAAATTGCAATTCTGTACTTTATGTGATAAAACATCCTGACACCCCTGAAATTTTCTTTTCCTTTCGGGGCAAGTATATTCAGCATTGATTTTCTGCATTTTCAAGGCTTGAAATGAAATCTGTGAGCAGGAAGTTTACAGAGTTATTTCAAGGGATAGATATATTTCTCCAGATAAAATTGAAAGTGTGCAGTGTTATTATATAATTGTGATGAAGTTGAGCTTTGCTAGTTTGGAGTATCTAATAAAGTTTAACACTTTTTAAAAGATCCTTCAAAAAGATCAGCTTTCTTGCCATATGTAATATTGTTCAATGAAGATTTGAAATGAAATAGATATTTTTTCAAAACCACAAATGCATCTGTGCCTTTGTATATGAACAGTTGTATATACATGTAAGCAGATAATACATTTTGTTAATTAAGATCAGCTTTGATTTTAATTTTTCTTTCCTGTCATTCAGAATTTGTATTTGCATCTAATAGAATTCTCATTTTTCTTTTGTGATAAAACTAATGTAAAATATATTCAATACACATAGTAGTTTTTTTCACCAAAGGTCTAAAACAAGAATATGTAGACAGTAGCTACGTTGGATTTCTTTGGCTATAAGAGTTGTCTATTTCTCTGGTGATGTGTAGAATTACTAAAATGCAGCATGACAACTGTTTCTCTGTAATAGTGATCCAACATGACATGTAGTATTACACAGGGTTGCTAATACCTTCCTCTGACCATCATTTCCAGTAATTGTGGCTTGTTTTAGATGAGGAATAGGTTATTAGATATTTAAAATATTTGAGAAAAATAGGTATCTTCTCTCTTATTTACCCAAACCCTTTTATTTACTCAATATTGATGGCTCAAGTATTCTATCTTTCACTAGGGACCATCATTTATTAAAAAATGGCCTGAAATCAATTCCAAGTCTAGCTGTAGTGAAGCTTCTAGTGGGAAATGCAAGTTAAGTAATTTGTTTTCTTTCTAAAAGGATAAATTAAAATAGACAATGATTCAAAGAACAAAACAACTTAATAGAAAACATAATGGAATGCTTTGATACTATGATTCAGGGAATTTTGCTTCCTTAGTGGTAGCTAGATTGAGTGAAGGAGATTGCTTAGGTATAATGAGCAAATCTTATAATTGCAAGTATAACCCAAGCTGCATATCATCATTTAGCTCAATAAGCCTCATTAAATATTAAATATTACCTTTTAACTTTTATGCAATTAAGCAGAATTTAAAAATAAAAGTTTTAAAAATTAAAGTTTTTATTACTAAGTATCTTTTAAAATACAAATCTCACAGCTCCTTATTGTCAAGAAAAGAACACATGAAAATTTATAAATAAGGTTTTCTCTCTATTAAATTTACAGTCTTGCATTAAATATTGGTTATTGGGACCCACCATGTCCATGATTATGATTAAGTATCAATGAAAGATGACTCTTGCAGCAAATATGCATGCAAATGTTTTAAGATTATTTTCACATTATTTCACATAATTTCTTAAGCATAATAGGATAAGTAAATTATACTTTCTACACAAGCTCTTCATATTTATGAATAGACCATGTTCTAAATTTTTCAATCATTGGGGAATCCCAATGTCATATTTATGAATGGACTATGTTCTAAATGTTTCAGTCATTGGGGAATCCCAATGTCATATTTATGAATGGACCATGTTCTAAAAGTTTCAGTCATTGGGGAATCCCAGTGTCGTATTTATGAATGGACCATGTTCTAAATGTTTCAGTCATTGGGGAATCCCAGTGTCGTATTTATGAGTGGACCATGTTCTAAATGTTTCAGTCATTGGGGAATCCCAGTGTCGTATTTATGAATGGACCATGTTCAAAATGTTTCAGTCATTGGGGAATCCCAGTGTCGTATTTATGAATCGACCATGTTCTAAATGTTTCAGTCATTGAGGAATCTTCCTAGAGAAACCGTGTGAGAAATTGTAGCTAAGCTCAAAAACGGAAGACAAAAATCGATTTAACGAGGAATGTAGATTAATGTCATAGTATTATCGCGACTGTGTGCAACCACTACTTATAAACAATGATATAAGAAATGCAATCTGAAATCTGAATTCTAAATAGGAATGTAGTGCCATTATCCCTCTGGGACCCTTAGGGTCAAAATAAGATAAAAGGGATGAATGGTGGGTTGGAAGTCAGTCAGTGATCCTTGTCAAATTTTTGTATCTGTCAAGAAAAGCATCTGCTTGAGGACATCCATTTTCCTACTTCTGAGTTACAGAATAATAGGTACTTATCCTGAATGTGACATTCCCTGACGTGGACTCTGTCTTTGCTGCTTAGGTGGTGTGTGCATGAGAAAGTGCTTAACATCTGAAAACGGAGACAATCCTTAGAGAAAGATATATATGAATTTTAAAAGGAAATATACCTACGATGGAAATAAAACAAATAGCATAAATATCTAGCTGTATTTGGTCTTTTTGGTAACTATTACAATATATACATTTTCAAACAACTAAGTTCAGCACTGACTTTGGGAGAATCTAGATAAAACTGAACTGACATATAATAAGCATTGGTGTAATTAATAGCACAGCGGGCAGAACCATGGGGGTATTTCCTGAGGAAGAGGGACTATAGAGAGGCAAAAGAAAACCCAGCTCATTCTGGGGAGTGCCAGGAGCAGTTATTATATTCAGAACTGAGAACTTATTTCTAACTCACCAACCCATAGTTCTGGCTGAAGTGCAGTGGTGCAGTCATAGCTCATTCTCAGCCCCAAACTCCTGGGTTCATATGGTCCTCTCATCTCAGCCTCCTGGTAGCTATGACCACAGGTGTGCACTACTTTGTCCAGCCAGTTTATTTTATATTTTATTTTCATTTCATTTGTAAAGACTGGGTCTTGCTATGTTGCCCAGGCAGGTCACAAACTCCTATCCTCAAGCAGTCCTCTAACCTAGGCCTCCCAAAGTACTGACATTACAGGCATGAGCCATTGCATCTGGCT
Organism: Symphalangus syndactylus; assembly: GCF_028878055.3. Taxonomy (NCBI): domain Eukaryota; kingdom Metazoa; phylum Chordata; class Mammalia; order Primates; family Hylobatidae; genus Symphalangus; species Symphalangus syndactylus. The sequence continues at coordinate 2,882,108 of NC_072436.2, forward strand.
CAAAAATATTTCTGTCCTAATGGCTTTAACAAAGAAGTGCCGTTTTGGGGATATATACAATGGTGTGCTGCTTGGGAGTGACAAAAAAATAATTATAAGAAGAATGGAACGAATATGTCAGTATGTTTTCAAAAGCAAGTTAGCCCAAGTTTTTAAACAAGCATAATTTTAGGGTTTTTGTAACTAACTTAGGGTTTAAATGTAGCAAAAATTTTAAACATTATCATGAATACACAGAAAATTTTAATCAATTTGGTTTCCATGATGAATTTACATGCTTAAATTCCTAATTTCAATTTGCTGCTAGATATGAGAAAGTTTGAGATTTTGAAGAAGCAAGTGGTTCTTACAAATGTAGCAAACTTAAATTTTGAGGACAATTTAATTTAACTTCCATTTTTATGACCAGATTTTGGGTCAGCTGTTAAGCATTCAAAAAATAAAATCTGATAATATCTGGCAATTCCAATTTTCAGTTTTATTGATCTTCACCATGAAATAATATATAAGCTAAGGGGCAAAATTTTGGAAAAGCAGATCACTTTGTTGTCCTATTTAGCAAGTTCTCAAATTATGCCATCTTGGAATCATTACAAGTAATTATACGAAGACAGTATCTTGTGTTTTGTATTTCATTGTTACACATCCAATTGTTCTCTAGAGATATCAGAGAAAACCCACTCAAGAAGGGAAGGTTAGATAAACAGCCCTCTCTCTCTCTCTCTCTGTCTTTGCCTCCATTTGGTTCCTTATGTTCATTTCTCAGTGCATTTCAGTTACTTTTATTGTTCCCTTCATTTTCTCTTTCATTCCAGAAGTTTAAGTGATTGCATAATTCTTTTGACAGCTGAAAGTAGTATCCGACTTTGAATGAAAGGTTTACAGCTACAGCTTTTCAATTAGAAAATCTCAGATCATGTGATCTATGAGTTTTAATATCTTAGGATCTCGACCAGTAAGGAATAATCACTTTGAAAAACCTTGATGCTACCTAGAGTTTGTGTTTTGTGAGGTTGCTTGGTAAATTATTTTCCTTTGATAATTGAATATTGCTTCAAGAGAGGTGAGCTCAGACGTTTGGCAATGAATATTGAATGTGTATTCCAAGAGACATGACCTTAAAATATCATCAAGCTAAGTAGTAGTGAAATTGAACTCTGCTGTATAATAGAAGTCAGTGTTTCTTACATCTTTGTGATATATAAATATTTTTACATTGTGGTAGATAATAATTTGTATGGGAACATTTAATTGAATTTAATTTATCCTATGGCAGAATTATGTTGCATAGGTCATTTTAGTTTTTGATTTAAGCATCTTAAAATTACAAATGCAAATATTCAACACGTAAAACCCACATGAATACACACTCCCAAACATTTGAAATCCTAACAGTCATTTCCAACAGCTTTTTCCTACAAAAGAAGTCAGCTCTTCTTAGAGAAGACATGCATTCCCATAGCTTGAGAGGTGCACACTATAAGGTAAACAGAGAAAGGATTACAGCAGTTTAAGTATACCAGCGGATTTACTTTATAGACAATAGACTTTTGAATTACTTGTCTTCAAAATTTGGTTTCTTGAGAAAATTATCTGTGTAGATTAATCATGCATTTCAGATACTTTCCAGACATCTGAATGTTGTTTTCTTAAAAGTAGCCAGCACGCCTTTTTATGCAGTCTGCATGGGAGATAGTAAGAGATGTGTATGCTGTATATCTACTAGTAGAGATTTGTTTATGAGTGCTTCCTTAAAAAATTATTTTTTCTGAAGAAAGGGATTTCTTTTTTATAATTTAGATTAGATGATTTTAAATGTTTTTAGGTTTTAACCTCTCTGATCATCAGGGTCATTGCCATGGAAAAAATGCAAGTTATAGCATATTTCATTTTTATAAGGAAAGAAGTTGATAATTTAGACTTTTTTCTTTTACTAAATTGAATTACATCACTCAATATTTGGATGGCATTAATTCACAATAGCAACAAAAAAATCTTACTATTCAACAAAATAAAGTATGATTTCCTTCACATTTAACTTAATTTGTTCTTTAAAACATCTCCTAACGAAGGTTTTCTCATCCTCTGAAGCTGAATTTATTTAGGAAAAAATATTTTAAACACCATCCCAAGTGATATAACTATTTTTATTGAGCTTTGATGTTCTATTTGAACATATTTGAAGACTGTACAAGCACTCAATTTAGAATTAAGATTTTATTTGGAGATTTTGGTTGTATTTGAAATCTGTTGTGGAATTAAACATGAAGAATACGTCAATTTACTAGATGTCATTGTCTATGACACATTTTAGTCTTATCTTTCTGCCTATATGTAAAGAGGAATAGAAATAATTGGTATAAACAGGAAAAAAGAAGTAAAGTGGTAGGATCAGATGTGAGAAATATATAAGCTAAGATACTCTTTTTTTGTTTGTTTGTTTTTTGTTTTTGTGAGACAGAGTCTTGCTCTGTTGCCCAGGCTGGAGTGCAGTGACACAATCTTGGCTCACTGCGGCCTCCACCTCCCAGGCTCAATGGTTCTCCTGCCTCAGCCTCCTGTGTAGCTGGGATTACAGGTACGCATCACCACACCCGGCTAATTTTTGGATTTTTAGTAGAGACTAGGTTTGACCATGTTGGCTAGGCTAGTCTCAAACTCCTGACTTCAGTTGATCCGCCCACTTCAGCCTCCCAAAATTCTGGGATTTCAAGTGTGAGCCACCAGGGCCAGCCTAAGCTAAGATATTCTAGAAGCTATTAATAGTAAAATATAATGTAAATTGTTTAAAATTAATCTGTATATGAAATTTTTTCTAGGACTTTCCTGCCAGAAAAGTAGGAATAGAATGGCAAAAGGAACGAGGTTCCTTCTACAAGTAGGCACACATCCTATTTCACTTTATCCTGTGATCAGTCTCATAACCATCTCCTGGTGTGAAGTGCTAAAACTGTGCTTTAAGAATAACTTAAGTCCTTTATGTACAAACTAAAGTATGAGAGCCTGAACCTTGGAAACCAAGAGATTCCAAAAAGCCTTATGTGTGAGACTGGGTGCCACAGATCTTGGCAGAAATTACTGCTTATTCTTAATTCTTATTGTTCCTTTCTAGCACTTCAATTTATAATGCCAATATCTACCTCAGCCTAAAGACAAGCTCTAGAATCACTTGTGTTACTTATTACATTTCTTTTAAAAAACTCATGAATTACACATGAATTTCAAAGTTGCCAACTGAGATTCCAAGGACTTAAAAAAGAAAAAACGTGGCACCTTTCCATTATAAAGGCTGTACGCAGTCTTCATAGTGTTTGTCTTTAAGGGACAACATGCCTCATCCATCAGCAACTTTTCTTCCTTAAATCATCATATCTTGCCTAAAAAGGTTTTCTGAAAACTAAGATTTGCAGATTGTTATATCACATCTTAATCTACGTATCAACTTTAGCATTATCAAAGCATGAACTGTTCTGGGTTTTCATAGTTAATTATGTTTGTGGTAATAACTGGGATGCAATTGTTTTTCTTCTGATGATTTTGTACTTGCTTTTCTTATGGTAACTTCTGATGCTTGTTTGTAAGATCTTCCTCTCTTTTCTCCATCTGGTTATCTTCTTACCTTCTGTCCTTTAACTCAGATGTCACCCACACTGTGTGTCTTTCTGGATTGCTTCTTATTTAACTGTTGCTTCTCATAGTTTACATACCTCCTCCTGTACCACACTATCAACATTTCTCAAGCTGCACTATATGCTGGGTTGTGTCTTTATTTATTTATAAGTTCCTTGATAATTCGGACTATATATTAGTATATTCAAAAAATACTTATGAAGTGTTTACTTTGGGTCAGGAATTATTGAGTGAAGGAAATTGACCAAAACTCTGCCATCATGAAGCTCGCATTCTAACTTAGGGAGACAGATAACAGACAATGAGCCACATAAATATGCAAAGTATCGTAAGTTAGATGGTGAAAAGTAATCCTGGATGGGGATCAGATAATTTTGATAGGATAATTTTTAACTGGGTAGTCAAGAAAGGCCGCACAGAGAAGATGGCAATTGGAAGAACAAGGTGGTGAGAACTGCTGAGTCTGGAGCAAACACACAATTTGGAGCAGTAGAAGATTCCAGAAGTAACAGTATAGAGGCGAAGAAGTGGGAATTGTGTGGAGTCTTTTACTTGCTGTTGTAATGACCTTGGCTATGCTTTGAAGTGAGGTGGAAAGTTGGCAGGGACCTTAGTTTTCTTTTTAATAATTCACTATGAATTTTGAACGGTCACTATTATAGACTCAATAATTTTGCTTTATTACTCTTGCAATTGACTACAAAAGAGCATATTGAAGAAATGTTAAATTCTAATTTAAACTGATTGAAATAGGTTTTTATCTTTTTATGTTTCTCATCACTGAATATCTCATTTTTAATTAGTTTGAAAGCATTCTAAGATAGTGAGCCAATGCAATTTAGCATAATGCATAACTTATTATTCATCAGATTTAGGTATTTAACCGAGGATGCTAATTAGGAAAGTAACTTGTTCTGTTGGATGATTTTGATAAAGCTACTTTCAAATGATTATCACATCCATTGATGTCATATTAAGTTGTGTTTCTGGAAACCAAATTTAGGCAGTGGTAATGAGTTAATATCTCTAAGTGGATACCTTTTATCTCTACAGTCAAGGATACTTGAAAGTGGAAAAACATACTGGCTTCAAGTCTTGGGAACTAGGACTTACCGGAAATGTGTGTGTTTTTTTTTGTTTCCTGGTGGAATTGTCTTCTCGGAAAGATGGTGTTTCCTTTTCAATAGGAAAAAATTGATCCTATGCTGCTTTACTTTAATGCTTTGCTTTTGTCAAAATAGTGTTTTCTTAGGAAAATTAACCTATCATAATATAATGAAAAGAGAAATGCTGAAGACACAAAATGATGTCCATGTTAATATTGAGTAGGAAGCATCAAGGGACATGAGAAGAGGGAAGCGAAGAGAGGGAGAAGAGAAATTTATAGTGTAACAACAATTAGTAAAAAGGATTAGCATATACATGTAGTCAATAAGTCAATAAATGGCTGTTTATAGAAAGCCTACCAGGCACTAGGGGATATAGCAGTGAAGAAGGCAAAGACACAATTGGCTATACTGTAGTGAGGAGGGAAAGAGGAGGAAGACATACAAATACCTAAAAAAAGCAATGGTGTGAAGGGCTATAAAGTACACTACTACGAAGAAGATTACATGTGATAACATGGCTGAGTAAAACTGTCAAGGAGGAAGGCACTGATCTGGCTGTAGGTATTTCAGAGCATTTTTCTCTCTGAGGAGGTAATATTTCATTTGAGAGTTGAGTGAAGACAAAGAGGAAGGTACTTTGAAGATCTGGGGTGCTCTGAGCAGAAAGAAGGGCAGATATAAAGATTCTGTAATTTAAAAAGAGAGCTTGATAGTTTCTTACAAAGAAAAGAAGGCCGGTTTGGCTGGAATGTCCATGAAGGAAGAGCATGGAGAGAGATTACATGAGTGTTCTCAGGGACCAAATCTAGATCTTATATCAAAATGTGAATATAAATTAACTACATTGAAAAGTGTATGATGGATGTGTGATACGATGAGGTTAGCTCTTAGGAGGGTGTACTATTGTGGAAGGGTACACTAGTGAAGGAAGGGGGTTCATTTAGCTGACTATTGCACCTGTCCAGTTGAAGGATGATGGTAGTTGGGATTATGAGTGTAGCAATAAAGTTGGAGAAAATCAGTTGAGATTGGAAGTTGATTTGAAGATGATTGAATTTACTGAGCAAGAATTATATCAAGGTATTTGGATTTAGGGACATGGGGGATTATGGTCACTTTTAGTGATATGGCAAAGTCTTGATGACATGAGGCAGTTTGCAAGTGACAGAGGTGTGGGTAGGTGCGTATGTGTGATTGATTTTACATTTTTTAATCTTAAATTAAGACGCTAGTTAGAATCCAAGTGGAGACATCAAGTAGGCACTGACAAGTTGACTTGGCTAGAGATGTGAGTTAGATCATCGTAGCCTATAGAGCATGCCTAAAGTCATGAATCTAGGTGAGGGGTTGGAAAACTATTATAGCCCATGAGCCAGATCTGGTCTGCCACCTATTTTTGTATGGCTCATGAGTTATAAGTACGTGTGGCATTTATAAGTCTAAAATGTAAAATACAGGGAAATTTTTCAGCAGGGAAAGTTCCATAAATTTGCCTCTTGGCAACACAAAGCCTGCAATATTTACTATCTGGCTCTTTGTCAAAAATGTTACTGACTCCTGATCTGGATGAAACCCTGTGAGGAGAGAGTGTTGACAGAAGAGAGAGAAGCATCACAGTGGAAATTAAAATTATGTCAACTGAAGTGTGTAGGGTAGAGAATTTAAGCCTGAGTATAACAGTAAGAGATTAAAATAACAGTAAATTCATTATCAGCGTGATCAATGAAACCTTTGGGGGCAAAGAGGAACTATCTTCGTCACACCTTTCACTCACTCATAGAAAGATCTTAGGCAGGAAATATAACTTGTTTGAAGATCTGAGATAAGGCTAATGTAGTTTGGACAAAGAAAGCCAATGGGAGGATGACATTACATCTGGCCAAAGATTTAGGGAAGAGCCAAATACTTCAGGCTTTTTAAAGTGATCTTTAGATAAAGAGGAGGTCATCAAGGCATTCCGAATTTGGAGGATCAAATCACATCTGATGGAAAAAATCTGGCTGTATGTGCATCTAGGATGTAAGGAAGCCAACATGGATGTGAAGTTAAAATTGTCCATTGCAAATAATAAAATGAAGGCCCCAGGTAGCCTTGGCAAGGGCAGATTTGGTATAAAATCCTTATTGGAATGGGCTTAAGCAGTAACGGGAATACGGATCTAGCTGTTGTGTTTAGTGGAATTTTATCAGTCTTTTTGTTGTGTATGATATATAGATGGTCAAAATAAGGAACTTCTACATTTTCGGTTTTTGTTTTATTTTAATTGAGATTTGAATTAAAAATAAGAAACTTTTATTTTGAAACTTGGAGACTGTGTTTAAAAAGTATAGAGTAGGGCTAGAAAAAAACCTAAAACTCTCCTGATGAGGAGAGTGCTAATCGTGACTCTAATAATAATAAAATACTTTTCTGATAATTTTTTGTGTGTTTCATTATTTATATATGTATGGGAAGTTGTACCCTAGCCACATGCCAATTCACCTGGTGAACTTGCTCTTCAACGTGGCACAAATATTTCCTTCTATCTTTAGCCTTCCGGGGTTTCTCACATGGACTATTGGCTCTTCCTACATGAACCTGCTGGTAGTACCCTGTAGGAGACATGCTACTCCATGACAACAGGCACCACGCTGTAGGGGAATTACCATACCTGTCAATCACTATCTCTAGAATGTGGCCTTTCATGAGCCCTGAGATTTCATACTGTTTCTCTGAGCTGTAACAATATTTATATTGAAAAAATAAACATGTTCTTCTATCTTTAATATTTTATATCTTATAATTTGAATATCCCATTTTCATTATACTACTTAGCTGCTAAGTTATGTTATAAAAACAAGTTTTAATTATCTGCAAACACCTTCAAATCTAATCCTTACCGGTGAAGACTGATGTCTGGTTAACATCTGTTAGGACATTTATTTCCATACAGTATTTATAGCGCCTTTTTGTTATTGATTGGTATGATAAATGTGTAACTCTTACACAAAGACAAAATTTTTAGATTTTTGTATTTAAAATACTGGTTATCAAAAGAAAAACCCAGATGTTATTTGTTTATGTTTCTGCTTGAGGTACTGAATCTATTTCAAGTCATATTTCTCAGTATTGATATACTTAATTTTGCTGAAATAATAACACACTAACTTTAGCTACTTTTTTTCTCAGTGTATCTCCTTGTCGCTCACCATTTCCGCCTCATTTCACTTCTCATCTTTATTTCTTTTTCTTTGGTCTTCTTTTACTTTAGGGATTCTTTCAATTTAGAAGTGTTCTTGTTTTCTGTTAATTACTATTCTTCTTGGATGTACACAGTTATCCTTTTCCATTTCATTTGTGAATTCATCTCAGAGGCATTTTGTATGTGCCTTTTACTCATAGCTTCTCAGAAGTCCCTTTCGAGGTTACCGATTTAACATGTCATGTACTATAAGGTTTGCATGGCATGGTGGCAGCTGACTTTGGTCTTTACAAGGATTGAAATGTTCACTCAACATGGATTGGTAGAATTTATTTTTTCCTTAAACATTTCATCGCCTTGTAAACAAACAAAAGCAAACCCAAGACTCAAAACTGACATTACTATTGGTGCCCCTGGAAATAGCTACCTTCTCACTAAAGTAGATTTTGTCATCCAACTTTATGTGTTGTTGAACACACATGGTGCTGTATGAGCACTCACTCACTAGTCTAGAAAACATTGCTGTGACCAGTTACCAGAAAAATAAATTCAGATTGCTCTTCACCTTCCACAGATGACCCTTCTGAAAGCCATTTGAATTCATTATAAATTATAGTTATATTAGTGTGACTTTAATTCACTTGTAATCTGAACTTTATGTGCAATGCATTTTTTCCCGTGTTTAATCATTTTTGAATGCTAAATCATTTGCAAACAAATGGCTTGTCCTTGAGAAAGAATTTAAGGCTGAAAGTACATTAAGTGCCATCTGGGTATCTGTGTCAATGGTTTTGTCACTACAAATGTGTGTGTGTGTGCATATCACCTACTTTATCACATTTATTTGATAAAATTGATATGCAATCTCTAAATCATTGTGTCTCCAACTTGTGTTATGCCACAAATACAAATTTTTGTCCTAAAGTTGATGGTACCCTTTGTAAAACTAGAAGTTCTCATTTGTGCAAAGGAAGGAAAAATAAAACAAGAAACAAATTCAATAAAAAAATTAAAGGTCAGATTTCTTTTATAGCTGCTGAATTCCTTTCTTTCCTTTCCATCATCCTCACATTCCCAAATCTCAACAAAGTTAAGAAATTAAAACACACATCATGAGATCATATGTTCACCTTGTTCAGGAACTGAAGGATTACATATACAAGACTATACCTTAATAAGTAGAGGGAGAAATATGAAGATATGAATAGAATATGAAAATTTATTATAATGCAGTTGTATTCTAAAGTGTTTCCTAGGCAGGCTAAGAGTATGTTGCCAGGAAATTTTAAGAGACCCACTCCATTATATAGAAGAGGATGTGTGTAGATCTCTTAATTCTGAAATGTTTAGAACTGAGTACAACAGGTCTTTGAATAACGACGTTTCATTCAATGTCATTTCATTATGATGTTGATGAGAAAAAACAAATTGATTCCAATTGGGGTTCACTGTCTGTGTAGAGCTTATGTATTCTCCCCATGTCTGCATTGATATTCTCTGGATGCTCCAGTTTCCTCTCACTTCCCAAGGCTGTGCATGTGAGGTTGATTGACGTGTCTATGTGGTCCCAGTCTGAGTAACTGTGGGTATGTGTGAGTGCACCTGCAATGCGACGGCACCCTGTCCAGGGCTGGTTCCCACATTGCGTCCTGAGCTGACAGGATAGGCTGCGGTCAACTGCAACCCTAAACTGAAATAAGTAGGTAAATAATGATTTTACTAGCTTTTATTAATCTTAAACGTATGAATAGCTGAAATTTATTTCAGCATTTAATATTAGAAGTGTTTTGATCTTTATTTACAAGTTTGTTGACGTTTTAGTTACCAAAAGCCATAGAAGCTGAACTCTTTTGATGTCAACCTATGGTAAAATGGGTTTCGCTGACTGTATTTTTGTACCAATTAACCATCCCCAATTTATCCCTCCGTATGCGTGTATCGAAACATCACGTGACCATAAATATATATACCTATGACCAGTTTTCAAGCACCTGTCAATGATGTTAAGTGAAGACTTATTGTAGTCCTTTTTTGGCATAACGAAAATGTGTGTGTTTTGTTCAAGATTGGAAAAGTTCTTTGTGTAAAGAACTAGACAGTAAATATTATAGGCTTTGCTGGCCATATGTAGTCTCTGTCTCTCCTTCATCTACTCATTCTTCTTCTCCCCTTCCTTCTCCTTCTTTAAACACTTCCAAAATGCCAAAACAATTTTTAGCTCTCAGCCATATGAAGCAAGCCATTGATTAAATTTGGCTTGTAGGCCCATAAGGTGTGAATTCCTTTACATCATCAGAATGCCGCATATATATGAAATGTTATCTATGAGAAATTAATGGGGCTCCCAGCAGAGAGAAATTAGCCTAAGTTAAGTTTGGGCTTTGGAATTCAGGGGAATGCCATGCACAAAAATGCTCTGCTTTTAAAACTAGTTACTAACAGTCCATTTCTGATATCAGAAATACATGAAAACTACCAATTGAACGGACATTATTCACTACTTTAGTGCTGCTACTCCTGTGTGGTGGAAAAAGAATCCAGAAAGTTTTCCTTTCCATTTGAACATTCATGCAATAAAAATTTCCAAATCTTTTTTTGAACAAATTTTTATCTGATAGCTCTCTTGTGTACTTTATAAGTACGTTTTGCTGCTTATTCTCAGTAACTGTATTGAAACAATCTGTTTTCCTTTATCAATCAAAATAAAATAAGAAATTTAGCTTAATACTAATATTAAGCTGAAGTGCAAGATATATGAAAAAGAGAGAAAAGAAGCAGGATAAACTGACCTTTTGATAACTGCAGAGGACAGCAGATCAAAGACTGGACTTTAACGTCTGACATTTTCAGAATCTATCACAGTAAGTCCACTGGGTCCAGAAATAGGTTTTAATCCTAGATTGAAATGACAATGCTGTCATGACATTGAGTTTGATGGAAAAAGTGAAGTTAAAGTTTTTCTCAATATTTTTTTAAAATCAATGATTGATTTAACTATAAAATGGACTGATTCTGAAGAACTCATTCTGACGTTGGAGGTGAAAATGCTTTTACTCTAATCATTAAAATCAATTTCTCTAGATATCTGACTTTATTCTGCTTTATAACATAAAGAATGAAACTATATTTATTAATGAAGTGTAATCTAGCAAAGTGGCATAAGCATAATTATGAGTCACTTACTAAAGTTGTGTGTTTTTTTCCATTGCATGAAAACCCTGCCTTGTTTTAATTTTTATTGACTCTTTAAAAGCAATTTTAGGTTTGTAGAAAGAAGTGAATAAGCATTCACACGTCATCCTCAGCCTCTACCCCAATTTCCCCGATTTTTAACATCTTGCAATAGTGTGGTACATTTGTTATAGTTGATGAGTCAATATTGGTACATTACTATTGACTAAAGTATGTAGTTTGTATTAGAGTTTACTCCTTGTCTTATGAATTCTGTAGGTTTTGTCAAATGTGTAATGACAAATAATCCTCATTACAGTGTCATACAGAATAATGGATTCACTCTCCTAAAATTCTTCCTTGCTCCATCCGTTCATCGTTTCCTCTACTAATTTATGTAGAAGATAAATTAGTAGATTGAGTTGATGGTTATAGCAGTTTAAAGCACAGATAGAAAACTAGATTGACCTGCCTACCCAGACTGTGCTTCTCACTCTCACTGTGCCCTTTCTTAACCTTTGGAAATGCTTTTATTCATATATAAAATAGGCTATAACTTCATATAGTTGTATTACAAAAAGTTAATGCACAGAAAAAGACTTGTGCTAGGTATATGGTTTCTTCTCAGTTAAATGGAAGCCATTGCGTGTGTTTGTCAATAGAATTCGTCATACTTTATCTCACATATCTTTACGTCATTGTTGGCACATGACATGTTTAGACTGCCCAAATCTCCTCCAAATCCCTAATAGTCACTGATCTCTTTACTGTCTCCATAGTTTTGCTTTCTCCAGAAGGTCATGTAGTTGAATCATACGGTATGTAGACTTTTCAGACTGGCTTCTTTCACTTGGCAATATGCATTTAAAGGTTCCTGTGTGTCTTCTGTAGCTTGACAGAATACTATTCCATTGCCTGGATATACCACAGTTTATTTTTCCATTCACTTCCTGAAGGACATTTCGATTTTAGTGATCATGAATAAGGCTCCTGTAACATTCATGGGAAGAAGGCTTTTGTGTGCATGTAAGTTTTCAAATCCTTTAAGTAAATACCGGGAATGTAATTGCTGGGTTGTGTGGTAGGAGTATGTTTAGTTTTATAAGAAACTGCCAAACTGACTGCCAAAGTAGCTGTACTATTCTGCATTCTCACAAGCAATGAATAAAAGTTCCTGTTTCTCCTCACATTTGCCAGCTTTTGGTATCATCAGACTTTTGGATATTGGTCATTTTAATAGTCATGTAGTAATATCTCACGGTTGCTGTGACTTGCAGTTCCCTAATGATACATGACTAGTAACTTCAAAATCCCCATTTGACAGCTGTATTTAGACCTTTGGACTATTTTTTAAATGAGTTGTTTTCTTTCTTATTTTCGAGTTCTCTGTATACTTTAAATACCAGTAATTTATCTGATATGTTTTGAAAATGTTTTGAATATGTTTTGAAAAAATTTTCTCCCAACCTGTGGCTTTTGTTTTCATTCTAAGCACAGTTTTAATAACAAAAGTCTTTAATTTTAATGATGCTCAATTTCTCAATTTTTTCTTTGTCTAACCCAATAAATCAGAAAGCTTTTTATCATTTCACATGACTTAATATTCAGGCAAGGTCTATATAGGCCCCTTTCAAACAGTCATAAAGTTTAGAAGCTCTGACCTCACAAACAATAACAACGACAACATAGAAACAAAAATGACAGCTTTTGATGTTGTCTCAGTAATTTCTCAATTCAAGAACAGATTACTGAGCTTTATAAGCAATACGTATAGATATCAATTTCACAATAAAATACCTTATGATATTTATCAAATCACCTTAGTTTTGGTCACTTATTACTATTAGACTAAAATGTAATTTGTCAGACATGAGAAATCCTTTGGAGTATTTTTTAGAGAACCAAGTATTTGTTTTAGCCTTTTCAGTTCTTCTCTTGCTGTTTCTCCAGTATAGTCATTCCAATTGTCTCTATAGATGTATTAATACCAGGTACATAGTAAACACAATTATCTCCCACGTGTACCCCAACCCCCTTCCCTGTTCATGCAGTGAACATAAAGGAAGCAGGTCAAAAGGAAGCAGGTCATGTACCCTGTGATGTGCTGGGTTGTAAGGAAAGGTACACAATTAATGTACCATGTCTGAGTTTTCTTCTTCTCTGTATTTGTTCCATTTAATGCATGTATGTTTTTTATTCCTTAGGCCTCTCCAGTCCTAACACACTCAGGGATACTTGATACAGCTATAAGGCTGTGTCTTTATCAGGTACCTTTGGGTTACCCCCGGCCAGGGGTGGGAAATAGAGGAAGTGAATGTCTGTATCCTCACTAAGTATCACACAGAGCAGAAACATAAAGAAGCCTTGCCATGAATGGGTCTCTTCTTTCTCCAAAAACCACCTACCCCTTCAACTCCCACTGCTTAAAGGAAAATCTTGTATTAGTCTCCCCATTTTCTCCTCAAACTTGCTTTAGCAAAGCAGTTCCTAAACCTCTGTTAATGTATGTCCCCACCCCTAACTCAACACACAGTCTCATGTCACATCACAGAAAAGAAGTTCAAAACAAAACAAAACAAAGCCACAGTCTTATAAGAAAAATAGGTAAGTTTTACAAAAGTTGTGTACTGTATCTCTGCTTTGAATTTTGTCATTGGCCAAGGATAGTAAAACTCTTGGAAAACTATAAAACAGGAACTTACGTAATATGTTTTACCCAAGATTTTTCAAACATTTTTGGAAGGATACTTATTAACATCTTGCAGAGGTAATGTTACATGAAAAACTTAGCATAAGACCAATCAGGTATTCTATGCAATAATGCAGATATATGAAAAAATAATATAATGAAATAAATGACTTTTCAAAAGGTATTTATCCTAGATCCACATTCTTTTTTTGGTTCAGGTGAGGCAATTAGAATGTGAAAAAAAGAAGCATAGAAGAACTGTCTAATGAGAGGGACGAATGCTCCTGGGTGGAAAGTTATTAGAAGATAAATTAGTAGATTGACACTTTTGTGTAGTTTATATTTGGAGACATTCCTTTTTCCACTATTACCCTCTTAGCGCTCCGAATCTCCACTTGCATTTTCTACAGAAAGTGTGTTTCAGAACGGCTCAATCAAAACTAAGGTTCAACTCTTTTAGTTGAACAAACAGAACAAAAAGAAGTTTCACACAATTCTTCTGTGTAGTTTTTATTTGTAGACATTCTTTTTCCCAATATAGGCCTCTTAGCGCTCAGAATGTCCAATTGCAGTTTCTACAGAAAGAGTGTTTCAGAACGGCTCAATCAAAAGTAAGGTTCAACTCTGTTAGTTGAATGCACAGAACAGAAAGAAGTTTCATACAATGCTTCTGTGTAGTTTATATTTGAACATATTCTTTTTTCCACTATTACCCACTTAGCGCTACGAATGTCCAGTTGCATTTTCTACAGACAGAATGTTTCAAAACTGCTCAATCAAAAGTATGGTTTAACTCTGTTAGCTGAATTCTCAGATCAGAAAGAAGTTTCACAGAATGCTTCTGTGTAGTTTATATTTGAATATATTCCTTTTTCCACTACTACGCTCTTAGCGCTCCAAATGTCCAGTTGCATTTTCTACAGAAAGAGTGTTCAGATCTGCTCAATCAAAAGTATGGTTTAACTCTGTTAGCTGAATGCACAGATCAGAAAGAAGTTTCACCGAATGATTCTGTGTAGTTTATATTTGAAGACATTCCTTTTTCCACTATTACCCTCTTAGCGCTCCGAATCTCCACTTGCATTTTCTACAAAAAGAGTGTTTCATAACTGCTCAATCAAAAATAAGTTTTATCTCTGTTAACTGAATTTACAGATCAGAAATAAGTTTCACAGAATGCATCTGTGTAGTTTTTATTTGAAGATATTCTTTTTCCCAATGTAGGCCTCTTAGCGCTTAGCATGTCCAATTGCAGTTTCTACAGAAAGAGTGTTTCAGAACGGCTCAATCAAAAGTAAGGTTCAAATCTGTTAGTTGAATGCACAGAACAGAAAGAATTTTCACAGAATGCTACTGTGTAGTTTATATTTGAATATATTCCTTTTTCCACTATTACCCTCTTAGCGCTCCGAATGTCCACTTGCATTTTCTACAGAAAGAGTTTTCAGAACTGCGCAATCAAAAGTATGGTTTAACTCTGTTAGCTTAATGAACATATCAGAAATAAGTTTCACACAATGCTTCTGTGTAGTTTTCATTTGAAGATATTATTTTTCCCAATAGAGGCCTCTTAGCGCTCAGAATGTCCAATTGCAGTTTCTACAGAAAGAGTGTTTCAGAAAGGCTCAATCAAAAGTAAGGTTCAACTCTGTTAGTTGAATGCACAGAACAGAAAGAAGTTTCATACAATGCTTCTGTGTGGTTTATATTTGAACATATTCTTTTTTCCACTATTACCCACTTAGCGCTACGAATGTCCAGTTGCATTTTCTACAGACAGAGTGTTTCAAAACTGCTCAATCAAAAGTATGGTTTAACTCTGTTAGCTGAATGCTCAGATCAGAAAGAAGTTTCACAGAATGCTTCTGTGTAGTTTATATTTGAATATATTCCTTTTTCCACTACTACGCTCTTAGCGCTCCAAATGTCCAGTTGCATTTTCTACAGAAAGAGTGTTCAGATCTGCTCAATCAAAAGTATGGTTTAACTCTGTTAGCTGAATGCACAGATCAGAAGAAGTTTCACCAAATTATTCTGTGTAGTTTATATTTGAAGACATTCCTTTTTCCAC
Source organism: Symphalangus syndactylus (assembly GCF_028878055.3). Taxonomy (NCBI): domain Eukaryota; kingdom Metazoa; phylum Chordata; class Mammalia; order Primates; family Hylobatidae; genus Symphalangus; species Symphalangus syndactylus. Next base: position 2,897,959 of record NC_072436.2, read on the forward strand.
TATCACCCTCTTAGCGCTCCGAATCTCCACTTGCATTTTCTACAAAAAGCGTGTTTCATAACTGCTCAATCAAAAATATTTTTTATCTCTGTTAACTGAATTTACAGATCAGAAATAAGTTTCACAGAATGCATCTGTGTAGTTTTTATTTGAAGATATTCTTTTTCCCAATGTAGGCCTCTTAGCGCTTAGCATGTCCAATTGCAGTTTCTACAGAAAGAGTGTTTCACAACGGCTCAAACAAAAGTAAGGTTCAACTCTGTTAGTTGAATGCACAGAACAGAAAGAATTTTCACAGAATGCTACTGTGTAGTTTATATTTGAATATATTCCTTTTTCCACTATTACCCTCTTAGCGCTCCGAATGTCCACTTGCATTTTCTACAGAAAGAGTGTTCAGAACTGCGCAATCAAAAGTATGGTTTAACTCTGTTAGCTTAATGAACATATCAGAAATAAGTTTCACACAATGCTTCTGTGTAGTTTTTATTTGAAGATATTATTTTTCCCATTATAGGCCTCTTAGCGCTCAGAATGTCCAATTGCAGTTTCTACAGAAAGAGTGTTTCAGAAAGGCTCAATCAAAAGTAAGGTTCAACTCTGTTAGTTGAATGCACAGAACAGAAAGAAGTTTCATACAATGCTTCTGTGTAGTTTATATTTGAACATATTCTTTTTTCCACTATTACCCACTTAGCGCTACGAATGTCCAGTTGCATTTTCTACAGACAGAGTGTTTCAAAACTGCTCAATCAAAAGTATGGCTTAACTCTGTTAGCTGAATGCTCAGATCAGAAAGAAGTTTCACAGAATGCTTCTGTGTAGTTTATATTTGAATATATTCCTTTTTCCACTACTACGCTCTTAGTGCTCCAAATGTCCAGTTGCATTTTCTACAGAAAGAGTGTTCAGATGTGCTCAATCAAAAGTATGGTTTAACTCTGTTAGCTGAATGCACAGATCAGAAAGAAGTTTCACCGAATGATTCTGTGTAGTTTATATTTGAAGACATTCCTTTTTCCACTATTACCCTCTTAGCGCTCCGAATCTCCACTTGCATTTTCTACAAAAAGCGTGTTTCATAACTGCTCAATCAAAAATATGTTTTATCTCTGTTAACTGAATTTACAGATCAGAAATAAGTTTCACAGAATGCATCTGTGTAGTTTTTATTTGAAGATATTCTTTTTCCCAATGTAGGCCTCTTAGCGCTTAGCATGTCCAATTGCAGTTTCTACAGAAAGAGTGTTTCAGAACGACTCAATCAAAAGTAAGGTTCAACTCTGTTAGGTGAATGCACAGAACAGAAAGAATTTTCACAGAATGCTACTGTGTAGTTTATATTTGAATATATTCCTTTTTCCACTATTACCCTCTTAGCGCTCCGAAGCTCCATTGCGTTTTCTACAGAAAGAGTGTTTCAGAACGGCTCAATCAAAACTAAGGTTCAACTCTTTTAGTTGAACAAACAGAACAGAAAGAAGTTTCACACAATTCTTCTGTGTAGTTTTTATTTGTAGACATTCTTTTTCCCAATATAGGCCTCTTAGCGCTCAGAATGTCCAATTGCAGTTTCTACAGAAAGAGTGTTTCAGAACGGCTCAATCAAATGTAAGGTTCAACTCTGTTAGTTGAATGCACAGAACAGAAAGAAGTTTCATACAATGCTACTGTGTAGTTTATATTTGAACATATTCTTTTTTCCACTATTACCCACTTAACGCTACGAATCTCCAGTTGCATTTTCTACAGACAGAGTGTTTCAAAACAGCTCAATCAAAAGTATGGTTTAACTCTGTTAGCTGAATGCTCAGATCAGAAAGAAGTTTCACAGAATGCTTCTGTGTAGTTTATATTTGAATATATTCCTTTTTCCACTACTACGCTCTTAGCGCTCCAAATGTCCAGTTGCATTTTCTACAGAAAGAGTGTTCAGATCTGCTCAATCAAAAGTATGGTTTAACTCTGTTAGCTGAATGCACAGATCAGAAAGAAGTTTCACCGAATGATTCTGTGTAGTTTATATTTGAAGACATTCCTTTTTCCACTATTACCCTCTTAGCGCTCCGAATCTCCACTTGCATTTTCTACAAAAAGCGTGTTTCATAACTGCTCAATCAAAAATATGTTTTATCTCTGTTAACTGAATTTACAGATCAGAAATAAGTTTCACAGAATGCATCTGTGTAGTTTTTATTTGAAGATATTCTTTTTCCCAATGTAGGCCTCTTAGCGCTTAGCATGTCCAATTGCAGTTTCTACAGAAAGAGTGTTTCAGAACGGCTCAATCAAAAGTAAGGTTCAAATCTGTTAGTTGAATGCACAGAACAGAAAGAATTTTCACAGAATGCTACTGTGTAGTTTATATTTGAATATATTCCTTTTTCCACTATTACCCTCTTAGCGCTCCGAATGTCCACTTGCATTTTCTACAGAAAGAGTGTTCAGAACTGCGCAATCAAAAGTATGGTTTAACTCTGTTAGCTTAATGAACATATCAGAAATAAGTTTCACACAATGCTTCTGTGTAGTTTTTATTTGAAGATATTATTTTTCCCAATAGAGGCCTCTTAGCGCTCAGAATGTCCAATTGCAGTTTCTACAGAAAGAGTGTTTCAGAAAGGCTCAATCAAAAGTAAGGTTCAACTCTGTTAGGTGAATGCACAGAACAGAAAGAAGTTTCATACAATGCTTCTGTGTAGTTTATATTTGAACATATTCTTTTTTCCACTATTACCCACTTAGCGCTACGAATGTCCAGTTGCATTTTCTACAGACAGAGTGTTTCAAAACTGCTCAATCAAAAGTATGGTTTAACTCTGTTAGCTGAATGCTCAGATCAGAAAGAAGTTTCACAGAATGCTTCTGTGTAGTTTATATTTGAATATATTCCTTTTTCCACTACTACGCTCTTAGCGCTCCAAATGTCCAGTTGCATTTTCTACAGAAAGAGTGTTCAGATCTGCTCAATCAAAAGTATGGTTTAACTCTGTTAGCTGAATGCACAGATCAGAAAGAAGTTTCACCGAATGATTCTGTGTAGTTTATATTTGAAGACATTCCTTTTTCCACTATTACCCTCTTAGCGCTCCGAATCTCCACTTGCATTTTCTACAAAAAGCGTGTTTCATAACTGCTCAATCAAAAATATGTTTTATCTCTGTTAACTGAATTTACAGATCAGAAATAAGTTTCACAGAATGCATCTGTGTAGTTTTTATTTGAAGATATTCTTTTTCCCAATGTAGGCCTCTTAGCGCTTAGCATGTCCAATTGCAGTTTCTACAGAAAGAGTGTTTCAGAACGGCTCAATCAAAAGTAAGGTTCAACTCTGTTAGCTGAATGCACAGAACAGAAAGAATTTTCACAGAATGCTACTGTGTAGTTTATATTTGAATATATTCCTTTTTCCACTATTACCCTCTTAGCGCTCCGAATCTCCATTGCATTTTCTACAGAAAGAGTGTTTCAGAACGGCTCAATCAAAACTAAGGTTCAACTCTTTTAGTTGAACAAACAGAACAGAAAGAAGTTTCACACAATTCTTCTGTGTAGTTTTTATTTGTAGACATTCTTTTTCCCAATATAGGCCTCTTAGCGCTCAGAATGTCCAATTGCAGTTTCTACAGAAAGAGTGTTTCAGAATGGCTCAATCAAAAGTAAGGTTCAACTCTGTTAGTTGAATGCACAGAACAGAAAGAAGTTTCATACAATGCTTCTGTGTAGTTTATATTTGAACATATTCTTTTTTCCACTATTACCCACTTAGCGCTACGAATGTCCAGTTGCATTTTCTACAGACAGAGTGTTTCAAAACTGCTCAATCAAAAGTATGGTTTAACTCTGTTAGCTGAATGCTCAGATCAGAAAGAAGTTTCACAGAATGCTTCTGTGTAGTTTATATTTGAATATATTCCTTTTTCCACTACTACGCTCTTAGCGCTCCAAATGTCCAGTTGCATTTTCTACAGAAAGAGTGTTCAGATCTGCTCAATCAAAAGTATGGTTTAACTCTGTTAGCTGAATGCACAGATCAGAAAGAAGTTTCACCGAATGATTCTGTGTAGTTTATATTTGAAGACATTCCTTTTTCCATTATTACCCTCTTAGCGCTCCGAATCTCCACTTGCATTTTCTACAAAAAGAGTGTTTCATAACTGCTCAATCAAAAATATGTTTTATCTCTGTTAACTGAATTTACAGATCAGAAATAAGTTTCACAGAATGCATCTGTGTAGTTTTTATTTGAAGATATTGTTTTTCCCAATGTAGGCTTCTTAGCGCTTAGCATGTCCAATTGCAGTTTCTACAGAAAGAGTGTTTCAGAACGGCTCAATCTAAAGTAAGGTTCAACTCTGTTAGTTGAATGCACAGAACAGAAAGAATTTTCACAGAATGCTACTGTGTAGTTTATATTTGAATATATTCCTTTTTCCACTATTACCCTCTTAGCGCTCCGAATGTCCACTTGCATTTTCTACAGAAAGAGTGTTCAGAACTGCGCAATCAAAAGTATGGTTAAACTCTGTTAGCTTAATGAACATATCAGAAATAAGTTTCACACAATGCTTCTGTGTAGTTTTTATTTGAAGATATTATTTTTCCCATTATAGGCCTCTTAGCGCTCAGAATGTCCAATTGCAGTTTCTACAGAAAGAGTGTTTCAGAAAGGCTCAATCAAAAGTAAGGTTCAACTCTGTTAGTTGAATGCACAGAACAGAAAGAAGTTTCATACAATGCTTCTGTGTAGTTTATATTTGAACATATTCTTTTTTCCACTAATACCCTCTTAGCGCTACGAATGTCCAGTTGCATTTTCTACAGACAGAGTGTTTCAAAACTGCTCAATCAAAAGTATGGTTTAACTCTGTTAGCTGAATGCTCAGATCAGAAAGAAGTTTCACAGAATGCTTCTGTGTAGTTTATATTTGAATATATTCCTTTTTCCACTACTACGCTCTTACGCTCCAAATGTCCAGTTGCATTTTCTACAGAAAGAGTGTTCAGATCTGCTCAATCAAAAGTATGGTTTAACTCTGTTAGCTGAATGCACAGATCAGAAAGAAGTTTCACCGAATGATTCTGTGTAGTTTATATTTGAAGACATTCCTTTTTCCACTATTACCCTCTTAGCGCTCCGAATCTCCCCTTGCATTTTCTACAAAAAGAGTGTTTCATAACTGCTCAATCAAAAATATGTTTTATCTCTGTTAACTGAATTTACAGATCAGAAATAAGTTTCACAGAATGCATCTGTGTAGTTTTTATTTGAAGATATTCTTTTTCCCAATGTAGGCCTCTTAGCGCTTAGCATGTCCAATTGCAGTTTCTACAGAAAGAGTGTTTCAGAACGGCTCAATCAAAAGTAAGGTTCAACTCTGTTAGCTGAATGCACAGAACAGAAAGAATTTTCACAGAATGCTACTGTGTAGTTTATATTTGAATATATTCCTTTTTCCACTATTACCCTCTTAGCGCTCCGAATCTCCATTGCATTTTCTACAGAAAGAGTGTTTCAGAACGGCTCAATCAAAACTAAGTTTCAACTCTTTTAGTTGAACAAACAGAACAGAAAGAAGTTTCACACAATTCTTCTGTGTAGTTTTTATTTGTAGACATTCTTTTTCCCAATATAGGCCTCTTAGCGCTCAGAATGTCCAATTGCAGTTTCTACAGAAAGAGTGTTTCAGAACGGCTCAATCAAAAGTAAGGTTCAACTCTGTTAGTTGAATGCACAGAACAGAAAGAAGTTTCATACAATGCTTCTGTGTAGTTTATATTTGAACATATTCTTTTTTCCACTATTACCCACTTAGCGCTACGAATGTCCAGTTGCATTTTCTACAGGCAGAGTGTTTCAAAACTGCTCAATCAAAAGTATGGTTTAACTCTGTTAGCTGAATGCTCAGATCAGAAAGAAGTTTCACAGAATCCTTCTGTGTAGTTTATATTTGAATATATTCCTTTTTCCACTACTACTCTCTTAGCGCTCCAAATGTCCAGTTGCATTTTCTACAGAAAGAGAGTTCAGATCTGCTCAATCAAAAGTATGGTTTAACTCTGTTAGCTGAATGCACAGATCAGAAAGAAGTTTCACCGAATGATTCTGTGTAGTTTATATTTGAAGACATTCCTTTTTCCACTATTACCCTCTTAGCGCTCCGAATCTCCACTTGCATTTTCTACAAAAAGAGTGTTTCATAACTGCTCAATCAAAAATATGTTTTATCTCTGTTAACTGAATTTACAGATCAGAAATAAGTTTCACAGAATGCATCTGTGTAGTTTTTATTTGAAGATATTCTTTTTCCCAATGTAGGCCTCTTAGCGCTTAGCATGTCCAATTGCAGTTTCTACAGAAAGAGTGTTTCAGAACGGCTCAATCAAAAGTAAGGTTCAACTCTGTGAGTTGAATGCACAGAACAGAAAGAATTTTCACAGAATGCTACTGTGTAGTTTATATTTGAATATATTCCTTTTTCCACTATTACCCTCTTAGCGCTACGGATGTCCACTTGCATTTTCTACAGAAAGTGTGTTCAGAACTGCGCAATCAAAAGTATGGTTTAACTCTGTTAGCTTAATGAACATATCAGAAATAAGTTTCACACAATGCTTCTGGGTAGTTTTTATTTGAAGATATTATTTTTCCCAATATAGGCCTCTTAGCGCTCAGAATGTCCAATTGCAGTTTCTACAGAAAGAGTGTTTCAGAAAGGCTCAATCAAAAGTAAGGTTCAACTCTGTTAGTTGAATGCACAGAACAGAAAGAAGTTTCATACACTGCTTCTGTGTAGTTTATATTTGAACATATTCTTTTTTGCACAATTACCCACTTAGCGCTACGAATGTCCAGTTGCATTTTCTACAGACAGTGTGTTTCAAAACTGCTAAATCAAAAGTATGGTTTAACTCTGTTAGCTGAATGCTCAGATCAGAAAGAAGTTTCACAGAATCCTTCTGTGTAGTTTATATTTGAATATATTCCTTTGTCCACTACTACTCTCTTAGCGCTCCAAATGTCCAGTTGCATTTTCTACAGAAAGAGAGTTCAGATCTGCTCAATAAAAAGTATGGTTTAACTCTGTTAGCTGAATGCACAGATCAGAAAGAAGTTTCACAGAATGATTCTGTGTAGTTTATATTTGGAGACATTCCTTTTTCCACTATTACCCTCTTAGCGCTCCGAATCTCCACTTGCATTTTCTACAGAAAGAGTGTTTCAGAACGGCTCATTCAAAACTAAGGTTCAACTCTTTTAGTTGAACAAACAGAACAGAAAGAAGTTTCACACAATTCTTCTGTGTAGTTTTTATTTGTAGACATTCTTTTTCCCAATATAGGCCTCTTAGCGCTCAGAATGTCCAATTGCAGTTTCTACAGAAAGAGTGTTTCAGAAAGGCTCAATCAAAAGTAAGGTTCAACTCTGTTAGTTGAATGCACAGAACAGAAAGAATTTTCACAGAATGCTACTGTGTAGTTTATATTTGAATATATTCCTTTTTCCACTATTACCCTCTTAGCGCTCCGAATGTCCACTTGCATTTTCTACAGAAAGAGTGTTCAGAACTGCGCAATCAAAAGTATGGTTTAACTCTGTTAGCTTAATGAACATATCAGAAATAAGTTTCACACAATGCTTCTGTGTAGTTTTTATTTGAAGATATTATTTTTCCCAATATAGGCCTCTTAGCGCTCAGAATGTCCAATTGCAGTTTCTACAGAAAGAGTGTTTCAGAACGGCTCAATCAAAAGTAAGGTTCAACTCTATTAGTTGAATGCACAGAACAGAAAGAAGTTTCATACAATGCTTCTGTGTAGTTTATATTTGAACATATAATTTTTTCCACTATTACCAACTTAGCGCTACGAATGTCCAGTTGCATTTTCTACAGACAGAGTGTTTCAAAACTGCTCAATCAAAAGTATGGTTTAACTCTGTTAGCTGTATGCTCAGATCAGGAAGAAGTTTCACAGAATGCTTCTGTGTAGTTTATATTTGAATATATTCCTTTTTCCACTACTACGCTCTTAGCGCTCCAAATGTTCAGTTGCATTTTCAACAGAAAGAGTGTTCAGATCTGCTCAATCAAAAGTATGGTTTAACTCTGTTAGCTGAATGCACAGATCAGAAAGAAGTTTCACCGAATGATTCTGTGTAGTTTATATTTGAAGACATTCCTTTTTCCACTATTACCCACTTTGCGCTCCGAATCTCCACTTGCATTTTCTACAAAAAGAGTGTTTCATAACTGCTCAATCAAAAATATGTTTTATCTCTGTTAACTGAATTTACAGATCAGAAATAAGTTTCACAGAATGCATCTGTGTAGTTTTTATTTGAAGATATTCTTTTTCCCAATGTAGGCCTCTTAGCGCTTAACATGTCCAATTGCAGTTTCTACAGAAAGAGTGTTTCAGAACGGCTCAATCAAAAGTAAGGTTCAACTCTGTTAGTTGAATGCACAGAACAGAAAGAATTTTCAGAGAATGCTACTGTGTAGTTTATATTTGAATATATTCCTTTTTCCACTATTACCCTCTTAGCGCTCCGAATGTCCACTTGCATTTTCTACAGAAAGAGTGTTCAGAACTGCACAATCAAAAGTATGGTTTAACACTGTTAGTTTAATGATCATATCAGAATTAAGTTTCACACAATGCTTCTGTGTAGTTTTTATTTGAAGATATTATTTTTCCCAATATAGGCCTCTTAGCGCTCAGAATGTCCAATTGCAGTTTCTACAGAAAGAGTGTTTCAGAAAGGCTCAATCAAAAGTAAGGTTCAACTCTGTTAGTTGAATGCACAGAACAGAAAGAAGTTTCATACAATGCTTCTGTGTAGTTTATATTTGAACATATTCTTTTTTCCACTATTACCCACTTAGCGCTACGAATGTCCAGTTGCATTTTCTACAGACAGAGTGTTTCAAAACTGCTCAATCAAAAGTATGGTTTAACTCTGTTAGCTGAATGCTCAGATCAGAAAGAAGTTTCACAGAATGCTTCTGTGTAGTTTATATTTGAATATATTCCTTTTTCCACTACTACGCTCTTAGCGCTCCAAATGTCCAGTTGCATTTTCTACAGAAAGAGTGTTCAGATCTGCTCAATCAAAAGTATGGTTTAACTCTGTTAGCTGAATGCACAGATCAGAAAGAAGTTTCACCGAATGATTCTGTGTAGTTTATATTTGAAGACATTCCTTTTTCCACTATTACCCTCTTAGCGCTCCGAATCTCCACTTGCATTTTCTACAAAAAGAGTGTTTCATAACTGCTCAATCAAAAATATGTTTTATCTCTGTTAACTGAATTTACAGATCAGAAATAAGTTTCACAGAATGCATCTGTGTAGTTTTTATTTGAAGATATTCTTTTTCCCAATGTAGGCCTCTTAGCGCTTAGCATGTCCAATTGCAGTTTCTACAGAAAGTGTGTTTCAGAACGGCTCAATCAAAAGTAAGGTTCAACTCTGTTAGTTGAATGCACAGAACAGAAAGAATTTTCACAGAATGCTACTGTGTAGTTTATATTTGAATATATTCCTTTTTCCACTATTACCCTCTTAGCGCTCCGAATGTCCATTTGCATTTTCTACAGAAAGAGTGTTCAGAACTGCGCAATCAAAAGTATGGTTTAACTCTGTTAGCTTAATGAACATATCAGAAATAAGTTTCACACAATGCTTCTGTGTAGTTTTTATTTGAAGATATTATTTTTCCCAATATAGGCCTCTTAGCGCTCAGAAAGTCCAATTGCAGTTTCTACGGAAAGAGTGTTTCAGAAACGCTCAATCAAATGTAAGGTTCAACTCTGTTAGTTGAATGCACAGAACAGAAAGAAGTTTCATACAATGCTTCTGTGTAGTTTATATTTGAACATATTCTTTTTTCCACTATTACCCACTTAGCGCTACGAATGTCCAGTTGCATTTTCTACAGACAGAGTGTTTCAAAACTGCTCAATCAAAAGTATGGTTTAACTCTGTTAGCTGAATGCTCAGATCAGAAAGAAGTTTCACAGAATGCTTCTGTGTAGTTTATATTTGAATATATTCCTTTTTCCACTACTACTCTCTTAGCGCTCCAAATGTCCAGTTGCATTTTCTACAGAAAGAGTGTTCAGATCTGCTCAATCAAAAGTATGGTTTAATTCTGTTAGCTGAATGCACAGATCAGAAAGAAGTTTCACACAATGATTCTGTGTAGTTTATATTTGGAGACATTCCTTTATCCACTATTACCCTCTTAGCGCTCCGAATCTCCACTTGCATTTTCTAAAGAAAGAGTGTTTCAGAACGGCTCAATCAAAACTAAGGTTCAACTCTTTTAGTTGAACAAACAGAACAGAAAGAAGTTTCACACAATTCTTCTGTGTAGTTTTTATTTGTAGACATTCTTTTTCCCAATATAGGCCTCTTAGCGCTCAGAATGTCCAATTGCAGTTACTACAGAAAGAGTGTTTCAGAACGGCTCAATCAAAAGTAAGGTTCAACTCTGTTAGTTGAATGCACAGAACAGAAAGAATTTTCACAGAATGCTACTGTGTAGTTTATATTTGAATATATTCCTTTTTCCACTATTACCCTCTTAGCGCTCCGAATGTCCACTTGCATTTTCTACAGAAAGAGTGTTCAGAACTGCGCAATCAAAAGTATGGTTTAACTCTGTTAGCTTAATGAACATATCAGAAATAAGTTTCACACAATGCTTCTGTGTAGTTTTTATTTGAAGATATTATTTTTCCCAATAGAGGCCTCTTAGCGCTCAGAATGTCCAATTGCAGTTTCTACAGAAAGAGTGTTTCAGAAAGGCTCAATCAAAAGTAAGGTTCAACTCTGTTAGTTGAATGCACAGAACAGAAAGTAGTTTCATACAATGCTTCTGTGTAGTTTATATTTGAACATATTCTTTTTTCCACTATTACCCACTTAGCGCTACGAATGTCCAGTTGCATTTTCTACAGACAGAGTGTTTCAAAACTGCTCAATCAAAAGTATGGTTTAACTCTGTTAGCTGTATGCTCAGATCAGAAAGAAGTTTCACAGAATGCTTCTGTGTAGTTTATATTTGAATATATTCCTTTTTCCACTACTACGCTCTTAGCGCTCCAAATGTCCAGTTGCATTTTCAACAGAAAGAGTGTTCAGATCTGCTCAATCAAAAGTATGGTTTAACTCTGTTAGCTGAATGCACAGATCAGAAAGAAGTTTCACCGAATGATTCTGTGTAGTTTATATTTGAAGACATTCCTTTTTCCACTATTACCCTCTTAGCGCTCCGAATCTCCACTTGCATTTTCTACAAAAAGAGTGTTTCATAACTGCTCAATCAAAAATATGTTTTATCTGTGTTAACTGAATTTACAGATCAGAAATAAGTTTCACAGAATGCATCTGTGTAGTTTTTATTTGAAGATATTCTTTTTCCCAGTGTAGGCCTCTTAGCGCTTAACATGTCCAATTGCAGTTTCTACAGAAAGAGTGTTTCAGAACGGCTCAATCAAAAGTAAGGTTCAACTCTGTTAGTTGAATGCACAGAACAGAAAGAATTTTCACAGAATGCTACTGTGTAGTTTATATTTGAATATATTCCTTTTTCCACTATTACCCTCTTAGCGCTCCGAATGTCCACTTGCATTTTCTACAGAAAGAGTGTTCAGAACTGCACAATCAAAAGTATGGTTTAACTCTGTTAGCTTAATGAACATATCAGAAATAAGTTTCACACAATGCTTCTGTGTAGTTTTTATTTGAAGATATTATTTTTCCCAATATAGGCCTCTTAGCGCTCAGAATGTCCAATTGCAGTTTCTACAGAAAGAGTGTTTCAGAAAGGCTCAATCAAAAGTAAGGTTCAACTCTGTTAGTTGAATGCACAGAACAGAAAGAAGTTTCATACAATGCTTCTGTGTAGTTTATATTTGAACATATTCTTTTTTCCACTATTACCCACTTAGCGCTACGAATGTCCAGTTGCATTTTCTACAGACAGAGTGTTTCAAAACTGCTCAATCAAAAGTATGGTTTAACTCTGTTAGCTGAATGCTCAGATCAGAAAGAAGTTTCACAGAATGCTTCTGTGTAGTTTATATTTGAATATATTCCTTTTTCCACTACTACTCTCTTAGCGCTCCAAATGTCCAGTTGCATTTTCTACAGAAAGAGAGTTCAGATCTGCTCAATCAAAAGTATGGTTTAACTCTGTTAGCTGAATGCACAGATCAGAAAGATGTTTCACAGAATGATTCTGTGTAGTTTATATTTGGAGACATTCCTTTTTCCACTATTACCCTCTTAGCGCTCCGAATCTCCACTTGCATTTTCTACAGAAAGAGTGTTTCAGAACGGCTCAATCAAAACTAAGGTTCAATTCTTTTAGTTGAACAAACAGAACAGAAAGAAGTTTCACACAATTCTTCTGTGTAGTTCTTATTTGTAGACATTCTTTTTCCCAATATAGGCCTCTTAGCGCTCAGAATGTCCAATTGCAGTTTCTACAGAAAGAGTGTTTCAGAACGGCTCAATCAAAAGTAAGGTTCAACTCTGTTAGTTGAATGCACAGAACAGAAAGTAGTTTCATACAATGCTTCTGTGTAGTTTATATTTGAACATATTCTTTTTTCCACTATTACCCACTTAGCGCTACGAATGTCCAGTTGCATTTTCTACAGACAGAGTGTTTCAAAACTGCTCAATCAAAAGTATGGTTTAACTCTGTTAGCTGAATGCTCAGATCAGAAAGAAGTTTCACAGAATGCTTCTGTGTAGTTTATATTTGAATATATTCCTTTTTCCACTACTACGCTCTTAGCGCTCCTAATGTCCATTTGCATTTTCTACAGAAAGAGTGTTCAGATCTGCTCAATCAAAAGTATGGTTTAACTCTGTTAGCTGAATGCACAGATCAGAAAGAAGTTTCACAGAATGATTCTGTGTAGTTTATATTTGGAGACATTCCTTTTTCCACTATTACCCTCTTAGCGCTCCGAATCTCCACTTGCATTTTCTACAGAAAGAGTGTTTCAGAACGGCTCAATCAAAACTAAGGTTCAACTCTTTTAGTTGAACAAACAGAACAGAAAGAAGTTTCACACAATTCTTCTGTGTAGTTTTTATTTGTAGACATTCTTTTTCCCAATATAGGCCTCTTAGCGCTCAGAATGTCCAATTGCAGTTTCTACAGAAAGAGTGTTTCAGAACGGCTCAATCAAAAGTAAGGTTCAACTCTGTTAGTTGAATGCACAGAACAGAAAGAATTTTCACAGAATGCTACTGTGTAGTTTATATTTGAATATATTCCTTTTTCCACTATTACCCTCTTAGCGCTCCGAATGTCCACTTGCATTTTCTACAGAAAGAGTGTTCAGAACTCCGCAATCAAAAGTATGGTTTAACTCTGTTAGCTTAATGAACATATCAGAAATAAGTTTCACACAATGCTTCTGTGTAGTTTTTATTTGAAGATATTATTTTCCCCAATAGAGGCCTCTTAGCGCTCAGAATGTCCAATTGCAGTTTCTACATAAAGAGTGTTTCAGAACGGCTCAATCAAAAGTAAGGTTCAATTCTGTTAGTTGAATGCACAGAACAGAAAGAAGTTTCATACAATGCTTCTGTGTAGTTTATATTTGAACATATCCTTTTTTCCACTATTACCCATTTAGCGCTACGAATATCCAGTTGCATTTTCTACAGACAGAGTGTTTCAAAACTGCTCAATCAAAAGTATGGTTTAACTCTGTTAGCTGTATGCTCAGATCAGAAAGAAGGTTCACAGAATGCTTCTGTGTAGTTTATATTTGAATATATTCGTTTTTCCACTACTACGCTGTTAGCGCTCCAAATGTCCAGTTGCATTTTCAACAGAAAGAGTGTTCAGATCTGCTCAATCAAAAGTATGGTTTAACTCTGTTAGCTGAATGCACAGATCAGAAAGAAGTTTCACCGAATGATTCTGTGTAGTTTATATTTGAAGACTTTCCTTTTTCCACTATTACCCTCTTAGCGCTCCGAATCTCCACTTGCATTTTCTACAAAAAGAGTGTTTCATAACTGCTCAATCAAAAATATGTTTTATCTCTGATAACTGAATTTACAGATCAGAAATAAGTTTCACAGAATGCATCTGTGTAGTTTTTATTTGAAGATATTCTTTTTCCCAATGTAGGCCTCTTAGCGCTTAGCATGTCCAATTGCAGTTTCTACAGAAAGAGTGTTTCAGAACGGCTCAATCAAAAGTAAGGTTCAACTCTGTTAGTTGAATGCACAGAACAGAAAGAATTTTCACAGAATGCTACTGTGTAGTTTATATTTGAATATATTCCTATTTCCACTATTACCCTCTTAGCGCTCCGAATGTCCACTTGCATTTTCTACAGAAAGAGTGTTCAGAACTGCACAATCAAAAGTATGGTTTAACTCTGTTAGCTTAATGAACATATCAGAAATAAGTTTCACACAATGCTTCTGTGTAGTTTTTATTTGAAGATATTATTTTTCCCAATAGAGGCCTCTTAGCACTCAGAGTGTCCAATTGCAGTTTCTACAGAAAGAGTGTTTCAGAAAGGCTCAATCAAAAGTAAGGTTCAACTCTGTTAGTTGAATGCACAGAACAGAAAGAAGTTTCATACAATGCTTCTGTGTAGTTTATATTTGAACATATTCTTTTTTCCACTATTACCCACTTAGCGCTACGAATGTCCAGTTGCATTTTCTACAGACAGAGTGTTTCAAAACTGCTCAATCAAAAGTATGGTTTAACTCTGTTAGCTGAATGCTCAGATCAGAAAGTAGTTTCACAGAATGCTTCTGTGTAGTTTATATTTGAATATATTCCTTTTTCCACTACTACTCTCTTAGCGCTCCAAATGTCCAGTTGCATTTTCTACAGAAAGAGTGTTCAGATCTGCTCAATCAAATGTATGGTTTAAGTCTGTAAGCTGAATGCACAGATCAGAAAGAAGTTTCACAGAATGATTCTGTGTAGTTTATATTTGGAGACATTCCTTTTTCCACTATTACCCTCTTAGCGCTCCGAATCTCCACTTGCATTTTCTACAGAAAGTGTGTTTCAGAACGGCTCAATCAAAACTAAGGTTCAACTCTTTTAGTTGAACAAACAGAACAGAAAGAAGTTTCACACAATTCTTCTGTGTAGTTTTTATTTGTAGACATTCTTTTTCCCAATATAGGCCTCTTAGCGCTCAGAATGTCCAATTGCAGTTTCTACAGAAAGAGTGTTTTAGAACGGCTAAATCAAAAGTAAGGTTCAACTCTGTTAGTTGCATGCACAGAACAGAAAGAAGTTTCATACAATGCTTCTGTGTAGTTTATATTTGAACATATTTTTTTTCCACTATTACCCACTGAGCGCTACGAATGTCCAGTTGCATTTTCTACAGACAGAGTGTTTCAAAACTGCTCAATCAAAAGTATGGTTTAACTCTGTTAGGTGAATGCTCAGATCAGAAAGAAGTTTCACAGAATGCTTCTGTGTAGTTTATATTTGAATATATTCCTTTTTCCACTACTACGCTCTTAGCGCTCCAAATGTCCAGTTGCATTTTCTACAGAAAGAGTGTTCAGATCTGCTCAATCAAAAGTATGGTTTAACTCTGTTAGCTGAATGCACAGATCAGAAAGAAGTTTCACCGAATGATTCTGTGTAGTTTATATTTGAAGACTTTCCTTTTTCCACTATTACCCTCTTAGCGCTCCGAATCTCCACTTGCATTTTCTACAAAAAGAGTGTTTCATAACTGCTCAATCAAAAATATGTTTTATCTCTGATAACTGAATTTACAGATCAGAAATAAGTTTCACAGAATGCATCTGTGTAGTTTTTATTTGAAGATATTCTTTTTCCCAATGTAGGCCTCTTAGCGCTTAGCATGTCCAATTGCAGTTTCTACAGAAAGAGTGTTTCAGAACGGCTCAATCAAAAGTAAGGTTCAACTCTGTTAGTTGAATGCACAGAACAGAAAGAATTTTCACAGAATGCTACTGTGTAGTTTATATTTGAATATATTCCTATTTCCACTATTACCCTCTTAGCGCTCCGAATGTCCACTTGCATTTTCTACAGAAAGAGTGTTCAGAACTGCACAATCAAAAGTATGGTTTAACTCTGTTAGCTTAATGAACATATCAGAAATAAGTTTCACACAATGCTTCTGTGTAGTTTTTATTTGAAGATATTATTTTTCCCAATAGAGGCCTCTTAGCACTCAGAGTGTCCAATTGCAGTTTCTACAGAAAGAGTGTTTCAGAAAGGCTCAATCAAAAGTAAGGTTCAACTCTGTTAGTTGAATGCACAGAACAGAAAGAAGTTTCATACAATGCTTCTGTGTAGTTTATATTTGAACATATTCTTTTTTCCACTATTACCCACTTAGCGCTACGAATGTCCAGTTGCATTTTCTACAGACAGAGTGTTTCAAAACTGCTCAATCAAAAGTATGGTTTAACTCTGTTAGCTGAATGCTCAGATCAGAAAGTAGTTTCACAGAATGCTTCTGTGTAGTTTATATTTGAATATATTCCTTTTTCCACTACTACTCTCTTAGCGCTCCAAATGTCCAGTTGCATTTTCTACAGAAAGAGTGTTCAGATCTGCTCAATCAAATGTATGGTTTAAGTCTGTAAGCTGAATGCACAGATCAGAAAGAAGTTTCACAGAATGATTCTGTGTAGTTTATATTTGGAGACATTCCTTTTTCCACTATTACCCTCTTAGCGCTCCGAATCTCCACTTGCATTTTCTACAGAAAGTGTGTTTCAGAACGGCTCAATCAAAACTAAGGTTCAACTCTTTTAGTTGAACAAACAGAACAGAAAGAAGTTTCACACAATTCTTCTGTGTAGTTTTTATTTGTAGACATTCTTTTTCCCAATATAGGCCTCTTAGCGCTCAGAATGTCCAATTGCAGTTTCTACAGAAAGAGTGTTTTAGAACGGCTAAATCAAAAGTAAGGTTCAACTCTGTTAGTTGCATGCACAGAACAGAAAGAAGTTTCATACAATGCTTCTGTGTAGTTTATATTTGAACATATTTTTTTTCCACTATTACCCACTGAGCGCTACGAATGTCCAGTTGCATTTTCTACAGACAGAGTGTTTCAAAACTGCTCAATCAAAAGTATGGTTTAACTCTGTTAGGTGAATGCTCAGATCAGAAAGAAGTTTCACAGAATGCTTCTGTGTAGTTTATATTTGAATATATTCCTTTTTCCACTACTACGCTCTTAGCGCTCCAAATGTCCAGTTGCATTTTCTACAGAAAGAGTGTTCAGATCTGCTCAATCAAAAGTATGGTTTAACTCTGTTAGCTGAATGCACAGATCAGAAAGAAGTTTCACCGAATGATTCTGTGTAGTTTATATTTGAAGACATTCCTTTTTCCACTATTACCCTCTTAGCGCTCCGAATCTCCACTTGCATTTTCTACAAATAGAGTGTTTCATAACTGCTCAATCAAAAATATGTTTTATCTCTGTTAACTGAATTTACAGATCAGAAATAAGTTTCACAGAATGCATCTGTGTAGTTTTTATTTGAAGATATTCTTTTTTCCAATGTAGGCCTCTTAGCGCTTAGCATGTCCAATTGCAGTTTCTACAGAAAGAGTGTTTCAGAACGGCTCAATCAAAAGTAAGGTTCAACTCTGTTAGTTGAATGCACAGAACAGAAAGAATTTTCACAGAATGCTACTGTGTAGTTTATATTTGAATATATTCCTTTTTCCACTATTACCCTCTTAGCGCTCCGAATGTCCATTTGCATTTTCTACAGAAAGAGTGTTCAGAACTGCGCAATCAAAAGTATGGTTTAACTCTGTTAGCTTAATGAACATATCAGAAATAAGTTTCACACAATGCTTCTGTGTAGTTTTTATTTGAAGATATTATTTTTCCCAATATAGGCCTCTTAGCGCTCAGAAAGTCCAATTGCAGTTTCTACGGAAAGAGTGTTTCAGAAACGCTCAATCAAATGTAAGGTTCAACTCTGTTAGTTGAATGCACAGAACAGAAAGAAGTTTCATACAATGCTTCTGTGTAGTTTATATTTGAACATATTCTTTTTTCCACTATTACCCACTTAGCGCTACGAATGTCCAGTTGCATTTTCTACAGACAGAGTGTTTCAAAACTGCTCAATCAAAAGTATGGTTTAACTCTGTTAGCTGAATGCTCAGATCAGAAAGAAGTTTCACAGAATGCTTCTGTGTAGTTTATATTTGAATATATTCCTTTTTACACTACTACTCTCTTAGCGCTCCAAATGTCCAGTTGCATTTTCTACAGAAAGAGTGTTCAGATCTGCTCAATCAAAAGTATGGTTTAACTCTGTTAGCTGAATGCACAGATCAGAAAGAAGTTTCACACAATGATTCTGTGTAGTTTATATTTGGAGACATTCCTTTATCCACTATTACCCTCTTAGCGCTCCGAATCTCCACTTGCATTTTCTAAAGAAAGAGTGTTTCAGAACGGCTCAATCAAAACTAAGGTTCAACTCTTTTAGTTGAACAAACAGAACAGAAAGAAGTTTCACACAATTCTTCTGTGTAGTTTTTATTTGTAGACATTCTTTTTCCCAATATAGGCCTCTTAGCGCTCAGAATGTCCAATTGCAGTTTCTACAGAAAGAGTGTTTCAGAACGGCTCAATCAAAAGTAAGGTTCAACTCTGTTAGTTGAATGCACAGAACAGAAAGAATTTTCACAGAATGCTACTGTGTAGTTTATATTTGAATATATTCCTTTTTCCACTATTACCCTCTTAGCGCTCCGAATGTCCACTTGCATTTTCTACAGAAAGAGTGTTCAGAACTGCGCAATCAAAAGTATGGTTTAACTCTGTTAGCTTAATGAACATATCACAAATAAGTTTCACACAATGCTTCTGTGTAGTTTTTATTTGAAGATATTATTTTTCCCAATTGAGGCCTCTTAGCGCTCAGAATGTCCAATTGCAGTTTCTACATAAAGAGTGTTTCAGAACGGCTCAATCAAAGTAAGGTTCAACTCTGTTAGTTGAATGCACAGAACAGAAAGAAGTTTCATACAATGCTTCTGTGTAGTTTATATTTGAACATATTCTTTTTTCCACTATTACCCACTTAGCGCTACGAATGTCCAGTTGCATTTTCTACAGACAGAGTGTTTCAAAACTGCTCAATCAAAAGTATGGTTTAACTCTGTTAGGTGAATGCTCAGATCAGAAAGAAGTTTCACAGAATGCTTCTGTGTAGTTTATATTTGAATATATTCCTTTTTCCACTACTACGCTCTTAGCGCTCCAAATGTCCAGTTGCATTTTCTACAGAAAGAGTGTTCAGATCTGCTCAATCAAAAGTATGGTTTAACTCTGTTAGCTGAATGCACAGATCAGAAAGAAGTTTCACCGAATGATTCTGTGTAGTTTATATTTGAAGACATTCCTTTTTCCACTAGTACCCTCTTAGCGCTCCGAATCTCCACTTGCATTTTCTACAAAAAGAGTGTTTCATAACTGCTCAATCAAAAATATGTTTTATCTCTGATAACTGAATTTACAGATCAGAAATAAGTTTCACAGAATGCATCTGTGTAGTTTTTATTTGAAGATATTCTTTTTCCCAATGTAGGCCTCTTAGCGCTTAGCATGTCCAATTGCAGTTTCTACAGAAAGAGTGTTTCAGAACGGCTCAATCAAAAGTAAGGTTCAACTCTGTTAGTTGAATGCACAGAACAGAAAGAATTTTCACAGAATGCTACTGTGTAGTTTATATTTGAATATATTCCTATTTCCACTATTACCCTCTTAGCGCTCCGAATGTCCACTTGCATTTTCTACAGAAAGAGTGTTCAGAACTGCACAATCAAAAGTATGGTTTAACTCTGTTAGCTTAATGAACATATCAGAAATAAGTTTCACACAATGCTTCTGTGTAGTTTTTATTTGAAGATATTATTTTTCCCAATAGAGGCCTCTTAGCACTCAGAGTGTCCAATTGCAGTTTCTACAGAAAGAGTGTTTCAGAAAGGCTCAATCAAAAGTAAGGTTCAACTCTGTTAGTTGAATGCACAGAACAGAAAGAAGTTTCATACAATGCTTCTGTGTAGTTTATATTTGAACATATTCTTTTTTCCACTATTACCCACTTAGCGCTACGAATGTCCAGTTGCATTTTCTACAGACAGAGTGTTTCAAAACTGCTCAATCAAAAGTATGGTTTAACTCTGTTAGCTGAATGCTCAGATCAGAAAGTAGTTTCACAGAATGCTTCTGTGTAGTTTATATTTGAATATATTCCTTTTTCCACTACTACTCTCTTAGCGCTCCAAATGTCCAGTTGCATTTTCTACAGAAAGAGTGTTCAGATCTGCTCAATCAAATGTATGGTTTAAGTCTGTAAGCTGAATGCACAGATCAGAAAGAAGTTTCACAGAATGATTCTGTGTAGTTTATATTTGGAGACATTCCTTTTTCCACTATTACCCTCTTAGCGCTCCGAATCTCCACTTGCATTTTCTACAGAAAGTGTGTTTCAGAACGGCTCAATCAAAACTAAGGTTCAACTCTTTTAGTTGAACAAACAGAACAGAAAGAAGTTTCACACAATTCTTCTGTGTAGTTTTTATTTGTAGACATTCTTTTTCCCAATATAGGCCTCTTAGCGCTCAGAATGTCCAATTGCAGTTTCTACAGAAAGAGTGTTTTAGAACGGCTAAATCAAAAGTAAGGTTCAACTCTGTTAGTTGCATGCACAGAACAGAAAGAAGTTTCATACAATGCTTCTGTGTAGTTTATATTTGAACATATTCTTTTTTCCACTATTACCCACTGAGCGCTACGAATGTCCAGTTGCATTTTCTACAGACAGAGTGTTTCAAAACTGCTCAATCAAAAGTATGGTTTAACTCTGTTAGGTGAATGCTCAGATCAGAAAGAAGTTTCACAGAATGCTTCTGTGTAGTTTATATTTGAATATATTCCTTTTTCCACTACTACGCTCTTAGCGCTCCAAATGTCCAGTTGCATTTTCTACAGAAAGAGTGTTCAGATCTGCTCAATCAAAAGTATGGTTTAACTCTGTTAGCTGAATGCACAGATCAGAAAGAAGTTTCACCGAATGATTCTATGTAGTTTATATTTGAAGACATTCCTTTTTACACTATTACCCACTTAGCGCTCCGAATCTCCACTTGCATTTTCTACAAAAAGAGTGTTTCATAACTGCTCAATCAAAAATATGTTTTATCTCTGTTAACTGAATTTACAGATCAGAAATAAGTTTCACAGAATGCATCTGTGTAGTTTTTATTTGACGATATTCTTTTTCCCAATGTAGGCCTCTTAGCGCTTAGCATGTCCAATTGCAGTTTCTACAGAAAGAGTGTTTCAGAACGGCTCAATCAAAAGTAAGGTTCAACTCTGTTAGTTGAATGCACAGAACAGAAAGAATTTTCACAGAATGCAACTGTGTAGTTTATATTTGAATATATTCCTTTTTCCACTATTACCCTCTTAGCGCTCCGAATGTCCACTTGCATTTTCTACAGAAAGAGTTTTCAGAACTGCGCAATCAAAAGTATGGTTTAACTCTGTTAGCTTAATGAACATATCAGAAATAAGTTTCACACAATGCTTCTGTGTAGTTTTTATTTGAAGATTTTATTTTTCCCAATAGAGGCCTCTTAGCGCTCAGAATGTCCAATTGCAGTTTCTACAGAAAGAGTGTTTCAGAAAGGCTCAATCAAAAGTAAGGTTCAACTCTGTTAGTTGAATGCACAGAACAGAAAGAAGTTTCATACAATGCTTCTGTGTAGTTTATATTTGAAAATATTCTTTTTTCCACTATTACCCACTTAGCGCTACGAATGTCCAGTTGCATTTTCTACAGACAGAGTGTTTCAAAACTGCTCAATCAAAAGTATGGTTTAACTCTGTTAGCTGAATGCTCAGATCAGAAAGAAGTTTCACAGAATGCTTCTGTGTAGTTTATATTTGAATATATTCCTTTTTCCACTACTACTCTCTTAGCGCTCCAAATGTCCAGTTGCATTTTCTACAGAAAGAGTGTTCAGATCTGCTCAATCAAAAGTATGGTTTAACTCTGTTAGCTGAATGCAAAGGTCAGAAAGAAGTTTCACAGAATGATTCTGTGTAGTTTATATTTGGAGACATTCCTTTTTCCACTATTACCTTCTTAGCGCTCCGAATCTCCACTTGCATTTTCTACAGAAAGAGTGTTTCAGAACGGCTCAATCAAAACTAAGGTTCAACTCTTTTAGTTGAACAAACAGAACAGAAAGATGTTTCACACAATTCTTCTGTGTAGTTTTTATTTGTAGACATTCTTTTTCCCAATATAGGCCTCTTAGCGCTCAGAATGTCCAATTGCAGTTTCTACAGAAAGAGTGTTTCAGAACGGCTCAATCAAAAGTAAGGTTCAACTCTGTTAGTTGAATGCACAGAACAGAAAGAAGTTTCATACAATGCTTCTGTGTAGTTTATATTTGAACATATTCTTTTTTCCACTATTACCCACTTAGCGCTACGAATGTCCAGTTGCATTTTCTACAGACAGAGTGTTTCAAAACTGCTAAATCAAAAGTATGGTTTAACTCTGTTAGCTGAATGCTCAGATCAGAAAGAAGTTTCACAGAATGCTTCTGTGTAGTTTATATTTGAATATATTCCTTTTTCCACTACTACGCTCTTAGCGCTCCAAATGTCCAGTTGCATTTTCTACAGAAAGAGTGTTCAGATCTGCTCAATCAAAAGTATGGTTTAACTCTGTTAGCTGAATGCACAGATCAGAAAGAAGTTTCACCGAATGATTCTGTGTAGTTTATATTTGAAGACATTCCTTTTTCCACTATTACCCTCTTAGCGCTCCGAATCTCCACTTGCATTTTCTACAAATAGAGTGTTTCATAACTGCTCAATCAAAAATATGTTTTATCTCTGTTAACTGAATTTACAGATCAGAAATAAGTTTCACAGAATGCATCTGTGTAGTTTTTATTTGAAGATATTCTTTTTTCCAATGTAGGCCTCTTAGCGCTTAGCATGTCCAATTGCAGTTTCTACAGAAAGAGTGTTTCAGAACGGCTCAATCAAAAGTAAGGTTCAACTCTGTTAGTTGAATGCACAGAACAGAAAGAATTTTCACAGAATGCTACTGTGTAGTTTATATTTGAATATATTCCTTTTTCCACTATTACCCTCTTAGCGCTCCGAATGTCCATTTGCATTTTCTACAGAAAGAGTGTTCAGAACTGCGCAATCAAAAGTATGGTTTAACTCTGTTAGCTTAATGAACATATCAGAAATAAGTTTCACAAAATGCTTCTGTGTAGTTTTTATTTGAAGATATTATTTTTCCCAATATAGGCCTCTTAGCGCTCAGAAAGTCCAATTGCAGTTTCTACGGAAAGAGTGTTTCAGAAACGCTCAATCAAATGTAAGGTTCAACTCTGTTAGTTGAATGCACAGAAGAGAAAGAAGTTTCATACAATGCTTCTGTGTAGTTTATATTTGAACATATTCTTTTTTCCACTATTACCCACTTAGCGCTACGAATGTCCAGTTGCATTTTCTACAGACAGAGTGTTTCAAAACTGCTCAATCAAAAGTATGGTTTAACTCTGTTAGCTGAATGCTCAGATCAGAAAGAAGTTTCACAGAATGCTTCTGTGTAGTTTATATTTGAATATATTCCTTTTTACACTACTACTCTCTTAGCGCTCCAAATGTCCAGTTGCATTTTCTACAGAAAGAGTGTTCAGATCTGCTCAATCAAAAGTATGGTTTAACTCTGTTAGCTGAATGCACAGATCAGAAAGAAGTTTCACACAATGATTCTGTGTAGTTTATATTTGGAGACATTCCTTTATCCACTATTACCCTCTTAGCGCTCCGAATCTCCACTTGCATTTTCTAAAGAAAGAGTGTTTCAGAACGGCTCAATCAAAACTAAGGTTCAACTCTTTTAGTTGAACAAACAGAACAGAAAGAAGTTTCACACAATTCTTCTGTGTAGTTTTTATTTGTAGACATTCTTTTTCCCAATATAGGCCTCTTAGCGCTCAGAATGTCCAATTGCAGTTTCTACAGAAAGAGTGTTTCAGAACGGCTCAATCAAAAGTAAGGTTCAACTCTGTTAGTTGAATGCACAGAACAGAAAGAATTTTCACAGAATGCTACTGTGTAGTTTATATTTGAATATATTCCTTTTTCCACTATTACCCTCTTAGCGCTCCGAATGTCCACTTGCATTTTCTACAGAAAGAGTGTTCAGAACTGCGCAATCAAAAGTATGGTTTAACTCTGTTAGCTTAATGAACATATCAGAAATAAGTTTCACACAATGCTTCTGTGTAGTTTTTATTTGAAGATATTATTTTTCCCAATTGAGGCCTCTTAGCGCTCAGAATGTCCAATTGTAGTTTCTACATAAAGAGTGTTTCAGAACGGCTCAATCAAAGTAAGGTTCAACTCTGTTAGTTGAATGCACAGAACAGAAAGAAGTTTCATACAATGCTTCTGTGTAGTTTATATTTGAACATATTCTTTTTTCCACTATTACCCACTTAGCGCTACGAATGTCCAGTTGCATTTTCTACAGACAGAGTGTTTCAAAACTGCTCAATCAAAAGTATGGTTTAACTCTGTTAGCTGTATGCTCAGATCAGAAAGAAGTTTCACAGAATGCTTCTGTGTAGTTTATATTTGAATATATTCCTTTTTCCACTACTACGCTCTTAGCGCTCCAAATGTCCAGTTGCATTTTCAACAGAAAGAGTGTTCAGATCTGCTCAATCAAAAGTATGGTTTAACTCTGTTAGCTGAATGCACAGATCAGAAAGAAGTTTCACCGAATGATTCTGTGTAGTTTATATTTGAAGACATTCCTTTTTCCACTATTACCCTCTTAGCGCTCCGAATCTCCACTTGCATTTTCTACAAAAAGAGTGTTTCATAACTGCTCAATCAAAAATATGTTTTATCTGTGTTAACTGAATTTACAGATCAGAAATAAGTTTCACAGAATGCATCTGTGTAGTTTTTATTTGAAGATATTCTTTTTCCCAATGTAGGCCTCTTAGCGCTTAACATGTCCAATTGCAGTTTCTACAGAAAGAGTGTTTCAGAACGGCTCAATCAAAAGTAAGGTTCAACTCTGTTAGTTGAATGCACAGAACAGAAAGAATTTTCACAGAATGCTACTGTGTAGTTTATATTTGAATATATTCCTTTTTCCACTATTACCCTCTTAGCGCTCCGAATGTCCACTTGCATTTTCTACAGAAAGAGTGTTCAGAACTGCACAATCAAAAGTATGGTTTAACTCTGTTAGCTTAATGAACATATCAGAAATAAGTTTCACACAATGCTTCTGTGTAGTTTTTATTTGAAGATATTATTTTTCCCAATATAGGCCTCTTAGCGCTCAGAATGTCCAATTGCAGTTTCTACAGAAAGAGTGTTTCAGAAAGGCTCAATCAAAAGTAAGGTTCAACTCTGTTAGTTGAATGCACAGAACAGAAAGAAGTTTCATACAATGCTTCTGTGTAGTTTATATTTGAACATATTCTTTTTTCCACTATTACCCACTTAGCGCTACGAATGTCCAGTTGCATTTTCTACAGACAGAGTGTTTCAAAACTGCTCAATCAAAAGTATGGTTTAACTCTGTTAGCTGAATGCTCAGATCAGAAAGAAGTTTCACAGAATGCTTCTGTGTAGTTTATATTTGAATATATTCCTTTTTCCACTACTACTCTCTTAGCGCTCCAAATGTCCAGTTGCATTTTCTACAGAAAGAGAGTTCAGATCTGCTCAATCAAAAGTATGGTTTAACTCTGTTAGCTGAATGCACAGATCAGAAAGATGTTTCACAGAATGATTCTGTGTAGTTTATATTTGGAGACATTCCTTTTTCCACTATTACCCTCTTAGCGCTCCGAATCTCCACTTGCATTTTCTACAGAAAGAGTGTTTCAGAACGGCTCAATCAAAACTAAGGTTCAACTCTTTTAGTTGAACAAACAGAACAGAAAGAAGTTTCACACAATTCTTCTGTGTAGTTTTTATTTGTAGACATTCTTTTTCCCAATATAGGCCTCTTAGCGCTCAGAATGTCCAATTGCAGTTTCTACAGAAAGAGTGTTTCAGAACGGCTCAATCAAAAGTAAGGTTCAACTCTGTTAGTTGAATGCACAGAACAGAAAGTAGTTTCATACAATGCTTCTGTGTAGTTTATATTTGAACATATTCTTTTTTCCACTATTACCCACTTAGCGCTACGAATGTCCAGTTGCATTTTCTACAGACAGAGTGTTTCAAAACTGCTCAATCAAAAGTATGGTTTAACTCTGTTAGCTGAATGCTCAGATCAGAAAGAAGATTCACAGAATGCTTCTGTGTAGTTTATATTTGAATATATTCCTTTTTCCACTACTACTCTCTTAGCGCTCCAAATGTCCAGTTGCATTTTCTACAGAAAGAGAGTTCAGATCTGCTCAATCAAATGTATGGTTTAACTCTGTTAGCTGAATGCACAGATCAGAAAGAAGTTTCACAGAATGATTCTGTGTAGTTTATATTTGGAGACATTCCTTTTTCCACTATTACCCTCTTAGCGCTCCGAATCTCCACTTGCATTTTCTACAGAAAGAGTGTTTCAGAACGGCTCAATCAAAACTAAGGTTCAACTCTTTTAGTTGAACAAACAGAACGGAAAGAAGTTTCACACAATTCTTCTGTGTAGTTTTTATTTGTAGACATTCTTTTTCCCAATATAGGCCTCTTAGCGCTCAGAATGTCCAATTGCAGTTTCTACAGAAAGAGTGTTTCAGAACGGCTCAATCAAAAGTAAGGTTCAACTCTGTTAGTTGAATGCACAGAACAGAAAGAATTTTCACAGAATGCTACTGTGTAGTTTATATTTGAATATATTCCTTTTTCCACTATTACCCTCTTAGCGCTCCGAATGTCCACTTGCATTTTCTACAGAAAGAGTGTTCAGAACTGCGCAATCAAAAGTATGGTTTAACTCTGTTAGCTTAATGAACATATCAGAAATAAGTTTCACACAATGCTTCTGTGTAGTTTTTATTTGAAGATATTATTTTTCCCAAAGAGGCCTCTTAGCGCTCAGAATGTCCAATTGCAGTTTCTACATAAAGAGTGTTTCAGAACGGCTCAATCAAAAGTAAGGTTCAACTCTGTTACTTGAATGCACAGAACAGAAAGAAGTTTCATACAATGCTTCTGTGTAGTTTATATTTGAACATATTCTTTTTTCCACTATTACCCACTTAGCGCTACGAATGTCCAGTTGCATTTTCTACAGACAGAGTGTTTCAAAACTGCTCAATCAAAAGTATGGTTTAACTCTGTTAGCTGTATGCTCAGATCAGAAAGAAGTTTCACAGAATGCTTCTGTGTAGTTTATATTTGAATATATTCGTTTTTCCACTACTACGCTCTTAGCGCTCCAAATGTCCAGTTGCATTTTCAACAGAAAGAGTGTTCAGATCTGCTCAATCAAAAGTATGGTTTAACTCTGTTAGCTGAATGCACAGATCAGAAAGAAGTTTCACCGAATGATTCTGTGTAGTTTATATTTGAAGACATTCCTTTTTCCACTATTACCCTCTTAGCGCTCCGAATCTCCACTTGCATTTTCTACAAAAAGAGTGTTTCATAACTGCTCAATCAAAAATATGTTTTATCTCTGTTAACTGAATTTACAGATCAGAAATAAGTTTCACAGAATGCATCTGTGTAGTTTTTATTTGAAGATATTCTTTTTCCCAATGTAGGCCCCTTAGCGCTTAGCATGTCCAATTGCAGTTTCTACAGAAAGAGTGTTTCAGAACGGCTCAATCAAAAGTAAGGTTCAACTCTGTTAGTTGAATGCACAGAACAGAAAGAATTTTCACAGAATGCTACTGTGTAGTTTATATTTGAATATATTCCTTTTTCCACTATTACCCTCTTAGCGCTCCGAATGTCCACTTGCATTTTCTACAGAAAGAGTGTTCAGAACTGCACAATCAAAAGTATGGTTTAACTCTGTTAGCTTAATGAACATATCAGAAATAAGTTTCACACAATGCTTCTGTGTAGTTTTTATTTGAAGATATTTTTTTTCCCAATATAGGCCTCTTAGCACTCAGAATGTCCAATTGCAGTTTCTACATAAAGAGTGTTTCAGAACGGCTCAATCAAAAGTAAGGTTCAACTCTGTTACTTGAATGCACAGAACAGAAAGAAGTTTCATACAATGCTTCTGTGTAGTTTATATTTGAACATATTCTTTTTTCCACTATTACCCACTTAGCGCTACGAATGTCCAGTTGCATTTTCTACAGACAGAGTGTTTCAAAACTGCTCAATCAAAAGTATGGTTTAACTCTGTTAGCTGTATGCTCAGATCAGAAAGAAGTTTCACAGAATGCTTCTGTGTAGTTTATATTTGAATATATTCGTTTTTCCACTACTACGCTCTTAGCGCTCCAAATGTCCAGTTGCATTTTCAACAGAAAGAGTGTTCAGATCTGCTCAATCAAAAGTATGGTTTAACTCTGTTAGCTGAATGCACAGATCAGAAAGAAGTTTCACCGAATGATTCTGTGTAGTTTATATTTGAAGACATTCCTTTTTCCACTATTACCCTCTTAGCGCTCCGAATCTCCACTTGCATTTTCTACAAAAAGAGTGTTTCATAACTGCTCAATCAAAAATATGTTTTATCTCTGTTAACTGAATTTACAGATCAGAAATAAGTTTCACAGAATGCATCTGTGTAGTTTTTATTTGAAGATATTCTTTTTCCCAATGTAGGCCCCTTAGCGCTTAGCATGTCCAATTGCAGTTTCTACAGAAAGAGTGTTTCAGAACGGCTCAATCAAAAGTAAGGTTCAACTCTGTTAGTTGAATGCACAGAACAGAAAGAATTTTCACAGAATGCTACTGTGTAGTTTATATTTGAATATATTCCTTTTTCCACTATTACCCTCTTAGCGCTCCGAATGTCCACTTGCATTTTCTACAGAAAGAGTGTTCAGAACTGCACAATCAAAAGTATGGTTTAACTCTGTTAGCTTAATGAACATATCAGAAATAAGTTTCACACAATGCTTCTGTGTAGTTTTTATTTGAAGATATTATTTTTCCCAATATAGGCCTCTTAGCACTCAGAATGTCCAATTGCAGTTTCTACAGAAAGAGTGTTTCAGAAAGGCTCAATCAAAAGTAAGGTTCAACTCTGTTAGTTGAATGCACAGAACAGAAAGAAGTTTCATACAATGCTTCTGTGTAGTTTATATTTGAACATATTCTTTTTTCCACTATTACCCACTTAGCGCTACGAATGTCCAGTTGCATTTTCTACAGACAGAGTGTTTCAAAACTGCTCAATCAAAAGTATGGTTTAACTCTGTTAGCTGAATGCTCAGATCAGAAAGTAGTTTCACAGAATGCTTCTGTGTAGTTTATATTTGAATATATTCCTTTTTCCACTACTACTCTCTTAGCCCTCCAAATGTCCAGTTGCATTTTCTACAGAAAGAGTGTTCAGATCTTCTCAATCAAAAGTATGGTTTAAGTCTGTAAGCTGAATGCACAGATCAGAAAGAAGTTTCACAGAATGATTCTGTGTAGTTTATATTTGGAGACATTCCTTTTTCCACTATTACCCTCTTAGCGCTCCGAATCTCCACTTGCATTTTCTACAGAAAGTGTGTTTCAGAACGGCTCAATCAAAACTAAGGTTCAACTCTTTTAGTTGAACAAACAGAACAGAAAGAAGTTTCACACAATTCTTCTGTGTAGTTTTTATTTGTAGACATTCTTTTTCCCAATATAGGCCTCTTAGCGCTCAGAATGTCCAATTGCAGTTTCTACAGAAAGAGTGTTTTAGAACGGCTAAATCAAAAGTAAGGTTCAACTCTGTTAGTTGCATGCACAGAACAGAAAGAAGTTTCATACAATGCTTCTGTGTAGTTTATATTTGAACATATTCTTTTTTCCACTATTACCCACTTAGCGCTACGAATGTCCAGTTGCATTTTCTACAGACAGAGTGTTTCAAAACTGCTCAATCAAAAGTATGGTTTAACTCTGTTAGGTGAATGCTCAGATCAGAAAGAAGTTTCACAGAATGCTTCTGTGTAGTTTATATTTGAATATATTCCTTTTTCCACTACTACGCTCTTAGCGCTCCAAATGTCCAGTTGCATTTTCTACAGAAAGAGTGTTCAGATCTGCTCAATCAAAAGTATGGTTTAACTCTGTTAGCTGAATGCACAGATCAGAAGGAAGTTTCACCGAATGATTCTATGTAGTTTATATTTGAAGACATTCCTTTTTACACTATTACCCTCTTAGCGCTCCGAATCTCCACTTGCATTTTCTACAAAAAGAGTGTTTCATAACTGCTCAATCAAAAATATGTTTTATCTCTGTTAACTGAATTTACAGATCAGAAATAAGTTTCACAGAATGCATCTGTGTAGTTTTTATTGGACGATATTCTTTTTCCCAATGTAGGCCTCTTAGCGCTTAGCATGTCCAATTGCAGTTTCTACAGAAAGAGTGTTTCAGAACGGCTCAATCAAAAGTAAGGTTCAACTCTGTTAGTTGAATGCACAGAACAGAAAGAATTTTCACAGAATGCAACTGTGTAGTTTATATTTGAATATATTCCTTTTTCCACTATTACCCTCTTAGCGCTCCGAATGTCCACTTGCATTTTCTACAGAAAGAGTTTTCAGAACTGCGCAATCAAAAGTATGGTTTAACTCTGTTAGCTTAATGAACATATCAGAAATAAGTTTCACACAATGCTTCTGTGTAGTTTTTATTTGAAGATTTTATTTTTCCCAATAGAGGCCTCTTAGCGCTCAGAATGTCCAATTGCAGTTTCTACAGAAAGAGTGTTTCAGAAAGGCTCAATCAAAAGTAAGGTTCAACTCTGTTAGTTGAATGCACAGAACAGAAAGAAGTTTCATACAATGCTTCTGTGTAGTTTATATTTGAAAATATTCTTTTTTCCACTATTACCCACTTAGCGCTACGAATGTCCAGTTGCATTTTCTACAGTCAGAGTGTTTCAAAACTGCTCAATCAAAAGTATGGTTTAACTCTGTTAGCTGAATGCTCAGATCAGAAAGAAGTTTCAAAGAATGCTTCTGTGTAGTTTATATTTGAATATATTCCTTTTTCCACTACTACTCTCTTAGCGCTCCAAATGTCCAGTTGCATTTTCTACAGAAAGAGTGTTCAGATCTGCTCAATCAAAAGTATGGTTTAACTCTGTTAGCTGAATGCAAAGGTCAGAAAGAAGTTTCACAGAATGATTCTGTGTAGTTTATATTTGGAGACATTCCTTTTTCCACTATTACCTTCTTAGCGCTCCGAATCTCCACTTGCATTTTCTACAGAAAGACTGTTTCAGAACGGCTCAATCAAAACTAAGGTTCAACTCTTTTAGTTGAACAATCAGAACAGAAAGTAGTTTCACACAATTCTTCTGTGTAGTTTTTATTTGTAGACATTCTTTTTCCCAATATAGGCCTCTTAGCGCTCAGAATGCCCAATTGCAGTTTCTACAGAAAGAGTGTTTCAGAAAGGCTCAATCAAAAGTAAGGTTCAACTCTGTTAGTTGAATGCACAGAACAGAAAGCAGTTTCATACAATGCTTCTGTGTAGTTTATATTTGAACATATTCTTTTTTCCACTATTACCCACTTAGTGCTACGAATGTCCAGTTGCATTTTCTACAGACAGAGTGTTTCAAAACTGCTCAATCAAAAGTATGGTTTAACTCTGTTAGCTGAATGCTCAGATCAGAAAGAAGTTTCACAGAATGCTTCTGTGTAGTTTATATTTGAATATATTCCTTTTTCCACTACTACGCTTTTAGCGCTCCAAATGTCCAGTTGCATTTTCAACAGAAAGAGTGTTCAGATCTGCTCAATCAAAAGTATGGTTTAACTCTGTTAGCTGAATGCACAGATCAGAAAAAAGTTTCACCGAATGATTCTGTGTAGTTTATATTTGAAGACATTCCTTTTTCCACTATTACCCTCTTAGCGCTCCGAATCTCCACTTGCATTTTCTACAAAAAGAGTGTTTCCTAACTGCTCAATCAAAAATATGTTTTATCTCTGTTAACTGAATTTACAGATCAGAAATAAGATTCACAGAATGCATCTGTGTAGTTTTTATTTGAAGATATTCTTTTTCCCAATGTAGGCCTCTTAGCGCTTAGAATGTCCAATTGCAGTTTCTACAGAAAGAGTGTTTCAGAACGGCTCAATCAAAAGTAAGGTTCAACTCTGTTAGTTGAATGCACAGAACAGAAAGAATTTTCACAGAATGCTACTGTGTAGTTTATATTGAATATATTCCTTTTTCCACTATTACCCTCTTAGCGCTCCGAATGTCCACTTGCATTTTCTACAGAAAGAGTGTTCAGAACTGCGCAATCAAAAGTATGGTTTAACTCTGTTAGCTTAATGAACATATCAGAAATAAGTTTCACACAATGCTTCTGTGTAGTTTTTATTTGAAGATATTATTTTTCCCAGTATAGGCCTCTTAGCGCTCAGAATGTCCAATTGCAGTTTCTACAGAAAGAGTGTTTCAGAAAGGCTCAGTCAAAAGTAAAGTTCAACTCTGTTAGTTGAATGCACAGAACAGAAAGAAGTTTCATACAATGCTTCTGTGTAGTTTATATTTGAACCTATTCTTTTTTCCCCTATTACCCACTTAGCGCTACGAATGTCCAGTTGCATTTTCTACAGACAGAGTGTTTCAAAACTGCTCAATCAAAAGTATGGTTTAACTCTGTTAGCTGAATGCTCAGATCAGAAAGAAGTTTCACAGAATGCTTCTGTGTAGTTTATATTTGAATATATTCCTTTTTCCACTACTACTCTCTTAGCGCTCCAAATGTCCAGTTGCATTTTCTACAGAAAGAGTGTTCAGATCTGCTCAATCAAAAGTATGGTTTAACTCTGTTAGCTGAATGCACAGATCAGAAAGAAGTTTCACAGAATGATTCTGTGTAGTTTATATTTGGAGACATTCCTTTTTCCACTATTACCTTCTTAGCGCTCCGAATCTCCACTTGCATTTTCTACAGAAAGAGTGTTTCAGAATGGCTCAATCAAAACTAAGGTTCAACTCTTTTAGTTGAACAATCAGAACAGAAAGTAGTTTCACACAATTCTTCTGTGTAGTTTTTATTTGTAGACATTCTTTTTCCCAATATAGGCCTCTTAGCGCTCAGAATGTCCAATTGCAGTTTCTACAGAAAGAGTGTTTCAGAACGGCTCAATCAAAAGTAAGGTTCAACTCTGTTACTTGAATGCACAGAAGAGAAAGAAGTTTTATACAATGCTTCTGTGTAGTTTATATTTGAACATATTCTTTTTTCCACTATTACCCACTTAGCGCTACGAATGTCCAGTTGCATTTTCTACAGACAGAGTGTTTCAAAACTGCTCAATCAAAAGTATGGTTTAACTCTGTTAGCTGAATGCTCAGATCAGAAAGAAGTTTCACAGAAAGCTTCTGTGTAGTTTATATTTGAATATATTCCTTTTTCCACTACTACGCTCTTAGCGCTCCAAATGTCCAGTTGCATTTTCAACAGAAAGAGTGTTCAGATCTGCTCAATCAAAAGTATGGTTTAACTCTGTTAGCTGAATGCACAGATCAGAAAGAAGTTTCACCGAATGATTCTGTGTAGTTTATATTTGAAGACATTCCTTTTTCCACTATTACCCTCTTAGCGCTCCGAATCTCCACTTGCATTTTCTACAAAAAGAGTGTTTCATAACTGCTCAATCAAAAATATGTTTTATCTCTGTTAACTGAATTTACAGATCAGAAATAAGTTTCACAGAATGCATCTGTGTAGTTTTTATTTGAAGATATTCTTTTTCCCAATGTAGGCCTCTTAGCGCTTAGCATGTCCAATTGCAGTTTCTACAGAAAGAGTGTTTCAGAACGGCTCAATCAAAAGTAAGGTTCAACTCTGTTAGTTGAATGCACAGAACAGAAAGTATTTTCACAGAATGCTACTGTGTAGTTTATATTTGAATATATTCCTTTTTCCACTATTACCCTCTTAGCGCTCCGAATGTCCACTTGCATTTTCTACAGAAAGAGTGTTCAGAACTGCGCAATCAAAAGTATGGTTTAACTCTGTTAGCTTAATGAACATATCAGAAATAAGTTTCACACAATGCTTCTGTGTAGTTTTTATTTGAAGATATTATTTTTCCCAATATAGGCCTCTTAGCGCTCAGAATGTCCAATTGCAGTTTCTACAGAAAGAGTGTTTCAGAAAGGCTCAGTCAAAAGTAAGGTTCAACTCTGTTAGTTGAATGCACAGAACAGAAAGAAGTTTCATACAATGCTTCTGTGTAGTTTATATTTGAACATATTCTTTTTTCCCCTATTACCAACTTAGCGCTACGAATGTCCAGTTGCATTTTCTACATACAGAGTGTTTCAAAACTGCTCAATCAAAAGTATGGTTTAACTCTGTTAGCTGAATGCTCAGATCAGAAAGAAGTTTCACAGAATGCTTCTGTGTAGTTTATATTTCAATATATTCCTTTTTCCACTACTACTCTCTTAGCGCTCCAAATGTCCAGTTGCATTTTCTACAGAAAGAGAGTTCAGATCTGCTCAATAAAAAGTATGGTTTAACTCTGTTAGCTGAATGCACAGATCAGAAAGAAGTTTCACAGAATGATTCTGTGTAGTTTATATTTGGAGACATTCCTTTTTCCACTATTACCTTCTTAGCGCTCCGAATCTCCACTTGCATTTTCTACAGAAAGACTGTTTCAGAACGTCTCAATCAAAACTAAGGTTCAACTCTTTTAGTTGAACAATCAGAACAGAAAGTAGTTTCACACAATTCTTCTGTGTAGTTTTTATTTGTAGACATTCTTTTTCCCAATATAGGCCTCTTAGCGCTCAGAATGCCCAATTGCAGTTTCTACAGAAAGAGTGTTTCAGAAAGGCTCAATCAAAAGTAAGGTTCAACTCTGTTAGTTGAATGCACAGAACAGAAAGAAGTTTCATACAATGCTTCTGTGTAGTTTATATTTGAACATATTCTTTTTTCCACTATTACCCACTTAGCGCTACGAATATCCAGTTGCATTTTCTACAGACAGAGTGTTTCAAAACTGCTCAATCAAAAGTATGGTTTAACTCTGTTAGCTGAATGCTCAGATCAGAAAGAAGTTTCACAGAATGCTTCTGTGTAGTTTATATTTGAATATATTCCTTTTTCCACTACTGCGCTCTTAGCGCTCCAAATGTCCAGTTGCATTTTCAACAGAAAGAGTGTTCAGATCTGCTCAATCAAAAGTATGGTTTAACTCTGTTAGCTGAATGCACAGATCAGAAAGAAGTTTCACCGAATGATTCTGTGTAGTTTATATTTGAAGACATTCCTTTTTCCACTATTACCCTCTTAGCGCTCCGAATCTCCACTTGCATTTTCTACAAAAAGAGTGTTTCATAACTGCTCAATCAAAAATATGTTTTATCTCTGTTAACTGAATTTACAGATCAGAAATAAGTTTCACAGAATGCATCTGTGTAGTTTTTATTTGAAGATATTCTTTTTCCCAATGTAGGCCTCTTAGCGCTTAGCATGTCCAATTGCAGTTTCTACAGAAAGAGTGTTTCAGAACGGCTCAATCAAAAGTAAGGTTCAACTCTGTTAGTTGAATGCACAGAACAGAAAGAATTTTCACAGAATGCTACTGTGTAGTTTATATTTGAATATATTCCTTTTTCCAATATTACCCTCTTAGCGCTCCGAATGTCCACTTGCATTTTCTACAGAAAGAGTGTTCAGAACTGCGCAATCAAAAGTATGGTTTAACTCTGTTAGCTTAATGAACATATCAGAAATAAGTTTCACACAATGCTTCTGTGTAGTTTTTATTTGAAGATATTATTTTTCCCAGTATAGGCCTCTTAGCGCTCAGAATGTCCAATTGCAGTTTCTACAGAAAGAGTGTTTCAGAAAGGCTCAATCAAAAGTAAGGTTCAACTCTGTTAGTTGAATGCACAGAACAGAAAGAAGTTTCATACAATGCTTCTGTGTAGTTTATATTTGAACATATTCTTTTTTCCACTATTACCCACTTAGCGCTACCAATGTCCAGTTGCATTTTCTACAGACAGAGTGTTTCAAAACTGCCCAATCAAAAGTATGGTTTAACTCTGTTAGCTGAATGCTCAGATCAGAAAGAAGTTTCACAGAATGCTTCTGTGTAGTTTATATTTGAATATATTCCTTTTTCCACTACTACGCTCTTAGCGCTCCAAATGTCCAGTTGCATTTTCAACAGAAAGAGTGTTCAGATCTGCTCAATCAAAAGTATGGTTTAACTCTGTTAGCTGAATGCACAGATCAGAAAGAAGTTTCACCGAATGATTCTGTGTAGTTTATATTTGAAGACATTCCTTTTTCCACTATTACCCTCTTAGCGCTCCGAATCTACACTTGCATTTTCTACAAAAGAGTGTTTCATAACTGCTCAATCAAAAATATGTTTTATCTCTCTTAACTGAATTTACAGATCAGAAATAAGTTTCACAGAATGCATCTGTGTAGTTTTTATTTGAAGATATTCTTTTTCCCAATGTAGGCCTCTTAGCGCTTAGCATGTCCAATTGCAGTTTCTACAGAAAGAGTGTTTCAGAACGGCTCAATCAAAAGTAAGGTTCAACTCTGTTAGTTGAATGCACAGAACAGAAAGAATTTTCACAGAATGCTACTGTGTAGTTTATATTTGAATATATTCCTTTTTCCACTATTACCCTCTTAGCGCTCCGAATGTCCACTTGCATTTTCTACAGAAAGAGTGTTCAGAACTGCGCAATCAAAAGTATGGTTTAACTCTGTTAGCTTAATGAACATATCAAAAATAAGTTTCACACAATGCTTCTGTGTAGTTTTTATTTGAAGATATTATGTTTCCCAGTATAGGCCTCTTAGCGCTCAGAATGTCCAATTGCAGTTTCTACAGAAAGAGTGTTTCAGAAAGGCTCAATCAAAAGTAAGGTTCAACTCTGTTAGTTGAATGCACAGAACAGAAAGAAGTTTCATACAATGCTTCTGTGTAGTTTATATTTGAACATATTCTTTTTTCCACTATTACCCACTTAGCGCTACGAATGTCCAGTTGCATTTTCTACAGACAGAGTGTTTCAAAACTGCTCAATCAAAAGTATGGTTTAACTCTGTTAGCTGAATGCTCAGATCAGAAAGAAGTTTCACAGAATGCTTCTGTGTAGTTTATATTTGAATATATTCCTTTTTCCACTACTACTCTCTTAGCGTTCCAAATGTCCAGTTGCATTTTCTACAGAAAGAGTGTTCAGATCTGCTCAATCAAAAGTATGGTTTAACTCTGTTAGCTGAATGCACAGATCAGAAAGAAGTTTCACAGAATGATTCTGTGTAGTTTATATTTGGAGACATTCCTTTTGCCACTATTACCCTCTTAGCGCTCCGAATCTCCACTTGCATTTTCTACAGAAAGACTGTTACAGAACGGCTCAATCAAAACTAAGGTTCAACTCTTTTAGTTGAACAATCAGAACAGAAAGTAGTTTCACACAATTCTTCTGTGTAGTTTTTATTTGTAGACATTCTTTTTCCCAATATAGGCCTCTTAGCGCTCAGAATGACCAATTGCAGTTTCTACAGAAAGAGTGTTTCAGAAAGGCTCAATCAAAAGTAAGGTTCAACCCTGTTAGTTGAATGCACAGAACAGAAAGAAGTTTCATACAATGCTTCTGTGTAGTTTATATTTGAACATATTCTTTTTTCCACTATTACCCACTTAGCGCTACGAATGTCCAGTTGCATTTTCTACAGACAGAGTGTTTCAAAACTGCTCAATCAAAAGTATGGTTTAACTCTGTTAGCTGAATGCTCAGATCAGAAAGAAGTTTCACAGAATGCTTCTGTGTAGTTTATATTTGAATATATTCCTTTTTCCACTACTACTCTCTTAGCGCTCCAAATGTCCAGTTGCATTTTCTACAGAAAGAGCGTTCAGATCTGCTCAATCAAATGTATGGTTTAACTCTGTTAGCTGAATGCTCAGATCAGAAAGAAGTTTCACAGAATGATTCTGTGTAGTTTATATTTGGAGACATTCCTTTTTCCACTATTACCCTCTTAGCGCTCCGAATCTCCACTTGCATTTTCTACAGAAAGAGTGTTTCAGAACGGCTCAATCAAAACTAAGGTTCAACTCTTTTAGTTGAAGAAACAGAACAGAAAGAAGTTTCACACAATTCTTCTGTGTAGTTTTTATTTGTAGACATTCTTTTTCCCAATATATGCCTCTTAGCGCTCAGAATGTCCAATTGCAGTTTCTACAGAAAGAGTGTTTCAGAACGGCTCAATCAAAAGTAAGGTTCAACTCTGTTAGTTGAATGCACAGAACAGAAAAATTTTCATACAATGCTTCTGTGTAGTTTATATTTGAACATTTAATTTTTCCACTATTACCCACTTAGCGCTACGAATGTCCAGTTGCATTTTCTACAGACAGAGTGTTTCAAAACTGCTCAATCAAAAGTATGGTTTAACTCTGTTAGCTGAATGCTCAGATCAGAAAGAAGTTTCACAGAATGCTTCTGTGTAGTTTATATTTGAATATATTCCTTTTTCCACTACTACTCTCTTAGCGCTCCAAATGTCCAGTTGCATTTTCTACAGAAAGAGAGTTCAGATCTGCTCAATCAAAAGTATGGTTTAACTCTGTTAGCTGAATGCACAGATCAGAAAGAAGTTTCACAGAATGATTCTGTGTAGTTTATATTTGGAGACATTCCTTTTTCCACTATTACTCTCTTAGCGCTCCGAATCTCCACTTGCATTTTCTACAGAAAGAGTGTTTCAGAACGGCTCAATCAAAATTAAGATTCAACTCTTTTAGTTGAACAAAGAGAACAGAAAGAAGTTTCACACAATTCTTCTGTGTAGTTTTTATTTGTAGACATTCTTTTTCCCAATATAGGCCTCTTAGCGCTCAGAATGTCCAATTGCAGTTTCTACAGAAAGAGTGTTTCAGAACGGCTCAATCAAAAGTAAGGTTCAACTCTGTTAGTTGAATGCACAGAACAGAAAGAAGTTTCATACAATGATTCTGTGTAGTTTATATTTGAACATATACTTTTTTCCACTATTACCCACTTAGCGCTACGAATGTCCAGTTGCATTTTCTACAGACAGAGTGTTTCAAAACTGCTCAATCAAAAGTATGGTTTAACTCTGTTAGCTGAATGCTCAGATCAGAAAGAAGTTTCACAGAATGCTTCTGTGTAGTTTATATTTGAATATATTCCTTTTTCACTACTACGCTCTTAGCGCTCCAAATGTCCAGTTGCATTTTCAACAGAAAGAGTGTTCAGATCTGCTCAATCAAAAGTATGGTTTAACTCTGTTAGCTGAATGCACAGATCAGAAAGAAGTTTCACCGAATGATTCTGTGTAGTTTATATTTGAAGACATTCCTTTTTCTACTATTACCCTCTTAGCGCTCCGAATCTCCACTTGCATTTTCTACAAAAAGAGTGTTTCATAACTGCTCAATCAAAAATATGTTTTATCTCTGTTAACTGAATTTACAGATCAGAAATAAGTTTCACAGAATGCATCTGTGTAGTTTTTATTTGAAGATATTCTTTTTCCCAATGTAGGCCTCTTAGCGCTTAGCATGTCCAATTGCAGTTTCTACAGAAAGAGTGTTTCAGAACGGCTCAATCAAAAGTAAGGTTCAAATCTGTTAGTTGAATGCACAGAACAGAAAGAATTTTCACAGAATGCTACTGTGTAGTTTATATTTGAATATATTCCTTTTTCCACTATTACCCTCTTAGCGCTCCGAATGTCCACTTGCATTTTCTACAGAAAGAGTGTTCAGAACTGCGCAATCAAAAGTATGGTTTAACTCTGTTAGCTTAATGAACATATCAGAAATAAGTTTCACACAATGCTTCTGTGTAGTTTTTATTTGAAGATATTATTTTTCCCAATATAGGCCTCTTAGCGCTCAGAATGTCCAATTGCAGTTTCTACAGAAAGAGTGTTTCAGAAAGGCTCAATCAAAAGTAAGGTTCAACTCTGTTAGTTGAATGCACAGAACAGAAAGAAGTTTCATACAATGATTCTGTGTAGTTTATATTTGAACATATTCTTTTTTCCACTATTACCCACTTAGCGCTACGAATGTCCAGTTGCATTTTCTACAGACAGAGTGTTTCAAAACTGCTCAATCAAAAGTATGGTTTAACTCTGTTAGCTGAATGCTCAGATCAGAAAGAAGTTTCACAGAATGCTTCTGTGTAGTTTATATTTGAATATAATCCTTTTTCCACTACTACGCTCTTAGCGCTCCAAATGTCCAGTTGCATTTTCAACAGAAAGAGTGTTCAGATCTGCTCAATCAAAAGTATGGTTTAACTCTGTTACCTGAATGCACAGATCAGAAAGAAGTTTCACCAAATGATTCTGTGTAGTTTATATTTGAAGACATTCCTTTTTCCACTATTACCCTCTTAGCGCTCCGAATCTCCACTTGCATTTTCTACAAAAGAGTGTTTCATAACTGCTCAATCAAAAATATGTTTTATCTCTCTTAACTGAATTTACAGATCAGAAATAAGTTTCACAGAATGCATCTGTGTAGTTTTTATTTGAAGATATTCTTTTTCCCAATGTAGGCCTCTTAGCGCTTAGCATGTCCAATTGCAGATTCTACAGAAAGAGTGTTTCAGAACGGCTCAATCAAAAGTAAGGTTCAACTCTGTTAGTTGAATGCACAGAACAGAAAGAATTTTCACAGAATGCTACTGTGTAGTTTATATTTGAATATATTCCTTTTTCCACTATTACCCTCTTAGCGCTCCGAATGTCCACTTGCATTTTCTACAGAAAGAGTGTTCAGAACTGCGCAATCAAAAGTATGGTTTAACTCTGTTAGCTTAATGAACATATCAGAAATAAGTTTCACACAATGCTTCTGTGTAGTTTTTATTTGAAGATATTATTTTTCCCAATATAGGCCTCTTAGCGCTCAGAATGTCCAATTGCAGATTCTACAGAAAGAGTGTTTCAGAAAGGCTCAATCAAAAGTAAGGTTCAACTCTGTTAGTTGAATGCACAGAACAGAAAGAAGTTTCATACAATGCTTCTGTGTAGTTTATATTTGAACATATTCTTTTTTCCACTATTACCCACTTAGCGCTACGAATGTCCAGTTGCATTTTCTACAGACAGAGTGTTTCAAAACTGCTCAATCAAAAGTATGGTTTAACTCTGTTAGCTGAATGCTCAGATCAGAAAGAAGTTTCACAGAATGCTTCTGTGTAGTTTATATTTGAATATATTCCTTTTTCCACTACTAATCTCTTAGCGCTCCAAATGTCCAGTTGCATTTTCTACAGAAAGAGTGTTCAGATCTGCTCAATCAAAAGTATGGTTTAACTCTGTTAGCTGAATGCACAGATCAGAAAGAAGTTTCACAGAGTGATTCTGTGTAGTTTATATTTGGAGACATTCCTTTTTCCACTATTACCCTCTTAGCGCTCCGAATCTCCACTTGCTTTTTCTACAGAAAGAGTGTTTCAGAACGGCTCAATCAAAACTAAGGTTCAACTCTTTTAGTTGAACAAACAGAACAGAAAGAAGTTTCACACAATTCTTCTGTGTAGTTTTTATTTGTAGACATTCTTTTTCCCAATATAGGCCTCTTAGCGCTCAGAATGTCCAATTGCAGTTTCTACAGAAAGAGTGTTTCAGAACGGCTCAATCAAAAGTAAGGTTCAACTCTTTTAGTTGAATGCACAGAACAGAAAAAGTTTCATACAATGCTTCTGTGTAGTTTATATTTGAACATATACTTTTTTCCACTATTACCCACTTTGCGCTACGAATGTCCAGTTGCATTTTCTACAGACAGAGTGTTTCAAAACTGCTCAATCAAAAGTATGGTTTAACTCTGTTAGCTGAATGCTCAGATCAGAAAGAAGTTTCACAGAATGCTTCTGTGTAGTTTATATTTGAATATATTCCTTTTTCCACTACTACTCTCTTAGCGCTCCAAATGTCCAGTTGCATTTTCTACAGAAAGAGAGTTCAGATCTGCTCAATCAAAAGTATGGTTTAAGTCTGTTAGCTGAATGCACAGA
Organism: Symphalangus syndactylus; assembly: GCF_028878055.3. Lineage (NCBI taxonomy): Eukaryota > Metazoa > Chordata > Mammalia > Primates > Hylobatidae > Symphalangus > Symphalangus syndactylus. The sequence goes on from NC_072436.2 coordinate 2,940,213, forward strand.
TCAGAAAGAAGTTTCACAGAATGATTCTGTGTAGTTTATATTTGGAGACATTCCTTTTTCCACTATTACCTTCTTAGCGCTCCGAATCTCCACTTGCATTTTCTACAGAAAGACTGTTTCAGAACGGCTCAATCAAAACTAAGGTTCAACTCTTTTAGTTGAACAATCAGAACAGAAAGTAGTTTCACACAATTCTTCTGTGTAGTTTTTATTTGTAGACAATCTTTTTCCCAATATAGGCCTCTTAGCGCTCAGAATGCCCAATTGCAGTTTCTACAGAAAGAGTGTTTCTGAAAGGCTCAATCAAAAGTAAGGTTCAACTCTGTTAGTTGAATGCACAGAACAGAAAGAAGTTTCATACAATGCTTCTGTGTAGTTTATATTTGAACATATTCTTTTTTCCACTATTACCCACTTAGCGCTACGAATGTCAAGTTGCATTTTCTACAGACAGAGTGTTTCAAAACTGCTCAATCAAAAGTATGGTTTAACTCTGTTAGCTGAATGCTCAGATCAGAAAGTAGTTTCACAGAATGCTTCTGTGTAGTTTATATTTGAATATATTCCTTTTTCCACTACTACTCTCTTAGCGCTCCAAATGTCCAGTTGCATTTTCTACAGAAAGAGCGTTCAGATCTGCTCAATCAAATGTATGGTTTAACTCTGTTAGCTGAATGCTCAGATCAGAAAGAAGTTTCACAGAATGATTCTGTGTAGTTTATATTTGGAGACATTCCTTTTTCCACTATTACCCTCTTAGCGCTCCGAATCTCCACTTGCATTTTCTACAGAAAGAGTGTTTCAGAACGGCTCAATCAAAACTAAGGTTCAACTCTTTTAGTTGAACAAACAGAACAGAAAGAAGTTTCACACAATTCTTCTGTGTAGTTTTTATTTGTAGACATTCTTTTTCCCAATATAGGCCTCTTAGCGCTCAGAATGTCCAATTGCAGTTTCTACAGAAAGAGTGTTTCAGAACGGCTCAATCAAAAGTAAGGTTCAACTCTGTTAGTTGAATGCACAGAACAGAAAAAGTTTCATACAATGCTTCTGTGTAGTTTATATTTGAACATATAATTTTTCCACTATTACCCACTTAGCGCTACGAATGTCCAGTTGCATTTTCTACAGACAGAGTGTTTCAAAACTGCTCAATCAAAAGTATGGTTTAACTCTGTTAGCTGAATGCTCAGATCAGAAAGAAGTTTCACAGAATGCTTCTGTGTAGTTTATATTTGAATATATTCCTTTTTCCACTACTACTCTCTTAGCGCTCCAAATGTCCAGTTGCATTTTCTACAGAAAGAGAGTTCAGATCTTCTCAATCAAAAGTATGGTTTAACTCTGTTAGCTGAATGCACAGATCAGAAAGAAGTTTCACAGAATGATTCTGTGTAGTTTATATTTGGAGACATTCCTTTTTCCACTATTACTCTCTTAGCGCTCCAAATCTCCACTTGCATTTTCTACAGAAAGAGTGTTTCAGAACGGCTCAATCAAAATTAAGGTTCAACTCTTTTAGTTGAACAAAGAGAACAGAAAGAAGTTTCACACAATTCTTCTGTGTAGTTTTTATTTGTAGACATTCTTTTTCCCAATATAGGCCTCTTAGCGCTCAGAATGTCCAATTGCAGTTTCTACAGAAAGAGTGTTTCAGAACGGCTCAATCAAAAGTAAGGTTCAACTCTGTTAGTTGAATGCACAGAACAGAAAGAAGTTTCATACAATGCTTCTGTGTAGTTTATATTTGAACATATATTTTTTTCCACTATTACCCACTTAGCGCTACGAATGTCCAGTTGCATTTTCTACAGACAGAGTGTTTCAAAACTGCTCAATCAAAAGTATGGTTTAACTCTGTTAGCTGAATGCTCAGATCAGAAAGAAGTTTCACAGAATGCTTCTGTGTAGTTTATATTTGAATATATTCCTTTTTCCACTACTACGCTCTTAGCGCTCCAAATGTCCAGTTGCATTTTCAACAGAAAGAGTGTTCAGATCTGCTCAATCAAAAGTATGGTTTAACTCTGTTAGCTGAATGCACAGATCAGAAAGAAGTTTCACCGAATGATTCTGTGTAGTTTATATTTGAAGACATTCCTTTTTCTACTATTACCCTCTTAGCGCTCCGAATCTCCACTTGCATTTTCTACAAAAAGAGTGTTTCATAACTGCTCAATAAAAAATATGTTTTATCTCTGTTAACTGAATTTACAGATCAGAAATAAGTTTCACAGAATGCATCTGTGTAGTTTTTATTTGAAGATATTCTTTTTCCCAATGTAGGCCTCTTAGCGCTTAGCATGTCCAATTGCAGTTTCTACAGAAAGAGTGTTTCAGAACGGCTCAATCAAAAGTAAGGTTCAACTCTGTTAGTTGAATGCACAGAACAGAAAGAATTTTCACAGAATGCTACTGTGTAGTTTATATTTGAATATATTCCTTTTTCCACTATTACCCTCTTAGCGCTCCGAATGTCCACTTGCATTTTCTACAGAAAGAGTGTTCAGAACTGCGCAATCAAAAGTATGGTTTAACTCTGTTAGCTTAATGAACATATCAGAAATAAGTTTCACACAATTCTTCTGTGTAGTTTTTATTTGAAGATATTATTTTTCCCAATATAGGCCTCTTAGCGCTCAGAATGTCCAATTGCAGTTTCTACAGAAAGAGTGTTTCAGAAACGCTCAATCAAAAGTAAGGTTCAACTCTGTTAGTTGAATGCACAGAACAGAAAGTAGTTTCATACAATGATTCTGTGTAGTTTATATTTGAACATATTCTTTTTTCCACTATTACCCACTTAGCGCTACGAATGTCCAGTTGCATTTTCTACAGACAGAGTGTTTCAAAACTGCTCAATCAAAAGTATGGTTTAACTCTGTTAGCTGAATGCTCAGATCAGAAAGAAGTTTCACAGAATGCTTCTGTGTAGTTTATATTTGAATATATTCCTTTTTCCACTACTACTCTCTTAGCGCTCCAAATGTCCAGTTGCATTTTCTACAGAAAGAGAGTTCAGATCTGCTCAATCAAAAGTATGGTTTAATTCTGTTAGCTGAATGCACAGATCAGAAAGAAGTTTCACAGAATGATTCTGTGTAGTTTATATTTGGAGACATTCCTTTTTCCACTATTACTCTCTTAGCGCTCCGAATCTCCACTTGCATTTTCTACAGAAAGAGTGTTTCAGAACGGCTCAATCAAAATTAAGGTTCAACTCTTTTAGTTGAACAAAGAGAACAGAAAGAAGTTTCACACAATTCTTCTGTGTAGTTTTTATTTGTAGACATTCTTTTTCCCAATATAGGCCTCTTAGCGCTCAGAATGTCCAATTGCAGTTTCTACAGAAAGAGTGTTTCAGAACGGCTCAATCAAAAGTAAGGTTCAACTCTGTTAGTTGAATGCACAGAACAGAAAGAAGTTTCATACAATGCTTCTGTGTAGTTTATATTTGAACATATACTTTTTTCCACTATTACCCACTTAGCGCTACGAATGTCCAGTTGCATTTTCTACAGACAGAGTGTTTCAAAACTGCTCAATCAAAAGTATGGTTTAACTCTGTTAGCTGAATGCTCAGATCAGAAGGAAGTTTCACAGAATGCTTCTGTGTAGTTTATATTTGAATATATTCCTTTTTCCACTACTACGCTCTTAGCGCTCCAAATGTCCAGTTGCATTTTCAACAGAAAGAGTGTTCAGATCTGCTCAATCAAAAGTATGGTTTAACTCTGTTAGCTGAATGCACAGATCAGAAAGAAGTTTCACCGAATTATTCTGTGTAATTTATATTTGAAGACATTCCTTTTTCTACTATTACCCTCTTAGCGCTCCGAATCTCCACTTGCATTTTCTACAAAAAGAGAGTTTCATAACTGCTCAATCAAAAATATGTTTTATCTCTGTTAACTGAATTTACAGATCAGAAATAAGTTTCACAGAATGCATCTGTGTAGTTTTTATTTGAAGATATTCTTTTTCCCAATGTAGGCCTCTTAGCGCTTAGCATGTCCAATTGCAGTTTCTACAGAAAGAGTGTTCAAGAACGGCTCAATCAAAAGTAAGGTTCAACTCTGTTAGTTGAATGCACAGAACAGAAAGAATTTTCACAGAATGCTACTGTGTAGTTTATATTTGAATATATTCCTTTTTCCACTATTACCCTCTTAGCGCTCCGAATGTCCACTTGCATTTTCTACAGAAAGAGTGTTCAGAACTGCGCAATCAAAAGTATGGTTTAACTCTGTTAGCTGAATGCACAGATCAGAAAGAAGTTTCACAGAATGATTCTGTGTAGTTTATATTTGGAGACATTCCTTTTTCCACTATTACCCTCTTAGCGCTCCGAATCTCCACTTGCATTTTCTACAGAAAGAGTGTTTCAGAACGGCTCAATCAAAACTAAGGTTCAACTCTTTTAGTTGAACAAACAGAACAGAAAGAAGTTTCACACAATTCTTCTGTGTAGTTTTTATTTGTAGACATTCTTTTTCCCAATATAGGCCTCTTAGCGCTCAGAATGTCCAATTGCAGTTTCTACAGAAAGAGTGTTTCAGAACGGCTCAATCAAAAGTAAGGTTCAACTCGGTTAGTTGAATGCACAGAACAGAAAGAAGTTTCATACAATGCTTCTGTGTAGTTTATATTTGAACATATTCTTTTTTCCACTATTACCCACTTAGCGCTACGAATGTCCAGTTGCATTTTCTACAGACAGAGTGTTTCAAAACTGCTCAATCAAAAGTATGGTTTAACTGTGTTAGCTGTATGCTCAGATCAGAAAGAAGTTTCACAGAATGTTTCTGTGTAGTTTATATTTGAATATATTCCTTTTTCCACTACTACACTCTTAGCGCTCCAAATGTCCAGTTGCATTTTCAACAGAAAGAGTGTTCAGATCTGCTCAATCAAAAGTATGGTTTAACTCTGTTAGCTTAAGGAACATATCAGAAATAAGTTTCACACAATGCTTCTGTGTAGTTTTTATTTGAAGATATTATTTTTCCCAATATAGGCCTCTTAGCGCTCAGAATGTCCAATTGCAGTTTCTACAGAAAGAGTGTTTAAGAAAGGCTCAATCAAATGTAAGGTTCAACTCTGTTTGTTGAATGCACAGAACAGCAAGAAGTTTCATACAATGCTTCTGTGTAGTTTATATTTGAACATATTATTTTTCCACTATTACCCACTTACCGCTACGAATGTCCAGTTGCATTTTCTACAGACAGAGTGTTTCAAAACTGCTCAATCATAAGTATGGTTTAACTCTGTTAGCTGAATGCTCAGATCAGAAAGAAGTTTCACAGAATGCTTCTGTGTAGTTTATATTTGAATATATTCCTTTTTCCACTACTACTCTCTTAGCACTCCAAATGTCCAGTTGCATTTTCAACAGAAAGAGTGTTCAGATCTGCTCAATCAAAAGTATGGTTTAACTCTGTTAGCTGAATGCACAGAGCAGAAAGAAGTTTCACCGAATGATTCTGTGTAGTTTATATATGAAGACATTCCTTTTTCTACTATTACCCTCTTAGCGCTCCGAATCTCCACTTGCATTTTCTACAAAAAGAGTGTATCATAACTGCTCAATCAAAAATATGTTTTATCTCTGTTAACTGAATTTACAGATCAGAAATAAGTTTCACAGAATGCATCTGTGTAGTTTTTATTTGAAGATATTCTTTTTCCCAATGTAGGCCTCTTAGCGCTTAGCATGTCCAATTGCAGTTTCTACAGAAAGAGTGTTTCAGAACGGCTCAATCAAAAGTAAGGTTCAACTCTGTTAGTTGAATGCACAGAACAGAAAGAATTTTCACAGAATGCTACTGTGTAGTTTATATTTGAATATATTCCTTTTTCCACTATTACCCTCTTAGCGCTCCGAATGTCCACTTGCATTTTCTACAGAAAGAGTGTTCAGAACTGCGCAATCAAAAGTATGGTTTACCTCTGTTAGCTTAATGAACATATCAGAAATAAGTTTCACACAATGCTTCTGTGTAGTTTTTATTTGAAGATATTATTTTTCCCAATACAGGCCTCTTAGCGCTCAGAATGTCCAATTGCAGTTTCTACAGAAAGAGTCTTTCAGAAAGGCTCAATCAAAAGTAAGGTTCAACTCTGTTAGTTGAATGCACAAAACAGAAAGAAGTTTCATACAATGCTTCTGTGTAGTTTATATTTGAACATATTCTTTTTTCCACTATTACCCACTTAGCGCTACGAATGTCCAGTTGCATTTTCTACAGACAGAGTGTTTCAAAACTGCTCAATCAAAAGTATGGTTTAACTCTGTTAGCTGAATGCTCAGATCAGAAAGAAGTTTCACAGAATGCTTCTGTGTAGTTTATATTTGAATATATTCCTTTTTCCACTACTACGCTCTTAGCGCTCCAAATGTCCAGTTGCATTTTCAACAGAAAGAGTGTTCAGATCTGCTCAATCAAAAGTATGGTTTAACTCTGTTAGCTGAATGCACAGATCAGAAAGAAGTTTCACCGAATGATTCTGTGTAGTTTATATTTGAAGACATTCCTTTTTCCACTATTACCCTCTTAGCGCTCCGAATCTCCACTTGCATTTTCTACAAAAGAGTGTTTCATAACTGCTCAATCAAAAATATGTTTTATCTCTCTTAACTGAATTTACAGATCAGAAATAAGTTTCACAGAATGCATCTGTGTAGTTTTTATTTGAAGATATTCTTTTTCCCAATGTAGGCCTCTTAGCGCTTAGCATGTCCAATTGCAGTTTCTACAGAAAGAGTGTTTCAGAACGGCTCAATCAAAAGTAAGGTTCAACTCTGTTAGTTGAATGCACAGAACAGAAAGAATTTTCACAGAATGCTACTGTGTAGTTTATATTTGAATATATTCCTTTTTCCACTATTACCCTCTTAGCGCTCCGAATGTCCACTTGCATTTTCTACAGAAAGAGTGTTCAGAACTGCGCAATCAAAAGTATGGTTTAACCCTGTTAGCTTAATGAACATATCAGAAATAAGTTTCACACAATGCTTCTGTGTAGTTTTTATTTGAAAATATTATTTTTCCCAATATAGGCCTCTTAGCGCTCAGAATGTCCAATTGCAGATTCTACAGAAAGGGTGTTTCAGAAAGGCTCAATCAAAAGTAAGGTTCAACTCTGTTAGTTGAATGCACAGAACAGAAAGAAGTTTCATACAATGTTTCTGTGTAGTTTATATTTGAACATATTCTTTTTTCCACTATTACCTACTTAGCGCTACGAATGTCCAGTTGCATTTTCTACAGACAGAGTGTTTCAAAACTGCTCAATCAAAAGTATGGTTTAACTCTGTTAGCTGAATGCTCAGATCAGAAAGAAGTTTCACAGAATGCTTCTGTGTAGTTTATATTTGAATATATTCCTTTTTCCACTACTACTCTCTTAGCGCTCCAAATGTCCAGTTGCATTTTCTACAGAAAGAGTGTTCAGATCTGCTCCATCAAAAGTATGGTTTAACTCTGTTAGCTGAATGCTCAGATCAGAAAGAAGTTTCACAGAATGATTCTGTGTAGTTTATATTTGGAGACATTCCTTTTTCCACTATTACCCTCTTAGCGCTCCGAATCTCCACTTGCATTTTCTACAGAAAGAGTGTTTCAGAACTGCTCAATCAAAACTAAGGTTCAATTCTTTTAGTTGAACAAACAGAACAGAAAGAAGTTTCACACAATTCTTCTGTGTAGTTTTTATTTGTAGACATTCTTTTTCCCAATATAGGCCTCTTAGCGCTAAGAATGTCCAATTGCAGTTTCTACAGAAAGAGTGTTTCAGAACGGATCAATCAAAACTAAGGTTCAACTCTGTTAGTTGAATGCACAGAACAGAAAGAAGTTTCATACAATGCTTCTGTGTAGTTTATATTTGAACATATACTTTTTTCCACTATTACCCACTTAGCGCTACGAATGTCCAGTTGCATTTTCTACAGACAGAGTGTTTCAAAACTGCTCAATCAAAAGTATGGTTTAACTCTGTTAGCTGAATGCTCAGATCAGAAAGAAGTTTCACAGAATGCTTCTGTTTAGTTTATATTTGAATATATTCCTTTTTACACTACTACGCTCTTAGCGCTCCAAATGTCCAGTTGCATTTTCAACAGAAAGAGTGTTCAGATCTGCTCAATCAAAATTATGGTTTAACTCTGTTAGCTGAATGCACAGATCAGAAAGAAGTTTCACCGAATGATTCTGTGTAGTTTATATTTGAAGACATTCCTTTTTCTACTATTACCCTCTTAGCGCTCCGAATCTCCACTTGCATTTTCTACAAAAAGAGCATTTCATAACTGCTCAATCAAAAATATGTTTTATCTCTGTTAACTGAATTTACAGATCAGAAATAAGTTTCACAGAATGCATCTGTGTAGTTTTTATTTGAAGATATTCTTTTTCCCAATGTAGGCCTCTTAGCGCTTAGCAGGTCCAATTGCAGTTTCTACAGAAAGAGTGTTTCAGAACGGCTCTATCAAAAGTAAGGTTCAACTCTGTTAGTTGAATGCACAGAACAGAAAGAATTTTCACAGAATGCTACTGTGTAGTTTATATTTGGAGACATTCCTTTTTCCACTATTACCCTCTTAGCGCTCCGAATCTCCACTTGCATTTTCTACAGAAATAGTGTTTCAGAACGGCTCAATCAAAACTAAGGTTCAACTCTTTTAGTTGAACAAACAGAACAGAAAGAAGTTTCACACAATTCTTCTGTGTAGTTTTTATTTGTAGACATTCTTTTTCCCAATATAGGCCTCTTAGCGCTCAGAATGTCCAATTGCAGTTTCTACAGAAAGAGTGTTTCAGAACGGCTCAATCAAAAGTAAGGTTCAACTCTGTTAGTTGAATGCACAGAACAGAAAGAAGTTTCATACAATGCTTCTGTGTAGTTTATATTTGAACATATTCTTTTTTCCACTATTGCCCACTTAGCGCTACGAATGTCCAGTTGCATTTTCTACAGACAGAGTGTTTCAAAACTGCTCAATCAAAAGTATGGTTTAACTCTGTTAGCTGAATGCTCAGATCAGAAAGAAGTTTCACAGAATGCTTCTGTGTAGTTTATATTTGAATATATTCCTTTTTCCACTACTACTCTCTTAGCGCTCCAAATGTCCATTTGCATTTTCTACAGAAAGAGTGTTCAGATCTGCTCAATCAAAAGTATGGTTTAACTCTGTTAGCTGAATGCACAGATCAGAAAGAAGTTTCACAGAATGATTCTGTGTAGTTTATATTTGGAGACATTCCTTTTTCCACCATTACCCACTTAGCGCTCCGAATCTCCACTTGCATTTTCTACAGAAAGAGTGTTTCAGAACGGCTCAATCAAAACTAAGGTTCAACTCTTTCAGTTGAACAAACAGAACAGAAAGAAGTTTCACACAATTCTTCTGTGTAGTTTTTATTTGTAGACATTCTTTTTCCCAATATAGGCTTCTTAACGCTCAGAATGTCCAGTTGCAGTTTCTACAGAAAGAGTGTTTCAGAACGGCTCAATCAAAAGTAAGGTTCAACTCTGTTAGTTGAATGCACAGAACAGAAAGAAGTTTCATACAATGTTTCTGTGTAGTTTATATTTGAACATATTCTTTTTTCCACTATTACCCACTTAGCGCTACGAATGTCCAGTTGCATTTTCTACAGACAGAGTGTTTCAAAACTGCTCAATCATTAGTATGGTTTAACTCTGTTAGCTGAATGCTCAGATCAGAAAGAAGTTTCACAGAATGCTTCTGTGTAGTTTATATTTGAATATATTCCTTTTTCCACTACTACTCTCAGCGCTCCAAATGTCCAGTTGCATTTTCTACGGAAAGAGTGTTCAGATCTGCTCAATCAAAAGTATGGTTTAACTCTGTTAGCTGAATGCACAGATCAGAAAGAAGTTTCACAGAATGATTCTGTGTAGTTTATATTTGGAGACATTCCTTTTTCCACTATTACCCTCTTAGCGCTCCGAATCTCCACTTGCATTTTCTACAGAAAGAGTGTTTCAGAACGGCTCAATCAAAACTAAGGTTCAACTCTTTTAGTTGAACAAACAGAACAGAAAGTAGTTTCACACAATTCTTCTGTGTAGTTTTTATTTGTAGACATTCTTTTTCCCAATATATGCCTCTTAGCGCTCAGAATGTCCAATTGCAGTTTCTACAGAAAGAGTGTTTCAGAACGGCTCAATCAAAAGTAAGGTTCAACTCTGTTAGTTGAATGCACAGAACAGAAAGAAGTTTCATACAATGCTTCTGTGTAGTTTATATTTGAACATATTCTTTTTTCCACTATTGCCCACTTAGCGCTACGAATGTCCAGTTGCATTTTCTACAGACAGAGTGTTTCAAAACTGCTCAATCAAAAGTATGGTTTAACTCTGTTAGCTGAATGCTCAGATCAGAAAGAAGTTTCACAGAATGCTTCTGTGTAGTTTATATTTGAATATATTCCTTTTTCCACTACTACGCTCTTAGCGCTCCAAATGTCCAGTTGCATTTTCAACAGAAAGAGTGTTCAGATCTGCTCAATCAAAAGTATGGTTTAACTCTGTTAGCTAAATGCACAGATCAGAAGGAAGTTTCACCGAATGATTCTGTGTAGTTTATATTTGAAGACATTCCTTTTTCCACTATTACCCTCTTAGCGCTCCGAATCTCCACTTGCATTTTCTACAAAAAGAGTGTTTCATAACTGCTCAATCAAAAATATGTTTTATCTGTGTTAACTGAATTTACAGATCAGAAATAAGTTTCACAGAATGCATCTGTGTAGTTTTTATTTGAAGATATTCTTTTTCCCAATGTAGGCCTCTTAGCGCTTAGCATGTCCAATTGCAGTTTCTACAGAAAGAGTGTTTCAGAACGGCTCAATCAAAAGTAAGGTTCAACTCTGTTAGTTGAATGCACAGAACAGAAAGAATTTTCACAGAATGCTACTGTGTAGTTTATATTTGAATATATTCCTTTTTCCACTATTACCCTCATAGCGCTCCGAATGTCCACTTGCATTTTCTACAGAAAGAGTGTTCAGAACTGCACAATCAAAAGTATGGTTTAACTCTGTTAGCTTAATGAACATATCAGAAATAAGTTTCACACAATGCTTCTGTGTAGTTTTTATTTGAAGATATTATTTTTCCCAATATAGGCCTCTTAGCGCTCAGAATGTCCAATTGCAGTTTCTACAGAAAGAGTGTTTCAGAAAGGCTCAATCAAAAGTAAGGTTCAACTCTGTTAGTTGAATGCACAGAACAGAAAGAAGTTTCATACAATGCTTCTGTGTAGTTTATATTTGAACATATTCTTTTTTCCACTATTACCCACTTAGCGCTACGAATGTCCAGTTGCATTTTCTACAGACAGAGTGTTTCAAAACTGCTCAATCAAAAGTATGGTTTAACTCTATTAGCTGAATGCTCAGATCAGAAAGAAGTTTCACAGAATGCTTCTGTGTAGTTTATATTTGAATATATTCCTTTTTCCACTACTACGCTCTTAGCGCTCCAAATGTCCAGTTGCATTTTCAACAGAAAGAGTGTTCAGATCTGCTCAATCAAAAGTATGGTTTAACTCTGTTAGCTGAATGCACAGATCAGAAAGAAGTTTCACCGAATGATTCTGTGTAGTTTATATTTGAAGACATTCCTTTTTCCACTATTACCCTCTTAGCGCTCCGAATCTCCACTTGCATTTTCTACAAAAAGAGTGTTTCATAACTGCTCAATCAAAAATATGTTTTATCTCTGTTAACTGAATTTACAGATCAGAAATAAGTTTCACAGAATGCATCTGTGTAGTTTTTATTTGAAGATATTCTTTTTCCCAATGTAGGCCTCTTAGCGCTTAGCATGTCCAATTGCAGTTTCTACAGAAAGAGTGTTTCAGAACGGCTCAATCAAAAGTAAGGTTCAACTCTGTTAGTTGAATGCACAGAACAGAAAGAATTTTCACAGAATGCTACTGTGTAGTTTATATTTGAATATATTCCTTTTTCCACTATTACCCTCATAGCGCTCCGAATGTCCACTTGCATTTTCTACAGAAAGAGTGTTCAGAACTGCGCAATCAAAAGTATGGTTTAACTCTGTTAGCTTAATGAACATATCAGAAATAAGTTTCACACAATGCTTCTGTGTAGTTTTTATTTGAAGATATTATTTTTCCCAATATAGGCCTCTTAGCGCTCAGAATGTCCAATTGCAGTTTCTACAGAAAGAGTGTTTCAGAAAGGCTCAATCAAAAGTAAGGTTCAACTCTGTTAGTTGAATGCACAGAACAGAAAGAAGTTTCATACAATGCTTCTGTGTAGTTTATATTTGAACATATTCTTTTTTCCACTATTACCCACTTAGCGCTACGAATGTCCAGTTGCATTTTCTACAGACAGAGTGTTTCAAAACTGCTCAATCAAAAGTATGGTTTAACTCTGTTAGCTGAATGCTCAGATCAGAAAGAAGTTTCACAGAATGCTTCTGTGTAGTTTATATTTGAATATATTCCTTTTTCCACTACTACTCTCTTAGCGCTCCAAATGTCCAGTTGCATTTTCTACAGAAAGAGTGTTCAGATCTGCTCAATCAAAAGTATGGTTTAACTCTGTTAGCTGAATGCACAGATCAGAAAGAAGTTTCACAGAATGATTCTGTGTAGTTTATATTTGGAGACATTCCTTTTTCCACCATTACCCACTTAGCGCTCCGAATCTCCACTTGCATTTTCTACAGAAAGAGTGTTTCAGAACGGCTCAATCAAAACTAAGGTTCAACTCTTTCAGTTGAACAAACAGAACAGAAAGAAGTTTCACACAATTCTTCTGTGTAGTTTTTATTTGTAGACATTCTTTTTCCCAATATAGGCTTCTTAACGCTCAGAATGTCCAATTGCAGTTTCTACAGAAAGAGTGTTTCAGAACGGCTCAATCAAAAGTAAGGTTCAACTCTGTTAGTTGAATGCACAGAACAGAAAGAAGTTTCATACAATGTTTCTGTGTAGTTTATATTTGAACATATTCTTTTTTCCACTATTACCCACTTAGCGCTACGAATGTCCAGTTGCATTTTCTACAGACAGAGTGTTTCAAAACTGCTCAATCATTAGTATGGTTTAACTCTGTTAGCTGAATGCTCAGATCAGAAAGAAGTTTCACAGAATGCTTCTGTGTAGTTTATGTTTGAATATATTCCTTTTTCCACTACTACTCTCAGCGCTCCAAATGTCCAGTTGCATTTTCTACAGAAAGAGTGTTCAGATCTGCTCAATCAAAAGTATGGTTTATCTCTGTTAGCTGAATGCACAGATCAGAAATAAGTTTCACAGAATGATTCTGTGTAGTTTATATTTGGAGACATTCCTTTTTCCACTATTACCCTCTTAGCGCTACGAATCTCCACTTGCATTTTCTACAGAAAGAGTGTTTCAGAACGGCTCAATCAAAACAAAGGTTCAACTCTTTTAGTTGAACAAACAGAACAGAAAGTAGTTTCACACAATTCTTCTGTGTAGTTTTTATTTGTAGACATTCTTTTTCCCAATATAGGCCTCTTAGCGCTCAGAATGTCCAATTGCAGTTTCTACAGAAAGAGTGTTTCAGAACGGCTCAATCAAAAGGAAGGTTCAACTCTGTTAGTTGAATGCATAGAACAGAAAGAAGTTTCATACAATGCTTCTGTGTAGTTTATATTTGAACATATTCTTTTTTCCACTATTACCCACTTAGGGCTACGAATGTCCAGTTGCATTTTCTACAAACAGAGAGTTTCAAAACTGCTCAATCAAAAGTATGGTTTAACTCTGTTAGCTGTATGCTCAGATCAGAAAGAAGTTTCACAGAATGCTTCTGTGTAGTTTATATTTGCATATATTCCTTTTTCCACTACTACGCTCTTAGCGCTCCAAATGTCCAGTTGCATATTCAACAGAAAGAGTGTTCAGATGTGCTCAATCAAAAGTATGGTTTAACTCTGTTAGCTGAATGCACAGATCAGAAAGAAGTTTCACCGAATGATTCTGTGTAGTTTATATTTGAAGACATTCTTTTTCCACTATTACCCTCTTAGCGCTCCGAATCTCCACTTGCATTTTCTACAAAAAGAGTGTTTCATAACTGCTCAATCAAAAATATGTTTTATCTCTGTTAACTGAATTTACAGATCAGAAATAAGTTTCACAGAATGCATCTGTGTAGTTTTTATTTGAAGATATTCTTTTTCCTAATGTAGGCCTCTTAGCGCTTAGCATGTCCAATTGCAGTTTCTACACAAAGAGTGTTTCAGAACGGCTCAATCAAAAGTAAGGTTCAACTCTGTTAGTTGAATGCACAGAACAGAAAGAGTTTTCACACAATGCTACTGTGTAGTTTATATTTGAATATATTCCTTTTTCCACTATTACCCTCTTAGCGCTCCGAATGTCCACCTGCATTTTCTACAGAAAGAGTGTTCAGAACTGCGCAATCAAAAGTATGGTTTAACTCTGTTAGCTTAATGAACATATCAGAAATAAGTTTCACACAATGCTTCTGTGTAGTTTTTATTTGAAGATATTATTTTTCCCAATAGAGGCCTCTTAGCGCTCAGAATGTCCAATTGCAGTTTCTACAGAAAGAGTGTTTCAGAAAGGCTCAATCAAAAGTAAGGTTCAACTCTGTTAGTTGAATGCACAGAACAGAAAGAAGTTTCATACAATGCTTCTGTGTAGTTTATATTTGAACATATTCTTTTTTCCACTATTACCCACTTAGCGCTACGAATGTCCAGTTGCATTTTCTACAGACAGAGTGTTTCAAAACTGCTCAATCATAAGTATGGTTTAACTCTGTTAGCTGAATGCTCAGATCAGAAAGAAGTTTCACAGAATGCTTCTGTGTAGTTTATATTTGAATATATTCCTTTTTCCACTACTACTCTCTTAGCGCTCCAAATGTCCAGTTGCATTTTCTACAGAAAGAGTGTTCAGATCTGCTCAATCAAAAGTATGGTTTAACTCTGTTAGCTGAATGCACAGATCAGAAAGAAGTATCACAGAATGATTCTGTGTAGTTTATATTTGGAGACATTCCTTTTTCCACTATTACCCTCTTAGCGCTCCGAATCTCCACTTGCATTTTCTACAGAAAGAGTGTTTCAGAACGGCTCAATCAAAACTAAGGTTCAACTCTTTTAGTTGAACAAACAGAACAGAAAGTAGTTTCACACAATTCTTCTGTGTAGTTTTTATTTGTAGACATTCTTTTTCCCAATATAGGCCTCTTAGCGCTCAGAATGTCCAATTGCAGTTTCTACAGAAAGAGTGTTTCAAAACGGCTCAATCAAAAGGAAGGTTCAACTCTGTTAGTTGAATGCACAGAACAGAAAGAAGTTTCATACAATGCTTCTGTGTAGTTTATATTTGAATATATTCTTTTTTCCACTATTACCCACTTAGCGCTACGAATGTCCAGTTGCATTTTCTACAGACAGAGTGTTTCAAAACTGCTCAATCAAAAGTATGGTTTAACTCTGTTAGCTGTATGCTCAGATCAGAAAGAAGTTTCACAGAATGCTTCTGTGTAGTTTATATTTGCATATATTCCTTTTTCCACTACTACGCTCTTAGCGCTCCAAATGTCCAGTTGCATTTTCAACAGAAAGAGTGTTCAGATGTGCTCAATCAAAAGTATGGTTTAACTCTGTTAGCTGAATGCACAGATCAGAAAGAAGTTTCACCGAATGATTCTGTGTAGTTTATATTTGAAGACATTCCTTTTTCCACTATTACCCTCTTAGCGCTCCGAATCTCCACTTGCATTTTCTACAAAAAGAGTGTTTCATAACTGCTCAATCAAAAATATGTTTTATCTCTGTTAACTGAATTTACAGATCAGAAATAAGTTTCACAGAATGCATCTGTGTAGTTTTTATTTGAAGATATTCTTTTTCCTAATGTAGGCCTCTTAGCGCTTAGCATGTCCAATTGCAGTTTCTACACAAAGAGTGTTTCAGAACGGCTCAATCAAAAGTAAGGTTCAACTCTGTTAGTTGAATGCACAGAACAGAAAGAATTTTCACAGAATGCTACTGTGTAGTTTATATTTGAATATGTTCCTTTTTCCACTATTACCCTCTTAGCGCTCCGAATGTCCACTTGCGTTTTCTACAGAAAGAGTGTTCAGAACTGCGCAATCAAAAGTATGGTTTAACTCTGTTAGCTTAATGAACATATCAGAAATAAGTTTCACACAATGCTTCTGTGTAGTTTTTATTTGAAGATATTATTTTTCCCAATAGAGGCCTCTTAGCGCTCAGAATGTCCAATTGCAGTTTCTACAGAAAGAGTGTTTCAGAAAGGCTCAATCAAAAGTAAGGTTCAACTCTGTTAGTTGAATGCACAGAACAGAAAGTAGTTTCATACAATGCTTCTGTGTAGTTTATATTTGAACATATTCTTTTTTCCACTATTACCCACTTAGCGCTACGAATGTCCAGTTGCATTTTCTACAGACAGAGTGTTTCAAAACTGCTCAATCATAAGTATGGTTTAACTCTGTTAGCTGAATGCTCAGATCAGAAAGAAGTTTCACAGAATGCTTCTGTGTAGTTTATATTTGAATATATTCTTTTTTCCACTACTACTCTCTTAGCGCTCCAAATGTCCAGTTGCATTTTCTACAGAAAGAGTGTTCAGATCTGCTCAATCAAAAGTATGGTTTAACTCTGTTAGCTGAATGCACAGATCAGAAAGAAGTTTCACAGAATGATTCTGTGTAGTTTATATTTGAAGACATTCCTTTTTCCACTATTACCCTCTTAGCGCTCCGAATCTCCACTTGCATTTTCTACAAAAAGAGTGTTTCATAACTGCTCAATCAAAAATATGTTTTATCTCTGTTAACTGAATTTACAGATCAGAAATAAGTTTCACACAATGCTTCTGTGTAGTTTTTATTTGAAGATATTATTTTTCCCAATAGAGGCCTCTTAGCGCTCAGAATGTCCAATTGCAGTTTCTACAGAAAGAGTGTTTCAGAAAGGCTCAATCAAAAGTAAGGTTCAACTCTGTTAGTTGAATGCACAGAACAGAAAGTAGTTTCATACAATGCTTCTGTGTAGTTTATATTTGAACATATTCTTTTTTCCACTATTACCCACTTAGCGCTACGAATGTCCAGTTGCATTTTCTACAGACAGAGTGTTTCAAAACTGCTCAATCAAAAGTATGGTTTAACTCTATTAGCTGAATGCTCAGATCAGAAAGAAGTTTCACAGAATGCTTCTGTGTAGTTTATATTTGAATATATTCCTTTTTCCACTACTACGCTCTTAGCGCTCCAAATGTCCAGTTGCATTTTCAACAGTAAGAGTGTTCAGATCTGCTCAATCAAAAGTATGGTTTAACTCTGTTAGCTGAATGCACAGATCAGAAAGAAGTTTCACCGAATGATTCTGTGTAGTTTATATTTGAAGACATTCCTTTTTCCACTATTACCCTCTTAGCGCTCCGAATCTCCACTTGCATTTTCTACAAAAAGAGTGTTTCATAACTGCTCAATCAAAAATATGTTTTATCTCTGTTAACTGAATTTACAGATCAGAAATAAGTTTCACAGAATGCATCTGTGTAGTTTTTATTTGAAGATATTCTTTTTCCCAATGTAGGCCTCTTAGCGCTTAGCATGTCCAATTGCAGTTTCTACAGAAAGAGTGTTTCAGAACGGCTCAATCAAAAGTAAAGTTCAACTCTGTTAGTTGAATGCACAGAACAGAAAGAATTTTCACAGAATGCTACTGTGTAGTTTATATTTGAATATATTCCTTTTTCCACTATTACCCTCATAGCGCTCCGAATGTCCACTTGCATTTTCTACAGAAAGAGTGTTCAGAACTGCGCAATCAAAAGTATGGTTTAACTCTGTTAGCTTAATGAACATATCAGAAATAAGTTTCACACAATGCTTCTGTGTAGTTTTTATTTGAAGATATTATTTTTCCCAATATAGGCCTCTTAGCGCTCAGAATGTCCAATTGCAGTTTCTACAGAAAGAGTGTTTCAGAAAGGCTCAATCAAAAGTAAGGTTCAACTCTGTTAGTTGAATGCACAGAACAGAAAGAAGTTTCATACAATGCTTCTGTGTAGTTTATATTTGAACATATTCTTTTTTCCACTATTACCCACTTAGCGCTACGAATGTCCAGTTGCATTTTCTACAGACAGAGTGTTTCAAAACTGCTCAATCAAAAGTATGGTTTAACTCTGTTAGCTGAATGCTCAGATCAGAAAGAAGTTTCACAGAATGCTTCTGTGTAGTTTATATTTGAATATATTCCTTTTTCCACTACTACTCTCTTAGCGCTCCAAATGTCCATTTGCATTTTCTACAGAAAGAGTGTTCAGATCTGCTCAATCAAAAGTATGGTTTAACTCTGTTAGCTGAATGCACAGATCAGAAAGAAGTTTCACAGAATGATTCTGTGTAGTTTATATTTGGAGACATTCCTTTTTCCACCATTACCCACTTAGCGCTCCGAATCTCCACTTGCATTTTCTACAGAAAGAGTGTTTCAGAACGGCTCAATCAAAACTAAGGTTCAACTCTTTCAGTTGAACAAACAGAACAGAAAGAAGTTTCACACAATTCTTCTGTGTAGTTTTTATTTGTAGACATTCTTTTTCCCAATATAGGCTTCTTAACGCTCAGAATGTCCAGTTGCAGTTTCTACAGAAAGAGTGTTTCAGAACGGCTCAATCAAAAGTAAGGTTCAACTCTGTTACTTGAATGCACAGAACAGAAAGAAGTTTCATACAATGTTTCTGTGTAGTTTATATTTGAACATATTCTTTTTTCCACTATTACCCACTTAGCGCTACGAATGTCCAGTTGCATTTTCTACAGACAGAGTGTTTCAAAACTGCTCAATCATTAGTATGGTTTAACTCTGTTAGCTGAATGCTCAGATCAGAAAGAAGTTTCACAGAATGCTTCTGTGTAGTTTATATTTGAATATATTCCTTTTTCCACTACTACTCTCAGCGCTCCAAATGTCCAGTTGCATTTTCTACGGAAAGAGTGTTCAGATCTGCTCAATCAAAAGTATGGTTTAACTCTGTTAGCTGAATGCACAGATCAGAAAGAAGTTTCACAGAATGATTCTGTGTAGTTTATATTTGGAGACATTCCTTTTTCCACTATTACCCTCTTAGCGCTCCGAATCTCCACTTGCATTTTCTACAGAAAGAGTGTTTCAGAACGGCTCAATCAAAACTAAGGTTCAACTCTTTTAGTTGAACAAACAGAACAGAAAGTAGTTTCACACAATTCTTCTGTGTAGTTTTTATTTGTAGACATTCTTTTTCCCAATATATGCCTCTTAGCGCTCAGAATGTCCAATTGCAGTTTCTACAGAAAGAGTGTTTCAGAACGGCTCAATCAAAAGTAAGGTTCAACTCTGTTAGTTGAATGCACAGAACAGAAAGAAGTTTCATACAATGCTTCTGTGTAGTTTATATTTGAACATATTCTTTTTTCCACTATTGCCCACTTAGCGCTACGAATGTCCAGTTGCATTTTCTACAGACAGAGTGTTTCAAAACTGCTCAATCAAAAGTATGGTTTAACTCTGTTAGCTGAATGCTCAGATCAGAAAGAAGTTTCACAGAATGCTTCTGTGTAGTTTATATTTGAATATATTCCTTTTTCCACTACTACGCTCTTAGCGCTCCAAATGTCCAGTTGCATTTTCAACAGAAAGAGTGTTCAGATCTGCTCAATCAAAAGTATGGTTTAACTCTGTTAGCTAAATGCACAGATCAGAAGGAAGTTTCACCGAATGATTCTGTGTAGTTTATATTTGAAGACATTCCTTTTTCCACTATTACCCTCTTAGCGCTCCGAATCTCCACTTGCATTTTCTACAAAAAGAGTGTTTCATAACTGCTCAATCAAAAATATGTTTTATCTGTGTTAACTGAATTTACAGATCAGAAATAAGTTTCACAGAATGCATCTGTGTAGTTTTTATTTGAAGATATTCTTTTTCCCAATGTAGGCCTCTTAGCGCTTAGCATGTCCAATTGCAGTTTCTACAGAAAGAGTGTTTCAGAACGGCTCAATCAAAAGTAAGGTTCAACTCTGTTAGTTGAATGCACAGAACAGAAAGAATTTTCACAGAATGCTACTGTGTAGTTTATATTTGAATATATTCCTTTTTCCACTATTACCCTCATAGCGCTCCGAATGTCCACTTGCATTTTCTACAGAAAGAGTGTTCAGAACTGCGCAATCAAAAGTATGGTTTAACTCTGTTAGCTTAATGAACATATCAGAAATAAGTTTCACACAATGCTTCTGTGTAGTTTTTATTTGAAGATATTATTTTTCCCAATATAGGCCTCTTAGCGCTCAGAATGTCCAATTGCAGTTTCTACAGAAAGAGTGTTTCAGAAAGGCTCAATCAAAAGTAAGGTTCAACTCTGTTAGTTGAATGCACAGAACAGAAAGAAGTTTCATACAATGCTTCTGTGTAGTTTATATTTGAACATATTCTTTTTTCCACTATTACCCACTTAGCGCTACGAATGTCCAGTTGCATTTTCTACAGACAGAGTGTTTCAAAACTGCTCAATCAAAAGTATGGTTTAACTCTATTAGCTGAATGCTCAGATCAGAAAGAAGTTTCACAGAATGCTTCTGTGTAGTTTATATTTGAATATATTCCTTTTTCCACTACTACGCTCTTAGCGCTCCAAATGTCCAGTTGCATTTTCAACAGAAAGAGTGTTCAGATCTGCTCAATCAAAAGTATGGTTTAACTCTGTTAGCTGAATGCACAGATCAGAAAGAAGTTTCACCGAATGATTCTGTGTAGTTTATATTTGAAGACATTCCTTTTTCCACTATTACCCTCTTAGCGCTCCGAATCTCCACTTGCATTTTCTACAAAAAGAGTGTTTCATAACTGCTCAATCAAAAATATGTTTTATCTCTGTTAACTGAATTTACAGATCAGAAATAAGTTTCACAGAATGCATCTGTGTAGTTTTTATTTGAAGATATTCTTTTTCCCAATGTAGGCCTCTTAGCGCTTAGCATGTCCAATTGCAGTTTCTACAGAAAGAGTGTTTCAGAACGGCTCAATCAAAAGTAAGGTTCAACTCTGTTAGTTGAATGCACAGAACAGAAAGAATTTTCACAGAATGCTACTGTGTAGTTTATATTTGAATATATTCCTTTTTCCACTATTACCCTCATAGCGCTCCGAATGTCCACTTGCATTTTCTACAGAAAGAGTGTTCAGAACTGCGCAATCAAAAGTATGGTTTAACTCTGTTAGCTTAATGAACATATCAGAAATAAGTTTCACACAATGCTTCTGTGTAGTTTTTATTTGAAGATATTATTTTTCCCAATATAGGCCTCTTAGCGCTCAGAATGTCCAATTGCAGTTTCTACAGAAAGAGTGTTTCAGAAAGGCTCAATCAAAAGTAAGGTTCAACTCTGTTAGTTGAATGCACAGAACAGAAAGAAGTTTCATACAATGCTTCTGTGTAGTTTATATTTGAACATATTCTTTTTTCCACTATTACCCACTTAGCGCTACGAATGTCCAGTTGCATTTTCTACAGACAGAGTGTTTCAAAACTGCTCAATCAAAAGTATGGTTTAACTCTGTTAGCTGAATGCTCAGATCAGAAAGAAGTTTCACAGAATGCTTCTGTGTAGTTTATATTTGAATATATTCCTTTTTCCACTACTACTCTCTTAGCGCTCCAAATGTCCAGTTGCATTTTCTACAGAAAGAGTGTTCAGATCTGCTCAATCAAAAGTATGGTTTAACTCTGTTAGCTGAATGCACAGATCAGAAAGAAGTTTCACAGAATGATTCTGTGTAGTTTATATTTGGAGACATTCCTTTTTCCACCATTACCCACTTAGCGCTCCGAATCTCCACTTGCATTTTCTACAGAAAGAGTGTTTCAGAACGGCTCAATCAAAACTAAGGTTCAACTCTTTCAGTTGAACAAACAGAACAGAAAGAAGTTTCACACAATTCTTCTGTGTAGTTTTTATTTGTAGACATTCTTTTTCCCAATATAGGCTTCTTAACGCTCAGAATGTCCAATTGCAGTTTCTACAGAAAGAGTGTTTCAGAACGGCTCAATCAAAAGTAAGGTTCAACTCTGTTAGTTGAATGCACAGAACAGAAAGAAGTTTCATACAATGTTTCTGTGTAGTTTATATTTGAACATATTCTTTTTTCCACTATTACCCACTTAGCGCTACGAATGTCCAGTTGCATTTTCTACAGACAGAGTGTTTCAAAACTGCTCAATCATTAGTATGGTTTAACTCTGTTAGCTGAATGCTCAGATCAGAAAGAAGTTTCACAGAATGCTTCTGTGTAGTTTATGTTTGAATATATTCCTTTTTCCACTACTACTCTCAGCGCTCCAAATGTCCAGTTGCATTTTCTACAGAAAGAGTGTTCAGATCTGCTCAATCAAAAGTATGGTTTATCTCTGTTAGCTGAATGCACAGATCAGAAATAAGTTTCACAGAATGATTCTGTGTAGTTTATATTTGGAGACATTCCTTTTTCCACTATTACCCTCTTAGCGCTCCGAATCTCCACTTGCATTTTCTACAGAAAGAGTGTTTCAGAACGGCTCAATCAAAACAAAGGTTCAACTCTTTTAGTTGAACAAACAGAACAGAAAGTAGTTTCACACAATTCTTCTGTGTAGTTTTTATTTGTAGACATTCTTTTTCCCAATATAGGCCTCTTAGCGCTCAGAATGTCCAATTGCAGTTTCTACAGAAAGAGTGTTTCAGAACGGCTCAATCAAAAGGAAGGTTCAACTCTGTTAGTTGAATGCATAGAACAGAAAGAAGTTTCATACAATGCTTCTGTGTAGTTTATATTTGAACATATTCTTTTTTCCACTATTACCCACTTAGGGCTACGAATTTCCAGTTGCATTTTCTACAAACAGAGAGTTTCAAAACTGCTCAATCAAAAGTATGGTTTAACTCTGTTAGCTGTATGCTCAGATCAGAAAGAAGTTTCACAGAATGCTTCTGTGTAGTTTATATTTGCATATATTCCTTTTTCCACTACTACGCTCTTAGCGCTCCAAATGTCCAGTTGCATATTCAACAGAAAGAGTGTTCAGATGTGCTCAATCAAAAGTATGGTTTAACTCTGTTAGCTGAATGCACAGATCAGAAAGAAGTTTCACCGAATGATTCTGTGTAGTTTATATTTGAAGACATTCTTTTTCCACTATTACCCTCTTAGCGCTCCGAATCTCCACTTGCATTTTCTACAAAAAGAGTGTTTCATAACTGCTCAATCAAAAATATGTTTTATCTCTGTTAACTGAATTTACAGATCAGAAATAAGTTTCACAGAATGCATCTGTGTAGTTTTTATTTGAAGATATTCTTTTTCCTAATGTAGGCCTCTTAGCGCTTAGCATGTCCAATTGCAGTTTCTACACAAAGAGTGTTTCAGAACGGCTCAATCAAAAGTAAGGTTCAACTCTGTTAGTTGAATGCACAGAACAGAAAGAGTTTTCACACAATGCTACTGTGTAGTTTATATTTGAATATATTCCTTTTTCCACTATTACCCTCTTAGCGCTCCGAATGTCCACCTGCATTTTCTACAGAAAGAGTGTTCAGAACTGCGCAATCAAAAGTATGGTTTAACTCTGTTAGCTTAATGAACATATCAGAAATAAGTTTCACACAATGCTTCTGTGTAGTTTTTATTTGAAGATATTATTTTTCCCAATAGAGGCCTCTTAGCGCTCAGAATGTCCAATTGCAGTTTCTACAGAAAGAGTGTTTCAGAAAGGCTCAATCAAAAGTAAGGTTCAACTCTGTTAGTTGAATGCACAGAACAGAAAGAAGTTTCATACAATGCTTCTGTGTAGTTTATATTTGAACATATTCTTTTTTCCACTATTACCCACTTAGCGCTACGAATGTCCAGTTGCATTTTCTACAGACAGAGTGTTTCAAAACTGCTCAATCAAAAGTATGGTTTAATTCTGTTAGCTGAATGCTCAGATCAGAAATAAGTTTCACAGAATGCTTCTGTGTAGTTTATATTTGAATATATTCCTTTTTCCACTACTACTCTCTTAGCGCTCCAAATGTCCAGTTGCATTTTCTACAGAAAGAGTGTTCAGATCTGCTCAATCAAAAGTATGGTTTAACTCTGTTAGCTGAATGCACAGATCAGAAAGAAGTATCACAGAATGATTCTGTGTAGTTTATATTTGGAGACATTCCTTTTTCCACTATTACCCTCTTAGCGCTCCGAATCTCCACTTGCATTTTCTACAGAAAGAGTGTTTCAGAACGGCTCAATCAAAACTAAGGTTCAACTCTTTTAGTTGAACAAACAGAACAGAAAGTAGTTTCACACAATTCTTCTGTGTAGTTTTTATTTGTAGACATTCTTTTTCCCAATATAGGCCTCTTAGCGCTCAGAATGTCCAATTGCAGTTTCTACAGAAAGAGTGTTTCAAAACGGCTCAATCAAAAGGAAGGTTCAACTCTGTTAGTTGAATGCACAGAACAGAAAGAAGTTTCATACAATGCTTCTGTGTAGTTTATATTTGAACATATTCTTTTTTCCACTATTACCCACTTAGCGCTACGAATGTCCAGTTGCATTTTCTACAGACAGAGTGTTTCAAAACTGCTCAATCAAAAGTATGGTTTAACTCTGTTAGCTGTATGCTCAGATCAGAAAGAAGTTTCACAGAATGCTTCTGTGTAGTTTATATTTGCATATATTCCTTTTTCCACTACTACGCTCTTAGCGCTCCAAATGTCCAGTTGCATTTTCAACAGAAAGAGTGTTCAGATGTGCTCAATCAAAAGTATGGTTTAACTCTGTTAGCTGAATGCACAGATCAGAAAGAAGTTTCACCGAATGATTCTGTGTAGTTTATATTTGAAGACATTCCTTTTTCCACTATTACCCTCTTAGCGCTCCGAATCTCCACTTGCATTTTCTACAAAAAGAGTGTTTCATAACTGCTCAATCAAAAATATGTTTTATCTCTGTTAACTGAATTTACAGATCAGAAATAAGTTTCACAGAATGCATCTGTGTAGTTTTTATTTGAAGATATTCTTTTTCCTAATGTAGGCCTCTTAGCGCTTAGCATGTCCAATTGCAGTTTCTACACAAAGAGTGTTTCAGAACGGCTCAATCAAAAGTAAGGTTCAACTCTGTTAGTTGAATGCACAGAACAGAAAGAATTTTCACAGAATGCTACTGTGTAGTTTATATTTGAATATGTTCCTTTTTCCACTATTACCCTCTTAGCGCTCCGAATGTCCACTTGCGTTTTCTACAGAAAGAGTGTTCAGAACTGCGCAATCAAAAGTATGGTTTAACTCTGTTAGCTTAATGAACATATCAGAAATAAGTTTCACACAATGCTTCTGTGTAGTTTTTATTTGAAGATATTATTTTTCCCAATAGAGGCCTCTTAGCGCTCAGAATGTCCAATTGCAGTTTCTACAGAAAGAGTGTTTCAGAAAGGCTCAATCAAAAGTAAGGTTCAACTCTGTTAGTTGAATGCACAGAACAGAAAGTAGTTTCATACAATGCTTCTGTGTAGTTTATATTTGAACATATTCTTTTTTCCACTATTACCCACTTAGCGCTACGAATGTCCAGTTGCATTTTCTACAGACAGAGTGTTTCAAAACTGCTCAATCATAAGTATGGTTTAACTCTGTTAGCTGAATGCTCAGATCAGAAAGAAGTTTCACAGAATGCTTCTGTGTAGTTTATATTTGAATATATTCTTTTTTCCACTACTACTCTCTTAGCGCTCCAAATGTCCAGTTGCATTTTCTACAGAAAGAGTGTTCAGATCTGCTCAATCAAAAGTATGGTTTAACTCTGTTAGCTGAATGCACAGATCAGAAAGAAGTTTCACAGAATGATTCTCTGTAGTTTATATTTGGAGACATTCCTTTTTCCACTATTACCCTCTTAGCGCTCCGAATCTCCACTTGCATTTTCTACAGAAAGAGTGTTTCAGAACGGCTCAATCAAAACTAAGGTTCAACTCTTTTAGTTGAACAAACAGAACAGAAAGTAGTTTCACACAATTCTTCTGTGTAGTTTTTATTTGTAGACATTCTTTTTCCCAATATAGGCCTCTTAGCGCTCAGAATGTCCAATTGCAGTTTCTAGAGAAAGAGTGTTTCAGAACGGCTCAATCAAAAGGAAGGTTCAACTCTGTTAGTTGAATGCACAGAACAGAAAGAAGTTTCATACAATGCTTCTGTGTAGTTTATATTTGAACATATTCTTTTTTCCACTATTACCCACTTAGCGCTACGAATGTCCAGTTGCATTTTCTACAGACAGAGAGTTTCAAAACTGCTCAATCAAAAGTATGGTTTAACTCTGTTAGCTGTATGCTCAGATCAGAAAGAAGTTTCACAGAATGCTTCTGTGTAGTTTATATTTGCATATATTCCTTTTTCCACTACTACGCTCTTAGCGCTCCAAATGTCCAGTTGCATTTTCAACAGAAAGAGTGTTCAGATGTGCTCAATCAAAAGTATGGTTTAAATCTGTTAGCTGAATGCACAGATCAGAAAGAAATTTCACCGAATGATTCTGTGTAGTTTATATTTGAAGACATTCCTTTTTCCACTATTACCCACTTAGCGCTCGGAATCTCCACTTGCATTTTCTACAAAAAGAGTGTTTCATAACTGCTCAATCAAAAATATGTTTTATCTCTGTTAACTGAATTTACAGATCAGAAATAAGTTTCACAGAATGCATCTGTGTAGTTTTTATTTGAAGATATTCTTTTTCCTAATGTAGGCCTCTTAGCGCTTAGCACGTCCAATTGCAGTTCCTACACAAAGAGTGTTTCAGAACGGCTCAATCAAAAGTAAGGTTCAACTCTGTTAGTTGAATGCACAGAACAGAAAGAATTTTCACAGAATGCCACTGTGTAGTTTACATTTGAATATATTCCTTTTTCCACTATTACCCTCTTAGCGCTCCGAATGTCCACTTGCATTTTCTACAGAAAGAGTGTTCAGAACTGCGCAATCAAAAGTAGGGTTTAACTCTGTTAGCTTAATGAACATATCAGAAATAAGTTTCACACAATTCTTCTGTGTAGTTTTTATTTGAAGATATTATTTTTCCCAATAGAGGCCTCTTAGCGCTCAGAATGTCCAATTGCAGTTTCTACAGAAAGAGTGTTTCAGAAAGGCTCAATCAAAAGTAAGGTTCAACTCTGTTAGTTGAATGCACAGAACAGAAAGAAGTTTCATACAATGCTTCTGTGTAGTTTATATTTGAACATATTCTTTTTTCCACTATTACCCACTTAGCGCTACGAATGTCCAATTGCATTTTCTACAGACAGAGTGTTTCAAAACTGCTCAATCAAAAGTATGGTTTAACTCTGTTAGCTGAATGCTCAGATCAGAAAGAAGTTTCACAGAATGCTTCTGTGTAGTTTATATTTAAATATATTCCTTTTTCCACTACTACTCTCTTAGCGCTCCAAATGTCCAGTTGCATTTTCTACAGAAAGAGTGTTCAGATCTGCTCAATCAAAAGTATGGTTTAGCTCTGTTAGCTGAATGCACAGATCAGAAAGAAGTTTCACAGAATGATTCTGTGTAGTTTATATTTGGAGACATACCTTTTTCCACTATTACCCTCTTAGCGCTCCGAATCTCCACTTGCATTTTCTACAGAAAGAGTGTTTCAGAACGGCTCAATCAAAACTAAGGTTCAACTCTTTTAGTTGAACAAACAGAACAGAAAGTAGTTTCACACAATTCTTCTGTGTAGTTTTTATTTGTAGACATTCTTTTTCCCAATATAGGCCTCTTAGCGCTCAGAATGTCCAATTGCAGTTTCTACAGAAAGAGTGTTTCAGAAAGGCTCAATCAAAAGTAAGGTTCAACTCTGTTAGTTGAATGCACAGAACAGAAAGAAGTTTCATACAATGCTTCTGTGTAGTTTATATTTGAACATATTCTTTTTTCCACTATTACCCACTTAGCGCTACGAATGTCCAGTTGCATTTTCTACAGACAGAGTGTTTCAAAACTGCTCAATCAAAAGTATGGTTTAACTCTATTAGCTGAATGCTCAGATCAAAAAGAAGTTTCACAGAATGCTTCTGTGTAGTTTATATTTGAATATATTCCTTTTTCCACTACTACGCTCTTAGCGCTCCAAATGTCCAGTTGCATTTTCAACAGAAAGAGTGTTCAGATCTGCTCAATCAAAAGTATGGTTTAACTCTGTTAGCTGAATGCACAGATCAGAAAGAAGTTTCACCGAATGATTCTGTGTAGTTTATATTTGAAGACATTCCTTTTTCCACTATTACCCTCTTAGCGCTCCGAATCTCCACTTGCATTTTCTACAAAAAGAGTGTTTCATAACTGCTCAATCAAAAATATGTTTTATCTCTGTTAACTGAATTTACAGATCAGAAATAAGTTTCACAGAATGCATCTGTGTAGTTTTTATTTGAAGATATTCTTTTTCCCAATGTAGGCCTCTTAGCGCTTAGCATGTCCAATTGCAGTTTCTACAGAAAGAGTGTTTCAGAACGGCTCAATCAAAAGTAAGGTTCAACTCTGTTAGTTGAATGCACAGAACAGAAAGAATTTTCACAGAATGCTACTGTGTAGTTTATATTTGAATATATTCCTTTTTCCACTATTACCCTCATAGCGCTCCGAATGTCCACTTGCATTTTCTACAGAAAGAGTGTTCAGAACTGCGCAATCAAAAGTATGGTTTAACTCTGTTAGCTTAATGAACATATCAGAAATAAGTTTCACACAATGCTTCTGTGTAGTTTTTATTTGAAGATATTATTTTTCCCAATATAGGCCTCTTAGCGCTCAGAATGTCCAATTGCAGTTTCTACAGAAAGAGTGTTTCAGAAAGGCTCAATCAAAAGTAAGGTTCAACTCTGTTAGTTGAATGCACAGAACAGAAAGAAGTTTCATACAATGCTTCTGTGTAGTTTATATTTGAACATATTCTTTTTTCCACTATTACCCACTTAGCGCTACGAATGTCCAGTTGCATTTTCTACAGACAGAGTGTTTCAAAACTGCTCAATCAAAAGTATGGTTTAACTCTGTTAGCTGAATGCTCAGATCAGAAAGAAGTTTCACAGAATGCTTCTGTGTAGTTTATATTTGAATATATTCCTTTTTCCACTACTACTCTCTTAGCGCTCCAAATGTCCAGTTGCATTTTCTACAGAAAGAGTGTTCAGATCTGCTCAATCAAAAGTATGGTTTAACTCTGTTAGCTGAATGCACAGATCAGAAAGAAGTTTCACAGAATGATTCTGTGTAGTTTATATTTGGAGACATTCCTTTTTCCACCATTACCCACTTAGCGCTCCGAATCTCCACTTGCATTTTCTACAAAAAGAGTGTTTCAGAACGGCTCAATCAAAACTAAGGTTCAACTCTTTCAGTTGAACAAACAGAACAGAAAGAAGTTTCACACAATTCTTCTGTGTAGTTTTTATTTGTAGACATTCTTTTTCCCAATATAGGCTTCTTAACGCTCAGAATGTCCAATTGCAGTTTCTACAGAAAGAGTGTTTCAGAACGGCTCAATCAAAAGTAAGGTTCAACTCTGTTAGTTGAATGCACAGAACAGAAAGAAGTTTCATACAATGCTTCTGTGTAGTTTATATTTGAACATATTATTTTTTCCACTATTACCCACTTAGCGCTACGAATGTCCAGTTGCATTTTCTACAGACAGAGTGTTTCAAAATTGCTCAATCATTAGTATGGTTTAACTCTGTTAGCTGAATGCTCAGATCAGAAAGAAGTTTCACAGAATGCTTCTGTGTAGTTTATATTTGAATATATTCCTTTTTCCACTACTACTCTCAGCGCTCCAAATGTCCAGTTGCATTTTCTACAGAAAGAGTGTTCAGATCTGCTCAATCAAAAGTATGGTTTAACTCTGTTAGCTGAATGCACAGATCAGAAAGAAGTTTCACAGAATGATTCTGTGTAGTTTATATTTGGAGACATTCCTTTTTCCACTATTACCCTCTTAGCGCTCCGAATCTCCACTTGCATTTTCTACAGAAAGAGTGTTTCAGAACGGCTCAATCAAAACAAAGGTTCAACTCTTTTAGTTGAACAAACAGAACAGAAAGTAGTTTCACACAATTCTTCTGTGTAGTTTTTATTTGTAGACATTCTTTTTCCCAATATAGGCCTCTTAGCGCTCAGAATGTCCAATTGCAGTTTCTACAGAAAGAGTGTTTCAGAACGGCTCAATCAAAAGGAAGGTTCAACTCTGTTAGTTGAATGCATAGAACAGAAAGAAGTTTCATACAATGCTTCTGTGTAGTTTATATTTGAACATATTCTTTTTTCCACTATTACCCACTTAGGGCTACGAATGTCCAGTTGCATTTTCTACAGACAGAGAGTTTCAAAACTGCTCAATCAAAAGTATGGTTTAACTCTGTTAGCTGTATGCTCAGATCAGAAAGAAGTTTCACAGAATGCTTCTGTGTAGTTTATATTTGCATATATTCCTTTTTCCACTACTACGCTCTTAGCGCTCCAAATGTCCAGTTGCATTTTCAACAGAAAGAGTGTTCAGATCTGCTCAATCAAAAGTATGGTTTAACTCTGTTAGCTGAATGCACAGATCAGAAAGAAGTTTCACCGAATGATTCTGTGTAGTTTATATTTGAAGACATTCCTTTTTCCACTATTACCCTCTTAGCGCTCCGAATCTCCACTTGCATTTTCTACAAAAAGAGTGTTTCATAACTGCTCAATCAAAAATATGTTTTATCTCTGTTAACTGAATTTACAGATCAGAAATAAGTTTCACAGAATGCATCTGTGTAGTTTTTATTTGAAGATATTCTTTTTCCCAATGTAGGCCTCTTAGCGCTTAGCATGTCCAATTGCAGTTTCTACAGAAAGAGTGTTTCAGAACGGCTCAATCAAAAGTAAGGTTCAACTCTGTTAGTTGAATGCACAGAACAGAAAGAATTTTCACAGAATGCTACTGTGTAGTTTATATTTGAATATATTCCTTTTTCCACTATTACCCTCATAGCGCTCCGAATGTCCACTTGCATTTTCTACAGAAAGAGTGTTCAGAACTGCGCAATCAAAAGTATGGTTTAACTCTGTTAGCTTAATGAACATATCAGAAATAAGTTTCACACAATGCTTCTGTGTAGTTTTTATTTGAAGATATTATTTTTCCCAATATAGGCCTCTTAGCGCTCAGAATGTCCAATTGCAGTTTCTACTGAAAGAGTGTTTCAGAAAGGCTCAATCAAAAGTAAGGTTCAACTCTGTTAGTTGAATGCACAGAACAGAAAGAAGTTTCATACAATGCTTCTGTGTAGTTTATATTTGAACATATTCTTTTTTCCACTATTACCCACTTAGCGCTACGAATGTCCAGTTGCATTTTCTACAGACAGAGTGTTTCAAAACTGCTCAATCAAAAGTATGGTTTAACTCTGTTAGCTGAATGCTCAGATCAGAAAGAAGTTTCACAGAATGCTTCTGTGTAGTTTATATTTGAATATATTCCTTTTTCCACTACTACTCTCTTAGCGCTCCAAATGTCCAGTTGCATTTTCTACAGAAAGAGAGTTCAGATCTGCTCAATCAAAAGTATGGTTTAACTCTGTTAGCTGAATGCACAGATCAGAAAGAAGTTTCACAGAATGATTCTGTGTAGTTTATATTTGGAGACATTCCTTTTTCCACCATTACCCACTTAGCGCTCCGAATCTCCACTTGCATTTTCTACAAAAAGAGTGTTTCAGAACGGCTCAATCAAAACTAAGGTTCAACTCTTTCAGTTGAACAAACAGAACAGAAAGAAGTTTCACACAATTCTTCTGTGTAGTTTTTATTTGTAGACATTCTTTTTCCCAATATAGGCTTCTTAACGCTCAGAATGTCCAATTGCAGTTTCTACAGAAAGAGTGTTTCAGAACGGCTCAATCAAAAGTAAGGTTCAACTCTGTTAGTTGAATGCACAGAACAGAAAGAAGTTTCATACAATGCTTCTGTGCAGTTTATATTTGAACATATTCTTTTTTCCACTATTACCCACTTAGCGCTACGAATGTCCAGTTGCATTTTCTACAGACAGAGTGTTTCAAAATTGCTCAATCATTAGTATGGTTTAACTCTGTTAGCTGAATGCTCAGATCAGAAAGAAGTTTCACAGAATGCTTCTGTGTAGTTTATATTTGAATATATTCCTTTTTCCACTACTACTCTCAGCGCTCCAAATGTCCAGTTGCATTTTCTACAGAAAGAGTGTTCAGATCTGCTCAATCAAAAGTATGGTTTAACTCTGTTAGCTGAATGCACAGATCAGAAAGAAGTTTCACAGAATGATTCTGTGTAGTTTATATTTGGAGACATTCCTTTTTCCACTATTACCCTCTTAGCGCTCCGAATCTCCACTTGCATTTTCTACAGAAAGAGTGTTTCAGAACGGCTCAATCAAAACAAAGGTTCAACTCTTTTAGTTGAACAAACAGAACAGAAAGTAGTTTCACACAATTCTTCTGTGTAGTTTTTATTTGTAGACATTCTTTTTCCCAATATAGGCCTCTTAGCGCTCAGAATGTCCAATTGCAGTTTCTACAGAAAGAGTGTTTCAGAACGGCTCAATCAAAAGGAAGGTTCAACTCTGTTAGTTGAATGCATAGAACAGAAAGAAGTTTCATACAATGCTTCTGTGTAGTTTATATTTGAACATATTCTTTTTTCCACTATTACCCACTTAGCGCTACGAATGTCCAGTTGCATTTTCTACAGACAGAGAATTTCAAAACTGCTCAATCAAAAGTATGGTTTAACTCTGTTAGCTGTATGCTCAGATCAGAAAGAAGTTTCACAGAATGCTTCTGTGTAGTTTATATTTGCATATATTCCTTTTTTCACTACTACGCTCTTAGCGCTCCAAATGTCCAGTTGCATTTTCAACAGAAAGAGTGTTCAGATGTGCTCAATCAAAAGTATGGTTTAACTCTGTTAGCTGAATGCACAGATCAGAAAGAAGTTTCACCGAATGATTCTGTGTAGTTTATATTTGAAGACATTCTTTTTCCACTATTACCCTCTTAGCGCTCCGAATCTCCACTTGCATTTTCTACAAAAAGAGTGTTTCATAACTGCTCAATCAAAAATATGTTTTATCTCTGTTAACTGAATTTACAGATCAGAAATAAGTTTCACAGAATGCATCTGTGTAGTTTTTATTTGAAGATATTCTTTTTCCTAATGTAGGCCTCTTAGCGCTTAGCATGTCCAATTGCAGTTTCTACACAAAGAGTGTTTCAGAACGGCTCAATCAAAAGTAAGGTTCAACTCTGTTAGTTGAATGCACAGAACAGAAAGAGTTTTCACACAATGCTACTGTGTAGTTTATATTTGAATATATTCCTTTTTCCACTATTACCCTCTTAGCGCTCCGAATGTCCACCTGCATTTTCTACAGAAAGAGTGTTCAGAACTGCGCAATCAAAAGTATGGTTTAACTCTGTTAGCTTAATGAACATATCAGAAATAAGTTTCACACAATGCTTCTGTGTAGTTTTTATTTGAAGATATTATTTTTCCCAATAGAGGCCTCTTAGCGCTCAGAATGTCCAATTGCAGTTTCTACAGAAAGAGTGTTTCAGAAAGGCTCAATCAAAAGTAAGGTTCAACTCTGTTAGTTGAATGCACAGAACAGAAAGAAGTTTCATACAATGCTTCTGTGTAGTTTATATTTGAACATATTCTTTTTTCCACTATTACCCACTTAGCGCTACGAATGTCCAGTTGCATTTTCTACAGACAGAGTGTTTCAAAACTGCTCAATCATAAGTATGGTTTAACTCTGTTAGCTGAATGCTCAGATCAGAAAGAAGTTTCACAGAATGCTTCTGTGTAGTTTATATTTGAATATATTCCTTTTTCCACTACTACTCTCTTAGCGCTCCAAATGTCCAGTTGCATTTTCTACAGAAAGAGTGTTCAGATCTGCTCAATCAAAAGTATGGTTTAACTCTGTTAGCTGAATGCACAGGTCAGAAAGAAGTTTCACAGAATGATTCTGTGTAGTTTATATTTGGAGACATTCCTTTTTCCACTATTACCCTCTTAGCGCTCCGAATCTCCACTTGCATTTTCTACAGAAAGAGTGTTTCAGAACGGCTCAATCAAAACTAAGGTTCAACTCTTTTAGTTGAACAAACAGAACAGAAAGTAGTTTCACACAATTCTTCTGTGTAGTTTTTATTTGTAGACATTCTTTTTCCCAATATAGGCCTCTTAGCGCTCAGAATGTCCAATTGCAGTTTCTACAGAAAGAGTGTTTCAGAACGGCTCAATCAAAAGGAAGGTTCAACTCTGTTAGTTGAATGCACAGAACAGAAAGAAGTTTCATACAATGCTTCTGTGTAGTTTATATTTGAACATATTCTTTTTTCCACTATTACCCACTTAGCGCTACGAATGTCCAGTTGCATTTTCTACAGACAGAGTGTTTCAAAACTGCTCAATCAAAAGTATGGTTTAACTCTGTTAGCTGTATGCTCAGATCAGAAAGAAGTTTCACAGAATGCTTCTGTGTAGTTTATATTTGCATATATTCCTTTTTCCACTACTACGCTCTTAGCGCTCCAAATGTCCAGTTGCATTTTCAACAGAAAGAGTGTTCAGATGTGCTCAATCAAAAGTATGGTTTAACTCTGTTAGCTGAATGCACAGTTCAGAAAGAAGTTTCACCGAATGATTCTGTGTAGTTTATATTTGAAGACATTCCTTTTTCCACTATTACCCTCTTAGCGCTCCGAATCTCCACTTGCATTTTCTACAAAAAGAGTGTTTCATAACTGCTCAATCAAAAATATGTTTTATCTCTGTTAACTGAATTTACAGATCAGAAATAAGTTTCACAGAATGCATCTGTGTAGTTTTTATTTGAAGATATTCTTTTTCCTAATGTAGGCCTCTTAGCGCTTAGCATGTCCAATTGCAGTTTCTACACAAAGAGTGTTTCAGAACGGCTCAATCAAAAGTAAGGTTCAACTCTGTTAGTTGAATGCACAGAACAGAAAGAATTTTCACAGAATGCTACTGTGTAGTTTATATTTGAATATGTTCCTTTTTCCACTATTACCCTCTTAGCGCTCCGAATGTCCACTTGCGTTTTCTACAGAAAGAGTGTTCAGAACTGCGCAATCAAAAGTATGGTTTAACTCTGTTAGCTTAATGAACATATCAGAAATAAGTTTCACACAATGCTTCTGTGTAGTTTTTATTTGAAGATATTATTTTTCCCAATAGAGGCCTCTTAGCGCTCAGAATGTCCAATTGCAGTTTCTACAGAAAGAGTGTTTCAGAAAGGCTCAATCAAAAGTAAGGTTCAACTCTGTTAGTTGAATGCACAGAACAGAAAGAAGTTTCATACAATGCTTCTGTGTAGTTTATATTTGAACATATTCTTTTTTCCACTATTACCCACTTAGCGCTACGAATGTCCAGTTGCATTTTCTACAGACAGAGTGTTTCAAAACTGCTCAATCATAAGTATGGTTTAACTCTGTTAGCTGAATGCTCAGATCAGAAAGAAGTTTCACAGAATGCTTCTGTGTAGTTTATATTTGAATATATTCCTTTTTCCACTACTACTCTCTTAGCGCTCCAAATGTCCAGTTGCATTTTCTACAGAAAGAGTGTTCAGATCTGCTCAATCAAAAGTATGGTTTAACTCTGTTAGCTGAATGCACAGATCAGAAAGAAGTTTCACAGAATGATTCTCTGTAGTTTATATTTGGAGACATTCCTTTTTCCACTATTACCCTCTTAGCGCTCCGAATCTCCACTTGCATTTTCTACAGAAAGAGTGTTTCAGAACGGCTCAATCAAAACTAAGGTTCAACTCTTTTAGTTGAACAAACAGAACAGAAAGTAGTTTCACACAATTCTTCTGTGTAGTTTTTATTTGTAGACATTCTTTTTCCCAATATAGGCCTCTTAGCGCTCAGAATGTCCAATTGCAGTTTCTAGAGAAAGAGTGTTTCAGAACGGCTCAATCAAAATGAAGGTTCAACTCTGTTAGTTGAATGCACAGAACAGAAAGAAGTTTCATACAATGCTTCTGTGTAGTTTATATTTGAACATATTCTTTTTTCCACTATTACCCACTTAGCGCTACGAATGTCCAGTTGCATTTTCTACAGACAGAGAGTTTCAAAACTGCTCAATCAAAAGTATGGTTTAACTCTGTTAGCTGTATGCTCAGATCAGAAAGAAGTTTCACAGAATGCATCTGTGTAGTTTTTATTTGAAGATATTCTTTTTCCTAATGTAGGCCTCTTAGCGCTTAGCACGTCCAATTGCAGTTTCTACACAAAGAGTGTTTCAGAACGGCTCAATCAAAAGTAAGGTTCAACTCTGTTAGTTGAATGCACAGAACAGAAAGAATTTTCACAGAATGCCACTGTGTAGTTTACATTTGAATATATTCCTTATTCCACTATTACCCTCTTAGCGCTCCGAATGTCCACTTGCATTTTCTACAGAAAGAGTGTTCAGAACTGCGCAATCAAAAGTAGGGTTTAACTCTGTTAGCTTAATGAACATATCAGAAATAAGTTTCACACAATGCTTCTGTGTAGTTTTTATTTGAAGATATTATTTTTCCCAATAGAGGCCTCTTAGCGCTCAGAATGTCCAATTGCAGTTTCTACAGAAAGAGTGTTTCAGAAAGGCTCAATCAAAAGTAAGGTTCAACTCTGTTAGTTGAATGCACAGAACAGAAAGAAGTTTCATACAATGCTTCTGTGTAGTTTATATTTGAACATATTCTTTTTTCCACTATTACCCACTTAGCACTACGAATGTCCAATTGCATTTTCTACAGACAGAGTGTTTCAAAACTGCTCAATCAAAAGTATGGTTTAACTCTGTTAGCTGAATGCTCAGATCAGAAAGAAGTTTCACAGAATGCTTCTGTGTAGTTTATATTTGAATATATTCCTTTTTCCACTACTACTCTCTTAGCGCTCCAAATGTCCAGTTGCATTTTCTACAGAAAGAGTGTTCAGATCTGCTCAATCAAAAGTATGGTTTAACTCTGTTAGCTGAATGCACAGATCAGAAAGAAGTTTCACAGAATGATTCTGTGTAGTTTATATTTGGAGACATTCCTTTTTCCACTATTACCCTCTTAGCGCTCCGAATCTCCACTTGCATTTTCTACAGAATGAGTGTTTCAGAACGGCTCAATCAAAACTAAGGTTCAACTCTTTTAGTTGAACAAACAGAACAGAAAGTAGTTTCACACAATTCTTCTGTGTAGTTTTTATTTGTAGACATTCTTTTTCCCAATATAGGCCTCTTAGCGCTCAGAATGTCCAATTGCAGTTTCTACAGAAAGAGTGTTTCAGAACGGCTCAATCAAAAGGAAGGTTCAAATCTGTTAGTTGAATGCACAGAACAGAAAGAAGTTTCATACAATGCTTCTGTGTAGTTTATATTTGAACATATTCTTTTTTCCACTATTACCCACTTAGCGCTACGAATGTCCAGTTGCATTTTCTACAGACAGAGAGTTTCAAAACTGCTCAATAAAAAGTATGGTTTAACTCTGTTAGCTGTATGCTCAGATCAGAAAGAAGTTTCACAGAATGCTTCTGTGTAGTTTATATTTGCATATATTCCTTTTTCCACTACTACGCTCTTAGCGCTCCAAATGTCCAGTTGCATTTTCAACAGAAAGAGTGTTCAGATGTGCTCAATCAAAAGTATGGTTTAACTCTGTTAGCTGAATGCACAGATCAGAAGGAAGTTTCACCGAATGATTCTGTGTAGTTTATATTTGAAGACATTCCTTTTTCCACTATTACCCTCTTAGCGCTCCGAATCTCCACTTGCATTTTCTACAAAAAGAGTGTTTCATAACTGCTCAATCAAAAATATGTTTTATCTCTGTTAACTGAATTTACAGATCAGAAATAAGTTTCACAGAATGCATCTGTGTAGTTTTTATTTGAAGATATTCTTTTTCCTAATGTAGGCCTCTTAGGGCTTAGCATGTCCAATTGCAGTTTCTACACAAAGAGTGTTTCAGAACGGCTCAATCAAAAGTAAGGTTCAACTCTGTTAGTTGAATGCACAGAACAGAAAGAATTTTCACAGAATGCTACTGTGTAGTTTATATTTGAATATATTCCTTTTTCCACTATTACCCTCTTAGCGCTCCAAATGTCCAGTTGCATTTTCTACAGAAAGAGTGTTCAGATCTGCTCAATCAAAAGTATGGTTTAACTCTGTTAGCTGAATGCACAGATCAGAAAGAAGTTTCACAGAATGATTCTGTGTAGTTTATATTTGGAGACATTCCTTTTTCCACTATTACCCTCTTAGCGCTCCGAATCTCCACTTGCATTTTCTACAGAAAGAGTGTTTCAGAACGGCTCAATCAAAACTAAGGTTCAACTCTTTTAGTTGAACAAACAGAACAGAAAGTAGTTTCACACAATTCTTCTGTGTAGTTTTTATTTGTAGACATTCTTTTTCCCAATATAGGCCTCTTAGCGCTCAGAATGTCCAATTGCAGTTTCTACAGAAAGAGTGTTTCAGAACGGCTCAATCAAAAGGAAGGTTCAACTCTGTTATTTGAATGCACAGAACAGAAAGAAGTTTCATACAATGCTTCTGTGTAGTTTATATTTGAACATATTCTTTTTTCCACTATTACCCACTTAGCGCTACGAATGTCCAGTTGCATTTTCTACAGACAGAGAGTTTCAAAACTGCTCAATCAAAAGTATGGTTTAACTCTGTTAGCTGTATGCTCAGATCAGAAAGAAGTATCACAGAATGCTTCTGTGTAGTTTATATTTGCATATATTCCTTTTTCCACTACTACGCTCTTAGCGCTCCAAATGTCCAGTTGCATTTTCAACAGAAAGAGTGTTCAGATGTGCTCAATCAAAAGTATGGTTTAACTCTGTTAGCTGAATGCACAGATCAGAAAGAAGTTTCACCGAATGATTCTGTGTAGTTTATATTTGAAGACATTCCTTTTTCCACTATTACCCTCTTAGCGCTCCGAATCTCCACTTGCATTTTCTACAAAAAGAGTGTTTCATAACTGCTCAATCAAAAATATGTTTTATCTCTGTTAACTGAATTTACAGATCAGAAATAAGTTTCACAGAATGCATCTGTGTAGTTTTTATTTGAAGGTACTCTTTTTCCTAATGTAGGCCTCTTAGCGCTTAGAATGTCCAATTGCAGTTTCTACACAAAGAGTGTTTCAGAACGGCTCAATCAAAAGTAAGGTTCAACTCTGTTAGTTGAATGCACAGAACAGAAAGAATTTTCACAGAATGCTACTGTGTAGTTTATATTTGAATATATTCCTTTTTCCACTATTACCCTCTTAGCGCTCCGAATGTCCACTTGCATTTTCTACAGAAAGAGTGTTCAGAACTGCGCAATCAAAAGTATGGTTTAACTCTGTTAGCTTAATGAACATATCAGAAATAAGTTTCACACAATGCTTCTGTGTAGTTTTTATTTGAAGATATTATTTTTCCCAATAGAGGCCTCTTAGCGCTCAGAATGTCCAATTGCAGTTTCTACAGAAAGAGTGTTTCAGAAAGGCTCAATCAAATGTAAGGTTCAACTCTGTTAGTTGAATGCACAGAACAGAAAGAAGTTTCATACAATGCTTCTGTGTAGTTTATATTTGAACATATTCTTTTTTCCACTATTACCCACTTAGCGCTACGAATGTCCAGTTGCATTTTCTACAGACAGAGAGTTTCAAAACTGCTCAATAAAAAGTATGGTTTAACTCTGTTAGCTGTATGCTCAGATCAGAAAGAAGTTTCACAGAATGCTTCTGTGTAGTTTATATTTGCATATATTCCTTTTTCCACTACTACGCTCTTAGCGCTCCAAATGTCCAGTTGCATTTTCAACAGAAAGAGTGTTCAGATGTGCTCAATCAAAAGTATGGTTTAACTCTGTTAGCTGAATGCACAGATCAGAAGGAAGTTTCACCGAATGATTCTGTGTAGTTTATATTTGAAGACATTCCTTTTTCCACTATTACCCTCTTAGCGCTCCGAATCTCCACTTGCATTTTCTACAAAAAGAGTGTTTCATAACTGCTCAATCAAAAATATGTTTTATCTCTGTTAACTGAATTTACAGATCAGAAATAAGTTTCACAGAATGCATCTGTGTAGTTTTTATTTGAAGATATTCTTTTTCCTAATGTAGGCCTCTTAGCGCTTAGCACGTCCAATTGCAGTTTCTACACAAAGAGTGTTTCAGAACGGCTCAATCAAAAGTAAGGTTCAACTCTGTTAGTTGAATGCACAGAACAGAAAGAATTTTCACAGAATGCCACTGTGTAGTTTACATTTGAATATATTCCTTTTTCCACTATTACCCTCTTAGCGCTCCGAATGTCCACTTGCATTTTCTACAGAAAGAGTGTTCAGAACTGCGCAATCAAAAGTAGGGTTTAACTCTGTTAGCTTAATGAACATATCAGAAATAAGTTTCACACAATTCTTCTGTGTAGTTTTTATTTGAAGATATTATTTTTCCCAATAGAGGCCTCTTAGCGCTCAGAATGTCCAATTGCAGTTTCTACAGAAAGAGTGTTTCAGAAAGGCTCAATCAAAAGTAAGGTTCAACTCTGTTAGTTGAATGCACAGAACAGAAAGAAGTTTCATACAATGCTTCTGTGTAGTTTATATTTGAACATATTCTTTTTTCCACTATTACCCACTTAGCGCTACGAATGTCCAATTGCATTTTCTACAGACAGAGTGTTTCAAAACTGCTCAATCAAAAGTATGGTTTAACTCTGTTAGCTGAATGCTCAGATCAGAAAGAAGTTTCACAGAATGCTTCTGTGTAGTTTATATTTGAATATATTCCTTTTTCCACTACTACTCTCTTAGCGCTCCAAATGTCCAGTTGCATTTTCTACAGAAAGAGTGTTCAGATCTGCTCAATCAAAAGTATGGTTTAACTCTGTTAGCTGAATGCACAGATCAGAAAGAAGTTTCACAGAATGATTCTGTGTAGTTTATATTTGGAGACATACCTTTTTCCACTATTACCCTCTTAGCGCTCCGAATCTCCACTTGCATTTTCTACAGAAAGAGTGTTTCAGAACGGCTCAATCAAAACTAAGGTTCAACTCTTTTAGTTGAACAAACAGAACAGAAAGTAGTTTCACACAATTCTTCTGTGTAGTTTTTATTTGTAGACATTCTTTTTCCCAATATAGGCCTCTTAGCGCTCAGAATGTCCAATTGCAGTTTCTAGAGAAAGAGTGTTTCAGAACGGCTCAATCAAAAGGAAGGTTCAACTCTGTTAGTTGAATGCACAGAACAGAAAGAAGTTTCATACAATGCTTCTGTGTAGTTTATATTTGAACATATTCTATTTTCCACTATTACCCACTTAGCGCTACGAATGTCCAGTTGCATTTTCTACAGACAGAGAGTTTCAAAACTGCTCAATCAAAAGTATGGTTTAACTCTGTTAGCTGTATGCTCAGATCAGAAAGAAGTTTCACAGAATGCTTCTGTGTAGTTTATATTTGCATATATTCCTTTTTCCACTACTACGCTTTTAGCGCTCCAAATGTCCAGTTGCATTTTCAACAGAAAGAGTGTTCAGATGTGCTCAATCAAAAGTATGGTATAAATCTGTTAGCTGAATGCACAGATCAGAAAGAAGTTTCACCGAATGATTCTGTGTAGTTTATATTTGAAGACATTCCTTTTTCCACTATTACCCACTTAGCGCTCGGAATCTCCACTTGCATTTTCTACAAAAAGAGTGTTTCATAACTGCTCAATCAAAAATATGTTTTATCTCTGTTAACTGAATTTACAGATCAGAAATAAGTTTCACAGAATGCATCTGTGTAGTTTTTATTTGAAGATATTCTTTTTCCTAATGTAGGCCTCTTAGCGCTTAGCATTTCCAATTGCAGTTTCTACACAAAGAGTGTTTCAGAACGGCTCAATCAAAAGTAAGGTTCAACTCTGTTAGTTGAATGCACAGAACAGAAAGAATTTTCACAGAATGCCACTGTGTAGTTTACATTTGAATATATTCCTTATTCCACTATTACCCTCTTAGCGCTCCGAATGTCCACTTGCATTTTCTACAGAAAGAGTGTTCAGAACTGCGCAATCAAAAGTAGGGTTTAACTCTGTTAGCTTAATGAACATATCAGAAATAAGTTTCACACAATGCTTCTGTGTAGTTTTTATTTGAAGATATTATTTTTCCCAATAGAGGCCTCTTAGCGCTCAGAATGTCCAATTGCAGTTTCTACAGAAAGAGTGTTTCAGAAAGGCTCAATCAAAAGTAAGGTTCAACTCTGTTAGTTGAATGCACAGAACAGAAAGAAGTTTCATACAATGCTTCTGTGTAGTTTATATTTGAACATATTCTTTTTTCCACTATTACCCACTTAGCGCTACGAATGTCCAATTGCATTTTCTACAGACAGAGTGTTTCAAAACTGCTCAATCAAAAGTATGGTTTAACTCTGTTAGCTGAATGCTCAGATCAGAAAGAAGTTTCACAGAATGCTTCTGTGTAGTTTATATTTGAATATATTCCTTTTTCCACTACTACTCTCTTAGCGCTCCAAATGTCCAGTTGCATTTTCTACAGAAAGAGTGTTCAGATCTGCTCAATCAAAAGTATGGTTTAACTCTGTTAGCTGAATGCACAGATCAGAAAGAAGTTTCACAGAATGATTCTGTGTAGTTTATATTTGGAGACATTCCTTTTTCCACTATTACCCTCTTAGCGCTCCGAATCTCCACTTGCATTTTCTACAGAAAGAGTGTTTCAGAACGGCTCAATCAAAACTAAGGTTCAACTCTTTTAGTTGAACAAA
The DNA here is from genome assembly GCF_028878055.3 of Symphalangus syndactylus. Classification (NCBI taxonomy): domain Eukaryota; kingdom Metazoa; phylum Chordata; class Mammalia; order Primates; family Hylobatidae; genus Symphalangus; species Symphalangus syndactylus. The sequence goes on from NC_072436.2 coordinate 2,983,209, forward strand.
CAGAACAGAAAGTAGTTTCACACAATTCTTCTGTGTAGTTTTTATTTGTTGACATTCTTTTTCCCAATATAGGCCTCTTAGCGCTCAGAATTTCCAATTGCAGTTTCTACAGAAAGAGTGTTTCAGAACGGCTCAATCAAAAGGAAGGTTCAAATCTGTTAGTTGAATGCACAGAACAGAAAGAAGTTTCATACAATGCTTCTGTGTAGTTTATATTTGAACATATTCTTTTTTCCACTATTACCCACTTAGCGCTACGAATGTCCAGTTGCATTTTCTACAGACAGAGAGTTTCAAAACTGCTCAATAAAAAGTATGGTTTAACTCTGTTAGCTGTATGCTCAGATCAGAAAGAAGTTTCACAGAATGCTTCTGTGTAGTTTATATTTGCATATATTCCTTTTTCCACTACTACGCTCTTAGCGCTCCAAATGTCCAGTTGCATTTTCAACAGAAAGAGTGTTCAGATGTGCTCAATCAAAAGTATGGTTTAACTCTGTTAGCTGAATGCACAGATCAGAAGGAAGTTTCACCGAATGATTCTGTGTAGTTTATATTTGAAGACATTCTTTTTCCACTATTACCCTCTTAGCGCTCCGAATCTCCACTTGCATTTTCTACAAAAAGAGTGTTTCATAACTGCTCAATCAAAAATATGTTTTATCTCTGTTAACTGAATTTACAGATCAGAAATAAGTTTCACAGAATGCATCTGTGTAGTTTTTATTTGAAGATATTCTTTTTCCTAATGTAGGCCTCTTAGCGCTTAGCATGTCCAATTGCAGTTTCTACACAAAGAGTGTTTCAGAACGGCTCAATCAAAAGTAAGGTTCAACTCTGTTAGTTGAATGCACAGAACAGAAAGAATTTTCACAGAATGCTACTGTGTAGTTTATATTTGAATATATTCCTTTTTCCACTATTACCCTCTTAGCGCTCCGAATGTCCACTTGCATTTTCTACAGAAAGAGTGTTCAGAACTGCGCAATCAAAAGTATGGTTTAACTCTGTTAGCTTAATGAACATATCAGAAATAAGTTTCACACAATGCTTCTGTGTAGTTTTTATTTGAAGATATTATTTTTCCCAATAGAGGCCTCTTAGCGCTCAGAATGTCCAATTGCAGTTTCTACAGAAAGAGTGTTTCAGAAAGGCTCAATCAAAAGTAAGGTTCAACTCTGTTAGTTGAATGCACAGAACAGAAAGAAGTTTCATACAATGCTTCTGTGTAGTTTATATTTGAAAATATTCTTTTTTCCACTATTACCCACTTAGCGCTACGAATGTCCAGTTGCATTTTCTACAGACAGAGTGTTTCAAAACTGCTCAATCATAAGTATGGTTTAACTCTGTTAGCTGAATGCTCAGATCAGAAAGAAGTTTCACAGAATGCTTCTGTGTAGTTTATATTTGAATATATTCCTTTTTCCACTACTACTCTCTTACCGCTCCAAATGTCCAGTTGCATTTTCTACAGAAAGAGTGTTCAGATCTGCTCAATCAAAAGTATGGATTAACTCTGTTAGCTGAATGCACAGATCAGAAAGAAGTTTCACAGAATGATTCTGTGTAGTTTATATTTGGAGACATTCCTTTTTCCACTATTACCCTCTTAGCGCTCCGAATCTCCACTTGCATTTTCTACAGAAAGAGTGTTTCAGAACGGCTCAATCAAAACTAAGGTTCAACTCTTTTAGTTGAACAAACAGAACAGAAAGTAGTTTCACACAATTCTTCTGTGTAGTTTTTATTTGTAGACATTCTTTTTCCCAATATAGGCCTCTTAGCGCTCAGAATGTCCAATTGCAGTTTCTACAGAAAGAGTGTTTCAGAACGGCTCAATCAAAAGGAAGGTTCAACTCTGTTAGTTGAATGCACAGAACAGAAAGAAGTTTCATACAATGCTTCTGCGTAGTTTATATTTGAACATATTCTTTTTTCCACTATTACCCACTTAGCGCTACGAATGTCCAGTTGCATTTTCTACAGACAGAGAGTTTCAAAACTGCTCAATCAAAAGTATGGTTTAACTCTGTTAGCTGTATGCTCAGATCAGAAAGAAGTATCACAGAATGCTTCTGTGTAGTTTATATTTGCATATATTCCTTTTTCCACTACTACGCTCTTAGCGCTCCAAATGTCCAGTTGCATTTTCAACAGAAAGAGTGTTCAGATGTGCTCAATCAAAAGTATGGTTTAACTCTGTTAGCTGAATGCACAGATCAGAAAGAAGTTTCACCGAATGATTCTGTGTAGTTTATATTTGAAGACATTCCTTTTTCCACTATTACCCTCTTAGCGCTCCGAATCTCCACTTGCATTTTCTACAAAAAGAGTGTTTCATAACTGCTCAATCAAAAATATGTTTTATCTCTGTTAACTGAATTTACAGATCAGAAATAAGTTTCACAGAATGCATCTGTGTAGTTTTTATTTGAAGATACTCTTTTTCCTAATGTAGGCCTCTTAGCGCTTAGAATGTCCAATTGCAGTTTCTACACAAAGAGTGTTTCAGAACGGCTCAATCAAAAGTAAGGTTCAACTCTGTTAGTTGAATGCACAGAACAGAAAGAATTTTCACAGAATGCTACTGTGTAGTTTATATTTGAATATATTCCTTTTTCCACTATTACCCTCTTAGCGCTCCGAATGTCCACTTGCATTTTCTACAGAAAGAGTGTTCAGAACTGCGCAATCAAAAGTATGGTTTAACTCTGTTAGCTTAATGAACATATCAGAAATAAGTTTCACACAATGCTTCTGTGTAGTTTTTATTTGAAGATATTATTTTTCCCAATAGAGGCCTCTTAGCGTTCAGAATGTCCAATTGCAGTTTCTACAGAAAGAGTGTTTCAGAAAGGCTCAATCAAAAGTAAGGTTCAACTCTGTTAGTTGAATGCACAGAACAGAAAGAAGTTTCATACAATGCTTCTGTGTAGTTTATATTTGAAAATATTCTTTTTTCCACTATTACCCACTTAGCGCTACGAATGTCCAGTTGCATTTTCTACAGACAGAGTGTTTCAAAACTGCTCAATCATAAGTATGGTTTAACTCTGTTAGCTGAATGCTCAGATCAGAAAGAAGTTTCACAGAATGCTTCTGTGTAGTTTATATTTGAATATATTCCTTTTTCCACTAATACTCTCTTACCGCTCCAAATGTCCAGTTGCATTTTCTACAGAAAGAGTGTTCAGATCTGCTCAATCAAAAGTATGGTTTAACTCTGTTAGCTGAATGCACAGATCAGAAAGAAGTTTCACAGAATGATTCTGTGTAGTTTATATTTGGAGACATTCCTTTTTCCACTATTACCCTCTTAGCGCTCCGAATCTCCACTTGCATTTTCTACAGAAAGAGTGTTTCAGAACGGCTCAATCAAAGCTAAGGTTCAACTCTTTTAGTTGAACAAACAGAACAGAAAGTAGTTTCACACAATTCTTCTGTGTAGTTTTTATTTGTAGACATTCTTTTTCCCAATATAGGCCTCTTAGCGCTCAGAATGTCCAATTGCAGTTTCTACAGAAAGAGTGTTTCAGAACGGCTCAATCAAAAGGAAGGTTCAACTCTGTTAGTTGAATGCACAGAACAGAAAGAAGTTTCATACAATGCTTCTGTGTAGTTTATATTTGAACATATTCTTTTTTCCACTATTACCCACTTAGCGCTACGAATATCCAGTTGCATTTTCTACAGACAGAGAGTTTCAAAACTGCTCAATAAAAAGTATGGTTTAACTCTGTTAGCTGTATGCTCAGATCAGAAAGAAGTTTCACAGAATGCTTCTGTGTAGTTTATATTTGCATATATTCCTTTTTCCACTACTACGCTCTTAGCGCTCCAAATGTCCAGTTGCATTTTCAACAGAAAGAGTGTTCAGATGTGCTCAATCAAAAGTATGGTTTAACTCTGTTAGCTGAATGCACAGATCAGAAAGAAGTTTCACCGAATGATTCTGTGTAGTTTATATTTGATGACATTCCTTTTTCCACTATTACCCTCTTAGCGCTCCGAATCTCCACTTGCATTTTCTACAAAAAGAGTGTTTCATAACTGCTCAATCAAAAATATGTTTTATCTCTGTTAACTGAATTTACAGATCAGAAATAAGTTTCACAGAATGCATCTGTGTAGTTTTTATTTGAAGATATTCTTTTTCCTAATGTAGGCCTCTTAGCGCTTAGCATGTCCAATTGCAGTTTCTACACAAAGAGTGTTTCAGAACGGCTCAATCAAAAGTAAGGTTCAACTCTGTTAGTTGAATGCACAGAACAGAAAGAATTTTCACAGAATGCTACTGTGTAGTTTATATTTGAATATATTCCTTTTTCCACTATTACCCTCTTAGCGCTCCGAATGTCCACTTGCATTTTCTACAGAAAGAGTGTTCAGAACTGCGCAATCAAAAGTATGGTTTAACTCTGTTAGCTTAATGAACATATCAGAAATAAGTTTCACACAATGCTTCTGTGTAGTTTTTATTTGAAGATATTATTTTTCCCAATAGAGGCCTCTTAGCGCTCAGAATGTCCAATTGCAGTTTCTACAGAAAGAGTGTTTCAGAAAGGCTCAATCAAAAGTAAGGTTCAACTCTGTTAGTTGAATGCACAGAACAGAAAGAAGTTTCATACAATGCTTCTGTGTAGTTTATATTTGAAAATATTCTTTTTTCCACTATTACCCACTTAGCGCTACGAATGTCCAGTTGCATTTTCTACAGACAGAGTGTTTCAAAACTGCTCAATCATAAGTATGGTTTAACTCTGTTAGCTGAATGCTCAGATCAGAAAGAAGTTTCACAGAATGCTTCTGTGTAGTTTATATTTGAATATATTCCTTTTTCCACTACTACTCTCTTACCGCTCCAAATGTCCAGTTGCATTTTCTACAGAAAGAGTGTTCAGATCTGCTCAATCAAAAGTATGGTTTAACTCTGTTAGCTGAATGCACAGATCAGAAAGAAGTTTCACAGAATGATTCTGTGTAGTTTATATTTGGAGACATTCCTTTTTCCACTATTACCCTCTTAGCGCTCCGAATCTCCACTTGCATTTTCTACAGAAAGAGTGTTTCAGAACGGCTCAATCAAAACTAAGGTTCAACCCTTTTAGTTGAACAAACAGAACAGAAAGTAGTTTCACACAATTCTTCTGTGTAGTTTTTATTTGTAGATATTCTTTTTCCCAATATAGGCCTCTTAGCGCTCAGAATGTCCAATTGCAGTTTCTACAGAAAGAGTGTTTCAGAACGGCTCAATCAAAAGGAAGGTTCAACTCTGTTAGTTGAATGCACAGAACAGAAAGAAGTTTCATACAATGCTTCTGTGTAGTTTATATTTGAACATATTCTTTTTTCCACTATTACCCACTTAGCGCTACGAATGTCCAGTTGCATTTTCTACAGACAGAGAGTTTCAAAACTGCTCAATCAAAAGTATGGTTTAACTCTGTTAGCTGTATGCTCAGATCAGAAAGAAGTTTCACAGAATGCTTCTGTGTAGTTTATATTTGCATATATTCCTTTTTCCACTACTACGCTCTTAGCGCTCCAAATGTCCAGTTGCATTTTCAACAGAAAGAGTGTTCAGATGTGCTCAATCAAAAGTATGGTTTAACTCTGTTAGCTGAATGCACAGATCAGAAAGAAGTTTCACCGAATGATTCTGTGTAGTTTATATTTGAAGACATTCCTTTTTCCACTATTACCCTCTTAGCGCTCCGAATCTCCACTTGCATTTTCTGCAAAAAGAGTGTTTCATAACTGCTCAATCAAAAATATGTTTTATCTCTGTTAACTGAATTTACAGATCAGAAATAAGTTTCACAGAATGCATCTGTGTAGTTTTTATTTGAAGATACTCTTTTTCCTAATGTAGGCCTCTTAGCGCTTAGAATGTCCAATTGCAGTTTCTACACAAAGAGTGTTTCAGAACGGCTCAATCAAAAGTAAGGTTCAACTCTGTTAGTTGAATGCACAGAACAGAAAGAATTTTCACAGAATGCTACTGTGTAGTTTATATTTGAATATATTCCTTTTTCCACTATTACCCTCTTAGCGCTCCGAATGTCCACTTGCATTTTCTACAGAAAGAGTGTTCAGAACTGCGCAATCAAAAGTATGGTTTAACTCTGTTAGCTTAATGAACATATCAGAAATAAGTTTCACACAATGCTTCTGTGTAGTTTTTATTTGAAGATATTATTTTTCCCAATAGAGGCCTCTTAGCGCTCAGAATGTCCAATTGCAGTTTCTACAGAAAGAGTGTTTCAGAAAGGCTCAATCAAAAGTAAGGTTCAATTCTGTTAGTTGAATGCACAGAACAGAAAGAAGTTTCATACAATGTTTCTGTGTAGTTTATATTTGAAAATATTCTTTTTTCCACTATTACCCACTTAGCGCTACGAATGTCCAGTTGCATTTTCTACAGACAGAGTGTTTCAAAACTGCTCAATCATAAGTATGGTTTAACTCTGTTAGCTGAATGCTCAGATCAGAAAGAAGTTTCACAGAATGCTTCTGTGTAGTTTATATTTGAATATATTCCTTTTTCCACTACTAATCTCTTAGCGCTCCAAATGTCCAGTTGCATTTTCTACAGAAAGAGTGTTCAGATCTGCTCAATCAAAAGTATGGTTTAAGTCTGTTAGCTGAATGCACAGATCAGAAAGAAGTTTCACAGAATGATTCTGTGTAGTTTATATTTGGAGACATTCCTTTTTCCACTATTACCCTCTTAGCGCTCCGAATCTCCACTTGCATTTTCTACAGAAAGAGTGTTTCAGAACGGCTCAATCATAACTAAGGTTCAACTCTTTTAGTTGAACAAACAGAACAGAAAGTAGTTTCACACAATTCTTCTGTGTAGTTTTTATTTGTAGACATTCTTTTTCCCAATATAGGCCTCTTAGCGCTCAGAATGTCCAATTGCAGTTTCTACAGAAAGAGTGTTTCAGAACGGCTCAATCAAAAGGAAGGTTCAACTCTGTTAGTTGAATGCACAGAACAGAAAGAAGTTTCATACAATGCTTCTGTGTAGTTTATATTTGAACATATTCTTTTTTCCACTATTACCCACTTAGCGCTACGAATGTCCAGTTGCATTTTCTACAGACAGAGAGTTTCAAAACTGCTCAATCAAAAGTATGGTTTAACTCTGTTAGCTGTATGCTCAGATCAGAAAGAAGTATCACAGAATGCTTCTGTGTAGTTTATATTTGCATATATTCCTTTTTCCACTACTACGCTCTTAGCGCTCCAAATGTCCAGTTGCATTTTCAACAGAAAGAGTGTTCAGATGTGCTCAATCAAAAGTATGGTTTAACTCTGTTAGCTGAATGCACAGATCAGAAAGAAGTTTCACCGAATGATTCTGTGTAGTTTATATTTGAAGACATTCCTTTTTCCACTATTACCCTCTTAGCGCTCCGAATCTCCACTTGCATTTTCTACAAAAAGAGTGTTTCATAACTGCTCAATCAAAAATATGTTTTATCTCTGTTAACTGAATTTACAGATCAGAAATAAGTTTCACAGAATGCATCTGTGTAGTTTTTATTTGAAGATACTCTTTTTCCTAATGTAGGCCTCTTAGCGCTTAGAATGTCCAATTGCAGTTTCTACACAAAGAGTGTTTCAGAACGGCTCAATCAAAAGTAAGGTTCAACTCTGTTAGTTGAATGCACAGAACAGAAAGAATTTTCACAGAATGCTACTGTGTAGTTTATATTTGAATATATTCCTTTTTCCACTATTACCCTCTTAGCGCTCCGAATGTCCACTTGCATTTTCTACAGAAAGAGTGTTCAGAACTGCGCAATCAAAAGTATGGTTTAACTCTGTTAGCTTAATGAACATATCAGAAATAAGTTTCACACAATGCTTCTGTGTAGTTTTTATTTGAAGATATTATTTTTCCCAATAGAGGCCTCTTAGCGCTCAGAATGTCCAATTGCAGTTTCTACAGAAAGAGTGTTTCAGAAAGGCTCAATCAAAAGTAAGGTTCAACTCTGTTAGTTGAATGCACAGAACAGAAAGAAGTTTCATACAATGCTTCTGTGTAGTTTATATTTGAAAATATTCTTTTTTCCACTATTACCCACTTAGCGCTACGAATGTCCAGTTGCATTTTCTACAGACAGAGTGTTTCAAAACTGCTCAATCATAAGTATGGTTTAACTCTGTTAGCTGAATGCTCAGATCAGAAAGAAGTTTCACAGAATGCTTCTGTGTAGTTTATATTTGAATATATTCCTTTTTCCACTACTACTCTCTTACCGCTCCAAATGTCCAGTTGCATTTTCTACAGAAAGAGTGTTCAGATCTGCTCAATCAAAAGTATGGTTTAACTCTGTTAGCTGAATGCACAGATCAGAAAGAAGTTTCACAGAATGATTCTGTGTAGTTTATATTTGGAGACATTCCTTTTTCCACTATTACCCTCTTAGCGCTCCGAATCTCCACTTGCATTTTCTACAGAAAGAGTGTTTCAGAACGGCTCAATCAAAACTAAGGTTCAACTCTTTTAGTTGAACAAACAGAACAGAAAGTAGTTTCACACAATTCTTCTGTGTAGTTTTTATTTGTAGACATTCTTTTTCCCAATATAGGCCTCTTAGCGCTCAGAATGTCCAATTGCAGTTTCTACAGAAAGAGTGTTTCAGAACGGCTCAATCAAAAGGAAGGTTCAACTCTGTTAGTTGAATGCACAGAACAGAAAGAAGTTTCATACAATGCTTCTGAGTAGTTTATATTTGAACATATTCTTTTTTCCACTATTACCCACTTAGCGCTACGAATGTCCAGTTGCATTTTCTACAGACAGAGAGTTTCAAAACTGCTCAATCAAAAGTATGGTTTAACTCTGTTAGCTGTATGCTCAGATCAGAAAGAAGTTTCACAGAATGCTTCTGTGTAGTTTATATTTGCATATATTCCTTTTTCCACTACTACGCTCTTAGCGCTCCAAATGTCCAGTTGCATTTTCAACAGAAAGAGTGTTCAGATGTGCTCAATCAAAAGTATGGTTTAACTCTGTTAGCTGAATGCACAGATCAGAAAGAAGTTTCACCGAATGATTCTGTGTAGTTTATATTTGATGACATTCCTTTTTCCACTATTACCCTCTTAGCGCTCCGAATCTCCACTTGCATTTTCTACAAAAAGAGTGTTTCATAACTGCTCAATCAAAAATATGTTTTATCTCTGTTAACTGAATTTACAGATCAGAAATAAGTTTCACAGAATGCATCTGTGTAGTTTTTATTTGAAGATATTCTTTTTCCTAATGTAGGCCTCTTAGCGCTTAGCATGTCCAATTGCAGTTTCTACACAAAGAGTGTTTCAGAACGGCTCAATCAAAAGTAAGGTTCAACTCTGTTAGTTGAATGCACAGAACAGAAAGAATTTTCACAGAATGCTACTGTGTAGTTTATATTTGAATATATTCCTTTTTCCACTATTACCCTCTTAGCGCTCCGAATGTCCACTTGCATTTTCTACAGAAAGAGTGTTCAGAACTGCGCAATCAAAAGTATGGTTTAACTCTGTTAGCTTAATGAACATATCAGAAATAAGTTTCACACAATGCTTCTGTGTAGTTTTTATTTGAAGATATTATTTTTCCCAATAGAGGCCTCTTAGCGCTCAGAATGTCCAATTGCAGTTTCTACAGAAAGAGTGTTTCAGAAAGGCTCAATCAAAAGTAAGGTTCAACTCTGTTAGTTGAATGCACAGAACAGAAAGAAGTTTCATACAATGCTTCTGTGTAGTTTATATTTGAAAATATTCTTTTTTCCACTATTACCCACTTAGCGCTACGAATGTCCAGTTGCATTTTCTACAGACAGAGTGTTTCAAAACTGCTCAATCATAAGTATGGTTTAACTCTGTTAGCTGAATGCTCAGATCAGAAAGAAGTTTCACAGAATGCTTCTGTGTAGTTTATATTTGAATATATTCCTTTTTCCACTACTACTCTCTTACCGCTCCAAATGTCCAGTTGCATTTTCTACAGAAAGAGTGTTCAGATCTGCTCAATCAAAAGTATGGTTTAACTCTGTTAGCTGAATGCACAGATCAGAAAGAAGTTTCACAGAATGATTCTGTGTAGTTTATATTTGGAGACATTCCTTTTTCCACTATTACCCTCTTAGCGCTCCGAATCTCCACTTGCATTTTCTACAGAAAGAGTGTTTCAGAACGGCTCAATCAAAACTAAGGTTCAACCCTTTTAGTTGAACAAACAGAACAGAAAGTAGTTTCACACAATTCTTCTGTGTAGTTTTTATTTGTAGATATTCTTTTTCCCAATATAGGCCTCTTAGCGCTCAGAATGTCCAATTGCAGTTTCTACAGAAAGAGTGTTTCAGAACGGCTCAATCAAAAGGAAGGTTCAACTCTGTTAGTTGAATGCACAGAACAGAAAGAAGTTTCATACAATGCTTCTGTGTAGTTTATATTTGAACATATTCTTTTTTCCACTATTACCCACTTAGCGCTACGAATGTCCAGTTGCATTTTCTACAGACAGAGAGTTTCAAAACTGCTCAATCAAAAGTATGGTTTAACTCTGTTAGCTGTATGCTCAGATCAGAAAGAAGTTTCACAGAATGCTTCTGTGTAGTTTATATTTGCATATATCCCTTTTTCCACTACTACGCTCTTAGCGCTCCAAATGTCCAGTTGCATTTTCAACAGAAAGAGTGTTCAGATGTGCTCAATCAAAAGTATGGTTTAACTCTGTTAGCTGAATGCACAGATCAGAAAGAAGTTTCACCGAATGATTCTGTGTAGTTTATATTTGAAGACATTCCTTTTTCCACTATTACCCTCTTAGCGCTCCGAATCTCCACTTGCATTTTCTACAAAAAGAGTGTTTCATAACTGCTCAATCAAACATATGTTTTATCTCTGTTAACTGAATTTACAGATCAGAAATAAGTTTCACAGAATGCATCTGTGTAGTTTTTATTTGAAGATACTCTTTTTCCTAATGTAGGCCTCTTAGCGCTTAGAATGTCCAATTGCAGTTTCTACACAAAGAGTGTTTCAGAACGGCTCAATCAAAAGTAAGGTTCAACTCTGTTAGTTGAATGCACAGAACAGAAAGAATTTTCACAGAATGCTACTGTGTAGTTTATATTTGAATATATTCCTTTTTCCACTATTACCCTCTTAGCGCTCCGAATGTCCACTTGCATTTTCTACAGAAAGAGTGTTCAGAACTGCGCAATCAAAAGTATGGTTTAACTCTGTTAGCTTAATGAACATATCAGAAATAAGTTTCACACAATGCTTCTGTGTAGTTTTTATTTGAAGATATTATTTTTCCCAATAGAGGCCTCTTAGCGCTCAGAATGTCCAATTGCAGTTTCTACAGAAAGAGTGTTTCAGAAAGGCTCAATCAAAAGTAAGGTTCAACTCTGTTAGTTGAATGCACAGAACAGAAAGAAGTTTCATACAATGCTTCTGTGTAGTTTATATTTGAACATATTTTTTTTCCACTATTACCCACTTAGCGCTACGAATGTCCAGTTGCATTTTCTACAGACAGAGTGTTTCAAAACTGCTCAATCATAAGTATGGTTTAACTCTGTTAGCTGAATGCTCAGATCAGAAAGAAGTTTCACAGAATGCTTCTGTGTAGTTTATATTTGAATATATTCCTTTTTCCACTACTACTCTCTTAGCGCTCCAAATGTCCAGTTGCATTTTCTACAGAAAGAGTGTTCAGATCTGCTCAATCAAAAGTATGTTTTAACTCTGTTAGCTGAATGCACAGATCAGAAAGAAGTTTCACAGAATGATTCTGTGTAGTTTATATTTGGAGACATTCCTTTTTCCACTATTACCCTCTTAGCGCTCCGAATCTCCACTTGCATTTTATACAGAAAGAGTGTTTCAGAACGGCTCAATCAAAACTAAGGTTCAACTCTTTTAGTTGAACAAACAGAACAGAAAGTAGTTTCACACAATTCTTCTGTGTAGTTTTTATTTGTAGACATTCTTTTTCCCAATATAGGCCTCTTAGCGCTCAGAATGTCCAATTGCAGTTTCTACAGAAAGCGTGTTTCAGAACGGCTCAATCAAAAGGAAGGTTCAACTCTGTTAGTTGAATGCACAGAACAGAAAGAAGTTTCATACAATGCTTCTGTGTAGTTTATATTTGAACATATTCTTTTTTCCACTATTACCCACTTAGCGCTACGAATGTCCAGTTGCATTTTCTACAGACAGAGAGTTTCAAAACTGCTCAATCAAAAGTATGGTTTAACTCTGTTAGCTGTATGCTCAGATCAGAAAGAAGTTTCACAGAATGCTTCTGTGTAGTTTATATTTGCATATATTCCTTTTTCCACTACTACGCTCTTAGCGCTCCAAATGTCCAGTTGCATTTTCAACAGAAAGAGTGTTCAGATGTGCTCAATCAAAAGTATGGTTTAACTCTGTTAGCTGAATGCACAGATCAGAAAGAAGTTTCACCGAATGATTCTGTGTAGTTTATATTTGAAGACATTCCTTTTTCCACTATTACCCTCTTAGCGCTCCGAATCTCCACTTGCATTTTCTACAAAAAGAGTGTTTCATAACTGCTCAATCAAAAATATGTTTTATCTCTGTTAACTGAATTTACAGATCAGAAATAAGTTTCACAGAATGCATCTGTGTAGTTTTTATTTGAAAATATTCTTTTTCCTAATGTAGGCCTCTTAGCGCTTAGCATGTCCAATTGCAGTTTCTACACAAAGAGTGTTTCAGAACGGCTCAATCAAAAGTAAGGTTCAACTCTGTTAGTTGAATGCACAGAACAGAAAGAATTTTCACAGAATGCTACTGTGTAGTTTATATTTGAATATATTCCTTTTTCCACTATTACCCTCTTAGCGCTCCGAATGTCCACTTGCATTTTCTACAGAAAGAGTGTTCAGAACTGCGCAATCAAAAGTATGGTTTAACTCTGTTAGCTTAATGAACATATCAGAAATAAGTTTCACACAATGCTTCTGTGTAGTTTTTATTTGAAGATATTATTTTTCCCAATAGAGGCCTCTTAGCGCTCAGAATGTCCAATTGCAGTTTCTACAGAAAGAGTGTTTCAGAAAGGCTCAATCAAAAGTAAGGTTCAATTCTGTTAGTTGAATGCACAGAACAGAAAGAAGTTTCATACAATGTTTCTGTGTAGTTTATATTTGAAAATATTCTTTTTTCCACTATTACCCACTTAGCGCTACGAATGTCCAGTTGCATTTTCTACAGACAGAGTGTTTCAAAACTGCTCAATCATAAGTATGGTTTAACTCTGTTAGCTGAATGCTCAGATCAGAAAGAAGTTTCACAGAATGCTTCTGTGTAGTTTATATTTGAATATATTCCTTTTTCCACTACTAATCTCTTAGCGCTCCAAATGTCCAGTTGCATTTTCTACAGAAAGAGTGTTCAGATCTGCTCAATCAAAAGTATGGTTTAAGTCTGTTAGCTGAATGCACAGATCAGAAAGAAGTTTCACAGAATGATTCTGTGTAGTTTATATTTGGAGACATTCCTTTTTCCACTATTACCCTCTTAGCGCTCCGAATCTCCACTTGCATTTTCTACAGAAAGAGTGTTTCAGAACGGCTCAATCATAACTAAGGTTCAACTCTTTTAGTTGAACAAACAGAACAGAAAGTAGTTTCACACAATTCTTCTGTGTAGTTTTTATTTGTAGACATTCTTTTTCCCAATATAGGCCTCTTAGCGCTCAGAATGTCCAATTGCAGTTTCTACAGAAAGAGTGTTTCAGAACGGCTCAATCAAAAGGAAGGTTCAACTCTGTTAGTTGAATGCACAGAACAGAAAGAAGTTTCATACAATGCTTCTGTGTAGTTTATATTTGAACATATTCTTTTTTCCACTATTACCCACTTAGCGCTACGAATGTCCAGTTGCATTTTCTACAGACAGAGAGTTTCAAAACTGCTCAATCAAAAGTATGGTTTAACTCTGTTAGCTGTATGCTCAGATCAGAAAGAAGTATCACAGAATGCTTCTGTGTAGTTTATATTTGCATATATTCCTTTTTCCACTACTACGCTCTTAGCGCTCCAAATGTCCAGTTGCATTTTCAACAGAAAGAGTGTTCAGATGTGCTCAATCAAAAGTATGGTTTAACTCTGTTAGCTGAATGCACAGATCAGAAAGAAGTTTCACCGAATGATTCTGTGTAGTTTATATTTGAAGACATTCCTTTTTCCACTATTACCCTCTTAGCGCTCCGAATCTCCACTTGCATTTTCTACAAAAAGAGTGTTTCATAACTGCTCAATCAAAAATATGTTTTATCTCTGTTAACTGAATTTACAGATCAGAAATAAGTTTCACAGAATGCATCTGTGTAGTTTTTATTTGAAGATACTCTTTTTCCTAATGTAGGCCTCTTAGCGCTTAGAATGTCCAATTGCAGTTTCTACACAAAGAGTGTTTCAGAACGGCTCAATCAAAAGTAAGGTTCAACTCTGTTAGTTGAATGCACAGAACAGAAAGAATTTTCACAGAATGCTACTGTGTAGTTTATATTTGAATATATTCCTTTTTCCACTATTACCCTCTTAGCGCTCCGAATGTCCACTTGCATTTTCTACAGAAAGAGTGTTCAGAACTGCGCAATCAAAAGTATGGTTTAACTCTGTTAGCTTAATGAACATATCAGAAATAAGTTTCACACAATGCTTCTGTGTAGTTTTTATTTGAAGATATTATTTTTCCCAATAGAGGCCTCTTAGCGCTCAGAATGTCCAATTGCAGTTTCTACAGAAAGAGTGTTTCAGAAAGGCTCAATCAAAAGTAAGGTTCAACTCTGTTAGTTGAATGCACAGAACAGAAAGAAGTTTCATACAATGCTTCTGTGTAGTTTATATTTGAAAATATTCTTTTTTCCACTATTACCCACTTAGCGCTACGAATGTCCAGTTGCATTTTCTACAGACAGAGTGTTTCAAAACTGCTCAATCATAAGTATGGTTTAACTCTGTTAGCTGAATGCTCAGATCAGAAAGAAGTTTCACAGAATGCTTCTGTGTAGTTTATATTTGAATATATTCCTTTTTCCACTACTACTCTCTTACCGCTCCAAATGTCCAGTTGCATTTTCTACAGAAAGAGTGTTCAGATCTGCTCAATCAAAAGTATGGTTTAACTCTGTTAGCTGAATGCACAGATCAGAAAGAAGTTTCACAGAATGATTCTGTGTAGTTTATATTTGGAGACATTCCTTTTTCCACTATTACCCTCTTAGCGCTCCGAATCTCCACTTGCATTTTCTACAGAAAGAGTGTTTCAGAACGGCTCAATCAAAACTAAGGTTCAACTCTTTTAGTTGAACAAACAGAACAGAAAGTAGTTTCACACAATTCTTCTGTGTAGTTTTTATTTGTAGACATTCTTTTTCCCAATATAGGCCTCTTAGCGCTCAGAATGTCCAATTGCAGTTTCTACAGAAAGAGTGTTTCAGAACGGCTCAATCAAAAGGAAGGTTCAACTCTGTTAGTTGAATGCACAGAACAGAAAGAAGTTTCATACAATGCTTCTGAGTAGTTTATATTTGAACATATTCTTTTTTCCACTATTACCCACTTAGCGCTACGAATGTCCAGTTGCATTTTCTACAGACAGAGAGTTTCAAAACTGCTCAATCAAAAGTATGGTTTAACTCTGTTAGCTGTATGCTCAGATCAGAAAGAAGTTTCACAGAATGCTTCTGTGTAGTTTATATTTGCATATATTCCTTTTTCCACTACTACGCTCTTAGCGCTCCAAATGTCCAGTTGCATTTTCAACAGAAAGAGTGTTCAGATGTGCTCAATCAAAAGTATGGTTTAACTCTGTTAGCTGAATGCACAGATCAGAAAGAAGTTTCACCGAATGATTCTGTGTAGTTTATATTTGATGACATTCCTTTTTCCACTATTACCCTCTTAGCGCTCCGAATCTCCACTTGCATTTTCTACAAAAAGAGTGTTTCATAACTGCTCAATCAAAAATATGTTTTATCTCTGTTAACTGAATTTACAGATCAGAAATAAGTTTCACAGAATGCATCTGTGTAGTTTTTATTTGAAGATATTCTTTTTCCTAATGTAGGCCTCTTAGCGCTTAGCATGTCCAATTGCAGTTTCTACACAAAGAGTGTTTCAGAACGGCTCAATCAAAAGTAAGGTTCAACTCTGTTAGTTGAATGCACAGAACAGAAAGAATTTTCACAGAATGCTACTGTGTAGTTTATATTTGAATATATTCCTTTTTCCACTATTACCCTCTTAGCGCTCCGAATGTCCACTTGCATTTTCTACAGAAAGAGTGTTCAGAACTGCGCAATCAAAAGTATGGTTTAACTCTGTTAGCTTAATGAACATATCAGAAATAAGTTTCACACAATGCTTCTGTGTAGTTTTTATTTGAAGATATTATTTTTCCCAATAGAGGCCTCTTAGCGCTCAGAATGTCCAATTGCAGTTTCTACAGAAAGAGTGTTTCAGAAAGGCTCAATCAAAAGTAAGGTTCAACTCTGTTAGTTGAATGCACAGAACAGAAAGAAGTTTCATACAATGCTTCTGTGTAGTTTATATTTGAAAATATTCTTTTTTCCACTATTACCCACTTAGCGCTACGAATGTCCAGTTGCATTTTCTACAGACAGAGTGTTTCAAAACTGCTCAATCATAAGTATGGTTTAACTCTGTTAGCTGAATGCTCAGATCAGAAAGAAGTTTCACAGAATGCTTCTGTGTAGTTTATATTTGAATATATTCCTTTTTCCACTACTACTCTCTTACCGCTCCAAATGTCCAGTTGCATTTTCTACAGAAAGAGTGTTCAGATCTGCTCAATCAAAAGTATGGTTTAACTCTGTTAGCTGAATGCACAGATCAGAAAGAAGTTTCACAGAATGATTCTGTGTAGTTTATATTTGGAGACATTCCTTTTTCCACTATTACCCTCTTAGCGCTCCGAATCTCCACTTGCATTTTCTACAGAAAGAGTGTTTCAGAACGGCTCAATCAAAACTAAGGTTCAACCCTTTTAGTTGAACAAACAGAACAGAAAGTAGTTTCACACAATTCTTCTGTGTAGTTTTTATTTGTAGATATTCTTTTTCCCAATATAGGCCTCTTAGCGCTCAGAATGTCCAATTGCAGTTTCTACAGAAAGAGTGTTTCAGAACGGCTCAATCAAAAGGAAGGTTCAACTCTGTTAGTTGAATGCACAGAACAGAAAGAAGTTTCATACAATGCTTCTGTGTAGTTTATATTTGAACATATTCTTTTTTCCACTATTACCCACTTAGCGCTACGAATGTCCAGTTGCATTTTCTACAGACAGAGAGTTTCAAAACTGCTCAATCAAAAGTATGGTTTAACTCTGTTAGCTGTATGCTCAGATCAGAAAGAAGTTTCACAGAATGCTTCTGTGTAGTTTATATTTGCATATATCCCTTTTTCCACTACTACGCTCTTAGCGCTCCAAATGTCCAGTTGCATTTTCAACAGAAAGAGTGTTCAGATGTGCTCAATCAAAAGTATGGTTTAACTCTGTTAGCTGAATGCACAGATCAGAAAGAAGTTTCACAGAATGATTCTGTGTAGTTTATATTTGGAGACATTCCTTTTTCCACTATTACCCTCTTAGCGCTCCGAATCTCCACTTGCATTTTCTACAGAAAGAGTGTTTCAGAACGGCTCAATCAAAACTAAGGTTCAACTCTTTTAGTTGAACAAACAGAACAGAAAGTAGTTTCACACAATTCTTCTGTGTAGTTTTTATTTGTAGACATTCTTTTTCCCAATATAGGCCTCTTAGCGCTCAGAATGTCCAATTGCAGTTTCTACAGAAAGAGTGTTTCAGAACGGCTCAATCAAAAGGAAGGTTCAACTCTGTTAGTTGAATGCACAGAACAGAAAGAAGTTTCATACAATGCTTCTGAGTAGTTTATATTTGAACATATTCTTTTTTCCACTATTACCCACTTAGCGCTACGAATGTCCAGTTGCATTTTCTACAGACAGAGAGTTTCAAAACTGCTCAATCAAAAGTATGGTTTAACTCTGTTAGCTGTATGCTCAGATCAGAAAGAAGTTTCACAGAATGCTTCTGTGTAGTTTATATTTGCATATATTCCTTTTTCCACTACTACGCTCTTAGCGCTCCAAATGTCCAGTTGCATTTTCAACAGAAAGAGTGTTCAGATGTGCTCAATCAAAAGTATGGTTTAACTCTGTTAGCTGAATGCACAGATCAGAAAGAAGTTTCACCGAATGATTCTGTGTAGTTTATATTTGATGACATTCCTTTTTCCACTATTACCCTCTTAGCGCTCCGAATCTCCACTTGCATTTTCTACAAAAAGAGTGTTTCATAACTGCTCAATCAAAAATATGTTTTATCTCTGTTAACTGAATTTACAGATCAGAAATAAGTTTCACAGAATGCATCTGTGTAGTTTTTATTTGAAGATATTCTTTTTCCTAATGTAGGCCTCTTAGCGCTTAGCATGTCCAATTGCAGTTTCTACACAAAGAGTGTTTCAGAACGGCTCAATCAAAAGTAAGGTTCAACTCTGTTAGTTGAATGCACAGAACAGAAAGAATTTTCACAGAATGCTACTGTGTAGTTTATATTTGAATATATTCCTTTTTCCACTATTACCCTCTTAGCGCTCCGAATGTCCACTTGCATTTTCTACAGAAAGAGTGTTCAGAACTGCGCAATCAAAAGTATGGTTTAACTCTGTTAGCTTAATGAACATATCAGAAATAAGTTTCACACAATGCTTCTGTGTAGTTTTTATTTGAAGATATTATTTTTCCCAATAGAGGCCTCTTAGCGCTCAGAATGTCCAATTGCAGTTTCTACAGAAAGAGTGTTTCAGAAAGGCTCAATCAAAAGTAAGGTTCAACTCTGTTAGTTGAATGCACAGAACAGAAAGAAGTTTCATACAATGCTTCTGTGTAGTTTATATTTGAAAATATTCTTTTTTCCACTATTACCCACTTAGCGCTACGAATGTCCAGTTGCATTTTCTACAGACAGAGTGTTTCAAAACTGCTCAATCATAAGTATGGTTTAACTCTGTTAGCTGAATGCTCAGATCAGAAAGAAGTTTCACAGAATGCTTCTGTGTAGTTTATATTTGAATATATTCCTTTTTCCACTACTACTCTCTTACCGCTCCAAATGTCCAGTTGCATTTTCTACAGAAAGAGTGTTCAGATCTGCTCAATCAAAAGTATGGTTTAACTCTGTTAGCTGAATGCACAGATCAGAAAGAAGTTTCACAGAATGATTCTGTGTAGTTTATATTTGGAGACATTCCTTTTTCCACTATTACCCTCTTAGCGCTCCGAATCTCCACTTGCATTTTCTACAGAAAGAGTGTTTCAGAACGGCTCAATCAAAACTAAGGTTCAACCCTTTTAGTTGAACAAACAGAACAGAAAGTAGTTTCACACAATTCTTCTGTGTAGTTTTTATTTGTAGATATTCTTTTTCCCAATATAGGCCTCTTAGCGCTCAGAATGTCCAATTGCAGTTTCTACAGAAAGAGTGTTTCAGAACGGCTCAATCAAAAGGAAGGTTCAACTCTGTTAGTTGAATGCACAGAACAGAAAGAAGTTTCATACAATGCTTCTGTGTAGTTTATATTTGAACATATTCTTTTTTCCACTATTACCCACTTAGCGCTACGAATGTCCAGTTGCATTTTCTACAGACAGAGAGTTTCAAAACTGCTCAATCAAAAGTATGGTTTAACTCTGTTAGCTGTATGCTCAGATCAGAAAGAAGTTTCACAGAATGCTTCTGTGTAGTTTATATTTGCATATATCCCTTTTTCCACTACTACGCTCTTAGCGCTCCAAATGTCCAGTTGCATTTTCAACAGAAAGAGTGTTCAGATGTGCTCAATCAAAAGTATGGTTTAACTCTGTTAGCTGAATGCACAGATCAGAAAGAAGTTTCACCGAATGATTCTGTGTAGTTTATATTTGAAGACATTCCTTTTTCCACTATTACCCTCTTAGCGCTCCGAATCTCCACTTGCATTTTCTACAAAAAGAGTGTTTCATAACTGCTCAATCAAACATATGTTTTATCTCTGTTAACTGAATTTACAGATCAGAAATAAGTTTCACAGAATGCATCTGTGTAGTTTTTATTTGAAGATACTCTTTTTCCTAATGTAGGCCTCTTAGCGCTTAGAATGTCCAATTGCAGTTTCTACACAAAGAGTGTTTCAGAACGGCTCAATCAAAAGTAAGGTTCAACTCTGTTAGTTGAATGCACAGAACAGAAAGAATTTTCACAGAATGCTACTGTGTAGTTTATATTTGAATATATTCCTTTTTCCACTATTACCCTCTTAGCGCTCCGAATGTCCACTTGCATTTTCTACAGAAAGAGTGTTCAGAACTGCGCAATCAAAAGTATGGTTTAACTCTGTTAGCTTAATGAACATATCAGAAATAAGTTTCACACAATGCTTCTGTGTAGTTTTTATTTGAAGATATTATTTTTCCCAATAGAGGCCTCTTAGCGCTCAGAATGTCCAATTGCAGTTTCTACAGAAAGAGTGTTTCAGAAAGGCTCAATCAAAAGTAAGGTTCAACTCTGTTAGTTGAATGCACAGAACAGAAAGAAGTTTCATACAATGCTTCTGTGTAGTTTATATTTGAACATATTCTTTTTTCCACTATTACCCACTTAGCGCTACGAATGTCCAGTTGCATTTTCTACAGACAGAGTGTTTCAAAACTGCTCAATCATAAGTATGGTTTAACTCTGTTAGCTGAATGCTCAGATCAGAAAGAAGTTTCACAGAATGCTTCTGTGTAGTTTATATTTGAATATATTCCTTTTTCCACTACTACTCTCTTAGCGCTCCAAATGTCCAGTTGCATTTTCTACAGAAAGAGTGTTCAGATCTGCTCAATCAAAAGTATGTTTTAACTCTGTTAGCTGAATGCACAGATCAGAAAGAAGTTTCACAGAATGATTCTGTGTAGTTTATATTTGGAGACATTCCTTTTTCCACTATTACCCTCTTAGCGCTCCGAATCTCCACTTGCATTTTATACAGAAAGAGTGTTTCAGAACGGCTCAATCAAAACTAAGGTTCAACTCTTTTAGTTGAACAAACAGAACAGAAAGTAGTTTCACACAATTCTTCTGTGTAGTTTTTATTTGTAGACATTCTTTTTCCCAATATAGGCCTCTTAGCGCTCAGAATGTCCAATTGCAGTTTCTACAGAAAGCGTGTTTCAGAACGGCTCAATCAAAAGGAAGGTTCAACTCTGTTAGTTGAATGCACAGAACAGAAAGAAGTTTCATACAATGCTTCTGTGTAGTTTATATTTGAACATATTCTTTTTTCCACTATTACCCACTTAGCGCTACGAATGTCCAGTTGCATTTTCTACAGACAGAGAGTTTCAAAACTGCTCAATCAAAAGTATGGTTTAACTCTGTTAGCTGTATGCTCAGATCAGAAAGAAGTTTCACAGAATGCTTCTGTGTAGTTTATATTTGCATATATTCCTTTTTCCACTACTACGCTCTTAGCGCTCCAAATGTCCAGTTGCATTTTCAACAGAAAGAGTGTTCAGATGTGCTCAATCAAAAGTATGGTTTAACTCTGTTAGCTGAATGCACAGATCAGAAAGAAGTTTCACCGAATGATTCTGTGTAGTTTATATTTGAAGACATTCCTTTTTCCACTATTACCCTCTTAGCGCTCCGAATCTCCACTTGCATTTTCTACAAAAAGAGTGTTTCATAACTGCTCAATCAAAAATATGTTTTATCTCTGTTAACTGAATTTACAGATCAGAAATAAGTTTCACAGAATGCATCTGTGTAGTTTTTATTTGAAAATATTCTTTTTCCTAATGTAGGCCTCTTAGCGCTTAGCATGTCCAATTGCAGTTTCTACACAAAGAGTGTTTCAGAACGGCTCAATCAAAAGTAAGGTTCAACTCTGTTAGTTGAATGCACAGAACAGAAAGAATTTTCACAGAATGCTACTGTGTAGTTTATATTTGAATATATTCCTTTTTCCACTATTACCCTCTTAGCGCTCCGAATGTCCACTTGCATTTTCTACAGAAAGAGTGTTCAGAACTGCGCAATCAAAAGTATGGTTTAACTCTGTTAGCTTAATGAACATATCAGAAATAAGTTTCACACAATGCTTCTGTGTAGTTTTTATTTGAAGATATTATTTTTCCCAATAGAGGCCTCTTAGCGCTCAGAATGTCCAATTGCAGTTTCTACAGAAAGAGTGTTTCAGAAAGGCTCAATCAAAAGTAAGGTTCAATTCTGTTAGTTGAATGCACAGAACAGAAAGAAGTTTCATACAATGTTTCTGTGTAGTTTATATTTGAAAATATTCTTTTTTCCACTATTACCCACTTAGCGCTACGAATGTCCAGTTGCATTTTCTACAGACAGAGTGTTTCAAAACTGCTCAATCATAAGTATGGTTTAACTCTGTTAGCTGAATGCTCAGATCAGAAAGAAGTTTCACAGAATGCTTCTGTGTAGTTTATATTTGAATATATTCCTTTTTCCACTACTAATCTCTTAGCGCTCCAAATGTCCAGTTGCATTTTCTACAGAAAGAGTGTTCAGATCTGCTCAATCAAAAGTATGGTTTAACTCTGTTAGCTGAATGCACAGATCAGAAAGAAGTTTCACAGAATGATTCTGTGTAGTTTATATTTGGAGACATTCCTTTTTCCACTATTACCCTCTTAGCGCTCCGAATCTCCACTTGCATTTTCTACAGAAAGAGTGTTTCAGAACGGCTCAATCAAAACTAAGGTTCAACTCTTTTAGTTGAACAAACAGAACAGAAAGGAGTTTCACACAATTCTTCTGTGTAGTTTTTATTTGTAGACATTCTTTTTCCCAATATAGGCCTCTTAGCGCTCAGAATGTCCAATTGCAGTTTCTACAGAAAGAGTGTTTCAGAACGGCTCAATCAAAAGGAAGGTTCAACTCTGTTAGTTGAATGCACAGAACAGAAAGAAGTTTCATACAATGCTTCTGTGTAGTTTATATTTGAACATATTCTTTTTTCCACTATTACCCACTTAGCGCTACGAATGTCCAGTTGCATTTTCTACAGACAGAGAGTTTCAAAACTGCTCAATCAAAAGTATGGTTTAACTCTGTTAGCTGTATGCTCAGATCAGAAAGAAGTTTCACAGAATGCTTCTGTGTAGTTTATATTTGCATATATTCCTTTTTTCACTACTACGCTCTTAGCGCTCCAAATGTCCAGTTGCATTTTCAACAGAAAGAGTGTTCAGATGTGCTCAATCAAAAGTATGGTTTAACTCTGTTAGCTGAATGCACAGATCAGAAAGAAGTTTCACCGAATGATTCTGTGTAGTTTATATTTGAAGACATTCCTTTTTCCACTATTACCCTCTTAGCGCTCCGAATCTCCACTTGCATTTTCTACAAAAAGAGTGTTTCATAACTGCTCAATCAAAAATATGTTTTATCTCTGTTAACTGAATTTACAGATCAGAAATAAGTTTCACAGAATGCATCTGTGTAGTTTTTATTTGAAGATATTCTTTTTCCTAATGTAGGCCTCTTAGCGCTTAGCATGTCCAATTGCAGTTTCTACACAAAGAGTGTTTCAGAACGGCTCAATCAAAAGTAAGGTTCAACTCTGTTAGTTGAATGCACAGAACAGAAAGAATTTTCACAGAATGCTACTGTGTAGTTTATATTTGAATATATTCCTTTTTCCACTATTACCCTCTTAGCGCTCCGAATGTCCACTTGCATTTTCTACAGAAAGAGTGTTCAGAACTGCGCAATCAAAAGTATGGTTTAACTCTGTTAGCTTAATGAACATATCAGAAATAAGTTTCACACAATGCTTCTGTGTAGTTTTTATTTGAAGATATTATTTTTCCCAATAGAGGCCTCTTAGCGCTCAGAATGTCCAATTGCAGTTTCTACAGAAAGAGTGTTTCAGAAAGGCTCAATCAAAAGTAAGGTTCAACTCTGTTAGTTGAATGCACAGAACAGAAAGAAGTTTCATACAATGCTTCTGTGTAGTTTATATTTGAAAATATTCTTTTTTCCACTATTACCCACTTAGCGCTACGAATGTCCAGTTGCATTTTCTACAGACAGAGTGTTTCAAAACTGCTCAATCATAAGTATGGTTTAACTCTGTTAGCTGAATGCTCAGATCAGAAAGAAGTTTCACAGAATGCTTCTGTGTAGTTTATATTTGAATATATTCCTTTTTCCACTACTAATCTCTTAGCGCTCCAAATGTCCAGTTGCATTTTCTACAGAAAGAGTGTTCAGATCTGCTCAATCAAAAGTATGGTTTAACTCTGTTAGCTGAATGCACAGATCAGAAAGAAGTTTCACAGAATGATTCTGTGTAGTTTATATTTGGAGACATTCCTTTTTCCACTATTACCCTCTTAGCGCTCCGAATCTCCACTTGCATTTTCTACAGAAAGAGTGTTTCAGAACGGCTCAATCAAAACTAAGGTTCAACTCTTTTAGTTGAACAAACAGAACAGAAAGGAGTTTCACACAATTCTTCTGTGTAGTTTTTATTTGTAGACATTCTTTTTCCCAATATAGGCCTCTTAGCACTCAGAATGTCCAATTGCAGTTTCTACAGAAAGAGTGTTTCAGAACGGCTCAATCAAAAGGAAGGTTCAACTCTGTTAGTTGAATGCACAGAACAGAAAGAAGTTTCATACAATGCTTCTGTGTAGTTTATATTTGAACATATTCTTTTTTCCACTATTACCCACTTAGCGCTACGAATGTCCAGTTGCATTTTCTACAGACAGAGAGTTTCAAAACTGCTCAATCAAAAGTATGGTTTAACTCTGTTAGCTGTATGCTCAGATCAGAAAGAAGTTTCACAGAATGCTTCTGTGTAGTTTATATTTGCATATATTCCTTTTTTCACTACTACGCTCTTAGCGCTCCAAATGTCCAGTTGCATTTTCAACAGAAAGAGTGTTCAGATGTGCTCAATCAAAAGTATGGTTTAACTCTGTTAGCTGAATGCACAGATCAGAAAGAAGTTTCACCGAATGATTCTGTGTAGTTTATATTTGAAGACATTCCTTTTTCCACTATTACCCTCTTAGCGCTCCGAATCTCCAATTGCATTTTCTACAAAAAGAGTGTTTCATAACTGCTCAATCAAAAATATGTTTTATCTCTGTTAACTGAATTTACAGATCAGAAATAAGTTTCACAGAATGCATCTGTGTAGTTTTTATTTGAAGATATTCTTTTTCCTAATGTAGGCCTCTTAGCGCTTAGCATGTCCAATTGCAGTTTCTACACAAAGAGTGTTTCAGAACGGCTCAATCAAAAGTAAGGTTCAACTCTGTTAGTTGAATGCACAGAACAGAAAGAATTTTCACAGAATGCTACTGTGTAGTTTATATTTGAATATATTCCTTTTTCCACTATTACCCTCTTAGCGCTCCGAATGTCCACTTGCATTTTCTACAGAAAGAGTGTTCAGAACTGTGCAATCAAAAGTATGGTTTAACTCTGTTAGCTTAATGAACATATCAGAAATAAGTTTCACACAATGCTTCTGTGTAGTTTTTATTTGAAGATATTATTTTTCCCAATAGAGGCCTCTTAGCGCTCAGAATGTCCAATTGCAGTTTCTACAGAAAGAGTGTTTCAGAAAGGCTCAATCAAAAGTAAGGTTCAACTCTGTTAGTTGAATGCACAGAACAGAAAGAAGTTTCATACAATGCTTCTGTGTAGTTTATATTTGAAAATATTCTTTTTTCCACTATTACCCACTTAGCGCTACGAATGTCCAGTTGCATTTTCTACAGACAGAGTGTTTCAAAACTGCTCAATCATAAGTATGGTTTAACTCTGTTAGCTGAATGCTCAGATCAGAAAGAAGTTTCACAGAATGCTTCTGTGTAGTTTATATTTGAATATATTCCTTTTTCCACTACTAATCTCTTAGCGCTCCAAATGTCCAGTTGCATTTTCTACAGAAAGAGTGTTCAGATCTGCTCAATCAAAAGTATGGTTTAAGTCTGTTAGCTGAATGCACAGATCAGAAAGAAGTTTCACAGAATGATTCTGTGTAGTTTATATTTGGAGACATTCCTTTTTCCACTATTACCCACTTAGCGCTCCGAATCTCCACTTGCATTTTCTACAGAAAGAGTGTTTCAGAACGGCTCAATCATAACTAAGGTTCAACTCTTTTAGTTGAACAAACAGAACAGAAAGAAGTTTCACACAATTCTTCTGTGTAGTTTTTATTTGTAGACATTCTTTTTCCCAATATAGGCCTCTTAGCGCTCAGAATGTCCAATTGCAGTTTCTACAGAAAGAGTGTTTCAGAACGGCTCAATCAAAAGGAAGGTTCAACTCTGTTAGTTGAATGCACAGAACAGAAAGAAGTTTCATACAATGCTTCTGTGTAGTTTATATTTGAACATATTCTTTTTTCCACTATTACCCACTTAGCGCTACGAATGTCCAGTTGCATTTTCTACAGACAGAGAGTTTCAAAACTGCTCAATCAAAAGTATGGTTTAACTCTGTTAGCTGTATGCTCAGATCAGAAAGAAGTTTCACAGAATGCTTCTGTGTAGTTTATATTTGCATATATTCCTTTTTCCACTACTACGCTCTTAGCGCTCCAAATGTCCAGTTGCATTTTCAACAGAAAGAGTGTTCAGATGTGCTCAATCAAAAGTATGGTTTAACTCTGTTAGCTGAATGCACAGATCAGAAAGAAGTTTCACCGAATGATTCTGTGTAGTTTATATTTGAAGACATTCCTTTTTCCACTATTACCCTCTTAGCGCTCCGAATCTCCACTTGCATTTTCTACAAAAAGAGTGTTTAATAACTGCTCAATCAAAAATATGTTTTATCTCTGTTAACTGAATTTACAGATCAGAAATAAGTTTCACAGAATGCATCTGTGTAGTTTTTATTTGAAGATATTCTTTTTCCTAATGTAGGCCTCTTAGCGCTTAGCATGTCCAATTGCAGTTTCTACACAAAGAGTGTTTCAGAACGGCTCAATCAAAAGTAAGGTTCAACTCTGTTAGTTGAATGCACAGAACAGAAAGGATTTTCACAGAATGCTACTGTGTAGTTTACATTTGAATATATTCCTTTTTCCACTATTACCCTCTTAGCGCTCCGAATGTCCACTTGCATTTTCTACAGAAAGAGTGTTCAGAACTGCGCAATCAAAAGTATGGTTTAACTCTGTTAGCTTAATGAACATATCAGAAATATGTTTCACACAATGCTTCTGTGTAGTTTTTATTTGAAGATATTATTTTTCCCAATATAGGCCTCTTAGCGCTCAGAATGTCCAATTGCAGTTTCTACAGAAAGAGTGTTTCAGAAAGGCTCAATCAAAAGTAAGGTTCAACTCTGTTAGTTGAATGCACAGAACAGAAAGAAGTTTCATACAATGCTTCTGTGTAGTTTATATTTGAAAATATTCTTTTTTCCACTATTACCCACTTAGCGCTACGAATGTCCAGTTGCATTTTCTACAGAGAGAGTGTTTCAAAACTGCTCAATCATAAGTATGGTTTAACTCTGTTAGCTGAATGCTCAGATCAGAAAGAAGTTTCACAGAATGCTTCTGTGTAGTTTATATTTGAATATATTCTTTTTTCCACTACTACTCTCTTAGCGCTCCAAATGTCCAGTTGCATTTTCTACAGAAAGAGTGTTCAGATCTGCTCAATCAAAAGTATGGTTTAACTCTGTTAGCTGAATGCACAGATCAGAAAGAAGTTTCACAGAATGATTCTGTGTAGTTTATATTTGGAGACATTCCTTTTTCCACTATTACCCTCTTAGCGCTCCGAATCTCCACTTGCATTTTCTACAGAAAGAGTGTTTCAGAACGGCTCAATCAAAACTAAGGTTCAACTCTTTTAGTTGAACAAACAGAACAGAAAGTAGTTTCACACAATTCTTCTGTGTAGTTTTTATTTGTAGACATTCTTTTTCCCAATATAGGCCTCTTAGCGCTCAGAATGTCCAATTGCAGTTTCTACAGAAAGAGTGTTTCAGAACGGCTCAATCAAAAGGAAGGTTCAACTCTGTTAGTTGAATGCACAGAACAGAAAGAAGTTTCATACAATGCTTCTGTGTAGTTTATATTTGAACATATTCTTTTTTCCACTATTACCCACTTAGCGCTACGAATGTCCAGTTGCATTTTCTACAGACAGAGAGTTTCAAAACTGCTCAATCAAAAGTATGGTTTAACTCTGATAGCTGTATGCTCAGATCAGAAAGAAGTTTCACAGAATGCTTCTGTGTAGTTTATATTTGCATATATTCCTTTTTCCACTACTACGCTCTTAGCGCTCCAAATGTCCAGTTGCATTTTCAACAGAAAGAGTGTTCAGATGTGCTCAATCAAAAGTATGGTTTAACTCTGTTAGCTGAATGCACAGATCAGAAAGAAGTTTCACCGAATGATTCTGTGTAGTTTATATTTGAAGACATTCCTTTTTCCACTATTACCCTCTTAGCGCTCCGAATCTCCACTTGCATTTTCTACAAAAAGAGTGTTTCATAACTGCTCAATCAAAAATATGTTTTATCTCTGTTAACTGAATTTACAGATCAGAAATAAGTTTCACAGAATGCATCTGTGTAGTTTTTATTTGAAGATATTCTTTTTCCTAATGTAGGCCCCTTAGCGCTTAGCATGTCCAACTGCAGTTTCTACACAAAGAGTGTTTCAGAACGGCTCAATCAAAAGTAAGGTTCAAATCTGTTAGTTGAATGCACAGAACAGAAAGAATTTTCACAGAATGCTACTGTGTAGTTTATATTTGAATATATTCCTTTTTCCACTATTACCCTCTTAGCGCTCCGAATGTCCACTTGCATTTTCTACAGAAAGAGTGTTCAGAACTGCGCAATCAAAAGTATGGTTTAACTCTGTTAGCTTAATGAACATATCAGAAATAAGTTTCACACAATGCTTCTGTGTAGTTTTTATTTGAAGATATTATTTTTCCCAATATAGGCCTCTTAGCGCTCAGAATGTCCAATTGCAGTTTCTACAGAAAGAGTGTTTCAGAAAGGCTCAATCAAAAGTAAGGTTCAACTCTGTTAGTTGAATGCACAGAACAGAAAGAAGTTTCCTACAATGCTTCTGTGTAGTTTATATTTGAAAATATTCTTTATTCCACTATTACCCACTTAGCGCTACGAATGTCCAGTTGCATTTTCTACAGACAGAGTGTTTCAAAACTGCTCAATCATAAGTATGGTTTAACTCTGTTAGCTGAATGCTCAGATCAGAAAGAAGTTTCACAGAATGCTTCTGTGTAGTTTATATTTGAATATATTCCTTTTTCCACTACTACTCTCTTAGCGCTCCAAATGTCCAGTTGCATTTTCTACAGAAAGAGTGTTCAGATCTGCTCAATCAAAAGTATGGTTTAACTCTGTTAGCTGAATGCACAGATCAGAAAGAAGTTTCACAGAATGATTCTGTGTAGTTTATATTTGGAGACATTCCTTTTTCCACTATTACCATCTTAGCGCTCCGAATCTCCACTTGCATTTTCTACAGAAAGAGTGTTTCAGAAAGGCTCAATCATAACTAAGGTTCAACTCTTTTAGTTGAACAAACAGAACAGAAAGAAGTTTCACACAATTCTTCTGTGTAGTTTTTATTTGTAGACATTCTTTTTCCCAATATAGGCCTCTTAGCGCTCAGAATGTCCAATTGCAGTTTCTACAGAAAGAGTGTTTCAGAACGGCTCAATCAAAAGGAAGGTTCAACTCTGTTAGTTGAATGCACAGAACAGAAAGAAGTTTCATACAATGCTTCTGTGTAGTTTATATTTGAACATATTCTTTTTTCCACTATTACCCACTTAGCGCTACGAATGTCCAGTTGCATTTTCTACAGACAGAGAGTTTCAAAACTGCTCAATCAAAAGTATGGTTTAACTCTGTTAGCTGTATGCTCAGATCAGAAAGAAGTTTCACAGAATGCTTCTGTGTAGTTTATATTTGCATATATTCCTTTTTCCACTACTACGCTCTTAGCGCTCAAAATATCCAGTTGCATTTTCAACAGAAAGAGTGTTCAGATGTGCTCAATCAAAAGTATGGTTTAACTCTGTTAGCTGAATGCACAGATCAGAAAGAAGTTTCACCGAATGATTCTGTGTAGTTTATATTTGAAGACATTCCTTTTTCCACTATTACCCTCTTAGCGCTCCGAATCTCCACTTGCATTTTCTACAAAAAGAGTGTTTCATAACTGCTCAATCAAAAATATGTTTTATCTCTGTTAACTGAATTTACAGATCAGAAATAAGTTTCACAGAATGCATCTGTGTAGTTTTTATTTGAAGATATTCTTTTTCCTAATGTAGGCCTCTTAGCGCTTAGCATGTCCAATTGCAGTTTCTACACAAAGAGTGTTTCAGAACGGCTCAATCTAAATTAAGGTTCAACTCTGTTAGTTGAATGCACAGAACAGAAAGAATTTTCACAGAATGCTACTGTGTAGTTTACATTTGAATATATTCCTTTTTCCACTATTACCCTCTTAGCGCTCCGAATGTCCACTTGCATTTTCTACAGAAAGAGTGTTCAGAACTGCGCAATCAAAAGTATGGTTTAACTCTGTTAGCTTAATGAACATATCAGAAATAAGTTTCACACAATGCTTCTGTGTAGTTTTTATTTGAAGATATTATTTTTCCCAATATAGGCCTCTTAGCGCTCAGAATGTCCAATTGCAGTTTCTACAGAAAGAGTGTTTCAGAAAGGCTCAATCAAAAGTAAGGTTCAACTCTGTTAGTTGAATGCACAGAACAGAAAGAAGTTTCATACAATGCTTCTGTGTAGTTTATATTTGAACATATTCTTTTTTCCACTATTACCCACTTAGCGCTACGAATGTCCAATTGCATTTTCTACAGACAGAGTGTTTCAAAACTGCTCAATCATAAGTATGGTTTAACTCTGTTAGCTGAATGCTCAGATCAGAAAGAAGTTTCACAGAATGCTTCTGTGTAGTTTATATTTGAATATATTCCTTTTTCCACTACTACTCTCTTAGCGCTCCAAATGTCCAGTTGCATTTTCTACAGAAAGAGTGTTCAGAACTGCTGAATCAAAAGTATGGTTTAACTCTGTTAGCTGAATGCACAGATCAGAAAGAAGTTTCACAGAATGATTCTGTGTAGTTTATATTTGGAGACATTCCTTTTTCCACTATTACCCTCTTAGCGCTCCGAATCTCCACTTGCATTTTCTACAGAAAGAGTGTTTCAGAACGGCTCAATCAAAACTAAGGTTCAACTCTTTTAGTTGAACAAACAGAACAGAAAGTAGTTTCACACAATTCTTCTGTGTAGTTTTTATTTGTAGACATTCTTTTTCCCAATATAGGCCTCTTAGCGCTCAGAATGTCCAATTGCAGTTTCTACAGAAAGAGTGTTTCAGAACGGCTCAATCAAAAGTAAGGTTCAACTCTGTTAGTTGAATGCACAGAACAGAAAGAAGTTTCATACAATGCTTCTGTGTAGTTTATATTTGAACATATTCTTTTTTCCACTATTACCCACTTAGCGCTACGAATGTCCAGTTGCATTTTCTACAGACAGAGAGTTTCAAAACTGCTCAATCAAAAGTATGGTTTAACTCTGTTAGCTGTATGCTCAGATCAGAAAGAAGTTTCACAGAATGCTTCTGTGTAGTTTATATTTGCATATATTCCTTTTTCCACTACTACGCTCTTAGCGCTCCAAATGTCCAGTTGCATTTTCAACAGAAAGAGTGTTCAGATGTGCTCAATCAAAAGTATGGTTTAACTCTGTTAGCTGAATGCACAGATCAGAAAGAAGTTTCACCGAATGATTCTGTGTAGTTTATATTTGAAGACATTCCTTTTTCCACTAGTACCCTCTTAGCGCTCCGAATCTCCACTTGCATTTTCTACAAAAAGAGTGTTTCATAACTGCTCAATCAAAAATATGTTTTATCTCTGTTAACTGAATTTACAGATCAGAAATAAGTTTCACAGAATGCATCTGTGTAGTTTTTATTTGAAGATATTCTTTTTCCTAATGTAGGCCTCTTAGCGCTTAGCATGTCCAATTGCAGTTTCTACACAAAGAGAGTTTCAGAACGGCTCAATCAAAAGTAAGGTTCAACTCTGTTAGTTGAATGCACAGAACAGAAAGAATTTTCACAGAATGCTACTGTGTAGTTTATATTTGAATATATTCCTTTTTCCACTATTACCCTCTTAGCGCTCCGAATGTCCACTTGCATTTTCTACAGAAAGAGTGTTCAGAACTGCGCAATCAAAAGTATGGTTTAACTCTGTTAGCTTAATGAACATATCAGAAATAAGTTTCACACAATGCTTCTGTGTAGTTTTTATTTGAAGATATTATTTTTCCCAATAGAGGCCCCTTAGCGCTCAGAATGTCCAATTGCAGTTTCTACAGAAAGAGTGTTTCAGAAAGGCTCAATCAAAAGTAAGGTTCAACTCTGTTAGTTGAATGCACAGAACAGAAAGAAGTTTCATACAATGCTTCTGTGTAGTTAATATTTGAACATATTCTTTTTTCCACTTTACCCACTTAGCGCTACGAATGTCCAATTGCATTTTCTACAGACAGAGTGTTTCAAAACTGCTCAATCAAAAGTATGTTTTAACTCTGTTAGCTGAATGCTCAGATCAGAAAGAAGTTTCACAGAATGCTTCTGTGTAGTTTATATTTGAATATATTCCTTTTTCCACTACTACTCTCTTAGCGCTCCAAATGTCCAGTTGCATTTTCTACAGAAAGAGTGTTCAGATCTCCTCAATCAAAAGTATGGTTTAACTCTGTTAGCTGAATGCACAGATCAGAAAGAAGTTTCACAGAATGATTCTGTGTAGTTTATATTTGGAGACATTCCTTTTTCCACTATTACCCTCTTAGCGCTCCGAATCTCCACTTGCATTTTCTACAGAAAGAGTGTTTCAGAACGGCTCAATCAAAACTAAGGTTCAACGCTTTTAGTTGAACAAACAGAACAGAAAGAAGTTTCACACAATTCTTCTGTGTAGTTTTTATTTGTAGACATTCTTTTTCCCAATATAGGCCTCTTAGCGCTCAGAATGTCCAATTGCAGTTTCTACAGAAAGAGTGTTTCAGAACGGCTCAATCAAAAGTAAGGTTCAACTCTGTTAGTTGAATGCACAGAACAGAAAGTAGTTTCATACAATGCTTCTGTGTAGTTTATATTTGAACATATTCTTTTTTCCACTATTACCCACTTAGCGCTACGAATGTCCAGTTGCATTTTCTACAGACAGAGTGTTTCAAAACTGCTCAATCAAAAGTATGGTTTAACTCTGTTAGCTGTATGCTCAGATCAGAAAGAAGTTTCACAGAATGCTTCTGTGTAGTTTATATTTGAATATATTCCTTTTTCCACTACTACGCTCTTAGCGCTCCAAATGTCCAGTTGCATTTTCCACAGAAAGAGTGTTCAGATCTGCTCAATCAAAAGTATGGTTTAACTCTGTTAGCTGAATGCACAGATCAGAAAGAAGTTTCACCGAATGATTCTGTGTAGTTTATATTTGAAGACATTCCTTTTTCCACTATTACCCTCTTAGCGCTCCGAATCTCCACTTGCATTTTCTAGAAAAAGAGTGTTTCATAACTGCTCAATCAAAAATATGTTTTATCTCTGTTAACTGAATTTACAGATCAGAAATAAGTTTCACAGAATGCATCTGTGTAGTTTTTATTTGAAGATATTCTTTTTCCCAATGTAGGCCTCTTAGCGCTTAGCATGTCCAATTGCAGTTTCTACAGAAAGAGTGTTTCAGAACGGCTCAATCAAAAGTAAGGTTCAACTCTGTTAGTTGAATGCAGAGAACAGAAAGAATTTTCACAGAATGCTACTGTGTAGTTTATATTTGAATATATTCCTTTTTCCACTATTACCCTCTTATCGCTCCGAATGTCCACTTGCATTTTCTACAGAAAGAGTGTTCAGAACTGCGCAATCAAAAGTATGGTTTAACTCTGTTAGCTTAATGAACATATCAGAAATAAGTTTCACACAATGCTTCTGTGTAGTTTTTATTTGAAGATATTATTTTTCCCAATAGAGGCCTCTTAGCGCTCAGAATGTCCAATTGCAGTTTCTACAGAAAGAGTGTTTCAGAAAGGCTCAATCAAAAGTAAGGTTCAACTCTGTTAGTTGAATGCAGAGAACAGAAAGAAGTTTCATACAATGCTTCTGTGTAATTTATATTTGAACATATTCTTTTTCCACTATTACCCACTTAGCGCTACGAATGTCCAGTTGCATTTTCTACAGACAGAGTGTTTCAAAACTGCTCAATCAAAAGTATGGTTTAATTCTGTTAGCTGAATGCTCAGATCAGAAATAAGTTTCACAGAATGCTTCTGTGTAGTTTATATTTGAATATATTCCTTTTTCCACTACTACTCTCTTAGCGCTCCAAATGTCCAGTTGCATTTTCTACAGAAAGAGTGTTCAGATCTGCTCAATCAAAAGTATGGTTTAACTCTGTTAGCTGAATGCACAGATCAGAAAGAAGTTTCACAGAATGATTCTGTGTAGTTTATATTTGGAGACATTCCTTTTTCCACTATTACCCTCTTGCGCTCCGAATCTCCACTTGCATTTTCTACAGAAAGAGTGTTTCAGAACGGCTCAATCAAAAATAAGGTTCAACACTTTTAGTTGAACAAACAGAACAGAAAGAAGTTTCACAAAATTCTTCTGTGTAGTTTTTATTTGTAGACATTCTTTTTCCCAATATAGGCCTCTTAGCGCTCAGAATGTCCAATTGCAATTTCTACAGATAGAGTGTTTCAGAACGGCTCAATCAAAAGTAAGGTTCAACTCTTTTAGTTGAACAAACAGAACAGAAAGAAGTTTCACACAATTCTTCTGTTTAGTTTTTATTTGTAGGCATTCTTTTTCCCAATATAGGCCTCTTAGCGCTCAGAATGTCCAATTGCAATTTCTACAGAAAGAGTGTTTCAGAACGGCTCAATCAAAAGTAAGGTTCAACTCTGTTGGTTGAATGCACAGAACAGAAAGAAGTTTCATACAATGCTTCTGTGTAGTTTATATTTGAACATATTCTTTTTTCCACTATTACCCACTTAACGCTACGAATGTCCAGTTGCATTTTCTACAGACAGAGTGTTTCAAAACTGCTCAATCAAATGTATGGTTTAACTCTGTTAGCTGAATGCTCAGATCAGAAAGAAGTTTCACAGAATGCTTCTGTGTAGTTTATATTTGAATATATTCCTTTTTCCACTACTACTCTCTTAGCGCTCCAAATGTCCAATTGCATTTTCTACAGAAAGAGTGTTCAGATCTGCTCAATCAAAAGTATGGTTTAACACTGTTAGCTGAATGCACAGATCAGAAAGAAGTTTCACAGAATGATTCTGTGTAGTTTATATTTGGAGACATTCCTTTTTCCACTATTACCCTCTTAGCACTCCGAATCTCCACTTGCATTTTCTACAGAAAGAGTGTTTCAGAACGGCTTAATCAAAACTAAGGTTCAACTCTTTTAGTTGAACAAACAGAACAGAAAGAAGTTTCACAAAATTCTTCTGTGTAGTTTTTATTTGTAGACATTCTTTTTCCCAATATAGGCCTCTTAGCGCTCAGAATGTCCAATTGCAGTTTCTACAGAAAGAGTGTTTCAGAACGGCTCAATCAAATGTAAGGTTCAACTCTGTTAGTTGAATGCACAGAACAAAAGAAGTTTCATACAATGCTTCTGTGTAGTTTATATTTGAACATATTCTTTTTTCCACTATTACCCACTTAGCGCTACGAATGTCCAGTTGCATTTTCTACAGACAGAGTGTTTCAAAACTGCTCAATCAAAAGTATGGTTTAACTCTGTTAGCTGTAAGCTCAGATCAGAAAGAAGTTTCACAGAATGCTTCTGTGTAGTTTATATTTGAATATAATCCTTTTTCCACTACTACGCTCTTAGCGCTCCAAATGTCCAGTTGCATTTTCAACAGAAAGAGTGTTCAGATCTGCTCAATCAAAACTATGGTTTAACTCTGTTTGCTGAATGCACAGATCAGAAAGAAGTTTCACCGAATGATTCTGTGTAGTTTCTATTTGAAGACATTCCTTTTACCACTATTACCCTCTTAGCGCTCCGAATCTCCACTTGCATTTTCTACGAAAAGAGTGTTTCATAACTGCTCAATCAAAAATATGTTTTATCTCTCTTAACTGAATTTACAGATCAGAAATAAGTTTCACAGAATGCATCTGTGTAGTTTTTATTTGAAGATATTCTTTTTCCCAATGTAGGCCTCTTAGCGCTTAGCATGTCCAATTGCAGTTTCTACAGAAAGAGTGTTTCAGAACGGCTCAATCAAAAGTAAGGTTCAACTCTGTTAGTTGAATGCACAGAACAGAAAGAATTTTCACAGAATGCTACTGTGTAGTTTATATTTGAATATATCCCTTTTTCCACTATTACCCTCTAAGCGCTCCGAATGTACACTTGCATTTTCTACAGAAAGAGTGTTCAGAACTGCGCAATCAAAAGTATGTTTTAACTCTGTTAGCTTAATGAACATATCAGAAATAAGTTTCACACAATGCTTCTGTGTAGTTTTTATTTGAAGATATTATTTTTCCCAATAGAGGCCTCTTAGCGCTCAGAATGTCCAATTGCAGTTTCTACATAAAGAGTGTTTCAGAAAGGCTCAATCAAAAGTAAGGTTCAACTCTGTTAGTTGAATGCACAGAACAGAAATAAGTTTCATGCAATGCTTCTGTGTAGTTTATATTTGAACATATTCTTTTTTCCACTATTACCCACTTAGCGCTACGAATGTCCAGTTGCATTTTCTACAGACAGAGTGTTTCAAAACTGCTCAATCAAAAGTATGGTTTAAATCTGTTAGCTGAATGCTCAGATCAGAAAGAAGTTTCACAGAATGCTTCTGTGTAGTTTATATTTGAATATATTCCTTTTTCCACTACTACGCTCTTAGCGCTCCAAATGTCCAGTTGCATTTTCAACAGAAAGAGTGTTCAGATCTGCTCAATCAAAAGTATGGTTTAACTCTGTTAGCTGAATGCACAGAACAGAAAGAAGTTTCACCGAATGATTCTGTGTAGTTTATATTTGAAGACATTCCTTTTTCCACTATTACCCTCTTAGCGCTCCGAATCTCCACTTGCATTTTCTACAAAAAGTGTGTTTCATAACTGCTCAATCAAAAATATGTTTTATCTCTGTTAACTGAATTTACAGATCAGAAATAAGTTTCACAGAATGCATCTGTGTAGTTTTTATTTGAAGATATTCTTTTTCCCAATGTAGGCCTCTTAGCGCTTAACATGTCCAATTGCATTTTCTACAGAAAGAGTGTTTCAGAACGGCTCAATCAAAAGTAAGGTTCAACTCTGTTAGTTGAATGCACAGAACAGAAAGAATTTTCACAGAATGCTACTGTGTAGTTTATATTTGAATATATTCCTTTTTCCACTATTACCCTCTTAGCACTCCGAATGTCCACTTGCATTTTCTACAGAAAGAGTGTTCAGAACTGCGCAATCAAAAGTATGGTTTAACTCTGTTAGCTTAATGAACATATCAGAAATAAGTTTCACACAATGCTTCTGTGTAGTTTTTATTTGAAGATATTATTTTTCCCAATATAGGCCTCTTAGCGCTCAGAATGTCCAATTGCAGTTTCTACAGAAAGAGTGTTTCAGAAAGGCTCAATCAAAATTAAGGTTCAACTCTGTTAGTTGAATGCACAGAACAGAAAGAAGTTTCATACAATGATTCTGTGTAGTTTATATTTGAAAATATTATTTTTTCCACTATTACCCACTTAACGCTACGAATGTCCAGTTGCATTTTCTACAGACAGAGTGTTTCAAAACTGCTCAATCATAAGTATGGTTTAACTCTGTTAGCTGAATGCTCAGATCAGAAAGAAGTTTCACAGAATGCTTCTGTGTAGTTTATATTTGAATGTATTCCTTTTTCCACTACTACTCTCTTAGCGCTCCAAATGTCCAGTTGCATTTTCTACAGAAAGAGTGTTCAGATCTGCTCAATCAAAAGTATGGTTTAACTCTGTTAGCTGAATGCACAGATCAGAAAGAAGTTTCACAGAATGATTCTCTGTAGTTTATATTTGGAGACATTCCTTTTTCCACTATTACCCTCTTAGCGCTCCGAATCTCCACTTGCATTTTCTACAGAAAGAGTGTTTCAGAACGGCTCAATCAAAACTAAGGTTCAACTCTTTTAGTTGAACAAACAGAACAGAAAGAAGTTTCACACAATTCTTCTGTGTAGTTTTTATTTGTAGACATTCTTTTTCCCAATATAGGCCTCTTAGCGCTCAGAATGTCCAATTGCAGTTTCTACAGAAAGAGTGTTTCAGAACGGCTCAATCAAAAGTAAGGTTCAACTCTGTTAGTTGAATGCACAGAACAGAAAGAAGTTTCATACAATGCTTCTGTGTAGTTTATATTTGAACACATTCTTTTTTCCACTATTAACCACTTAGCGCTACGAATGTCCAGATGCATTTTCTACAGACAGAGTGTTTCAAAACTGCTCAATCAAAAGTATGGTTTAACTGTGTTAGCTGTATGCTCAGATCAGAAAGAAGTTTCACAGAATGCTTCTGTGTAGTTTATATTTGAATATATTCCTTTTTCCACTACTACGCTCTTAGCGCTCCAAATGTCCAGTTGCATTTTCAACAGAAAGAGTGTTCAGATCTGCTCAATCAAAAGTATGGTTTAACTCTGTTAGCTGAATGCACAGATCAGAAAGAAGTTTCACCGAATGATTCTGTGTAGTTTATATTTGAAGACATTCCTTTTTCCACTATTACCCTCTTAGCGCTCCGAATCTCCACTTGCATTTTCTACAAAAAGAGTGTTTCATAACTGCTCAATCAAAAATATGTTTTATCTCTGTTAACTGAATTTATAGATCAGAAATAAGTTTCACAGAATGCATCTGTGTAGTTTTTATTTGAAGATATTCTTTTTCCCAATGTAGGCCTCTTAGCGCTTAGCATGTCCAATTGCAGTTTCTACAGAAAGATTGTTTCAGAACGGCTCAATCAAAAGTAAGGTTCAACTCTGTTAGTTGAATGCACAGAACAGAAAGAATTTTCACAGAATGCTACTGTGTAGTTTATATTTGAATATATTCCTTTTTCCACTATTACCCTCTTAGCGCTCCGAATGTCCACTTGCATTTTCTACAGAAAGTGTGTTCAGAACTGCGCAATCAAAAGTATGGTTTAACTCTGTTAGCTTAATGAACATATCAGAAATAAGTTTCACACAATGCTTTTGTGTAGTTTTTATTTGAAGATATTATTTTTCCCAATAGAGGCCTCTTATCGCTCAGAATGTCCAATTGCAGTTTCTACAGAAAGAGTGTTTCAGAAAGGCTCAATCAAAATTAAGGTTCAACTCTGTTAGTTGAATGCACAGAACAGAAAGAAGTTTCATACAATGCTTCTGTGTAGTTTATATTTGAACATATTCTTTTTTCCACTATTACCCACTTAGCGCTACGAATGTCCAGTTGCATTTTCTACAGACAGAGTGTTTCAAAACTGCTCAATTAAAAGTATGGTTTAACTCTGTTAGCTGAATGCTCAGATCAGAAAGAAGTTTCACAGAATGCTTCTGTGTAGTTTATATTTGAATATATTCCTTTTTCCACTACTACTCTCTTAGCGCTCCAAATGTCCAGTTGCATTTTCTACAGAAAGAGTGTTCAGATCTGCTCAATCAAAAGTATGGTTTAACTCTGTTAGCTGAATGCACAGATCAGAAAGAAGTTTCACAGAATGATTCTGTGTAGTTTATATTTGGAGACATTCCTTTTTCCACTATTACCCTCTTAGCGCTCCGAATCTCCACTTGCATTTTCTACAGAAAGAGTGTTTCAGAACGACTCAATCAAAACTAAGGTTCAACTCTTTTAGTTGAACAAACAGAACAGAAAGAAGTTTCACACAATTCTTCTGTGTAGTTTTTATTTGTAGACATTCTTTTCCCCAATATAGGCCTCTTAGCGCTCAGAATGTCCAATTGCAGTTTCTACAGAAAGAGTGTTTCAGAAGGGCTCAATCAAAAGTAAGGTTCAACTCTGTTAGTTGAATGCACAGAACAGAAAGAAGTTTCATACAATGCTTCTGTGTAGTTTATATTTGAACATATTCTTTTTTCCACTATTACCCACTTAGCGCTACGAATGTCCAGTTGCATTTTCTACAGACAGAGTGTTTCAAAACTGCTCAATCAAAAGTATGGTTTAACTCTGTTAGCTGAATGCTCAGATCAGAAAGAAGTTTCACAGAATGCTTCTGTGTAGTTTATATTTGAATATATTCCTTTTTCCACTACTACGCTCTTAGCGCTCCAAATGTCCAGTTGCATTTTCAACAGAAAGAGTGTTCAGATCTGCTCAATCAAAAGTATGGTTTAACTCTGTTAGCTGAATGCACAGATCAGAAAGAAGTTTCACCGAATGATTCTGTGTAGTTTATATTTGAAGACATTCCTTTTTCCACTATTACCCTCTTAGCGCTCCGAATCTCCACTTGCATTTTCTACAAAAAGAGTGTTTCATAACTGCTCAATCAAAAATATGTTTTATCTCTGTTAACTGAATTTACAGATCAGAAATAACTTTCACAGAATGCATCTGTGTAGTTTTTATTTGAAGTTATTCTTTTTCCCAATGTAGGCCTCTTAGCGCTTAGCATGTCCAATTGCAGTTTCTACAGAAAGAGTGTTTCAGAACGGCTCAATCAAAAGTAAGGTTCAACTGTGTTAGTTGAATGCACAGAACAGAAAGAATTTTCACAGAATGCTACTGTGTAGTTTATATTTGAATATATTCCTTTTTCCACTATTACCCTCTTAGCGCTCCGAATGTCCACTTGCATTTTCTACAGAAAGAGTGTTCAGAACTGCGCAATCAAAAGTATGGTTTAACTCTGTTAGCTTAATGAACATATCAGAAATAAGTTTCACACAATGCTTCTGTGTAGTTTTTATTTGAAGATATTATTTTTCCCAATATAGGCCTCTTAGCGCTCAGAATGTCCAATTGCAGTTTCTACAGAAAGAGTGTTTCAGAAAGGCTCAATCAAAAGTAAGGTTCAACTCTGTTAGTTGAATGCACAGAACAGAAAGAAGTTTCATACAATGCTTCTGTGTAGTTTATATTTGAACATATTCATTTTTCCACTATTACCCACTTAGCGATACGAATGTCCAGTTGCATTTTCTACAGACAGAGTGTTTCAAAACTGCTCAATCAAAAGTATAGTTTAACTCTGTTAGCTGAATGCTCAGATCAGAAAGAAGTTTCACAGAATGCTTCTGTGTAGTTTATATTTGAATATATTCCTTTTTCCACTACTACTCTCTTAGCGCTCCAAATGTCCAGTTGCATTTTCTACAGAAAGAGTGTTCAGATCTGCTCAATCAAAAGTATGGTTTAACTCTGTTAGCTGAATGCACAGATCAGAAAGAAGTTTCACAGAATGATTCTGTGTAGTTTATATTTGGAGACATTCCTTTTTCCACTATTACCCTCTTAGCGCTCCGAATCTCCACTTGCATTTTCTACAGAAAGAGTGTTTCAGAATGGCTCAATCAAAACTAAGGATCAACTCTTTTAGTTGAACAAACAGAACAGAAAGAAGTTTCACACAATTCTTCTGTGTAGTTTTTATTTGTAGACATTCTTTTTCCCAATATAGGCCTCTTAGCGCTCAGAAAGTCCAATTGCAGTTTCTACAGAAAGAGTGTTTCAGAACGGCTCAATCAAAAGTAAGGTTCAACTCTGTTAGTTGAATGCACAGAACAGAAAGAAGTTTCATACAATGCTTCTGTGTAGTTTATATTTGAACATATTCTCTTTTCCACTATTACCCACTTAGCGCTACGAATGTCCAGTTGCATTTTCTACAGACAGAGTGTTTCAAAACTGCTCAATCAAAAGTATGGTTTAACTGTGTTAGCTGTATGCTCAGATCAGAAAGAAGTTTCACAGAATGCTTCTGTGTAGTTTATATTTGAATATATTCCTTTTTCCACTACTACGCTCTTAGCGCTCCAAATGTCCAGTTGCATTTTCAACAGAAAGAGTGTTCAGATCTGCTCAATCAAAAGTATGGTTTAACTCTGTTAGCTGAATGCACAGATCAGAAAGAAGTTTCACCGAATGATTCTGTGTAGTTTATATTTGAAGACATTCCTTTTTCCACTATTACCCTCTTAGCGCTCCGAATCTCCACTTGCATTTTCTACAAAAAGAGTGTTTCATAACTGCTCAATCAAAAATATGTTTTATCTCTGTTAACTGAATTTATAGATCAGAAATAAGTTTCACAGAATGCATCTGTGTAGTTTTTATTTGAAGATATTCTTTTTCCCAATGTAGGCCTCTTAGCGCTTAGCATGTCCAATTGCAGTTTCTACAGAAAGAGGGTTTCAGAACGGCTCAATCAAAAGTAAGGTTCAACTCTGTTAGTTGAATGCACAGAACAGAAAGAATTTTCACAGAATGCTACTGTGTAGTTTATATTTGAATATATTCCTTTTTCCACTATTACCCTCTTAGCGCTCCGAATGTCCACTTGCATTTTCTACAGAAAGAGTGTTCAGAACTGCGCAATCAAAAGTATGGTTTAACTCTGTTAGCTTAATGA
Organism: Symphalangus syndactylus; assembly: GCF_028878055.3. NCBI lineage: Eukaryota > Metazoa > Chordata > Mammalia > Primates > Hylobatidae > Symphalangus > Symphalangus syndactylus. The sequence goes on from NC_072436.2 coordinate 3,026,048, forward strand.
ACATATCAGAAATAAGTTTCACACAATGCTTTTGTGTAGTTTTTATTTGAAGATATTATTTTTCCCAATAGAGGCCTCTTATCGCTCAGAATGTCCAATTGCAGTTTCTACAGAAAGAGTGTTTCAGAAAGGCTCAATCAAAAGTAAGGTTCAACTCTGTTAGTTGAATGCACAGAACAGAAAGAAGTTTCATACAATGCTTCTGTGTAGTTTATATTTGAACATATTCTTTTTTCCACTATTACCCACTTAGCGCTACGAATGTCCAGTTGCATTTTCTACAGACAGAGTGTTTCAAAACTGCTCAATCAAAAGTATGGTTTAACTCTGTTAGCTGAATGCTCAGATCAGAAAGAAGTTTCACAGAATGCTTCTGTGTAGTTTATATTTGAATATATTCCTGTTTCCACTACTACTCTCTTAGCGCTCCAAATGTCCAGTTGCATTTTCTACAGAAAGAGTGTTCAGATCTGCTCAATCAAAAGTATGGTTTAACTCTGTTAGCTGAATGCACAGATCAGAAAGAAGTTTCACAGAATGATTCTGTGTAGTTTATATTTGGAGACATTCCTTTTTCCACTATTACCCTCTTAGCCTCGGAATCTCCACTTGCATTTTCTACAGAAAGAGTGTTTCAGAACGACTCAATCAAAACTAAGGTTCAACTCTTTTAGTTGAACAAACAGAACAGAAAGAAGTTTCACACAATTCTTCTGTGTAGTTTTTATTTGTAGACATTCTTTTCCCCAATATAGGCCTCTTAGCGCTCAGAATGTCCAATTGCAGTTTCTACAGAAAGAGTGTTTCAGAAGGGCTCAATCAAAAGTAAGGTTCAACTCTGTTAGTTGAATGCACAGAACAGAAAGAAGTTTCATACAATGCTTCTGTGTAGTTTATATTTGAACATATTCTTTTTTCCACTATTACCCACTTAGCGCTGCGAATGTCCAGTTGCATTTTCTACAGACAGAGTGTTTCAAAACAGCTCAATCAAAAGTATGGTTTAACTCTGTTAGCTGAATGCTCAGATCAGAAAGAAGTTTCACAGAATGCTTCTGTGTAGTTTATATTTGAATATATTCCTTTTTCCACTACTACGCTCTTAGCGCTCCAAATGTCCAGTTGCATTTTCAACAGAAAGAGTGTTCAGATCTGCTCAATCAAAAGTATGGTTTAACTCTGTTAGCTGAATGCACAGATCAGAAAGAAGTTTCACCGAATGATTCTGTGTAGTTTATATTTGAAGACATTCCTTTTTCCACTATTACACTCTTAGCGCTCCGAATCTCCACTTGCATTTTCTACAAAAAGAGTGTTTCATAACTGCTCAATCAAAAATATGTTTTATCTCTGTTAACTGAATTTATAGATCAGAAATAAGTTTCACAGAATGCATCTGTGTAGTTTTTATTTGAAGATATTCTTTTTCCCAATGTAGGCCTCTTAGCGCTTAGCATGTTCAATTGCAGTTTCTACAGAAAGAGGGTTTCAGAACGGCTCAATCAAAAGTAAGGTTCAACTCTGTTAGTTGAATGCACAGAACAGAAAGAATTTTCACAGAATGCTACTGTGTAGTTTATATTTGAATATATTCCTTTTTCCACTATTACCCTCTTAGCGCTCCGAATGTCCACTTGCATTTTCTACAGAAAGTGTGTTCAGAACTGCGCAATCAAAAGTATGGTTTAACTCTGTTAGCTTAATGAACATATCAGAAATAAGTTTCACACAATGCTTTTGTGTAGTTTTTATTTGAAGATATTATTTTTCCCAATAGAGGCCTCTTATCGCTCAGAATGTCCAATTGCAGTTTCTACAGAAAGAGTGTTTCAGAAAGGCTCAATCAAAAGTAAGGTTCAACTCTGTTAGTTGAATGCACAGAACAGAAAGAAGTTTCATACAATGCTTCTGTGTAGTTTATATTTGAACATATTCTTTTTTCCACTATTACCCACTTAGCGCTACGAATGTCCAGTTGCATTTTCTACAGACAGAGTGTTTCAAAACTGCTCAATCAAAAGTATGGTTTAACTCTGTTAGCTGAATGCTCAGATCAGAAAGAAGTTTCACAGAATGCTTCTGTGTAGTTTATATTTGAATATATTCCTTTTTCCACTACTACTCTCTTAGCGCTCCAAATGTCCAGTTGCATTTTCTACAGAAAGAGTGTTCAGATCTGCTCAATCAAAAGTATGGTTTAACTCTCTTAGCTGAATGCACAGATCAGAAAGAAGTTTCACAGAATGATTCTGTGTAGTTTATATTTGGAGACATTCCTTTTTCCACTATTACCCTCTTAGCGCTCCGAATCTCCACTTGCATTTTCTACAGAAAGAGTGTTTCAGAACGACTCAATCAAAACTAAGGTTCAACTCTTTTAGTTGAACAAACAGAACAGAAAGTAGTTTCACACAATTCTTCTGTGTAGTTTTTATTTGTAGACATTCTTTTCCCCAATATAGGCCTCTTAGCGCTCAGAATGTCCAATTGCAGTTTCTACAGAAAGAGTGTTTCAGAAGGGCTCAATCAAAAGTAAGGTTCAACTCTGTTAGTTGAATGCACAGAACAGAAAGAAGTTTCATACAATGCTTCTGTGTAGTTTATATTTGAACATATTCTTTTTTCCACTATTACCCACTTAGCGCTACGAATGTCCAGTTGCATTTTCTACAGACAGAGTGTTTCAAAACTGCTCAATCAAAAGTATGGTTTAACTCTGTTAGCTGAATGCTCAGATCAGAAAGAAGTTTCACAGAATGCTTCTGTGTAGTTTATATTTGAATATATTCCTTTTTCCACTACTACGCTCTTAGCGCTCCAAATGTCCAGTTGCATTTTCAACAGAAAGAGTGTTCAGATCTGCTCAATCAAATTATGGTTTAACTCTGTTAGCTGAATGCACAGATCAGAAAGAAGTTTCACCGAATGATTCTGTGTAGTTTATATTTGAAGACATTCCTTTTTCCACTATTACCCTCTTAGCGCTCCGAATCTCCACTTGCATTTTCTACAAAAAGAGTGTTTCATAACTGCTCAATCAAAAATATGTTTTATCTCTGTTAACTGAATTTACAGATCAGAAATAACTTTCACAGGATGCATCTGTGTAGTTTTTATTTGAAGTTATTCTTTTTCCCAATGTAGGCCTCTTAGCGCTTAGCATGTCCAATTGCAGTTTCTACAGAAAGAGTGTTTCAGAACGGCTCAATCAAAAGTAAGGTTCAACTGTGTTAGTTGAATGCACAGAACAGAAAGAATTTTCACAGAATGCTACTGTGTAGTTTATATTTGAATATATTCCTTTTTCCACTATTACCCTCTTAGCGCTCCGAATGTCCACTTGCATTTTCTACAGAAAGAGTGTTCAGAACTGCGCAATCAAAAGTATGGTTTAACTCTGTTAGCTTAATGAACATATCAGAAATAAGTTTCACACAATGCTTCTGTGTAGTTTTTATTTGAAGATATTATTTTTCCCAATATAGGCCTCTTAGCGCTCAGAATGTCCAATTGCAGTTTCTACAGAAAGAGTGTTTCAGAAAGGCTCAATCAAAAGTAAGGTTCAACTCTGTTAGTTGAATGCACAGAACAGAAAGAAGTTTCATACAATGCTTCTGTGTAGTTTATATTTGAACATATTCATTTTTCCACTATTACCCACTTAGCGATACGAATGTCCAGTTGCATTTTCTACAGACAGAGTGTTTCAAAACTGCTCAATCAAAAGTATAGTTTAACTCTGTTAGCTGAATGCTCAGATCAGAAAGAAGTTTCACAGAATGCTTCTGTGTAGTTTATATTTGAATATATTCCTTTTTCCACTACTACTCTCTTAGCGCTCCAAATGTCCAGTTGCATTTTCTACAGAAAGAGTGTTCAGATCTGCTCAATCAAAAGTATGGTTTAACTCTGTTAGCTGAATGCACAGATCAGAAAGAAGTTTCACAGAATGATTCTGTGTAGTTTATATTTGGAGACATTCCTTTTTCAACTATTACCCTCTTAGCGCTCCGAATCTCCACTTGCATTTTCTACAGAAAGAGTGTTTCAGAATGGCTCAATCAAAACTAAGGATCAACTCTTTTAGTTGAACAAACAGAACAGAAAGAAGTTTCACACAATTCTTCTGTGTAGTTTTTATTTGTAGACATTCTTTTTCCCAATATAGGCCTCTTAGCGCTCAGAATGTCCAATTGCAGTTTCTACAGAAAGAGTGTTTCAGAACGGCTCAATCAAAAGTAAGGTTCAACTCTGTTAGTTGAATGCACAGAACAGAAAGAAGTTTCATACAATGCTTCTGTGTAGTTTATATTTGAACATATTCTCTTTTCCACTATTACCCACTTAGCGCTACGAATGTCCAGTTGCATTTTCTACAGACAGAGTGTTTCAAAACTGCTCAATCAAAAGTATGGTTTAACTGTGTTAGCTGTATGCTCAGATCAGAAAGAAGTTTCACAGAATGCTTCTGTGTAGTTTATATTTGAATATATTCCTTTTTCCACTACTACGCTCTTAGCGCTCCAAATGTCCAGTTGCATTTTCAACAGAAAGAGTGTTCAGATCTGCTCAATCAAAAGTATGGTTTAACTCTGTTAGCTGAATGCACAGATCAGAAAGAAGTTTCACCGAATGATTCTGTGTAGTTTATATTTGAAGACATTCCTTTTTCCACTATTACCCTCTTAGCGCTCCGAATCTCCACTTGCATTTTCTACAAAAAGAGTGTTTCATAACTGCTCAATCAAAAATATGTTTTATCTCTGTTAACTGAATTTATAGATCAGAAATAAGTTTCACAGAATGCATCTGTGTAGTTTTTATTTGAAGATATTCTTTTTCCCAATGTAGGCCTCTTAGCGCTTAGCATGTCCAATTGCAGTTTCTACAGAAAGAGGGTTTCAGAACGGCTCAATCAAAAGTAAGGTTCAACTCTGTTAGTTGAATGCACAGAACAGAAAGAATTTTCACAGAATGCTACTGTGTAGTTTATATTTGAATATATTCCTTTTTCCACTATTACCCTCTTAGCGCTCCGAATGTCCACTTGCATTTTCTACAGAAAGAGTGTTCAGAACTGCGCAATCAAAAGTATGGTTTAACTCTGTTAGCTTAATGAACATATCAGAAATAAGTTTCACACAATGCTTTTGTGTAGTTTTTATTTGAAGATATTATTTTTCCCAATAGAGGCCTCTTATCGCTCAGAATGTCCAATTGCAGTTTCTACAGAAAGAGTGTTTCAGAAAGGCTCAATCAAAAGTAAGGTTCAACTCTGTTAGTTGAATGCACAGAACAGAAAGAAGTTTCATACAATGCTTCTGTGTAGTTTATATTTGAACATATTCTTTTTTCCACTATTACCCACTTAGCGCTACGAATGTCCAGTTGCATTTTCTACAGACAGAGTGTGTCAAAACTGCTCAATCAAAAGTATGGTTTAACTCTGTTAGCTGAATGCTCAGATCAGAAAGAAGTTTCACAGAATGCTTCTGTGTAGTTTATATTTGAATATATTCCTTTTTCCACTACTACTCTCTTAGCGCTCCAAATGTCCAGTTGCATTTTCTACAGAAAGAGTGTTCAGATCTGCTCAATCAAAAGTATGGTTTAACTCTGTTAGCTGAATGCACAGATCAGAAAGAAGTTTCACAGAATGATTCTGTGTAGTTTATATTTGGAGACATTCCTTTTTCCACTATTACCCTCTTAGCGCTCGGAATCTCAACTTGCATTTTCTACAGAAAGAGTGTTTCAGAACGACTCAATCAAAACTAAGGTTCAACTCTTTTAGTTGAACAAACAGAACAGAAAGAAGTTTCACAAAATTCTTCTGTGTAGTTTTTATTTGTAGACATTCTTTTCCCCAATATAGGCCTCTTAGCGCTCAGAATGTCCAATTGCAGTTTCTACAGAAAGAGTGTTTCAGAAGGGCTCAATCAAAAGTAAGGTTCAACTCTGTTAGTTGAATGCACAGAACAGAAAGAAGTTTCATACAATGCTTCTGTGTAGTTTATATTTGAACATATTCTTTTTTCCACTATTACCCACTTAGCGCTACGAATGTCCAGTTGCATTTTCTACAGACAGAGTGTTTCAAAACTGCTCAATCAAAAGTATGGTTTAACTCTGTTAGCTGAATGCTCAGATCAGAAAGAAGTTTCACAGAATGCTTCTGTGTAGTTTATATTTGAATATATTCCTTTTTCCACTACTACGCTCTTAGCGCTCCAAATGTCCAGTTGCATTTTCAACAGAAAGAGTGTTCAGATCTGCTCAATCAAAAGTATGGTTTAACTCTGTTAGCTGAATGCACAGATCAGAAAGAAGTTTCACCGAATGATTCTGTGTAGTTTATATTTGAAGACATTCCTTTTTCCACTATTACCCTCTTAGCGCTCCGAATCTCCACTTGCATTTTCTACAAAAAGAGTGTTTCATAACTGCTCAATCAAAAATATGTTTTATCTCTGTTAACTGAATTTACAGATCAGAAATAAGTTTCACAGAATGCATCTGTGTAGTTTTTATTTGAAGATATTCTTTTTCCCAATGTAGGCCTCTTAGCGCTTAGCATGTCCAATTGCAGTTTCTACAGAAAGAGTTTTTCAAAACGGCTCAATCAAAAGTAAGGTTCAACTCTGTTAGTTGAATGCACAGAACAGAAAGAAGTTTCATACAATGCTTCTGTGTAGTTTATATTTGAACATATTCTTTTTTCCACTATTACCCACTTAGCGCTATGAATGTCCAGTTGCATTTTCTACAGACAGAGTGTTTCAAAACTGCTCAATCAAAAGTATGGTTTAACTCTGTTAGCTGAATGCTCAGATCAGAAAGAAGTTTCACAGAATGCTTCTGTGTAGTTTATATTTGAATATATTCCTTTTTCCACTACTACTCTCTTAGCGCTCCAAATGTCCAGTTGCATTTTCTACAGAAAGAGTGTTCAGATCTGCTCAATCAAAAGTATGGTTTAACTCTGTTAGCTGAATGCACAGATCAGAAAGAAGTTTCACCGAATGATTCTGTGTAGTTTATATTTGAAGACATTCCTTTTTCCACTATTACCCTCTCAGCGCTCCGAATCTCCACTTGCATTTTCTACAAAAGGAGTGTTTCATAACTGCTCAATCAAAAATATGCTTTATCTCTGTTAACTGAATTTACAGATCAGAAATAAGTTTCACAGAATGCATCTGTGTAGTTTTTATTTGAAGATATTCTTTTTCCCAATGTAGGCCTATTAGCGCTTAGCATGTCCAATTGCAGTTTCTACAGAAAGAGTGTTTCAGAACGGCTCAATCAAAAGTAAGGTTCAACTCTGTTATTTGAATGCACAGAACAGAAAGAATTTTCACAGAAATCTACTGTGTAGTTTATATTTGAATATATTCCTTTTTCCACTATTACCCTCTTAGCGCTCCGAATGTCCACTTGCATTTTCTACAGAAAGAGTGTTCAGAACTGCGCAATCAAAAGTATGGTTTAACTCTGTTAGCTTAATGAACATATCAGAAATAAGTTTCACACAATGCTTCTGTGTAGTTTTTATTTGAAGATATTATTTTTCCCAATAGAGGCCTCTTAGCGCTCAGAATGTCCAATTGCAGTTTCTGCAGAAAGAGTGTTTCAGAAAGGCTCAATCAAAAGTAAGGTTCAACTCTGTTAGTTGAATGCACAGAACAGAAAGAAGTTTCATACAATGCTTCTGTGTAGTTTATATTTGAACATATTCTTTTTTCCACTATTACCCACTTAGCGCTACGAATGTCCAGTTGCATTTTCTACAGACAGAGTGTTTCAAAACTGCTCAATCAAAAGTATGGTTTAACTCTGTTACCTGAATGCTCAGATCAAAAAGAAGTTTCACAGAATGCTTCTGTGTAGTTTATATTTGAATATATTCCTTTTTCCACTACTACTCTCTTAGCGCTCCAAATGTCCAGTTGCATTTTCTACAGAAAGAGTGTTCAGATCTGCTCAATCAAAAGTATGGTTTAACTCTGTTAGCTGAATGCACAGATCAGAAAGAATTTTCACAGAATGATTCTGTGTAGTTTATATTTGGAGACATTCCTTTTTCCACTATTACCCTCTTAGCGCTCCGAATCTCCACTTGCATTTTCTACAGAAAGAGTGTTTCAGAACGGCTCAATCAAAACTAAGGTTCAACTAGTTTAGTTGAACAAACAGAACAGAAAGAAGTTTCACACAATTCTTCTGTGTAGTTTTTATTTGTAGACATTCTTTTTCCCATTATAGGCCTCCTAGCGCTGAGAATGTCCAATTGCAGTTTCTACAGAAAGAGTGTTTCAGAAAGGCTCAATCAAATGTAAGGTTCAACTCTGTTAGTTGAATGCACAGAACAGAAAGAATTTTCACAGAATGCTACTGTGTAGTTTATATTTGAATATATTCCTTTTTCCACTATTACCCTCTTAGCGCTCCGAATGTCCACTTGCATTTTCTACAGAAAGAGTGTTCAGAACTGCGCAATCAAAAGTATGGTTTAACTCTGTTAGCTTAATGAACATATCAGAAATAAGTTTCACACAATGCTTCTGTGTAGTTTTTATTTGAAGATGTTATTTTTCCCAATAGAGGCATCTTAGCGCTCAGAATGTCCAATTGCAGTTTCTACAGAAAGAGTGTTTCAGAACGGCTCAATCAAAAGTAAGGTTCAACTCGGTTAGTTGAATGCACAGAACAGAAAGAAGTTTCATACAATGCTTCTGTGTAGTTTATATTTGAACATATTCTTTTTTCCACTATTACCCACTTAGCGCTACGAATGTCCAGTTGCATTTTCTACAGACAGAGTGTTTCAAAACTGCTCAATCAAAAGTATGGTTTAACTCTGTTAGCTGAATGCTCAGATCAGAAAGAAGTTTCACAGAATGCTTCTGTGTAGTTTATATTTGAATATATTCCTTTTTCCACTACTACGCTCTTAGCGCTCCAAATGTCCAGTTGCATTTTCTACAGAAAGAGTGTTCAGATCTGCTCAATCAAAGTATGGTTTAACTCTGTTAGCTGAATGCACAGATCAGAAAGAAGTTTCACCGAATGATTCTGTGTAGTTTATATTTGAAGACATTCCTTTTTCCACTATTACCCTCTTAGCGCTCCGAATCTCCACTTGCATTTTCTACAAAAAGAGTGTATCATAACTGCTCAATCAAAAATATGTTTTATCTCTGTTAACTGAATTTACAGATCAGAAATAAGTTTCACAGAATGCATCTGTGTAGTTTTTATTTGAAGATATTCTTTTTCCCAATGTAGGCCTCTTAGCGCTTAGCATGTCCTATTGCAGTTTCCACAGAAAGAGTGTTTCAGAACGGCTCAATCAAAAGTAAGGTTCAACTCTGTTAGTTGAATGCACAGAACAGAAAGAATTTTCACAGAATGCTACTGTGTAGTTTATATTTGAATATATTCCTTTTTCCACTATTACCCTCTTAGCGCTCCGAATGTCCACTTGCATTTTCTACAGAAAGAGTGTTCAGAACTGCGCAATCAAAAGTATGGTTTAACTCTGTTAGCTTAATGAACATATCAGAAAAAAGTTTCACACAATGCTTCTGTGTAGTTTTTATTTGAAGATATTATTTTTCCAATAGAGGCCTCTTAGCGCTCAGAATGTCCAATTGCAGTTTCTACAGAAAGAGTGTTTCAGAAAGGCTCAATCATAAGTAAGGTTCAACTCTGTTAGTTGAATACACAGAACAGAAAGAAGTTTCATACAATGCTTCTGTGTAGTTTATATTTGAACATATTCTTTTTTCCACTATTACCCACTTAGCGCTACGAATGTCCAGTTGCATTTTCTACAGACAGAGTGTTTCAAAACTGCTCAATCAAAAGTATGGTTTAACTCTGTTAGCTGAATGCTCAGATCAGAAAGAAGTTTCACAGAATGCTTCTGTGTAGTTATATTTGAATATATTCCTTTTTCCACTACTACGCTCTTAGCGCTCCAAATGTCCAGTTGCATTTTCTACAGAAAGAGTGTTCAGATCTGCTCAATCAAAAGTATGGTTTAACTCTGTTAGCTGAATGCACAGATCAGAAAGAAGTTTCACCGAATGATTCTGTGTAGTTTATATTTGAAGACATTCCTTTTTCCACTATTACCCTCTTAGCGCTCCGAATCTCCACTTGCATTTTCTACAAAAGGAGTGTTTCATAACTGCTCAATCAAAAATATGCTTTATCTCTGTTAACTGAATTTACAGATCAGAAATAAGTTTCACAGAATGCATCTGTGTAGTTTTTATTTGAAGATATTATTTTTCCCAATGTAGGCCTCTTAGCGCTTAGCATGTCCAATTGCAGTTTCTACAGAAAGAGTGTTTCAGAACGGCTCAATCAAAAGTAAGGTTCAACTCTGTTACTTGAATGCACAGAACAGAAAGAATTTTCACAGAATGCTACTGTGTAGTTTATATTTGAATATATTCCTTTTTCCACTATTACCCTCTTAGCGCTCGGAATGTCCACTTGCATTTTCTACAGAAAGAGTGTTCAGAACTGCGAAATCAAAAGTATGGTTTAACTCTGTTAGCTTAATGAACATATCAGAAATAAGTTTCACACAATGCTTCTGTGTAGTTTTTATTTGAAGATATTATTTTTCCCAATAGTGGCCTCTTAGCGCACAGAATGTCCAATTGCAGTTTCTACAGAAAGAGTGTTTCAGAAAGGCTCAATCAAAAGTAAGGTTCAACTCTGTTAGTTGAATGCACAGAACAGAAAGAAGTTTCATGCAATGCTTCTGTGTAGTTTATATTTGAACATATTCTTTTTTCCACTATTACCCACTTAGCGCTACGAATGTCCAGTTGCATTTTCTACAGACAGAGTGTTTCAAAACTGCTCAATCAAAAGTATGGTTTAACTCTGTTAGCTGAATGCTCAGATCAGAAAGAAGTTTCACAGAATGCTTCTGTGTAGTTTATATTTGAATATATTCCTTTTTCCACTACTACTCTCTTAGCGCTCCAAATGTCCAGTTGCATTTTCTACTGAAAGAGTGTTCAGATCTGCTCAATCAAAAGTATGGTTTAACTCTGTTAGCTGAATGCACAGATCAGAAAGAAGTTTCACAGAATGATTCTGTGTAGTTTATATTTGGAGACATTCCTTTTTCCACTATTACCCTCTTAGCGCTCCGAATCTCCACTTGCATTTTCTACAGAAAGAGTGTTTCAGAACGGCTCAATCAAAACTAAGGTTCAACTAGTTTAGTTGAACAAACAGAACAGAAAGAAGTTTCACACAATTCTTCTGTGTAGTTTTTATTTGTAGACATTCTTTTTCCCATTATAGGCCTCCTAGCGCTGAGAATGTCCAATTGCAGTTTCTACAGAAAGAGTGTTTCAGAAAGGCTCAATCAAAAGTAAGGTTCAACTCTGTTAGTTGAATGCACAGAACAGAAAGAATTTTCACAGAATGCTACTGTGTAGTTTATATTTGAATATATTCCTTTTTCCACTATTACCCTCTTAGCGCTCCGAATCTCCACTTGCATTTTCTACAGAAAGAGTGTTCAGAACTGCGCTATCAAAAGTATGGTTTAACTCTGTTAGCTTAATGAACATATCAGAAATAAGTTTCACACAATGCTTCTGTGTAGTTTTTATTTGAAGATATTATTTTTCCCAATAGAGGCATCTTAGCGCTCAGAATGTCCAATTGCAGTTTCTACAGAAAGAGTGTTTCAGAACGGCTCATTCAAAAGTAAGGTTCAACTCTGTTAGTTGAATGCACAGAACAGAAAGTAGTTTCATACAATGCTTCTGTGTAGTTTATATTTGAACATATTCTTTTTTCCACTATTACCCACTTAGCGCTACGAATGTCCAGTTGCATTTTCTACAGACAGAGTGTTTCAAAACTGCTCAATCAAAAGTATGGTTTAACTCTGTTAGCTGTATGCTCAGATCAGAAAGAAGTTTCACAGAATGCTTCTGTGTAGTTTATATTTGAATATATTCCTTTTTCCACTACTACGCTCTTAGCGCTCCAAATGTCCAGTTGCATTTTCTACAGAAAGAGTGTTCAGATCTGCTCAATCAAAAATATTGTTTAACTCTGTTAGCTGAATGCACAGATCAGAAAGAAGTTTCACCGAATGATTCTGTGTAGTTTATATTTGAAGACATTCCTTTTTCCACTATTACCCTCTTAGCGCTCCGAATCTCCACTTGCATTTTCTACAAAAAGAGTGTTTCATAACTGCTCAATCAAAAATATGTTTTATCTCTGTTAACTGAATATACAGATCAGAAATAAGTTTCACAGAATGCATCTGTGTAGTTTTTATTTGAAGATATTCTTTTTCCCAATATAGGCCTCTTAGCGCTTAGCATGTCCAATTGCATTTTCTACAGAAAGAGTATTTCAGAACGGCTCAATCAAAAGTAAGGTTCAACTCTGTTAGTTGAATGCACAGAACAGAAAGAATTTTCACAGAATGCTACTGTGTAGTTTATATTCGAATATATTCCTTTTTCCAATATTACCCTCTTAGCGCTCCGAATGTCCACTTGCATTTTCTACAGAAAGAGTGTTCAGAACTGCGCAATCAAAAGTATGGTTTAACTCTGTTAGCTTAATGAACATATCAGGAATAAGTTTCACACAATGCTTCTGTGTATTTTTTATTTGAAGATATTATTTTTCCCAATAGAGGCCTCTTAGCGCTCAGAATGTCCAATTGCAGTTTCTACAGAAAGAGTGTTTCAGAAAGGCTCAATCAAAACTAAGGTTCAACTCTGTTAGTTGAATGCACAGAACAGAAAGAAGTTTCATACAATGCTTCTGTGTAGTTTATATTTGAACATATTCTTTTTTCCACTATTACCCACTTAGCGCTATGAATGTCCAGTTGCATTTTCTACAGACAGAGTGTTTCAAAACTGCTCAATCAAAAGTATGGTTTAACTCTGTTAGCTGAATGCTCAGATCAGAAAGAAGTTTCACAGAATGCTTCTGTGTAGTTTATATTTGAATATATTCCTTTTTCCACTACTTCTCTCTTAGCGCTCCAAATGTCCAGTGGCATTTTCTACAGAAAGAGTGTTCAGATCTGCTCAATCAAAAGTATGGTTTAACTCTGTTAGCTGAATGCACAGATCAGAAAGAAGTTTCACGGAATGATTCTGTGTAGTTTATATATGGAGACATTCCTTTTTCCACTATTACCCTCTTAGCGCTCCGAATCTCCACTTGCATTTTCTACAGAAAGAGTGTTTCAGAACGGCTCAATCAAAACTAAGGTTCAACTCTTTTAATTGAACAAACAGAACAGAAATTAGTTTCACACAATTCTTCTGTGTAGATTTTATTTGTAGACATTATTTTTCCCAATATAGGCCTCCTAGCGCTCAGAATGTCCAATTGCAGTTTCTACAGAAAGAGTGTTTCAGAAAGGCTCAATCAAAAGTAAGGTTCAACTCTGTTAGTTGAATGCACAGAACAGAAAGAAGTTTCATACAATGCTTCTGTGTAGTTTATATTTGAACATATTCTTTTTTCCACTATTACCCACTTAGCGCTATGAATGTCCAGTTGCATTTTCTACAGACAGAGTGTTTCAAAACTGCTCAATCAAAAGTATGGTTTAACTCTGTTAGCTGAATGCTCAGATCAGAAAGAAGTTTCACAGAATGCTTCTGTGTAGTTTATATTTGAATATATTCCTTTTTCCACTACTACTCTCTTAGCGCTCCAAATGTCCAGTTGCATTTTCTACAGAAAGAGTGTTCAGATCTGCTCAATCAAAAGTATGGTTTAACTCTGTTAGCTGAATGCACAGATCAGAAAGAAGTTTCACCGAATGATTCTGTGTAGTTTATATTTGAAGACATTCCTTTTTCCACTATTACCCTCTCAGCGCTCCGAATCTCCACTTGCATTTTCTACAAAAGGAGTGTTTCATAACTGCTCAATCAAAAATATGCTTTATCTCTGTTAACTGAATTTACAGATCAGAAATAAGTTTCACAGAATGCATCTGTGTAGTTTTTATTTGAAGATATTCTTTTTCCCAATGTAGGCCTATTAGCGCTTAGCATGTCCAATTGCAGTTTCTACAGAAAGAGTGTTTCAGAACGGCTCAATCAAAAGTAAGGTTCAACTCTGTTATTTGAATGCACAGAACAGAAAGAATTTTCACAGAATGCTACTGTGTAGTTTATATTTGAATATATTCCTTTTTCCACTATTACCCTCTTAGCGCTCCGAATGTCCACTTGCATTTTCTACAGAAAGAGTGTTCAGAACTGCGCAATCAAAAGTATGGTTTAACTCTGTTAGCTTAATGAACATATCAGAAATAAGTTTCACACAATGCTTCTGTGTAGTTTTTATTTGAAGATATTATTTTTCCCAATAGAGGCCTCTTAGCGCTCAGAATGTCCAATTGCAGTTTCTACAGAAAGAGTGTTTCAGAAAGGCTCAATCAAAAGTAAGGTTCAACTCTGTTAGTTGAATGCACAGAACAGAAAGAAGTTTCATACAATGCTTCTGTGTAGTTTATATTTGAACATATTCTTTTTTCCACTATTACCCACTTAGCGCTACGAATGTCCAGTTGCATTTTCTACAGACAGAGTGTTTCAAAACTGCTCAATCAAAAGTATGGTTTAACTCTGTTACCTGAATGCTCAGATCAAAAAGAAGTTTCACAGAATGCTTCTGTGTAGTTTATATTTGAATATATTCCTTTTTCCACTACTACTCTCTTAGCGCTCCAAATGTCCAGTTGCATTTTCTACAGAAAGAGTGTTCAGATCTGCTCAATCAAAAGTATGGTTTAACTCTGTTAGCTGAATGCACAGATCAGAAAGAATTTTCACAGAATGATTCTGTGTAGTTTATATTTGGAGACATTCCTTTTTCCACTATTACCCTCTTAGCGCTCCGAATCTCCACTTGCATTTTCTACAGAAAGAGTGTTTCAGAACGGCTCAATCAAAACTAAGGTTCAACTAGTTTAGTTGAACAAACAGAACAGAAAGAAGTTTCACACAATTCTTCTGTGTAGTTTTTATTTGTAGACATTCTTTTTCCCATTATAGGCCTCCTAGCGCTGAGAATGTCCAATTGCAGTTTCTACAGAAAGAGTGTTTCAGAAAGGCTCAATCAAATGTAAGGTTCAACTCTGTTAGTTGAATGCACAGAACAGAAAGAATTTTCACAGAATGCTACTGTGTAGTTTATATTTGAATATATTCCTTTTTCCACTATTACCCTCTTAGCGCTCCGAATGTCCACTTGCATTTTCTACAGAAAGAGTGTTCAGAACTGCGCAATCAAAAGTATGGTTTAACTCTGTTAGCTTAATGAACATATCAGAAATAAGTTTCACACAATGCTTCTGTGTAGTTTTTATTTGAAGATGTTATTTTTCCCAATAGAGGCATCTTAGCGCTCAGAATGTCCAATTGCAGTTTCTACAGAAAGAGTGTTTCAGAACGGCTCAATCAAAAGTAAGGTTCAACTCGGTTAGTTGAATGCACAGAACAGAAAGAAGTTTCATACAATGCTTCTGTGTAGTTTATATTTGAACATATTCTTTTTTCCACTATTACCCACTTAGCGCTACGAATGTCCAGTTGCATTTTCTACAGACAGAGTGTTTCAAAACTGCTCAATCAAAAGTATGGTTTAACTCTGTTAGCTGAATGCTCAGATCAGAAAGAAGTTTCACAGAATGCTTCTGTGTAGTTTATATTTGAATATATTCCTTTTTCCACTACTACGCTCTTAGCGCTCCAAATGTCCAGTTGCATTTTCTACAGAAAGAGTGTTCAGATCTGCTCAATCAAAGTATGGTTTAACTCTGTTAGCTGAATGCACAGATCAGAAAGAAGTTTCACCGAATGATTCTGTGTAGTTTATATTTGAAGACATTCCTTTTTCCACTATTACCCTCTTAGCGCTCCGAATCTCCACTTGCATTTTCTACAAAAAGAGTGTTTCATAACTGCTCAATCAAAAATATGTTTTATCTCTGTTAACTGAATTTACAGATCAGAAATAAGTTTCACAGAATGCATCTGTGTAGTTTTTATTTGAAGATATTCTTTTTCCCAATGTAGGCCTCTTAGCGCTTAGCATGTCCAATTGCAGTTTCCACAGAAAGAGTGTTTCAGAACGGCTCAATCAAAAGTAAGGTTCAACTCTGTTAGTTGAATGCACAGAACAGAAAGAATTTTCACAGAATGCTACTGTGTAGTTTATATTTGAATATATTCCTTTTTCCACTATTACCCTCTTAGCGCTCCGAATGTCCACTTGCATTTTCTACAGAAAGAGTGTTCAGAACTGCGCAATCAAAAGTATGGTTTAACTCTGTTAGCTTAATGAACATATCAGAAAAAAGTTTCACACAATGCTTCTGTGTAGTTTTTATTTGAAGATATTATTTTTCCAATAGAGGCCTCTTAGCGCTCAGAATGTCCAATTGCAGTTTCTACAGAAAGAGTGTTTCAGAAAGGCTCAATCATAAGTAAGGTTCAACTCTGTTAGTTGAATACACAGAACAGAAAGAAGTTTCATACAATGCTTCTGTGTAGTTTATATTTGAACATATTCTTTTTTCCACTATTACCCACTTAGCGCTACGAATGTCCAGTTGCATTTTCTACAGACAGAGTGTTTCAAAACTGCTCAATCAAAAGTATGGTTTAACTCTGTTAGCTGAATGCTCAGATCAGAAAGAAGTTTCACAGAATGCTTCTGTGTAGTTATATTTGAATATATTCCTTTTTCCACTACTACGCTCTTAGCGCTCCAAATGTCCAGTTGCATTTTCTACAGAAAGAGTGTTCAGATCTGCTCAATCAAAAGTATGGTTTAACTCTGTTAGCTGAATGCACAGATCAGAAAGAAGTTTCACCGAATGATTCTGTGTAGTTTATATTTGAAGACATTCCTTTTTCCACTATTACCCTCTTAGCGCTCCGAATCTCCACTTGCATTTTCTACAAAAGGAGTGTTTCATAACTGCTCAATCAAAAATATGCTTTATCTCTGTTAACTGAATTTACAGATCAGAAATAAGTTTCACAGAATGCATCTGTGTAGTTTTTATTTGAAGATATTATTTTTCCCAATGTAGGCCTCTTAGCGCTTAGCATGTCCAATTGCAGTTTCTACAGAAAGAGTGTTTCAGAACGGCTCAATCAAAAGTAAGGTTCAACTCTGTTACTTGAATGCACAGAACAGAAAGAATTTTCACAGAATGCTACTGTGTAGTTTATATTTGAATATATTCCTTTTTCCACTATTACCCTCTTAGCGCTCGGAATGTCCACTTGCATTTTCTACAGAAAGAGTGTTCAGAACTGCGCAATCAAAAGTATGGTTTAACTCTGTTAGCTTAATGAACATATCAGAAATAAGTTTCACACAATGCTTCTGTGTAGTTTTTATTTGAAGATATTATTTTTCCCAATAGTGGCCTCTTAGCGCACAGAATGTCCAATTGCAGTTTCTACAGAAAGAGTGTTTCAGAAAGGCTCAATCAAAAGTAAGGTTCAACTCTGTTAGTTGAATGCACAGAACAGAAAGAAGTTTCATGCAATGCTTCTGTGTAGTTTATATTTGAACATATTCTTTTTTCCACTATTACCCACTTAGCGCTACGAATGTCCAGTTGCATTTTCTACAGACAGAGTGTTTCAAAACTGCTCAATCAAAAGTATGGTTTAACTCTGTTAGCTGAATGCTCAGATCAGAAAGAAGTTTCACAGAATGCTTCTGTGTAGTTTATATTTGAATATATTCCTTTTTCCACTACTACTCTCTTAGCGCTCCAAATGTCCAGTTGCATTTTCTACTGAAAGAGTGTTCAGATCTGCTCAATCAAAAGTATGGTTTAACTCTGTTAGCTGAATGCACAGATCAGAAAGAAGTTTCACAGAATGATTCTGTGTAGTTTATATTTGGAGACATTCCTTTTTCCACTATTACCCTCTTAGCGCTCCGAATCTCCACTTGCATTTTCTACAGAAAGAGTGTTTCAGAACGGCTCAATCAAAACTAAGGTTCAACTAGTTTAGTTGAACAAACAGAACAGAAAGAAGTTTCACACAATTCTTCTGTGTAGTTTTTATTTGTAGACATTCTTTTTCCCATTATAGGCCTCCTAGCGCTGAGAATGTCCAATTGCAGTTTCTACAGAAAGAGTGTTTCAGAAAGGCTCAATCAAAAGTAAGGTTCAAGTCTGTTAGTTGAATGCACAGAACAGAAAGAATTTTCACAGAATGCTACTGTGTAGTTTATATTTGAATATATTCCTTTTTCCACTATTACCCTCTTAGCGCTCCGAATCTCCACTTGCATTTTCTACAGAAAGAGTGTTCAGAACTGCGCTATCAAAAGTATGGTTTAACTCTGTTAGCTTAATGAACATATCAGAAATAAGTTTCACACAATGCTTCTGTGTAGTTTTTATTTGAAGATATTATTTTTCCCAATAGAGGCATCTTAGCGCTCAGAATGTCCAATTGCAGTTTCTACAGAAAGAGTGTTTCAGAACGGCTCATTCAAAAGTAAGGTTCAACTCTGTTAGTTGAATGCACAGAACAGAAAGAAGTTTCATACAATGCTTCTGTGTAGTTTATATTTGAACATATTCTTTTTTCCACTATTACCCACTTAGCGCTACGAATGTCCAGTTGCATTTTCTACAGACAGAGTGTTTCAAAACTGCTCAATCAAAAGTATGGTTTAACTCTGTTAGCTGTATGCTCAGATCAGAAAGAAGTTTCACAGAATGCTTCTGTGTAGTTTATATTTGAATATATTCCTTTTTCCACTACTACGCTCTTAGCGCTCCAAATGTCCAGTTGCATTTTCTACAGAAAGAGTGTTCAGATCTGCTCAATCAAAAATATTGTTTAACTCTGTTAGCTGAATGCACAGATCAGAAAGAAGTTTCACCGAATGATTCTGTGTAGTTTATATTTGAAGACATTCCTTTTTCCACTATTACCCTCTTAGCGCTCCGAATCTCCACTTGCATTTTCTACAAAAAGAGTGTTTCATAACTGCTCAATCAAAAATATGTTTTATCTCTGTTAACTGAATATACAGATCAGAAATAAGTTTCACAGAATGCATCTGTGTAGTTTTTATTTGAAGATATTCTTTTTCCCAATATAGGCCTCTTAGCGCTTAGCATGTCCAATTGCATTTTCTACAGAAAGAGTATTTCAGAACGGCTCAATCAAAAGTAAGGTTCAACTCTGTTAGTTGAATGCACAGAACAGAAAGAATTTTCACAGAATGCTACTGTGTAGTTTATATTCGAATATATTCCTTTTTCCAATATTACCCTCTTAGCGCTCCGAATGTCCACTTGCATTTTCTACAGAAAGAGTGTTCAGAACTGCGCAATCAAAAGTATGGTTTAACTCTGTTAGCTTAATGAACATATCAGGAATAAGTTTCACACAATGCTTCTGTGTATTTTTTATTTGAAGATATTATTTTTCCCAATAGAGGCCTCTTAGCGCTCAGAATGTCCAATTGCAGTTTCTACAGAAAGAGTGTTTCAGAAAGGCTCAATCAAAACTAAGGTTCAACTCTGTTAGTTGAATGCACAGAACAGAAAGAAGTTTCATACAATGCTTCTGTGTAGTTTATATTTGAACATATTCTTTTTTCCACTATTACCCACTTAGCGCTATGAATGTCCAGTTGCATTTTCTACAGACAGAGTGTTTCAAAACTGCTCAATCAAAAGTATGGTTTAACTCTGTTAGCTGAATGCTCAGATCAGAAAGAAGTTTCACAGAATGCTTCTGTGTAGTTTATATTTGAATATATTCCTTTTTCCACTACTTCTCTCTTAGCGCTCCAAATGTCAAGTGGCATTTTCTACAGAAAGAGTGTTCAGATCTGCTCAATCAAAAGTATGGTTTAACTCTGTTAGCTGAATGCACAGATCAGAAAGAAGTTTCACGGAATGATTCTGTGTAGTTTATATATGGAGACATTCCTTTTTCCACTATTACCCTCTTAGCGCTCCGAATCTCCACTTGCATTTTCTACAGAAAGAGTGTTTCAGAACGGCTCAATCAAAACTAAGGTTCAACTCTTTTAATTGAACAAACAGAACAGAAATTAGTTTCACACAATTCTTCTGTGTAGATTTTATTTGTAGACATTCTTTTTCCCAATATAGGCCTCCTAGCGCTCAGAATGTCCAATTGCAGTTTCTACAGAAAGAGTGTTTCAGAAAGGCTCAATCAAAAGTAAGGTTCAACTCTGTTAGTTGAATGCACAGTACAGAAAGAAGTTTCATACAATGCTTCTGTGTAGTTTATATTTGAACATATTCTTTTTTCCACTATTACCCACTTAGCGCTATGAATGTCCAGTTGCATTTTCTACAGACAGAGTGTTTCAAAACTGCTCAATCAAAAGTATGGTTTAACTCTGTTAGCTGAATGCTCAGATCAGAAAGAAGTTTCACAGAATGATTCTGTGTAGTTTATATTTGAATATATTCCTTTTTCCACTACTACTCTCTTAGCGCTCCAAATGTCCAGTTGCATTTTCTACAGAAAGAGTGTTCAGATCTGCTCAATCAAAAGTATGGTTTAACTCTGTTAGCTGAATGCACAGATCAGAAAGAAGTTTCACCGAATGATTCTGTGTAGTTTATATTTGAAGACATTCCTTTTTCCACTATTACCCTCTCAGCGCTCCGAATCTCCACTTGCATTTTCTACAAAAGGAGTGTTTCATAACTGCTCAATCAAAAATATGCTTTATCTCTGTTAACTGAATTTACAGATCAGAAATAAGTTTCACAGAATGCATCTGTGTAGTTTTTATTTGAAGATATTCTTTTTCCTAATGTAGGCCTCTTAGCGCTTAGCATGTCCAATTGCAGTTTCTACAGAAAGAGTGTTTCAGAACGGCTCAATCAAAAGTAAGGTTCAACTCTGTTATTTGAATGCACAGAACAGAAAGAATTTTCACAGAATGCTACTGTGTAGTTTATATTTGAATATATTCCTTTTTCCACTATTACCCTCTTAGCGCTCCGAATGTCCACTTGCATTTTCTACAGAAAGAGTGTTCAGAACTGCGCAATCAAAAGTATGGTTTAACTCTGTTAGCTTAATGAACATATCAGAAATAAGTTTCACACAATGCTTCTGTGTAGTTTTTATTTGAAGATATTATTTTTCCCAATAGAGGCCTCTTAGCGCTCAGAATGTCCAATTGCAGTTTCTACAGAAAGAGTGTTTCAGAAAGGCTCAATCAAAAGTAAGGTTCAACTCTGTTAGTTGAATGCACAGAACAGAAAGAAGTTTCATACAATGCTTCTGTGTAGTTTATATTTGAACATATTCTTTTTTCCACTATTACCCACTTAGCGCTACGAATGTCCAGTTGCATTTTCTACAGACAGAGTGTTTCAAAACTGCTCAATCAAAAGTATGGTTTAACTCTGTTACCTGAATGCTCAGATCAAAAAGAAGTTTCACAGAATGCTTCTGTGTAGTTTATATTTGAATATATTCCTTTTTCCACTACTACTCTCTTAGCGCTCCAAATGTCCAGTTGCATTTTCTACAGAAAGAGTGTTCAGATCTGCTCAATCAAAAGTATGGTTTAACTCTGTTAGCTGAATGCACAGATCAGAAAGAATTTTCACAGAATGATTCTGTGTAGTTTATATTTGGAGACATTCCTTTTTCCACTATTACCCTCTTAGCGCTCCGAATCTCCACTTGCATTTTCTACAGAAAGAGTGTTTCAGAACGGCTCAATCAAAACTAAGGTTCAACTAGTTTAGTTGAACAAACAGAACAGAAAGAAGTTTCACACAATTCTTCTGTGTAGTTTTTATTTGTAGACATTCTTTTTCCCATTATAGGCCTCCTAGCGCTGAGAATGTCCAATTGCAGTTTCTACAGAAAGAGTGTTTCAGAAAGGCTCAATCAAATGTAAGGTTCAACTCTGTTAGTTGAATGCACAGAACAGAAAGAATTTTCACAGAATGCTACTGTGTAGTTTATATTTGAATATATTCCTTTTTCCACTATTACCCTCTTAGCGCTCCGAATGTCCACTTGCATTTTCTACAGAAAGAGTGTTCAGAACTGCGCAATCAAAAGTATGGTTTAACTCTGTTAGCTTAATGAACATATCAGAAATAAGTTTCACACAATGCTTCTGTGTAGTTTTTATTTGAAGATGTTATTTTTCCCAATAGAGGCATCTTAGCGCTCAGAATGTCCAATTGCATTTTCTACAGAAAGAGTGTTTCAGAACGGCTCAATCAAAAGTAAGGTTCAACTCGGTTAGTTGAATGCACAGAACAGAAAGAAGTTTCATACAATGCTTCTGTGTAGTTTATATTTGAACATATTCTTTTTTCCACTATTACCCACTTAGCGCTACGAATGTCCAGTTGCATTTTCTACAGACAGAGTGTTTCAAAACTGCTCAATCAAAAGTATGGTTTAACTCTGTTAGCTGAATGCTCAGATCAGAAAGAAGTTTCACAGAATGCTTCTGTGTAGTTTATATTTGAATATATTCCTTTTTCCACTACTACGCTCTTAGCGCTCCAAATGTCCAGTTGCATTTTCTACAGAAAGAGTGTTCAGATCTGCTCAATCAAAGTATGGTTTAACTCTGTTAGCTGAATGCACAGATCAGAAAGAAGTTTCACCGAATGATTCTGTGTAGTTTATATTTGAAGACATTCCTTTTTCCACTATTACCCTCTTAGCGCTCCGAATCTCCACTTGCATTTTCTACAAAAAGAGTGTTTCATAACTGCTCAATCAAAAATATGTTTTATCTCTGTTAACTGAATTTACAGATCAGAAATAAGTTTCACAGAATGCATCTGTGTAGTTTTTATTTGAAGATATTCTTTTTCCCAATGTAGGCCTCTTAGCGCTTAGCATGTCCAATTGCAGTTTCCACAGAAAGAGTGTTTCAGAACGGCTCAATCAAAAGTAAGGTTCAACTCTGTTAGTTGAATGCACAGAACAGAAAGAATTTTCACAGAATGCTACTGTGTAGTTTATATTTGAATATATTCCTTTTTCCACTATTACCCTCTTAGCGCTCCGAATGTCCACTTGCATTTTCTACAGAAAGAGTGTTCAGAACTGCGCAATCAAAAGTATGGTTTAACTCTGTTAGCTTAATGAACATATCAGAAAAAAGTTTCACACAATGCTTCTGTGTAGTTTTTATTTGAAGATATTATTTTTCCAATAGAGGCCTCTTAGCGCTCAGAATGTCCAATTGCAGTTTCTACAGAAAGAGTGTTTCAGAAAGGCTCAATCATAAGTAAGGTTCAACTCTGTTAGTTGAATACACAGAACAGAAAGAAGTTTCATACAATGCTTCTGTGTAGTTTATATTTGAACATATTCTTTTTTCCACTATTACCCACTTAGCGCTACGAATGTCCAGTTGCATTTTCTACAGACAGAGTGTTTCAAAACTGCTCAATCAAAAGTATGGTTTAACTCTGTTAGCTGAATGCTCAGATCAGAAAGAAGTTTCACAGAATGCTTCTGTGTAGTTATATTTGAATATATTCCTTTTTCCACTACTACGCTCTTAGCGCTCCAAATGTCCAGTTGCATTTTCTACAGAAAGAGTGTTCAGATCTGCTCAATCAAAAGTATGGTTTAACTCTGTTAGCTGAATGCACAGATCAGAAAGAAGTTTCACCGAATGATTCTGTGTAGTTTATATTTGAAGACATTCCTTTTTCCACTATTACCCTCTTAGCGCTCCGAATCTCCACTTGCATTTTCTACAAAAGGAGTGTTTCATAACTGCTCAATCAAAAATATGCTTTATCTCTGTTAACTGAATTTACAGATCAGAAATAAGTTTCACAGAATGCATCTGTGTAGTTTTTATTTGAAGATATTATTTTTCCCAATGTAGGCCTCTTAGCGCTTAGCATGTCCAATTGCAGTTTCTACAGAAAGAGTGTTTCAGAACGGCTCAATCAAAAGTAAGGTTCAACTCTGTTACTTGAATGCACAGAACAGAAAGAATTTTCACAGAATGCTACTGTGTAGTTTATATTTGAATATATTCCTTTTTCCACTATTACCCTCTTAGCGCTCGGAATGTCCACTTGCATTTTCTACAGAAAGAGTGTTCAGAACTGCGCAATCAAAAGTATGGTTTAACTCTGTTAGCTTAATGAACATATCAGAAATAAGTTTCACACAATGCTTCTGTGTAGTTTTTATTTGAAGATATTATTTTTCCCAATAGTGGCCTCTTAGCGCACAGAATGTCCAATTGCAGTTTCTACAGAAAGAGTGTTTCAGAAAGGCTCAATCAAAAGTAAGGTTCAACTCTGTTAGTTGAATGCACAGAACAGAAAGAAGTTTCATGCAATGCTTCTGTGTAGTTTATATTTGAACATATTCTTTTTTCCACTATTACCCACTTAGCGCTACGAATGTCCAGTTGCATTTTCTACAGACAGAGTGTTTCAAAACTGCTCAATCAAAAGTATGGTTTAACTCTGTTAGCTGAATGCTCAGATCAGAAAGAAGTTTCACAGAATGCTTCTGTGTAGTTTATATTTGAATATATTCCTTTTTCCACTACTACTCTCTTAGCGCTCCAAATGTCCAGTTGCATTTTCTACTGAAAGAGTGTTCAGATCTGCTCAATCAAAAGTATGGTTTAACTCTGTTAGCTGAATGCACAGATCAGAAAGAAGTTTCACAGAATGATTCTGTGTAGTTTATATTTGGAGACATTCCTTTTTCCACTATTACCCTCTTAGCGCTCCGAATCTCCACTTGCATTTTCTACAGAAAGAGTGTTTCAGAACGGCTCAATCAAAACTAAGGTTCAACTAGTTTAGTTGAACAAACAGAACAGAAAGAAGTTTCACACAATTCTTCTGTGTAGTTTTTATTTGTAGACATTCTTTTTCCCATTATAGGCCTCCTAGCGCTGAGAATGTCCAATTGCAGTTTCTACAGAAAGAGTGTTTCAGAAAGGCTCAATCAAAAGTAAGGTTCAAGTCTGTTAGTTGAATGCACAGAACAGAAAGAATTTTCACAGAATGCTACTGTGTAGTTTATATTTGAATATATTCCTTTTTCCACTATTACCCTCTTAGCGCTCCGAATCTCCACTTGCATTTTCTACAGAAAGAGTGTTCAGAACTGCGCTATCAAAAGTATGGTTTAACTCTGTTAGCTTAATGAACATATCAGAAATAAGTTTCACACAATGCTTCTGTGTAGTTTTTATTTGAAGATATTATTTTTCCCAATAGAGGCATCTTAGCGCTCAGAATGTCCAATTGCAGTTTCTACAGAAAGAGTGTTTCAGAACGGCTCATTCAAAAGTAAGGTTCAACTCTGTTAGTTGAATGCACAGAACAGAAAGAAGTTTCATACAATGCTTCTGTGTAGTTTATATTTGAACATATTCTTTTTTCCACTATTACCCACTTAGCGCTACGAATGTCCAGTTGCATTTTCTACAGACAGAGTGTTTCAAAACTGCTCAATCAAAAGTATGGTTTAACTCTGTTAGCTGTATGCTCAGATCAGAAAGAAGTTTCACAGAATGCTTCTGTGTAGTTTATATTTGAATATATTCCTTTTTCCACTACTACGCTCTTAGCGCTCCAAATGTCCAGTTGCATTTTCTACAGAAAGAGTGTTCAGATCTGCTCAATCAAAAATATTGTTTAACTCTGTTAGCTGAATGCACAGATCAGAAAGAAGTTTCACGGAATGATTCTGTGTAGTTTATATATGGAGACATTCCTTTTTCCACTATTACCCTCTTAGCGCTCCGAATCTCCACTTGCATTTTCTACAGAAAGAGTGTTTCAGAACGGCTCAATCAAAACTAAGGTTCAACTCTTTTAATTGAACAAACAGAACAGAAATTAGTTTCACACAATTCTTCTGTGTAGATTTTATTTGTAGACATTCTTTTTCCCAATATAGGTCTCCTAGCGCTCAGAATGTCCAATTGCAGTTTCTACAGAAAGAGTGTTTCAGAAAGGCTCAATCAAAAGTAAGGTTCAACTCTGTTAGTTGAATGCACAGAACAGAAAGAAGTTTCATACAATGCTTCTGTGTAGTTTATATTTGAACATATTCTTTTTTCCACTATTACCCACTTAGCGCTATGAATGTCCAGTTGCATTTTCTACAGACAGAGTGTTTCAAAACTGCTCAATCAAAAGTATGGTTTAACTCTGTTAGCTGAATGCTCAGATCAGAATGAAGTTTCACAGAATGCTTCTGTGTAGTTTATATTTGAATATATTCCTTTTTCCACTACTACTCTCTTAGCGCTCCAAATGTCCAGTTGCATTTTCTACAGAAAGAGTGTTCAGATCTGCTCAATCAAAAGTATGGTTTAACTCTGTTAGCTGAATGCACAGATCAGAAAGAAGTTTCACCGAATGATTCTGTGTAGTTTATATTTGAAGACATTCCTTTTTCCACTATTACCCTCTCAGCGCTCCGAATCTCCACTTGCATTTTCTACAAAAGGAGTGTTTCATAACTGCTCAATCAAAAATATGCTTTATCTCTGTTAACTGAATTTACAGATCAGAAATAAGTTTCACAGAATGCATCTGTGTAGTTTTTATTTGAAGATATTCTTTTTCCCAATGTAGGCCTATTAGCGCTTAGCATGTCCAATTGCAGTTTCTACAGAAAGAGTGTTTCAGAACGGCTCAATCAAAAGTAAGGTTCAACTCTGTTATTTGAATGCACAGAACAGAAAGAATTTTCACAGAATGCTACTGTGTAGTTTATATTTGAATATATTCCTTTTTCCACTATTACCCTCTTAGCGCTCCGAATGTCCACTTGCATTTTCTACAGAAAGAGTGTTCAGAACTGCGCAATCAAAAGTATGGTTTAACTCTGTTAGCTTAATGAACATATCAGAAATAAGTTTCACACAATGCTTCTGTGTAGTTTTTATTTGAAGATATTATTTTTCCCAATAGAGGCCTCTTAGCGCTCAGAATGTCCAATTGCAGTTTCTACAGAAAGAGTGTTTCAGAAAGGCTCAATCAAAAGTAAGGTTCAACTCTGTTAGTTGAATGCACAGAACAGAAAGAAGTTTCATACAATGCTTCTGTGTAGTTTATATTTGAACATATTCTTTTTTCCACTATTACCCACTTAGCGCTACGAATGTCCTGTTGCATTTTCTACAGACAGAGTGTTTCAAAACTGCTCAATCAAAAGTATGGTTTAACTCTGTTACCTGAATGCTCAGATCAAAAAGAAGTTTCACAGAATGCTTCTGTGTAGTTTATATTTGAATATATTCCTTTTTCCACTACTACTCTCTTAGCGCTCCAAATGTCCAGTTGCATTTTCTACAGAAAGAGTGTTCAGATCTGCTCAATCAAAAGTATGGTTTAACTCTGTTAGCTGAATGCACAGATCAGAAAGAATTTTCACAGAATGATTCTGTGTAGTTTATATTTGGAGACATTCCTTTTTCCACTATTACCCTCTTAGCGCTCCGAATCTCCACTTGCATTTTCTACAGAAAGAGTGTTTCAGAACGGCTCAATCAAAACTAAGGTTCAACTAGTTTAGTTGAACAAACAGAACAGAAAGAAGTTTCACACAATTCTTCTGTGTAGTTTTTATTTGTAGACATTCTTTTTCCCATTATAGGCCTCCTAGCGCTGAGAATGTCCAATTGCAGTTTCTACAGAAAGAGTGTTTCAGAAAGGCTCAATCAAATGTAAGGTTCAACTCTGTTAGTTGAATGCACAGAACAGAAAGAATTTTCACAGAATGCTACTGTGTAGTTTATATTTGAATATATTCCTTTTTCCACTATTACCCTCTTAGCGCTCCGAATGTCCACTTGCATTTTCTACAGAAAGAGTGTTCAGAACTGCGCAATCAAAAGTATGGTTTAACTCTGTTAGCTTAATGAACATATCAGAAATAAGTTTCACACAATGCTTCTGTGTAGTTTTTATTTGAAGATGTTATTTTTCCCAATAGAAGCATCTTAGCGCTCAGAATGTCCAATTGCAGTTTCTACAGAAAGAGTGTTTCAGAACGGCTCAATCAAAAGTAAGGTTCAACTCGGTTAGTTGAATGCACAGAACAGAAAGAAGTTTCATACAATGCTTCTGTGTAGTTTATATTTGAACATATTCTTTTTTCCACTATTACCCACTTAGCGCTACGAATGTCCAGTTGCATTTTCTACAGACAGAGTGTTTCAAAACTGCTCAATCAAAAGTATGGTTTAACTCTGTTAGCTGAATGCTCAGATCAGAAAGAAGTTTCACAGAATGCTTCTGTGTAGTTTATATTTGAATATATTCCTTTTTCCACTACTACGCTCTTAGCGCTCCAAATGTCCAGTTGCATTTTCTACAGAAAGAGTGTTCAGATCTGCTCAATCAAAGTATGGTTTAACTCTGTTAGCTGAATGCACAGATCAGAAAGAAGTTTCACCGAATGATTCTGTGTAGTTTATATTTGAAGACATTCCTTTTTCCACTATTACCCTCTTAGCGCTCCGAATCTCCACTTGCATTTTCTACAAAAAGAGTGTTTCATAACTGCTCAATCAAAAATATGTTTTATCTCTGTTAACTGAATTTACAGATCAGAAATAAGTTTCACAGAATGCATCTGTGTAGTTTTTATTTGAAGATATTCTTTTTCCCAATGTAGGCCTCTTAGCGCTTAGCATGTCCAATTGCAGTTTCCACAGAAAGAGTGTTTCAGAACGGCTCAATCAAAAGTAAGGTTCAACTCTGTTAGTTGAATGCACAGAACAGAAAGTATTTTCACAGAATGCTACTGTGTAGTTTATATTTGAATATATTCCTTTTTCCACTATTACCCTCTTAGCGCTCCGAATGTCCACTTGCATTTTCTACAGAAAGAGTGTTCAGAACTGCGCAATCAAAAGTATGGTTTAACTCTGTTAGCTTAATGAACATATCAGAAAAAAGTTTCACACAATGCTTCTGTGTAGTTTTTATTTGAAGATATTATTTTTCCAATAGAGGCCTCTTAGCGCTCAGAATGTCCAATTGCAGTTTCTACAGAAAGAGTGTTTCAGAAAGGCTCAATCATAAGTAAGGTTCAACTCTGTTAGTTGAATACACAGAACAGAAAGAAGTTTCATACAATGCTTCTGTGTAGTTTATATTTGAACATATTCTTTTTTCCACTATTACCCACTTAGCGCTACGAATGTCCAGTTGCATTTTCTACAGACAGAGTGTTTCAAAACTGCTCAATCAAAAGTATGGTTTAACTCTGTTAGCTGAATGCTCAGATCAGAAAGAAGTTTCACAGAATGCTTCTGTGTAGTTATATTTGAATATAATCCTTTTTCCACTACTACGCTCTTAGCGCTCCAAATGTCCAGTTGCATTTTCTACAGAAAGAGTGTTCAGATCTGCTCAATCAAAAGTATGGTTTAACTCTGTTAGCTGAATGCACAGATCAGAAAGAAGTTTCACCGAATGATTCTGTGTAGTTTATATTTGAAGACATTCCTTTTTCCACTATTACCCTCTTAGCGCTCCGAATCTCCACTTGCATTTTCTACAAAAGGAGTGTTTCATAACTGCTCAATCAAAAATATGCTTTATCTCTGTTAACTGAATTTACAGATCAGAAATAAGTTTCACAGAATGCATCTGTGTAGTTTTTATTTGAAGATATTCTTTTTCCCAATGTAGGCCTCTTAGCGCTTAGCATGTCCAATTGCAGTTTCTACAGAAAGAGTGTTTCAGAACGGCTCAATCAAAAGTAAGATTCAATTCTGTTAGTTGAATGCACAGAACAGAAAGAATTTTCACAGAATGCTACTGTGTAGTTTATATTTGAATATATTCCTTTTTCCACTATTACCCTCTTAGCGCTCCGAATGTCCACTTCAATTTTCTACAGAAAGAGTGTTCAGAACTGCGCAATCAAAAGTATGGTTTAACTCTGTTAGCTTAATGAACATATCAGAAATAAGTTTCACACAATGCCTCTGTGTAGTTTTTATTTGAAGATATTATTTTTCCCAATAGAGGCCTCTTACCGCTCAGAATGTCCAATTGCAGTTTCTAGAGAAAGAGTGTTTCAGAAAGGCTCAATCAAAAGTAAGGTTCAACTCTGTTAGTTGAATGCACAGAACAGAAAGTAGTTTCATACAATCCTTCTGTGTAGTTTATATTTGAACATATTCTTTTTTCCACTATTACCCACTTAGCGCTACGAATGTCCAGTTGCATTTTCTACAGACAGAGTGTTTCAAAACTGCTCAATCAAAAGTATGGTTTAACTCTGTTAGCTGAATGCTCAGATCAGAAACAAGTTTCACAGAATGCTTCTGTGTAGTTTATATTTGAATATATTCCTTTTTCCACTACTACCCTCTTAGCGCTCCAAATGTCCAGTTGCATTTTCTACAGAAAGAGTGTTCAGATCTGCTCAATCAAAAGTATGGTTTAACTCTGTTAGCTGAATGCACAGATCAGAAAGAAGTTTCACCGAATGATTCTGTGTAGTTTATATTTGGAGACATTCCTTTTTCCACTATTACCCTCTTAGCGCTCCGAATCTCCACTTGCATTTTCTACAAAAAGAGTGTTTCATAACTGCTCAATCAAAAATATGTTTTATCTCTGTTAACTGAATTTACAGATCAGAAATAAGTTTCACAGAATGCATCTGTGTAGTTTTTATTTGAAGATATTCTTTTTCCCAATGTAGGCCTCTTAGCGCTTAGCATGTCCAATTGCAGTTTCTACAGAAAAAGTGTTTCAGAACGGCTCAATCAAAAGTAAGGTTCAACTCGGTTAGTTGAACAAACAGAACAGAAAGTATTTTCACAGAATGCTACTGTGTAGTTTATATTTGAATATATTCCTTTTTCCACTATTACCCTCTTAGCGCTCCGAATGTCCACTTGCATTTTCTACAGAAAGAGTGTTCAGAACTGCGCAATCAAAAGTATGGTTTAACTCTGTTAGCTTAATGAACATATCAGAAAAAAGTTTCACACAATGCTTCTGTGTAGTTTTTATTTGAAGATATTATTTTTCCAATAGAGGCCTCTTAGCGCTCAGAATGTCCAATTGCAGTTTCTACAGAAAGAGTGTTTCAGAAAGGCTCAATCATAAGTAAGGTTCAACTCTGTTAGTTGAATACACAGAACAGAAAGAAGTTTCATACAATGCTTCTGTGTAGTTTATATTTGAACATATTCTTTTTTCCACTATTACCCACTTAGCGCTACGAATGTCCAGTTGCATTTTCTACAGACAGAGTGTTTCAAAACTGCTCAATCAAAAGTATGGTTTAACTCTGTTAGCTGAATGCTCAGATCAGAAAGAAGTTTCACAGAATGCTTCTGTGTAGTTATATTTGAATATATTCCTTTTTCCACTACTACGCTCTTAGCGCTCCAAATGTCCAGTTGCATTTTCTACAGAAAGAGTGTTCAGATCTGCTCAATCAAAAGTATGGTTTAACTCTGTTAGCTGAATGCACAGATCAGAAAGAAGTTTCACCGAATGATTCCGTGTAGTTTATATTTGAAGACATTCCTTTTTCCACTATTACCCCCTTAGCGCTCCGAATCTCCACTTGCATTTTCTACAAAAAGAGTGTTTCATAACTGCTCAATCAAAAGTATGCTTTATCTCTGTTAACTGAATTTACAGATCAGAAATAAGTTTCACAGAATGCATCTGTGTAGTTTTTATTTGAAGATATTCTTTTTCCCAATGTAGGCCTCTTAGCGCTTAGCATGTCCAATTGCAGTTTCTACAGAAAGAGTGTTTCAGAACGGCTCAATCAAAAGTAAGGTTCAACTCTGTTAGTTGAATGCACAGAACAGAAAGAATTTTCACAGAATGCTACTGTGTAGTTTATATTTGAATATATTCCTTTTTCCACAATTACCCTCTTAGCGCTCCGAATGTCCACTTGCATTTTCTACAGAAAGAGTGTTCAGAACTGCGCAATCAAAAGTATGGTTTAACTCTGTTAGCTTAATGAACATATCAGAAATAAGTTTCACACAATGCTTCTGTGTAGTTTTTATTTGAAGATATTATTTTTCCCAATAGAGGCCTCTAAGCGCTCAGAATGTCCAATTGCAGTTTCTACAGAAAGAGTGTTTCAGAAAGGCTCAATCAAAAGTAAGGTTCAACTCTGTTAGTTGAATGCACAGAACAGAAAGAAGTTTCATACAATGCTTCTGTGTAGTTCATATTTGAACATATTCTTTTTTCCACTATTACCCACTTAGCGCTACGAATGTCCAGTTGCATTTTCTACAGACAGAGTGTTTCAAAACTGCTCAATCAAAAGTATGGTTTAACTCTGTTAGCTGAATGCTCAGATCAGAAAGAAGTTTCACAGAATGCTTCTGTGTAGTTTATATTTGAATATATTCCTTTTTCCACTACTACTCTCTTAGCGCTCCAAATGTCCAGTTGCATTTTCTACAGAAAGAGTGTTCAGATCTGCTCAAACAAAAGTATGGTTTAACTCTGTTAGCTGAATGCACAGATCAGAAAGAAGTTTCACAGAATGATTCTGTGTAGTTTATATTTGGAGACATTCCTTTTTCCACTATTACCCTCTTAGCGCTCCGAATCTCCACTTGCATTTTCTACAGAAAGAGTGTTTCAGAACGGCTCAATCAAAACTAAGGTTCAACTAGTTTAGTTGAACAAACAGAACAGAAAGTAGTTTCACACAATTGTTCTGTGTAGTTTTTATTTGTAGACATTCTTTTTCCCAATATAGGCCTCCTAGCGCTCAGAATGTCCAATTGCAGTTTCTACAGAAAGAGTGTTTCAGAAAGGCTCAATCAAAAGTAAGGTTCAACTCTGTTAGTTGAATGCACAGAACAGAAAGAATTTTCACAGAATGCTACTGTGTAGTTTATATTTGAATATATTCCTTTTTCCACTATTACCCTCTTAGCGCTCCGAATGTCCACTTGCATTTTCTACAGAAAGAGTGTTCAGAACTGCGCAATCAAAAGTATGGTTTAACTCTGTTAGCTTAATGAACATATCAGAAATAAGTTTCACACAATGCTTCTGTGTAGTTTTTATTTGAAGATATTATTTTTCCCAATAGAGGCCTCTTACCGCTCAGAATGTCCAATTGCAGTTTCTACAGAAAGAGTGTTTCAGAAAGGCTCAATCAAAAGTAAGGTTCAACTCTGTTAGTTGAATGCACAGAACAGAAAGAAGTTTCATACAATGCTTCTGTGTAGTTTATATTTGAACATATTCTTTTTTCCACTATTACCCACTTAGCGCTACGAATGTCCAGTTGCATTTTCTACAGACAGAGTGTTTCAAAACTGCTCAATCAAAAGTATGGTTTAACTCTGTTAGCTGAATGCTCAGATCAGAAACAAGTTTCACAGAATGCTTCTGTGTAGTTTATATTTGAATATATTCCTTTTTCCACTACTACCCTCTTAGCGCTCCAAATGTCCAGTTGCATTTTCTACAGAAAGAGTGTTCAGATCTGCTCAATCAAAAGTATGGTTTAACTCTGTTAGCTGAATGCACAGATCAGAAAGAAGTTTCACCGAATGATTCTGTGTAGTTTATATTTGAAGACATTCCTTTTTCCACTATTACCCTCTTAGCGCTCCGAATCTCCACTTGCATTTTCTACAAAAGGAGTGTTTCATAACTGCTCAATCAAAAATATGTTTTATCTCTGTTAACTGAATTTACAGATCAGAAATAAGTTTCACAGAATGCATCTGTGTAGTTTTTATTTGAAGATATTCTTTTTCCCAATGTAGGCCTCTTAGCGCTTAGCATGTCCAATTGCAGTTTCTACAGAAAGAGTGTTTCAGAACGGCTCAATCAAAAGTAAGGTTCAACTCTGTTAGTTGAACAAACAGAACAGAAAGTATTTTCACAGAATGCTACTGTGTAGTTTATATTTGAATATATTCCTTTTTCCACTATTACCCTCTTAGCGCTCCGAATGTCCACTTGCATTTTCTACAGAAAGAGTGTTCAGAACTGCGCAATCAAAAGTATGGTTTAACTCTGTTAGCTTAATGAACATATCAGAAATAAGTTTCACACAATGCTTCTGTGTAGTTTTTATTTGAAGATATTATTTTGCCAATAGAGGCCTCTTAGCGCTCAGAATGTGCAATTGCAGTTTCTACAGAAAGAGTGTTTCAGAAAGGCTCAATCATAAGTAAGGTTCAACTCTGTTAGTTGAATACACAGAACAGAAAGTAGTTTCATACAATGCTTCTGTGTAGTTTATATTTGAACATATTCTTTTTTCCACTATTACCCACTTAGCGCTACGAATGTCCAGTTGCATTTTCTACAGACAGAGTATTTCAAAACTGCTCAATCAAAAGTATGGTTTAACTCTGTTAGCTGAATGCTCAGATCAGAAAGAAATTTCACAGAATGCTTCTGTGTAGTTTATATTTGAATATATTCCTTTTTCCACTACTACTCTCTTAGCGCTCCAAATGTCCAGTTGCATTTTCTACAGAAAGAGTGTTCAGATCTGCTCAATCAAAACTATGGTTTAACTCTGTTAGCTGAATGCACAGATCAGAAAGAAGTTTCACTGAATGATTCTGTGTAGTTTATATTTGAAGACATTCCTTTTTCCACTATTACCCTCTTTGCGCTCCGAATCTCCACTTGCATTTTCTACAAAAAGAGTGTTTCATAACTGCTCAATCAAAAATATGCTTTATCTCTCTTAACTGAATTTACAGATCAGAAATAAGTTTCACAGAATGCATCTGTGTAGTTTTTATTTGAAGATATTATTTTTCCCAATGTAGGCCTCTTAGCGCTTAGCATGTCCAATTGCAGTTTCTACAGAAAGAGTGTTTCAGAACGGCTCAATCAAAAGTAAGGTTCAACTTTGTTAGTTGAATACACAGAACAGAAAGAATTTTCACAGAATGCTACTGTGTAGTTTATATTTGAATATATTCCTTTTTCCACTATTACCCTCTTAGCGCTCCGAATGTCCACTTGCATTTTCTACAGAAAGAGTGTTCAGAACTGCGCAATCAAAAGTA
Organism: Symphalangus syndactylus; assembly: GCF_028878055.3. Taxonomy (NCBI): domain Eukaryota; kingdom Metazoa; phylum Chordata; class Mammalia; order Primates; family Hylobatidae; genus Symphalangus; species Symphalangus syndactylus. The sequence continues at coordinate 3,061,166 of NC_072436.2, forward strand.
TGGTTTAACTCTGTTAGCTTAATGAACATATCAGAAATAAGTTTCACACAATGCTTCTGTGTAGTTTTTATTTGAAGATATTATTTTTCCCAATAGAGGCCTCTTAGCGCTCAGAATGTCCAATTGCAGTTTCTACAGAAAGAGTGTTTCAGAAAGGCTCAATCAAACGTAAGGTTCAACTCTGTTAGTTGAATGCACAGAACAGAAAGAAGTTTCATACAATGCTTCTGTGTAGTTTATATTTGAACATATTCTTTTTTCCACTATTACCCACTTAGCGCTACGAATGTCCAGTTGCATTTTCTACAGACAGAGTGTTTCAAAACTGCTCAATCAAAAGTATGGTTTGACTCTGTTAGCTGAATGCTCAGATCAGAAAGAAGTTTCACAGAATGCTTCTGTGTAGTTTATATTTGAATATATTCCTTTTTCCACTACTACTCTCTGAGCGCTCCAAATGTCAAGTTGCATTTTCTACAGAAAGAGTGTTCAGACCTGCTCAATCAAAAGTATGGTTTAACTCTGTTAGCTGAATGCACAGATCAGAAAGAAGTTTCACAGAATGATTCTGTGTAGTTTATATTTGGAGACATTCCTTTTTCCACTATTACCCTCTTAGCGCTCCCAATCTCCACTTGCATTTTCTACAGAAAGAGTGTTTCAGAACGGCTCAATCAAAACTAAGGTTCCAATAGTTTAGTTGAACAAACAGAACAGAAAGAAGTTTCACACAATTCTTCTGTGTAGTTTTTATTTGTAGACATTCTTTTTCCCATTATAGGCCTCCTAGCGCTGAGAATGTCCAATTGCAGTTTCTACAGAAAGAGTGTTTCAGAAAGGCTCAATCAAAAGTAAGGTTCAAGTCTGTTAGTTGAATGCACAGAACAGAAAGAATTTTCACAGAATGCTACTGTGTAGTTTATATTTGAATATATTCCTTTTTCCACTATTACCCTCTTAGCGCTCCGAATCTCCACTTGCGTTTTCTACAGAAAGAGTGTTCAGAACTGCGCAATCAAAAGTATGGTTTACCTCTGTTAGCGTAATGAACATATCAGAAATAAGTTTCACACAATGCTTCTGTGTAGTTTTTATTTGAAGATATTATTTTTCCCAATAGAGGCATCTTAGCGCTCAGAATGTCCAATTGCAGTTTCTACAGAAAGAGTGTTTCAGAAAGGATCAATCAAAAGTAAGGTTCAACTCTGTTAGTTGAATGCACAGAACAGAAAGTAGTTTCATACAATGCTTCTGTGTAGTTTATATTTGAACAAATTCTTTTTTCCACTATTACCAACTTAGCGCTACGAATGTCCAGTTGCATTTTCTACAGACAGAGTGTTTCAAAACTGCTCAATCAAAAGTATGGTTTAACTCTGTTAGCTGAATGCTCAGATCAGAAACAAGTTTCACAGAATGCTTCTGTGTAGTTTATATTTGAATATATTCCTTTTTCCACTACTACCCTCTTAGCGCTCCAAATGTCCAGTTGCATTTTCTACAGAAAGAGTGTTCAGATCTGCTCAATCAAAAGTATGGTTTAACTCTGTTAGCTGAATGCACAGATCAGAAAGAAGTTTCACCGAATGATTCTGTGTAGTTTATATTTGAAGACATTCCTTTTTCCACTATTACCCTCTTAGCGCTCCGAATCTCCACTTGCATTTTCTACAAAAAGAGTGTTTCATAACTGCTCAATTAAAAATATGTTTTATCTCTGTTAACTGAATTTGCAGATCAGAAATAAGTTTCACAGAATGCATCTGTGTAGTTTTTATTTGAAGATATTCTTTTTCCCAATGTAGGCCTCTTAGCGCTTAGCATGTCCAATTGCAGTTTCTACAGAAAGAGTGTTTCAAAACGGCTCAATCAAAAGTAAGGTTCAACTCTGTTAGTTGAATGCACAGAACAGAAAGAATTTTCACAGAATGCTACTGTGTAGTTTATAGTTGAATATATTCCTTTTTCCACTATTACCCTCTTAGCGCTCCGAATGTCCACTTGCATTTTCTACAGAAAGAGTGTTCAGAACTGCGCAATCAAAAGTATGGTTTAACTCTGTTAGCTTAATGAACATATCAGAAATAAGTTTCACACAATGCTTCTGTGTAGTTTTTATTTGAAGATATTATTTTTCCCAATAGAGGCCTCTTAGCGCTCAGAATGTCCAATTGCAGTTTCTACAGAAAGAGTGTTTCAGAAAGGCTCAATCAAAAGTAAGGTTCAACTCTGTTAGTTGAATGCACAGAACAGAAAGAAGTTTCATACAATGATTCTGTGTAGTTTATATTTGAACATATTTTTTATTCCACTATTACCCACTTAGCGCTACGAATGTCCAGTTGCATTTTCTACAGACAGAGTGTTTCAAAACTGCTCAATCAAAAGTATGGTTTAACTCTGTTAGCTGAATGCTCAGATCAGAAAGAAGTTTCACAGAATGCTTCTGTGTAGTTTATATTTGAATATATTCCTTTTTCCACTACTACTCTCTTAGCGCTCCAAATGTCCAGTTGCATTTTCTACAGAAAGATTGTTCAGATCTGCTCAATCAAAAGTATGGTTTAAATCTGTTAGCTGAATGCACAGATCAGAAACAAGTTTCACAAAATGATTCTGTGTAGTTTATATTTGGAGACATTCCTTTTTCCACTATTGCCCTCTCAGCGCTCCGAATCTCCACTTGCATTTTCTACAGAAATAGTGTTTCAGAACGGCTCAATCAAAAGTAAGGTTCAACTCTTTTAGTTGAACAAACAGAACAGAAAGAAGTTTCACACAATTCTTCTGTGTAGTTTTTATTTGTAGACATTCTTTTTCCCAATATAGGCCTCTTAGCGCTCTGAATGTCCAATTGCAGTTTCTACAGAAAGAGTGTTTCAGAACGGGTCAATCAAAAGTAAGGTTCAACTCTGTTAGTTGAATGCACAGAACAGAAAGAAGTTTCATACAATGCTTCTGTGTAGTTTATATTTGAACATATTCTTTTTTCCGCTATTACCCACTTAGCGCTACGAATGTCCAGTTGCATTTTCTACAGACAGAGTGTTTCAAAACTGCGCAATCAAAAGTATGGTTTAACTCTGTTAGCTGAATGCTCAGATCAGAAATAAGTTTCACACAATGCTTCTGTGTAGTTTATATTTGAATATATTCCTTTTTCCACTACTACGCTCTTAGCGCTCCAAATGTCCAGTTGCATTTTCTACAGAAAAAGTGTCTCAGAAAGGCTCAATCCAAAGTATGGTTCAACTCTGTTAGCTGAATGCACAGATCAGAAAGAAGTTTCATACAATGCTTCTGTGTATTTTATATTTGAACATATTCTTTTTTCCACTATTACCCACTTAGCGCTACGAATGTCCAGTTGCATTTTCTACAGACAGAGTGTTTCAAAACTGCTCAATCAAAAGTATGGTTTAACTCTGTTAGCTGAATGCTCAGATCAGAAAGAAGTTTCACAGAATGCTTCTGTGTAGTTTATATTTGAATATATTCCTTTTTCCACTACTACGCTCTTAGCGCTCCAAATGTCCAGTTGCATTTTCTACAGAAAGAGTGTTCAGATCTGCTCAATCAAAAGTATGGTTTAACTCTGTTAGCTGAATGCACAGATCAGAAAGAAGTTTCACCGAATGATTCTGTGTAGTTTATATTTGAAGACATTCCTTTTTCCACTATTACCCTCTTAGCGCTCCGAATCTCCACTTGCATTTTCTACAAAAAGAGTGTTTCATAACTGCTCAATCAAATATATGTTTTATCTCTGTTAACTGAATTTACAGATCAGAAATAAGTTTCACAGAATGCATCTGTGTAGTTTTTATTTGAAGATATTCTTTTTCCCAATGTAGGCCTCTTAGCGCTTAGCATGTCCAATTGCAGTTTCTACAGAAAGAGTGTTTCAGAACTCCTCAATCAAAAGTAAGGTTCAACTCTGTTAGTTGAATGCAAAGAACAGAAAGAATTTTCACAGAATGCTACTGTGTATTTTATATTTGAATATATTCCTTTTTCCACTATTACCCTCTTAGCGCTCCGAATGTCCACTTGCATTTTCTACAGAAAGAGTGTTCAGAACTGCGCAATCAAAAGTATGGTTTAACTCTGTTAGCTTAATGAACATATCAGAAATAAGTTTCACACAATGCTTCTGTGTAGTTTTTATTTGAAGATATTATTTTTCCCAATAGAGGCCTCTTAGCGCTCAGACTGTCCAATTGCAGTTTCTACAGAAAGAGTGTTTCAGAAAGGCTCAATCAAAAGTAAGGTTCAACTCTGTTAGTTGAATGCACAGAACAGAAAGAAGTTTCATACAATGCTTCTGTGTAGTTTATATTTGAACATATTCTTTTTTCCACTATTACCCACTTAGCGCTACGAATGTCCAGTTGCATTTTCTACAGACAGAGTGTTTCAAAACTGCTCAATCAAAAGTATGGTTTAACTCTGTTAGCTGAATGCTCAGATCAGAAAGAAGTTTCACAGAATGCTTCTGTGTAGTTTATATTTGAATATATTCCTTTTTCCACTACTACTGTCTTAGTGCTCCAAATGTCCAGTTGCATTTTCTACAGAAAGAGTGTTCAGATCTGCTCAATCAAAAGTATGGTTTAACTCTGTTAGCTGAATGCACAGATCAGATAGAAGTTTCACAGAATGATTCTGTGTAGTTTATATTTGGAGACATTCCTTTTTCCACTATTACCCTCTTAGCGCTCCGAATCTCCACTTGCATTTTCTACAGAAAGAGTGTTTCAGAACGGCTCAATCAAAACTAAGGTTCAACTCTTTTAGTTGAACAAACAGAACAGAAAGAAGTTTCACACAATTCTTCTGTGTAGTTTTTATTTTTAGACATTCTTTTTCCAAATATAGGCCTCTTAGCGCTCAGAATGTCCAATTGCAGTTTCTACAGAAAGAGTGTTTCAGAAAGGCTCAATCAAAAGTAAGGTTCAACTCTGTTAGTTGAATGCACAGAACAGAAAGAAGTTTCATACAATGCTTCTGTGTAGTTTATATTGGAACATATTCTTTTTTCCAGTATTACCCACTTAGCGCTACGAATGTCCAGTTGCATTTTCTACAGACAGAGTGTTTCAAAACTGCTCAATCAAAAGTATGGTTTAACTCTGTTAGCTGAATGCTCAGATCAGAAAGAAGTTTCACAGAATGCTTCTGTGTAGTTTATATTTGAATATATTCCTTTTTCCACTACTACTCTCTTAGCGCTCCAAATGTCCAGTTGCATTTTCTACAGAAAGAGTGTTCAGATCTGCTCAATCAAAAGTATGGTTTAACTCTGTTAGCTGAATGCACAGATCAGAAAGACGTTTCACAGAATGATTCTGTGTAGTTTATATTTGGAGACATTCCTTTTTCCACTATTACCCTCTTAGCGCTCCGAATCTCCACTTGCATTTTCAACAAAAAGAGTGTTTCATAACTGCTCAATCAAAAATATGTTTTATCTCTGCTAACTGAATTTACAGATCAGAAATAAGTTTCACAGAATGCATCTGTGTAGTTTTTATTTGAAGATATTCTTTTTCCCAATGTAGGCCTCTTAGCGCTTAGCATGTCCAATTGCAGTTTCTACAGAAAGAGTGTTTCAGAACGGCTCAATCAAAAGTAAGGTTCAACTCTGTTAGTTGAATGCACAGAACAGAAAGATTTTTCACAGAATGCTACTGTGAAGTTTATATTTGAATATATTCCTTTTTCCACTATTACCCTCTTAGCGCTCCGAATGTCCACTTGCATTTTCTACAGAAAGAGTGTTCAGAACTGCGCAAACAAAAGTATGGTTTAACTCTGTTATCTTAATGAACATATCAGAAATAAGTTTCACACAATGCTTCTGTGTAGTTTTTATTTGAAGATATTATTTTCCCAATATAGGCCTCTTAGCGCTCAGAATGTCCAATTGCAGTTTCTACAGAAAGAGTGTTTCAGAAAGGCTCAATCAAAAGTAAGGTTCAACTCTGTTAGTTGAATGCACAGAACAGAAAGAAGTTTCATACAATGCTTCTGTGTAGTTTATATTGGAACATATTCTTTTTTCCAGTATTACCCACTTAGCGCTACGAATGTCCAGTTGCATTTTCTACAGACAGAGTGTTTCAAAACTGCTCAATCAAAAGTATGGTTTAACTCTGTTAGCTGAATGCTCAGATTAGAAAGAAGTTTCACAGAATGCTTCTGTGTAGTTTATATTTGAATATATTCCTTTTTCCACTACTACTCTCTTAGCGCACCAAATGTCCAGTTGCATTTTCTACAGAAAGAGTGTTCAGATCTGCTCAATCAAAAGTATGGTTTAACTCTGTTAGCTGAATGCACAGATCAGAAAGACGTTTCACAGAATGATTCTGTGTAGTTTATATTTGGAGACATTCCTTTTTCCACTATTACCCTCTTAGCGCTCCGAATCTCCACTTTCATTCTCTACAGAAAGAGTGTTTCAGAACGGCTCAATCAAAACCAAGGTTCAACTCTTTTAGTTGAACAAACAGAACAGAAAGAAGTTTCACACAATTCTTCTGTGTAGTTTTTATTTGTAGACATTCTTTTTCCCAATATAGGCCTCTTAGCACTCAGAATGTCCAATTGCAGTTTCTACAGAAAGAGTGTTTCAGAACGGCTCAATCAAAAGTAAGGTTCAACTCTGTTAGTTGAATGCACAGAACAGAAAGAAGTTTCATACAATGCTTCTGTGTAGTTTATATTTGAACATATTCTTTTTTCCACTACTACCCACTTAGTGCTACGAATGTCCAGTTGCATTTTCTACAGACAGAGTGTTTCAAAACTGCTCAATCAAAAGTATGGTTTAACTCTGTTAGCTGAATGCTCAGATCAGAAAGAAGTTTCACAGAATGCTACTGTGTAGTTTATATTTGAATATATTCCTTTTTCCACTACTACGCTCTTAGCGCTCCAAATGTCCAGTTGCATTTTCTACAGAAAGAGTGTTTCAGAAAGGCTCAATCCAAAGTAAAGTTCAACTCTGTTAGCTGAATGCACAGATCAGAAAGAAGTTTCACCAAATGATTCTGTGTAGTTTATATTTGAAGACATTCCTTTTTCCACTATTACCCTCTTAGCGCTCCGAATCTCCACTTGCATTTTCTACAAAAAGAGTGTTTCATAACTGCTCAATCAAATATATGTTTTATCTCTGTTAACTGAATTTACAGATCAGAAATAAGTTTCACGGAATGCATCTGTGTAGTTTTTATTTGAAGATATTCTTTTTCCCAATGTAGGCCTCTTAGCGCTTAGCATGTCCAATTGCAGTTTCTACAGAAAGAGTGTTTCAGAACTCCTCAATCAAAAGTAAGGTTCAACTCTGTTAGTTGAATGCAAAGAACAGAAAGAATTTTCACAGAATGCTACTGTGTATTTTATATTTGAATATATTCCTTTTTCCACTATTACCCTCTTAGCGCTCCGAATGTCCACTTGCATTTTCTACAGAAAGAGTGTTCAGAACTGCGCAATCAAAAGTATGGTTTAACTCTGTTAGCTTAATGAACATATCAGAAATAAGTTTCACAAAATGCTTCTGTGTAGTTTTTATTTGAAGATATTATTTTTCCCAATAGAGGCCTCTTAGTGCTCAGACTGTCCAATTGCAGTTTCTACAGAAAGAGTGTTTCAGAAAGGCTCAATCAAAAGTAAGGTTCAACTCTGTTAGTTGAATGCACAGAACAGAAAGAAGTTTCATACAATGCTTCTGTGTAGTTTATATTTGAACATATTCTTTTTTCCACTATTACCCACTTAGCGCTACGAATGTCCAGTTGCATTTTCTACAGACAGAGTGTTTCAAAACTGCTCAATCAAAAGTATGGTTTAACTCTGTTAGCTGAATGCTCAGATCAGAAAGAAGTTTCACAGAATGCTTCTGTGTAGTTTATATTTGAATATATTCCTTTTTCCACTACTACTGTCTTAGTGCTCCAAATGTCCAGTTGCATTTTCTACAGAAAGAGTGTTCAGATCTGCTCAATCAAAAGTATGTTTTAACTCTGTTAGCTTAATGCACAGATCAGATAGAAGTTTCACAGAATGATTCTGTGTAGTTTATATTTGGAGACATTCCTTTTTCCACTATTACCCTCTTAGCGCTCCGAATCTCCACTTGCATTTTCTACAGAAAGAGTGTTTCAGAACGGCTCAATCAAAACTAAGGTTCAACTCTTTTAGTTGAACAAACAGAACAGAAAGAAGTTTCACACAATTCTTCTGTGTAGTTTTTATTTTTAGACATTCTTTTTCCAAATATTGGCCTCTTAGCGCTCAGAATGTCCAATTGCAGTTTCTACAGAAAGAGTGTTTCAGAACGGCTCAATCAAAATTAAGGTTCAACTCTGTTAGTTGAATGCACAGAACAGAAAGAAGTTTCATACAATGCTTCTGTGTAGTTTATATTTGAACATATTCTTTTTTCCACTATTACCCACTTAGCGCTACGAATGTCCAGTTGCATTTTCTACAGACAGAGTGTTTCAAAACTGCTCAATCAAAAGTATGGTTTAACTCTGTTAGCTGAATGCTCAGATCAGAAAGAAGTTTCACAGAATGCTTCTGTGTAGTTTATATTTGAATATATTCCTTTTTCCACTACTACGCTCTTAGCGCTCCAAATGTCCAGCTGCATTTTCTACAGAAAGAGTGTTCAGATCTGCTCAATCAAAAGTATGGTTTAACTCTGTTAGCTGAATGCACAGATCAGAAAGAAGTTTCACCGAATGATTCTGTGTAGTTTATATTTGAAGACATTCCTTTTTCCACTATTACCCTCTTAGCGCTCCGAATCTCCACTTGCATTTTCTACAAAAAGAGTGTTTCATAACTGCTCAATCAAAAATATGTTTTATCTCTGTTAACTGAATTTACAGATCAGAAATAAGTTTCACAGAATGCATCTGTGTAGTTTTTATTTGAAGATATTCTTTTTCCCAATGTAGGCCTCTTAGCGCTTAGCATGTCCAATTGCAGTTTGTACAGAAAGAGTGTTTCAGAACGGCTCAATCAAAAGTAAGGTTCAACTCTGTTAGTTGAATGCACAGAACAGAAAGAATTTTCACAGAATGCTACTGTGTAGTTTATATTTGAATATATTCCTTTTTCCACTATTACCCTCTTAGCGCTCCGAATGTCCACTTGCATTTTCTACAGAAAGAGTGTTCAGAACTGCGCAATCAAAAGTATGGTTTAACACTGTTAGCTTAATGAACATATCAGAAATATGTTTCACACAATGCTTCTGTGTAGTTTTTATTTGAAGATATTATTTTTCCCAATAGAGGCCTCTTAGCGCTCAGAATGTCCAATTGCAGTTTCTACAGAAAGAGTGTTTCAGAAAGGCTCAATCAAAAGTAAGGTTCAACTCTGTTAGTTGAATGCACAGAACAGAAAGAAGTTTCATACAATGATTCTGTGTAGTTTATATTTGAACATATTCTTTTTTCCACTATTACCCACTTAGCGCTACGAATGTCCAGTTGCATTTTCTACAGACAGAGTGTTTCAAAACTGCTCAATCAAAAGTATGGTTTAACTCTGTTAGCTGAATGCTCAGATCAGAAAGAAGTTTCACAGAATGCTTCTGTGTAGTTTATATTTGAATATATACCTTTTTCCACTACTACTCTCTTAGCGTTCCAAATGTCCAGTTGCATTTTCTACAGAAAGAGTGTTCAGATCTGCTCAATCAAAAGTATGGTTTAACTCTGTTAGCTGAATGCACAGATCAGAAAGAAGTTTCACAGAATGATTCTGTGTAGTTTATATTTGGAGACATTCCTTTTTCCACTATTACCCTCTTAGCGCTCCGAATCTCCACTTGCATTTTCTACAGAAAGAGTGTTTCAGAACGGCTCAATCAAAACTAAGGTTCAACTCTTTTAGTTGAACAAACAGAACAGAAAGAAGTTTCACACAATTCTTTTGTGTAGTTTTTATTTGTAGACATTCTTTTTCCCAATATAGGCCTCTTAGTGCTCAGAATGTCCAATTGCAGTTTCTACAGAAAGAGTGTTTCAGAACGGCTCAATCAAATGTAAGGTTCAACTCTGTTAGTTGAATGCACAGAACAGAAAGAAGTTTCATACAATGCTTCTGTGTAGTTTATATTTTAACATATTCTTTTTTCCACTATTACCCACTTAGCGCTACGAATGTCCAGTTGCATTTACTACAGACAGAGTGTTTCAAAACTGCTCAATCAAAAGTATGGTTTAACTCTGTTAGCTGAATGCTCAGATCAGAAAGAAGTTTCACAGAATGCTTCTGTGTAGTTTATATTTGAATATATTCCTTTTTCCACTACTACGCTCTTAGCGCTCCAAATGTCCAGTTGCATTTTCTACAGAAAGAGTGTTCAGATCTGCTCAATCAAAAGTATGGTTTAACTCTGTTAGCTGAATGCACAGATCAGAAAGAAGTTTCACCGAATGATTCTGTGTAGTTTATATTTGAAGACATTCCTTTTTCCACTAGTACCCTCTTAGCGCTCCGAATCTCCACTTGCATTTTCTACAAAAAGAGTGTTTCATAACTGCTCAATCAAAAATATGTTTTATCTCTGTTAACTGAATTTACAGATCAGAAATAAGTTTCACAGAATACATCTGTGTAGTTTTTATTTGAAGATATTCTTTTTCCCAATGTAGGCCTCTTAGCGCTTAGCATGTCCAATTGCAGTTTCTACAGAAAGAGTGTTTCAGAACGGCTCAATCAAAAGTAAGGTTCAACTCTGTTAGTTGAATGCACAGAACAGAAAGAATTTTCACAGAATGCTACTGTGTAGTTTATATTTGAATATATTCCTTTTTCCACTATTACCCTCTTAGCGCTCCGAATGTCCACTTGCATTTTCTACAGAAAGAGTGTTCAGAACTGCGCAATCAAAAGTATGGTTTAACTCTGTTAGCTTAATGAACATATCAGAAATAAGTTTCACACAATGCTTCTGTGTAGTTTTTATTTGAAGATATTATTTTTCCCAATAGAGGCCTCTTAGCGCTCAGAATGTCCAATTGCAGTTTCTACAGAAAGAGTGTTTCAGAACGGCTCAATCAAAAGTAAGGTTCAACTCTGTTAGTTGAATGCACAGAACAGAAAGAAGTTTCATACAATGCTTCTGTGTAGTTTATATTTGAACATATTCTTTTTTCCACTATTACCCACTTAGCGCTACGAATGTCCAGTTGCATTTTCTACAGACAGAGTGTTTCAAAACTGCTCAATCAAAAGTATGGTTTAACTCTGTTAGCTGAATGCTCAGATCAGAAAGAAGTTTCACAGAATGCTTCTGTGTAGTTTATATTTGAATATATTCCTTTTTCCACTACTACTCTCTTAGCGCTCCAAATGTCCAGTTGCATTTTCTACAGAAAGAGTGTTCAGATCTGCTCAATCAAAAGTATGGTTTAACTCTGTTAGCTGAATGCACAGATCAGAAAGAAGTTTCACAGAATGATTCTGTGTAGTTTATATTTGGAGACATTCCTTTTTCCACTATTACCCTCTTAGCGCTCCGAATCTCCACTTGCATTTTCTACAGAAAGAGTGTTTCAGAACGGCTCAATCAAAACTAAGGTTCAACTCTTTTAGTTGAACAAACAGAACAGAAAGAAGTTTCACACAATTCTTCTGTGTAGTTTTTATTTGTAGACATTCTTTTTCCCAATATAGGCCTCTTAGCGCTCAGAATGTCCAATTGCAGTTTCTACAGAAAGAGTGTTTCAGAACGGCTCAATCAAAAGTAAGGTTCAACTCTGTTAGTTGAATGCACAGAACAGAAAGAAGTTTCATACAATGCTTCTGTGTAGTTTATATTTGAACATATTCTTTTTTCCACTATTACCCACTTAGCGCTACGAATGTCCAGTTGCATTTTCTACAGACAGAGTGTTTCAAAACTGCTCAATTAAAGGTATGGTTTAACTCTGTTTGCTGAATGCTCAGATCAGAAAGAAGTTTCACAGAATGCTTCTGTGTAGTTTATATTTGAATATATTCCTTTTTCCACTACTACGCTCTTAGCGCTCCAAATGTCCAGTTGCATTTTCTACAGAAAGAGTGTTCAGATCTGCTCAATCAAAAGTATGGTTTAACTCTGTTAGCTGAATGCACAGATCAGAAAGAAGTTTCACCGAATGATTCTGTGTAGTTTATATTTGAAGACATTCCTTTTTCCACTAGTACCCTCTTAGCGCTCCGAATCTCCACTTGCATTTTCTACAAAAAGAGTGTTTCATAACTGCTCAATCAAAAATATGTTTTATCTCTGTTAACTGAATTTACAGATCAGAAATAAGTTTCACAGAATACATCTGTGTAGTTTTTATTTGAAGATATTCTTTTTCCCAATGTAGGCCTCTTAGCGCTTAGCATGTCCAATTGCAGTTTCTACAGAAAGAGTGTTTCAGAACGGCCCAATCAAAAGTAAGGTTCAACTCTGTTAGTTGAATGCACAGAACAGAAAGAATTTTCACAGAATGCTACTGTGTAGTTTATACTTGAATATATTCCTTTTTCCACTATTACCCTCTTAGCGCTCCGAATGTCCACTTGCATTTTCTACAGAAAGAGTGTTCAGAACTGCGCAATCAAAAGTATGGTTTAACTCTGTTTGCTTAATGAACATACCAGAAATAAGTTTCACACAATGCTTCTGTGTAGTTTTTATTTGAAGATATTATATTTCCCAATAGAGGCCTCTTAGTGCTCAGAATGTCCAATTGCAGTTTCTACAGAAAGAGTGTTTCAGAAAGGCTCAATCAAAAGTAAGTTTCAACTCTGTTAGTTGAATGCACAGAACAGAAAGAAGTTTCATACAATGCTTCTGTGTAGTTTATATTTGAACATATTCTTTTTTCCGCTATTACCCACTTAGCGCTACGAATGTCCAGTTGCATTTTCTACAGACAGAGTGTTTCAAAACTGCTCAATTAAAGGTATGGTTTAACTCTGTTAGCTGAATGCTCAGATCAGAAAGAAGTTTCACAGAATGCTTCTGTGTAGTTTATATTTGAATATATTCCTTTTTCCACTACTACGCTCTTAGCGCTCCAAATGTCCAGTTGCATTTTCTACAGAAAGAGTGTTCAGATCTGCTCAATCAAAAGTATGGTTTAACTCTGTTAGCTGAATGCACAGATCAGAAAGAAGTTTCACCGAATGATTCTGTGTAGTTTATATTTGAAGACATTCCTTTTTCCACTAGTACCCTCTTAGCGCTCCGAATCTCCACTTGCATTTTCTACAAAAAGAGTGTTTCATAACTGCTCAATCAAAAATATGTTTTATCTCTGTTAACTGAATTTACAGATCAGAAATAAGTTTCACAGAATACATCTGTGTAGTTTTTATTTGAAGATATTCTTTTTCCCAATGTAGGCCTCTTAGCGCTTAGCATGTCCAATTGCAGTTTCTACTGAAAGAGTGTTTCAGAACGGCTCAATCAAAAGTAAGGTTCAACTCTGTTAGTTGAATGCACAGAACAGAAAGAATTTTCACAGAATGCTACTGTGTAGTTTATATTTGAATATATTCCTTTTTCCACTATTACCCTCTTAGCGCTCCGAATGTCCACTTGCATTTTCTACAGAAAGAGTGTTCAGAACTGCGCAATCAAAAGTATGGTTTAACTCTGTTAGCTTAATGAACATATAAGAAATAAGTTTCACACAATGCTTCTGTGTAGTTTTTATTTGAAGATATTATTTTTCCCAATAGAGGCCTCTTAGCGCTCAGAATGTCCAATTGCAGTTTCTACAGAAAGAGTGTTTCAGAAAGGCTCAATCAAAAGTAAGGTTCAACTCTGTTAGTTGAATGCACAGAACAGAAAGAAGTTTCATACAATGCTTCTGTGTAGTTTATATTTGAACATATTCTTTTTTCCACTATTACCCACTTAGCGCTACGAATGTCCAGTTGCATTTTCTACAGACAGAGTGTTTCAAAACTGCTCAATCAAAAGTATGGTTTAACTCTGTTAGCTGAATGCTCAGATCAGAAAGAAGTTTCACAGAATGATTCTGTGTAGTTTATATTTGAATATATTCCTTTTTCCACTACTACTCTCTTAGCGCTCCAAATGTCCAGTTGCATTTTCTACAGAAAGAGTGGTCAGATCTGCTCAATCAAAAGTATGGTTTAACTCTGTTAGCTGAATGCACAGATCAGAAAGAAGTTTCACAGAATGATTCTGTGTAGTTTATATTTGGAGACATTCCTTTTTCCACTATTACCCTCTTAGCGCTCCGAATCTCCACTTGCATTTTCTACAGAAAGAGTGTTTCAGAACGGCTCAATCAAAACTAAGGTTCAACTCTTTTAGTTGAACAAACAGAACAGAAAGAAGTTTCACACAATTCTTCTGTGTAGTTTTTATTTGTAGACATTCTTTTTCCCAATATAGGCCTCTTAGCGCTCAGAATGTCCAATTGCAGTTTCTACAGAAAGAGTGTTTCAGAACGGCTCAATCAAAAGTAAGGTTCAACTCTGTTAGTTGAATGCACAGAACAGAAAGAAGTTTCATACAATGCTTCTGTGTAGTTTATATTTGAACATATTCTTTTTTCCACTATTACCCACTTAGTGCTACGAATGTCCAGTTGCATTTTCTACAGACAGAGTGTTTCAAAACTGCTCAATCAAAAGTATGGTTTAACTCTGTTAGCTGAATTCTCACATCAGAAAGAAGTTTCACAGAATTCTTCTGTGTAGTTTATATTTGAATATATTCCTTTTTCCACTACTACGCTCTTAGCGCTCAAAATGTCCAGTTGCATTTTCTACAGAAAGAGTTTTCAGATCTGCTCAATCAAAAGTATGGTTTAACTCTGTTAGCTGAATGCACAGATCAGAAAGAAGTTTCACCGAATGATTCTGTGTAGTTTATATTTGAAGACAGTCCTTTTTCCACTAGTACCCTCTTAGCGCTCCGAATCTCCACTTGCATTTACTACAAAAAGAGTGTTTCATAACTGCTCAATCAAAAATATGTTTTATCTCTGTTAACTGAATTTACAGATCAGAAATAAGTTTCACAGAATGCATCTGTGTAGTTTTTATTTGAAGATATTCTTTTTCCCAATGTAGGCCTCTTAGCGCTAAGCATGTCCAATTGCAGTTTCTACAGAAAGAGTGTTTCAGAACGGCTCAATCAAAAGTAAGGTTCAACTCTGTTAGTTGAATGCACAGAACAGAAAGAATTTTCACAGAATGCTACTGTGTAGTTTATATTTAAACATATTCCTTTTTCCACTATTACCCTCTTAGCGCTCCGAATGTCCACTTGCATTTTCTACAGAAAGAGTGTTCAGAACTGCGCAATCAAAAGTACGGTTTAACTCTGTTAGCTTAATGAACATATCAGAAATAAGTTTCACACAATGCTTCTGTGTAGTTTTTATTTGAAGATATTATTTTTCCCAATAGAGGCTTCTTAGCGCTCAGAATGTCCAATTGCAGTTTCTACAGAAAGAGTGTTTCAGAAAGGCTCAATAAAAAGTAAGGTTCAACTCTGTTAGTTGAATGCACAGAACAGAAAGTTGTTTCATACAATGCTTCTGTGTAGTTTATATTTGAACATATTCTTTTTTCCACTATTACCCACTTAGCGCTACGAATGTCCAGTTGCATTTTCTACAGACAGAGTGTTTCAAAACTGCTCAATCAAAAGTATGGTTTAACTCTGTTAGCTGAATGCTCAGATCAGAAAGAAGTTTCACAGAATGATTCTGTGTAGTTTATATTTGGAGACATTCCTTTTTCCACTATTACCCTCTTAGCGCTCCGAATCTCCCCTTGCATTTTCTACAGAAAGAGTGTTTCAGAACGGCTCAATCAAAACTAAGGTTCAACTCTTTTTGTTGAACAAACAGAACAGAATGAAGTTTCACACAATTCTTCTGTGTTGTTTTTATTTGAAGATATTATTTTTCCCAATAGAGGCCTCTTAGCGCTCAGAATGTCCAATTGCAGTTTCTACAGAAAGAGTGTTTCAGAAAGGCTCAATCAAAAGTAAGGTTCAACTCTGTTAGTTGAATGCACAGAACAGAAAGAAGTTTCATACAATGCTTCTGTGTAGTTTATATTTGAACATATTCTTTTTTCCACTATTACCCACTTAGCGCTACGAATGTCCAGTTGCATTTTCTACAGACAGAGTGTTTCAAAACTGCTCAATCAAAAGTATGGTTTAACTCTGTTAGCTGAATGCTCAGATCAGAAAGAAGTTCCACAGAATGCTTCTGTGTAGTTTATATTTGAATATATTCCTTTTTCCACTACTACTCTCTTAGCGCTCCAAATGTCCAGTTGCATTTTCTACAGAAAGAGTGGTCAGATCTGCTCAATCAAAAGTATGGTTTAACTCTGTTAGCTGAATGCACAGATCAGAAAGAAGTTTCACAGAATGATTCTGTGTAGTTTATATTTGGAGACATTCCTTTTTCCACTATTACCCTCTTAGCGCTCCGAATCTCCACTTGCATTTTCTACAGAAAGAGTGTTTCAGAACGGCTCAATCAAAACTAAGGTTCAACTCTTTTAGTTGAACAAACAGAACAGAAAGAAGTTTCACACAATTCTTCTGTGTAGTTTTTATTTGTAGACATTCCTTTTCCCAATATAGGCCTCTTAGCGCTCAGAATGTCCAATTGCAGTTTCTACAGAAAGAGTGTTTCAGAACGGCTCAATCAAAAGTAAGGTTCAACTCTGTTAGTTGAATGCACAGAACAGAAAGAAGTTTCATACAATGCTTCTGTGTAGTTTATATTTGAACATATTCTTTTTTCCACTATTACCCACTTAGCGCTACGAATGTCCAGTTGCATTTTCTACAGACAGAGTGTTTCAAAACTGCTCAATCAAAAGTATGGTTTAACTCTGTTAGCTGAATGCTCAGATCAGAAAGAAGTTTCACAGAATGCTTCTGTGTAGTTTATATTTGAATATATTCCTTTTTCCACTACTACGCTCTTAGCGCTCCAAATGTCCAGTTGCATTTTCTACAGAAAGAGTGTTCAGATCTGCTCAATCAAAAGTATGGTTTAACTCTGTTAGCTGAATGCACAGATCAGAAAGAAGTTTCACCGAATGATTCTGTGTAGTTTATATTTGAAGACATTCCTTTTTCCACTAGTACCCTCTTAGCGCTCCGAATCTCCACTTGCATTTTCTACAAAAAGAGTGTTTCATAACTGCTCAATCAAAAATATGTTTTATCTCTGTTAACTGAATTTACAGATCAGAAATAAGTTTCACAGAATGCATCTGTGTAGTTTTTATTTGAAGATATTCTTTTTCCCAATGTAGGCCTCTTAGCGCTTAGCATGTCCAATTGCAGTTTCTACAGAAAGAGTGTTTCAGAACGGCTCAATCAAAAGTAAGGTTCAACTCTCTTAGTTGAATGCACAGAACAGAAAGAAGTTTCACAGAATGCTACTGTGTAGTTTATATTTGAATATATTCCTTTTTCCACTATTACCCTCTTAGCGCTCCGAATGTCCACTTGCATTTTCTACAGAAAGAGTGTTCAGAGCTGCGCAATCAAAAGTATGGTTTAACTCTGTTAGCTTAATGAACATATCAGAAATAAGTTTCACACAATGCTTCTGTGTATTTTTTATTTGAAGATATTATTTTTCCCAATAGAGGCCTCTTAGCGCTCAGAATGTCCAATTGCAGTTTCTACAGAAAGAGTGTTTCAGAATGGCTCAATCAAAGTAAGGTTCAACTCTATTAGTTGAATGCACAGAACAGAAAGAAGTTTCATACAATGCTTCTGTGTAGTTTATATTTGAACATATTCTTTTTTCCACTATTACCCACATAGCGCTACGAATGTCAAGTTGCATTTTCTACAGACAGAGTGTTTCAAAACTGCTCAATTAAAAGTATGGTTTAACTCTGTTAGCTGAATGCTCAGATCAGAAAGAAGTTTCACAGAATGCTTCTGTGTAGTTTATATTTGAATATATTCCTTTTTCCACTACTATGCTCTTAGCGCTCCAAATGTCCAGTTGCATTTTCAACAGAAAGAGTGTTCAGATCTGCTCAATCAAAAGTATGGTTTAACTCTGTTAGCTGAATGCACAGATCAGAAAGAAGTTTCACAGAATGATTCTGTGTAGTTTATATTTGAAGACATTCCTTTTTCCACTATTACCCTCTTAGCGCTCCGAATGTCCACTTGCATTTTCTACAGAAAGAGTGTTCAGAACTGCGCAATCAAAAGTATGGTTTAACTCTGTTAGCTTAATGAACATATCAGAAATAAGTTTCACACAATGCTTCTGTGTAGTTTTTATTTGAAGATATTATTTTTCCCAATATAGGCCTCTTAGCGCTCAGAATGTCCAATTGCAGTTTCTACAGAAAGAGTGTTTCAGAAAGGCTCAATCAAAAGTAAGGTTCAACTCTGTTAGTTGAATGCACGGAACAGAAAGAAGTTTCATACAATGCTTCTGTGTAGTTTATATTTGAACATATTCTTTTTTCCACTACTACCCACTTAGCGCTAAGAATGTCCAGTTGCATTTTCTACAGACAGAGTGTTTCAAATCTGCTCAATCAAAAGTATGGTTTAAATCTGTTAGCTGAATGCTCAGATCAGAAAGAAGTTTCACAGAATGCTTCTGCGTAATTTATATTTGAATATATTCCTTTTTCCACTACTATGCTCTTAGCGCTCCAAATGTCCAGTTGCATTTTCAACAGAAAGAGTGTTCAGATCTGCTCAATCAAAAGTATGGTTTAACTCTGTTAGCTGAATGCACAGATCAGAAAGAAGTTTCACCGAATGATTCTGTGTAGTTTATATTTGAAGACATTCCTTTTTCCACTATTAACCTCTTAGCGCTCCGAATCTCCACTTGCATTTTCTACAAAAAGAGTGTTTCATAACTGCTCAATCAAAAATATGTTTTGTCTCTGTTAACTGAATTTACAGATCAGAAATAAGTTTCACAGAATGCATCTGTGTAGTTTTTATTTGAAGATATTCTTTTTCCCAATGTAGGCCTCTTAGCGCTTAGCATGTCCAATTGCAGTTTCTACAGAAAGAGTGTTTCAGAACGGCTCAATCAAAAGTAAGGTTCAACTCTGTTAGTTGAATGCACAGAACAGAAAGAATTTTCACAGAATGCTACTGTGTAGTTTATATATGAATATATTCCTTTTTCCACTATTACCCTCTTAGCGCTCCGAATATCCACTTGCATTTTCTACAGAAAGAGTGTTCAGAACTGCGCAATCAAAAGTATTGTTTAAATCTGTTAGCTTAATGAACATATCAGAAATAAGTTTCACACAATTCTTCTGTGTAGTTTTTATTTGTAGACATTCTTTTTCCCAATATAGGCCTCTTAGCGCTCAGAATGTTCAATTGCAGTTTCTACAGAAAGAGTGTTTCAGAAAGGCTCAATAAAAAGTAAGCTTCAACTCTGTTAGTTGAATGCACAGAACAGAAAGAAGTTTCATACAATGTTTCTGTGTTGTTTATATTTGAACATATTCTTTTTTCCACTATTACCCACTTAGCGCTACGAATGTCCAGTTGCACTTTCTACAGACAGAGTGTTTCAAAACTGCTCAATCAAAAGTATGGTTTAACTCTGTTAGCTGAATGCTCAGATCAGAAAGAAGTTTCACAGAATGCTTCTGTGTAGTTTATATTTGAATATATTCCTTTTTCCACTACTACGCTCTTAGCGCTCCAAATGTCCAGTTGCATTTTCTACAGAAAGAGTGTTCAGATCTGCTCAATCAAAAGTATGGTTTAACTCTGTTAGCTGAATGCACAGATCAGAAAGAAGTTTCACAGAATGATTCTGTGTAGTTTATATTTGAAGACATTCCTTTTTCCACTACTACCCTCTTAGCGCTCCAAATGTCCACTTGCATTTTCTACAGAAAGAGTGTTCAGAACTGCGCAATCAAAAGTATGGTTTAACTCTGTTAGCTTAATGAACATATCAGAAATAAGTTTCACACAATGCTTCTGTGTAGTTTTTATTTGAAGATATTATTTTTCCCAATATAGGCCTCTTAGCGCTCAGAATGTCCAATTGCAGTTGCTACAGAAAGAGTGTTTCAGAACGGCTCAATCAAAAGTAAGGTTCAACTCTGTTAGTTGAATGCACAGAACAGAAAGAAGTTTCATACAATGCTTCTGTGTAGTTTATATTTGAAAATATTCTTTTTTCCACTCTTACCCACTTAGCGCTACGAATGTCCAGTTGCATTTTCTACAGACAGAGTGTTTCAAAACTGCTCAATCATAAGTATGGTTTAACTCTGTTAGCTGAATGCTCAGATCAGAAAGAAGTTTCACAGAATGCTTCTGTGTAGTTTATATTTGAATATATTCCTTTTTCCACTACTACTCTCTTAGCGCTCCAAATGTCCAGTTGCATTTTCTGCAGAAAGAGTGTTCAGATCTGCTCAATCAAAAGTATGGTTTAACTCTGTTAGCTGAATGCACAGATCAGAAAGAAGTTTCACAGAATGATTCTGTGTAGTTTATATTTGGAGACATTCCTTTTTCCACTATTACCCTCTTAGCGCTCCGAAACTCCACTTGCATTTTCTGCAGAAAGAGTGTTTCAGAACGGCTCAATCAAAACTAAGGTTCAACTATTTTAGTTGAACAAACAGAACAGAAAGTAGTTTCACACAATTCTTCTGTGTAGTTTTTATTTTTAGACATTCTTTTTCCCAATATAGGCCTCTTAGCGCTCAGAATGTCCAATTGCAGTTTCTACAGAAAGAGTGTTTCAGAACGGCTCAATCAAAAGTAAGGTTCAACTCTGTTAGTTGAATGCACAGAACAGAAAGAAGTTTCATACAATGCTTCTGTGTAGTTTATATTTGAACATATTCTTTTTTCCACTATTACCCACTTAGCGCTACGAATGTCCAGTTGCATTTTCTACAGACAGAGTGTTTCAAAACTGCTCAATCAAAAGTATGGTTTAACTCTGTTAGCTGAATGCTCAGATCAGAAAGAAGTTTCACAGAATGCTTCTGTGTAGTTTATATTTGAATATATTCCTTTTTCCACTACTACGCTCTTAGCGCTCCAAATGTCCAGTTGCATTTTCTACAGAAAGAGTGTTCAGATCTGCTCAATGAAAAGTATGGTTTAACTCTGTTAGCTGAATGCACAGATCAGAAAGAAGTTTCACAGAATGATTCTGTGTAGTTTATATTTGAAGACATTCCTTTTTCCACTACTACCCTCTTAGCGCTCCGAATGTCCACTTGCATTTTCTACAGAAAGAGTGTTCAGAACTGCGCAATCAAAAGTATGGTTTAACTCTGTTAGCTTAATGAACATATCAGAAATAAGTTTCACACAATGCTTCTGTGTAGTTTTTATTTGAAGATATTATTTTTCCCAATATAGGCCTCTTAGCGCTCAGAATGTCCAATTGCAGTTGCTACAGAAAGAGTGTTTCAGAAAGGCTCAATCAAAAGTAAGGTTCAACTCTGTTAGTTGAATGCACAGAACAGAAAGAAGTTTCATACAATGCTTCTGTGTAGTTTATATTTGAACATATACTTTTTTCCACTATTACCCACTTAGCGCTACGAATGTCCAGTTGCATTTTCTACAGACAGAGTGTTTCAAAACTGCTCAATCAAAAGTATGGTTTAACTCTGTTAGCTGTATGCTCAGATCAGAAAGAAGTTTCACAGAATGCTTCTGTGTAGTTTATATTTGAATATATTCCTTTTTCCACTACTACGCTCTTAGCGCTCCAAATGTCCAGTTGCATTTTCAACAGAAAGAGTGTTCAGATCTGCTCAATCAAAAGTATGGTTTAACTCTGTTAGCTGAATGCACTTATCAGAAAGAAGTTTCACCGAATGATTCTGTGTAGTTTATATTTGAAGACATTCCTTTTTCCACTATTACCCTCTTAGCGCTCCGAATCTCCACTTGCATTTTCTACAAAAAGAGTGTTTCATAACTGCTCAATCAAAAATATGTTTTATCTCTGTTAACTGAATTTACAGATCAGAAATTAATTTCACAGAATGCATCTGTGTAGTTTTTATTTGAAGATATTCTTTTTCCCAATGTAGGCCTCTTAGCGCTTAGCATGTGCAATTGCAGTTTCTACAGAAAGATTGTTTCAGAACGGCTCAATCAAAAGTAAGGTTCAACTCTGTTAGTTGAATGCACAGAACAGAAAGAATTTTCACAGAATGCTACTGCGTAGTTTATATTTGAAAATATTCCTTTTTCCACTATTACCCTCTTAGCGCTCCGAATGTCCACTTGCATTTTCTACAGAAAGAGTGTTCAGAACTGCGCAATCAAAAGTATGGTTTAACTCTGTTAGCTTAATGAACATATCAGAAATAAGTTTCACACAATGCTTCTGTGTAGTTTTTATTTGAAGATATTATTTTTCCCAATAGAGGACTCTTAGCGCTCAGAATGTCCAATTGCAGTTTCTACAGAAAGAGTGTTTCAGAAAGGCTCAATCAAAAGTAAGGTTCAACTCTGTTAGTTGAATGCACAGAACAGAAAGAAGTTTCATACAATGCTTCTGTGTAATTTATATTTGAACATATTCTTTTTTCCACTATTACCCACTTAGAGCTACGAATGTCCAGTTGCATTTTCTACAGACAGAGTGTTTCAAAACTGCTCAATCAAAAGTATGGTTTAACTCTGTTAGCTGAATGCTCAGATCAGAAAGAAGTTTCACAGAATGCTTCTGTGTAGTTTATATTTGAATATATTCCTTTTTCCAGTACTACTCTCTTAGCGCTCCAAATGTCCAGTTGCATTTTCTACAGAAAGAGTGTTCAGATCTGCTCAATCAAAAGTATGGTTTAACTCTTTTAGCTGAATGCACAGATCAGAAAGAAGTTTCACAGAATGATTCTGTGTAGTTTATATTTGGAGACATTCCTTTTTCCACTATTACCCTCTTAGCGCTCCGAATCTCCACTTGCATTTTCTACAGAAATAGTGTTTCAGAACGGCTCAATCAAAACTAAGGTTCAACTCTTTTAGTTGAACAAACAGAACAGAAAGAAGTTTCACACAATTCTTCTGTGTAGTTTTTATTTGTAGACATTCTTTTTCCCAATATAGGCCTCTTAGCGCTCAGAATGTCCAATTGCAATTTCTACAGAAAGAGTGTTTCAGAACGGCTCAATCAAAAGTAAGGTTCAACTCTGTTAGTTGAATGCACAGAACAGAAAGAAGTTTCATACAATGCTTCTGTGTAGTTTATATTTGAACATATTCTTTTTTCCACTATTACCCACTTAGCGCTATGAATGTCCAGTTGCATTTTCTACAGACAGAGTGTTTCAAAACTGCTCAATCAAAAGTATGGTTTAACTCTGTTAGCTGAATGCTCAGATCAGAAAGAAGTTTCACAGAATGCTTCTGTGTAGTTTATATTTGAATATATTCCTTTTTCCACTACTACTCTCTTAGCGCTCCAAATGTCCAGTTGCATTTTCTACAGAAAGAGTGTTCAGATCTCCTCAATCAAAAGTATGGTTTAACTCTGTTAGCTGAATGCACAGATCAGAAAGAAGTTTCACAGAATGATTCTGTGTAGTTTATATTTGGAGACATTCCTTTTTCCACTATTACCCTCTTAGCGCTCCGAATCTCCACTTGCATTTTCTACAGAAAGAGTGTTTCAGAACGGCTCAATCAAAACTAAGGTTCAACTCTTTATTTGAACAAACAGAACAGAAAGAAGTTTCACACAATTCTTCTGTGTAGTTTTTATTTGTAGACATTCTTTTTCCCAATATAGGCCTCTTAGCGCTCAGAATGTCCAATTGCAGTTTCTATAGAAAGAGTGTTTCAGAACGGCTCTATCAAAAGTAAGGTTCAACTCTGTTAGTTGAATGCACAGAACAGAAAGAAGGTTCATACAATGCTTCTGTGTAGTTTATATTTGAACATATTCTTTTTTCCACTATTACCCACTTAGCGCTACGAATGTCCAGTTGCATTTTCTACAGACAGAGTGTTTCAAAACTGCTCAATCAAAAGTATGGTTTAACTCTGTTAGCTGAATGCTCAGATCAGAAAGAAGTTTCACAGAATGCTTCTGTGTAGTTTATATTTGAATATATTCCTTTTTCCACTATTACGCTCTTAGCGCTCCAAATGTCCAGTTGCATTTTCTACAGAAAGAGTGTTCAGATCTGCTCAATGAAAAGTATGGTTTAACTCTGTTAGCTGAATGCACAGATCAGAAAGAAGTTTCACCGAATGATTCTGTGTAGTTTATATTTGAAGACATTGCTTTTTCCACTAGTACCCCCTTAGCGCTCCGAATCTCCACTTGCATTTTCTACAAAAAGAGTGTTTCATAACTGCTCAATCAAAAATATATTTTATCTCTGTTAACTGAATTAACAGATCAGAAATATGTTTCACAGAATGCATCTGTGTAGTTTTTATTTGAAGATATTCTTTTTCCCAATGTAGGCCTCTTAGCGCTTAGCATGTCCAATTGCAGTTTCTACAGAAAGAGTGTTTCAGAACGGCTCAATCAAAAGTAAGGTTCAACTCTGTTAGTTGAATGCACAGTACAGAAAGAATTTTCACAGAATGCTACTGTGTAGTTTATATTTGAATATATTCCTTTTTCCACTATTACCCTCTTAGCGCTCCGAATGTCCACTTGCATTTTCTACAGAAAGAGTGTTCAGAACTGCGCAATCAAAAGTATGGTTTAACTCTGTTAGCTTAATGAACATATCAGAAATAAGTTTCACACAATGCTTCTGTGTAGTTTTTATTTGAAGATATTATATTTCCCAATAGAGGCCTCTTAGCGCTCAGAATGTCCAATTGCAGTTTCTACAGAAAGAGTGTTTCAGAAAGGCTCAATCAAAAGTAAGGTTCAACTCTGTTAGTTGAATGCACAGAACAGAAAGAAGTTTCATACAATGCTTCTGTGTAGTTTATATTTGAACATATTCTTTTTTCCACTATTACCCACTTAGCGCTACGAATGTCCAGTTGCATTTTCTACAGACAGAGTGTTTCAAAACTGCTCAATCAAAAGTATGGTTTAACTCTGTTAGCTGAATGCTCAGATCAGAAAGAAGTTTCACAGAATGCTTCTGTGTAGTTTATATTTGAATATATTCCTTTTTCCACTACTACTCTCTTAGCGCTCCAAATGTCCAGTTGCATTTTCTACAGAAAGAGTGTTCAGATCTGCTCAATCAAAAGTATGGTTTAACTCTGTTAGCTGAATGCACAGATCAGAAAGAAGTTTCACAGAATGATTCTGTGTAGTTTATATTTGGAGACATTCCTTTTTCCACTATTACCCTCTTAGCGCTCCGAATTTCCACTTGCATTTTCTACAGAAAGAGTGTTTCAGAAGGGCTCAATCAAAACTAAGGTTCAACTCTTTTAATTGAACAAACAGAATAGAAAGAAGTTTCACACAATTCTTCTGTGTAGTTTTTATTTGTAGACATTCTTTTTCCCAATATAGGCCTCTTAGCGCTCAGAATGTCCAATTGCAGTTTCTATAGAAAGAGTGTTTCAGAAAGGCTCAATCAAAAGTAAGGTTCAACTCTGTTAGTTGAATGCACAGAACAGAAAGAAGTTTCATACAATGCTTCTGTGTAGTTTATATTTGAACATATTCTTTTTTCCACTATTACCCACTTAGCGCTACGAATGTCCAGTTGCATTTTCTACAGACAGAGTGTTTCAAAACTGCTCAATTAAAGGTATGGTTTAACTCTGTTTGCTGAATGCTCAGATCAGAAAGAAGTTTCACAGAATGCTTCTGTGTAGTTTATATTTGAATATATTCCTTTTTCCACTACTACGCTCTTAGCGCTCCAAATGTCCAGTTGCATTTTCTACAGAAAGAGTGTTCAGATCTGCTCAATCAAAAGTATGGTTTAACTCTGTTAGCTGAATGCACAGATCAGAAAGAAGTTTCACCGAATGATTCTGTGTAGTTTATATTTGAAGACATTCCTTTTTCCACTAGTACCCTCTTAGCGCTCCGAATCTCCACTTGCATTTTCTACAAAAAGAGTGTTTCATAACTGCTCAATCAAAAATATGTTTTATCTCTGTTAACTGAATTTACAGATCAGAAATAAGTTTCACAGAATGCATCTGTGTAGTTTTTATTTGAAGATATTCTTTTTCCCAATGTAGGCCTCTTAGCGCTTAGCATGTCCAATTGCAGTTTCTACAGAAAGAGTGTTTCAGAACGGCTCAATCAAAAGTAAGGTTCAACTCTGTTAGTTGAATGCACAGAACAGAAAGAATTTTCACAGAATGCTACTGTGTAGTTTATATTTGAATATATTCCTTTTTCCACTATTACCCTCTTAGCGCTCCGAATGTCCACTTGCATTTTCTACAGAAAGAGTGTTCAGAACTGCGCAATCAAAAGTATGGTTTAACTCTGTTAGCTTAATGAACATATCAGAAATAAGTTTCACACAATGCTTCTGTGTAGTTTTTATTTGAAGATATTATTTTTCCCAATAGAGGCCTCTTAGCGCTCAGAATGTCCAATTGCAGTTTCTACAGAAAGAGTGTTTCAGAACGGCTCAATCAAAAGTAAGGTTCAACTCTGTTAGTTGAATGCACAGAACAGAAAGAAGTTTCATACAATGCTTCTGTGTAGTTTATATTTGAACATATTCTTTTTTCCACTATTACCCACTTAGCGCTACGAATGTCCAGTTGCACTTTCTACAGACAGAGTGTTTCAAAACTGCTCAATCAAAAGTATGGTTTAACTCTGTTAGCTGAATGCTCAGATCAGAAAGAAGTTTCACAGAATGCTTCTGTGTAGTTTATATTTGAATATATTCCTTTTTCCACTACAACTCTCTTAGCGCTCCAAATGTCCAGTTGCATTTTCTACAGAAAGAGTGTTCAGATCTGCTCAATCAAAAGTATGGTTTAAATCTGTTAGCTGAATGCACAGATCAGAAAGAAGTTTCACAGAATGATTCTGTGTAGTTTATATTTGGAGACATTCCTTTTTCCACTATTACCCTCTTAGCGCTCCGAATCTCCACTTGCATTTTCTACAGAAAGAGTGTTTCAGAACGGCTCAATCAAAACTAAGGTTCAACTCTTTTAGTTGAACAAACAGAAGAGAAAGAAGTTTCACACAATTCTTCTGTGTAGTTTTTATTTGTAGACATTCTTTTTCCCAATATAGGCCTCTTAGCGCTCAGAATGTCCAATTGCAGTTTCCACAGAAAGAGTGTTTCAGAACGGCTCAATCAAAAGTAAGGTTCAACTCTGTTAGTTGAATGCACAGAACAGAAAGAAGTTTCATACAATGCTTCTGTGTAGTTTATATTTGAACATATTCTTTTTTCCACTATTACCCACTTAGCGCTACGAATGTCCAGTTGCATTTTCTACAGACAGAGTGTTTCAAAACTGCTCAATTAAAGGTATGGTTTAACTCTGTTAGCTGAATGCTCAGATCAGAAAGAAGTTTCACAGAATGCTTCTGTGTAGTTTATATTTGAATATATTCCTTTTTCCACTATTACGCTCTTAGCGCTCCAAATGTCCAGTTGCATTTTCTACAGAAAGAGTGTTCAGATCTGCTCAATGAAAAGTATGGTTTAACTCTGTTAGCTGAATGCACAGATCAGAAAGAAGTTTCACCGAATGATTCTGTGTAGTTTATATTTGAAGACATTGCTTTTTCCACTAGTACCCCCTTAGCGCTCCGAATCTCCACTTGCATTTTCTACAAAAAGAGTGTTTCATAACTGCTCAATCAAAAATATATTTTATCTCTGTTAACTGAATTTACAGATCAGAAATATGTTTCACAGAATGCATCTGTGTAGTTTTTATTTGAAGATATTCTTTTTCCCAATGTAGGCCTCTTAGCGCTTAGCATGTCCAATTGCAGTTTCTACAGAAAGAGTGTTTCAGAACGGCTCAATCAAAAGTAAGGTTCAACTCTGTTAGTTGAATGCACAGAACAGAAAGAATTTTCACAGAATGCTACTGTGTAGTTTATATTTGAATATATTCCTTTTTCCACTATTACCCTCTTAGCGCTCCAAATGTCCACTTGCATTTTCTACAGAAAGAGTGTTCAGAACTGCGCAATCAAAAGTATGGTTTAACTCTGTTAGCTTAATGAACATATCAGAAATAAGTTTCACACAATGCTTCTGTGTAGTTTTTATTTGAAGATATTATTTTTCCCAATAGAGGCCTCTTAGCGCTCAGAATGTCCAATTGCAGTTTCTACAGAAAGAGTGTTTCAGAACGGCTCAATCAAAAGTAAGGTTCAACTCTGTTAGTTGAATGCACAGAACAGAAAGAAGTTTCATACAATGCTTCTGTGTAGTTTATATTTGAACATATTCTTTTTTCCACTATTACCCACTTAGCGCTACGAATGTCCAGTTGCATTTTCTACAGACAGAGTGTTTCAAAACTGCTCAATCAAAAGTATGGTTTAACTCTGTTAGCTGAATGCTCAGATCAGAAAGAAGTTTCACAGAATGCTTCTGTGTAGTTTATATTTGAATATATTCCTTTTTCCACTACTACTCTCTTAGCGCTCCAAATGTCCAGTTGCATTTTCTACAGAAAGAGTGTTCAGATCTGCTCAATCAAAAGTATGGTTTAACTCTGTTAGCTGAATGCACAGATCAGAAAGAAGTTTCACAGAATGATTCTGTGTAGTTTATATTTGGAGACATTCCTTTTTCCACTATTACCCTCTTAGCGCTCCGAATCTCCACTTGCATTTCCTACAGAAAGAGTGTTTCAGAACGGCTCAATCAAAACTAAGGTTCAACTCTTTTAGTTGAACAAACAGAACAGAAAGAAGTTTCACACAATTCTTCTGTGTAGTTTTTATTTGTAGACATTCTTTTTCCCTATATAGGCCTCTTAGCGCTCAGAATGTCCAATTGCAGTTTCTACAGAAAGAGTGTTTCAGAACGGCTCAATCAAAAGTAAGGTTCAACTCTGTTAGTTGAATGCACAGAACAGAAAGAAGTTTCATACAATGCTTCTGTGTAGTTTATATTTGAACATATTCTTTTTTCCACTATTACCCACTTAGCGCTACGAATGTCCAGTTGCATTTTCTACAGACAGAGTGTTTCAAAACTGCTCAATTAAAGGTATGGTTTAACTCTGTTTGCTGAATGCTCAGATCAGAAAGAAGTTTCACAGAATGCTTCTGTGTAGTTTATATTTGAATATATTCCTTTTTCCACTACTACGCTCTTAGCGCTCCAAATGTCCAGTTGCATTTTCTACAGAAAGAGTGTTCAGATCTGCTCAATCAAAAGTATGGTTTAACTCTGTTAGCTGAATGCACAGATCAGAAAGAAGTTTCACCGAATGATTCTGTGTAGTTTATATTTGAAGACATTCCTTTTTCCACTATTACCCTCTTAGCGCTCCGAATCTCCACTTGCATTTTCTACAAAAAGAGTGTTTCATAACTGCTCAATCAAAAATATGTTTCATCTCTGTTAAGTGAATTTACAGATCAGAAATAAGTTTCACAGAATGCATCTGTGTAGTTTTTATTTGAAGATATTCTTTTTCCCAATGTAGGCCTCTTAGCGCTTAGCATGTCCAATTGCAGTTTCTACAGAAAGAGTGTTTCAGAACGGCTCAATCAAAAGTAAGGTTCAACTCTGTTAGTTGAATGCACAGAACAGAAAGAATTTTCACAGAATGCTACTGTGTAGTTTATATTTGAATATATTCCTTTTTCCACTATTACCCTCTTAGCGCTCCAAATGTCCACTTGCATTTTCTACAGAAAGAGTGTTCAGAACTGCGCAATCAAAAGTATGGTTTAACTCTGTTAGCTTAATGAACATATCAGAAATAAGTTTCACACAATGCTTCTGTGTAGTTTTTATTTGAAGATATTATATTTCCCAATAGAGGCCTCTTAGCGCTCAGAATGTCCAATTGCAGTTTCTACAGAAAGAGTGTTTCAGAAAGGCTCAATCAAAAGTAAGGTTCAACTCTGTTAGTTGAATGCACAGAACAGAAAGAAGTTTCATACAATGCTTCTGTGTAGTTTATATTTGAACATATTCTTTTTTCCACTATTACCCACTTAGCGCTACGAATGTCCAGTTGCATTTTCTACAGACAGAGTGTTTCAAAACTGCTCAATCAAACGTATGGTTTAACTCTGTTAGCTGAATGCTCAGATCAGAAAGAAGTTTCACAGAATGCTTCTGTGTAGTTTATATTTGAATATATTCCTTTTTCCACTACTACTCTCTTAGCGCTCCAAATGTCCAGTTGCATTTTCTACAGAAAGAGTGTTCAGATCTGCTCAATCAAAAGTATGGTTTAACTCTGTTAGCTGAATGCACAGATCAGAAAGAAGTTTCACAGAATGATTCTGTGTAGTTTATATTTGGAGACATTCCTTTTTCCACTATTACCCTCTTAGCGCTCCGAATGTCCACTTGCATTTTCTACAGAAAGAGTGTTTCAGAAGGGCTCAATCAAAACTAAGGTTCAACTCTTTTAATTGAACAAACAGAATAGAAAGAAGTTTCACACAATTCTTCTGTGTAGTTTTTATTTGTAGACATTCTTTTTCCCAATATAGGCCTCTTAGCGCTCAGAATGTCCAATTGCAGTTTCTATAGAAAGAGTGTTTCAGAAAGGCTCAATCAAAAGTAAGGTTCAACTCTGTTAGTTGAATGCACAGAACAGAAAGAAGTTTCATACAATGCTTCTGTGTAGTTTATATTTGAACATATTCTTTTTTCCACTATTACCCACTTAGCGCTACGAATGTCCAGTTGCATTTTCTACAGACAGAGTGTTTCAAAACTGCTCAATTAAAGGTATGGTTTAACTCTGTTTGCTGAATGCTCAGATCAGAAAGTAGTTTCACAGAATGCTTCTGTGTAGTTTATATTTGAATATATTCCTTTTTCCACTACTACGCTCTTAGCGCTCCAAATGTCCAGTTGCATTTTCTACAGAAAGAGTGTTCAGATCTGCTCAATCAAAAGTATGGTTTAACTCTGTTAGCTGAATGCACAGATCAGAAAGAAGTTTCACCGAATGATTCTGTGTAGTTTATATTTGAAGACATTCCTTTTTCCACTAGTACCCTCTTAGCGCTCCGAATCTCCACTTGCATTTTCTACAAAAAGAGTGTTTCATAACTGCTCAATCAAAAATATGTTTCATCTCTGTTAAGTGAATTTACAGATCAGAAATAAGTTTCACAGAATGCATCTGTGTAGTTTTTATTTGAAGATATTCTTTTTCCCAATGTAGGCCTCTTAGCGCTTAGCATGTCCAATTGCAGTTTCTACAGAAAGAGTGTTTCAGAACGGCTCAATCAAAAGTAAGGTTCAACTCTGTTAGTTGAATGCACAGAACAGAAAGAATTTTCACAGAATGCTACTGTGTAGTTTATATTTGAATATATTCCTTTTTCCACTATTACCCTCTTAGCGCTCCAAATGTCCACTTGCATTTTCTACAGAAAGAGTGTTCAGAACTGCGCAATCAAAAGTATGGTTTAACTCTGTTAGCTTAATGAACATATCAGAAATAAGTTTCACACAATGCTTCTGTGTAGTTTTTATTTGAAGATATTATATTTCCCAATAGAGGCCTCTTAGCGCTCAGAATGTCCAATTGCAGTTTCTACAGAAAGAGTGTTTCAGAAAGGCTCAATCAAAAGTAAGGTTCAACTCTGTTAGTTGAATGCACAGAACAGAAAGAAGTTTCATACAATGCTTCTGTGTAGTTTATATTTGAACATATTCTTTTTTCCACTATTACCCACTTAGCGCTACGAATGTCCAGTTGCATTTTCTACAGACAGAGTGTTTCAAAACTGCTCAATCAAACGTATGGTTTAACTCTGTTAGCTGAATGCTCAGATCAGAAAGAAGTTTCACAGAATGCTTCTGTGTAGTTTATATTTGAATATATTCCTTTTTCCACTACTACTCTCTTAGCGCTCCAAATGTCCAGTTGCATTTTCTACAGAAAGAGTGTTCAGATCTGCTCAATCAAAAGTATGGTTTAACTCTGTTAGCTGAATGCACAGATCAGAAAGAAGTTTCACAGAATGATTCTGTGTAGTTTATATTTGGAGACATTCCTTTTTCCACTATTACCCTCTTAGCGCTCCGAATTTCCACTTGCATTTTCTACAGAAAGAGTGTTTCAGAAGGGCTCAATCAAAACTAAGTTTCAACTCTTTTAATTGAACAAACAGAATAGAAAGAAGTTTCACACAATTCTTCTGTGTAGTTTTTATTTGTAGACATTCTTTTTCCCAATATAGGCCTCTTAGCGCTCAGAATGTCCAATTGCAGTTTCTATAGAAAGAGTGTTTCAGAAAGGCTCAATCAAAAGTAAGGTTCAACTCTGTTAGTTGAATGCACAGAACAGAAAGAAGTTTCATACAATGCTTCTGTGTAGTTTATATTTGAACATATTCTTTTTTCCACTATTACCCACTTAGCGCTACGAATGTCCAGTTGCATTTTCTACAGACAGAGTGTTTCAAAACTGCTCAATTAAAGGTATGGTTTAACTCTGTTTGCTGAATGCTCAGATCAGAAAGTAGTTTCACAGAATGCTTCTGTGTAGTTTATATTTGAATATATTCCTTTTTCCACTACTACGCTCTTAGCGCTCCAAATGTCCAGTTGCATTTTCTACAGAAAGAGTGTTCAGATCTGCTCAATCAAAAGTATGGTTTAACTCTGTTAGCTGAATGCACAGATCAGAAAGAAGTTTCACCGAATGATTCTGTGTAGTTTATATTTGAAGACATTCCTTTTTCCACTAGTACCCTCTTAGCGCTCCGAATCTCCACTTGCATTTTCTACAAAAAGAGTGTTTCATAACTGCTCAATCAAAAATATGTTTTATCTCTGTTAACTGAATTTACAGATCAGAAATAAGTTTCACAGAATGCATCTGTGTAGTTTTTATTTGAAGATATTCTTTTTCCCAATGTAGGCCTCTTAGCGCTTAGCATGTCCAATTGCAGTTTCTACAGAAAGAGTGTTTCAGAACGGCTCAATCAAAAGTAAGGTTCAACTCTGTTAGTTGAATGCACAGAACAGAAAGAATTTTCACAGAATGCTACTGTGTAGTTTATATTTGAATATATTCCTTTTTCCACTATTACCCTCTTAGCGCTCCGAATGTCCACTTGCATTTTCTACAGAAAGAGTGTTCAGAACTGCGCAATCAAAAGTATGGTTTAACTCTGTTAGCTTAATGAACATATCAGAAATAAGTTTCACACAATGCTTCTGTGTAGTTTTTATTTGAAGATATTATTTTTCCCAATAGAGGCCTCTTAGCGCTCAGAATGTCCAATTGCAGTTTCTACAGAAAGAGTGTTTCAGAACGGCTCAATCAAAAGTAAGGTTCAACTCTGTTAGTTGAATGCACAGAACAGAAAGAAGTTTCATACAATGCTTCTGTGTAGTTTATATTTGAACATATTCTTTTTTCCACTATTACCCACTTAGCGCTACGAATGTCCAGTTGCACTTTCTACAGACAGAGTGTTTCAAAACTGCTCAATCAAAAGTATGGTTTAACTCTGTTAGCTGAATGCTCAGATCAGAAAGAAGTTTCACAGAATGCTTCTGTGTAGTTTATATTTGAATATATTCCTTTTTCCACTACAACTCTCTTAGCGCTCCAAATGTCCAGTTGCATTTTCTACAGAAAGAGTGTTCAGATCTGCTCAATCAAAAGTATGGTTTAAATCTGTTAGCTGAATGCACAGATCAGAAAGAAGTTTCACAGAATGATTCTGTGTAGTTTATATTTGGAGACATTCCTTTTTCCACTATTACCCTCTTAGCGCTCCGAATCTCCACTTGCATTTTCTACAGAAAGAGTGTTTCAGAACGGCTCAATCAAAACTAAGGTTCAACTCTTTTAGTTGAACAAACAGAACAGAAAGAAGTTTCACACAATTCTTCTGTGTAGTTTTTATTTGTAGACATTCTTTTTCCCAATATAGGCCTCTTAGCGCTCAGAATGTCCAATTGCAGTTTCCACAGAAAGAGTGTTTCAGAACGGCTCAATCAAAAGTAAGGTTCAACTCTGTTAGTTGAATGCACAGAACAGAAAGAAGTTTCATACAATGCTTCTGTGTAGTTTATATTTGAACATATTCTTTTTTCCACTATTACCCACTTAGCGCTACGAATGTCCAGTTGCATTTTCTACAGACAGAGTGTTTCAAAACTGCTCAATTAAAGGTATGGTTTAACTCTGTTAGCTGAATGCTCAGATCAGAAAGAAGTTTCACAGAATGCTTCTGTGTAGTTTATATTTGAATATATTCCTTTTTCCACTATTACGCTCTTAGCGCTCCAAATGTCCAGTTGCATTTTCTACAGAAAGAGTGTTCAGATCTGCTCAATGAAAAGTATGGTTTAACTCTGTTAGCTGAATGCACAGATCAGAAAGAAGTTTCACCGAATGATTCTGTGTAGTTTATATTTGAAGACATTGCTTTTTCCACTAGTACCCCCTTAGCGCTCCGAATCTCCACTTGCATTTTCTACAAAAAGAGTGTTTCATAACTGCTCAATCAAAAATATATTTTATCTCTGTTAACTGAATTTACAGATCAGAAATATGTTTCACAGAATGCATCTGTGTAGTTTTTATTTGAAGATATTCTTTTTCCCAATGTAGGCCTCTTAGCGCTTAGCATGTCCAATTGCAGTTTCTACAGAAAGAGTGTTTCAGAACGGCTCAATCAAAAGTAAGGTTCAACTCTGTTAGTTGAATGCACAGAACAGAAAGAATTTTCACAGAATGCTACTGTGTAGTTTATATTTGAATATATTCCTTTTTCCACTATTACCCTCTTAGCGCTCCAAATGTCCACTTGCATTTTCTACAGGAAGAGTGTTCAGAACTGCGCAATCAAAAGTATGGTTTAACTCTGTTAGCTTAATGAACATATCAGAAATAAGTTTCACACAATGCTTCTGTGTAGTTTTTATTTGAAGATATTATTTTTCCCAATAGAGGCCTCTTAGCGCTCAGAATGTCCAATTGCAGTTTCTACAGAAAGAGTGTTTCAGAACGGCTCAATCAAAAGTAAGGTTCAACTCTGTTAGTTGAATGCACAGAACAGAAAGAAGTTTCATACAATGCTTCTGTGTAGTTTATATTTGAACATATTCTTTTTTCCACTATTACCCACTTAGCGCTACGAATGTCCAGTTGCATTTTCTACAGACAGAGTGTTTCAAAACTGCTCAATCAAAAGTATGGTTTAACTCTGTTAGCTGAATGCTCAGATCAGAAAGAAGTTTCACAGAATGCTTCTGTGTAGTTTATATTTGAATATATTCCTTTTTCCACTACTACTCTCTTAGCGCTCCAAATGTCCAGTTGCATTT
This sequence comes from Symphalangus syndactylus, assembly GCF_028878055.3. Classification (NCBI taxonomy): domain Eukaryota; kingdom Metazoa; phylum Chordata; class Mammalia; order Primates; family Hylobatidae; genus Symphalangus; species Symphalangus syndactylus. The sequence goes on from NC_072436.2 coordinate 3,096,629, forward strand.
TCTACAGAAAGAGTGTTCAGATCTGCTCAATCAAAAGTATGGTTTAACTCTGTTAGCTGAATGCACAGATCAGAAAGAAGTTTCACAGAATGATTCTGTGTAGTTTATATTTGGAGACATTCCTTTTTCCACTATTACCCTCTTAGCGCTCCGAATCTCCACTTGCATTTCCTACAGAAAGAGTGTTTCAGAACGGCTCAATCAAAACTAAGGTTCAACTCTTTTAGTTGAACAAACAGAACAGAAAGAAGTTTCACACAATTCTTCTGTGTAGTTTTTATTTGTAGACATTCTTTTTCCCTATATAGGCCTCTTAGCGCTCAGAATGTCCAATTGCAGTTTCTACAGAAAGAGTGTTTCAGAACGGCTCAATCAAAAGTAAGGTTCAACTCTGTTAGTTGAATGCACAGAACAGAAAGAAGTTTCATACAATGCTTCTGTGTAGTTTATATTTGAACATATTCTTTTTTCCACTATTACCCACTTAGCGCTACGAATGTCCAGTTGCATTTTCTACAGACAGAGTGTTTCAAAACTGCTCAATTAAAGGTATGGTTTAACTCTGTTTGCTGAATGCTAAGATCAGAAAGAAGTTTCACAGAATGCTTCTGTGTAGTTTATATTTGAATATATTCCTTTTTCCACTACTACGCTCTTAGCGCTCCAAATGTCCAGTTGCATTTTCTACAGAAAGAGTGTTCAGATCTGCTCAATCAAAAGTATGGTTTAACTCTGTTAGCTGAATGCACAGATCAGAAAGAACTTTCACCGAATGATTCTGTGTAGTTTATATTTGAAGGCATTCCTTTTTCCACTAGTACCCTCTTAGCGCTCCGAATCTCCACTTGCATTTTCTACAAAAAGAGTGTTTCATAACTGCTCAATCAAAAATATGTTTTATCTCTGTTAACTGAATTTACAGATCAGAAATAAGTTTCACAGAATACATCTGTGTAGTTTTTATTTGAAGATATTCTTTTTCCCAATGTAGGCCTCTTAGCGCTTAGCATGTCCAATTGCAGTTTCTACAGAAAGAGTGTTTCAGAACGGCTCAATCAAAAGTAAGGTTCAACTCTGTTAGTTGAATGCACAGAACAGAAAGAATTTTCACAGAATGCTACTGTGTAGTTTATATTTGAATATATTCCTTTTTCCACTATTACCCTCTTAGCGCTCCGAATGTCCACTTGCATTTTCTACAGAAAGAGTGTTCAGAACTGCGCAATCAAAAGTATGGTTTAACTCTGTTAGCTTAATGAACATATCAGAAATAAGTTTCACACAATGCTTCTGTGTAGTTTTTATTTGAAGATATTATTTTTCCCAATATAGGCCTCTTAGCGCTCAGAATGTCCAATTGCAGTTGCTACAGAAAGAGTGTTTCAGAACGGCTCAATCAAAAGTAAGGTTCAACTCTGTTAGTTGAATGCACAGAACAGAAAGAAGTTTCATACAATGCTTCTGTGTAGTTTATATTTGAAAATATTCTTTTTTCCACTCTTACCCACTTAGCGCTACGAATGTCCAGTTGCATTTTCTACAGACAGAGTGTTTCAAAACTGCTCAATCATAAGTATGGTTTAACTCTGTTAGCTGAATGCTCAGATCAGAAAGAAGTTTCACAGAATGCTTCTGTGTAGTTTATATTTGAATATATTCCTTTTTCCACTACTACTCTCTTAGCGCTCCAAATGTCCAGTTGCATTTTCTGCAGAAAGAGTGTTCAGATCTGCTCAATCAAAAGTATGGTTTAACTCTGTTAGCTGAATGCACAGATCAGAAAGAAGTTTCACAGAATGATTCTGTGTAGTTTATATTTGGAGACATTCCTTTTTCCACTATTACCCTCTTAGCGCTCCGAAACTCCACTTGCATTTTCTACAGAAAGAGTGTTTCAGAACGGCTCAATCAAAACTAAGGTTCAACTATTTTAGTTGAACAAACAGAACAGAAAGTAGTTTCACACAATTCTTCTGTGTAGTTTTTATTTTTAGACATTCTTTTTCCCAATATAGGCCTCTTAGCGCTCAGAATGTCCAATTGCAGTTTCTACAGAAAGAGTGTTTCAGAACGGCTCAATCAAAAGTAAGGTTCAACTCTGTTAGTTGAATGCACAGAACAGAAAGAAGTTTCATACAATGCTTCTGTGTAGTTTATATTTGAACATATTCTTTTTTCCACTATTACCCACTTAGCGCTACGAATGTCCAGTTGCATTTTCTACAGACAGAGTGTTTCAAAACTGCTCAATCAAAAGTATGGTTTAACTCTGTTAGCTGAATGCTCAGATCAGAAAGAAGTTTCACAGAATGCTTCTGTGTAGTTTATATTTGAATATATTCCTTTTTCCACTACTACGCTCTTAGCGCTCCAAATGTCCAGTTGCATTTTCTACAGAAAGAGTGTTCAGATCTGCTCAATGAAAAGTATGGTTTAACTCTGTTAGCTGAATGCACAGATCAGAAAGAAGTTTCACAGAATGATTCTGTGTAGTTTATATTTGAAGACATTCCTTTTTCCACTACTACCCTCTTAGCGCTCCGAATGTCCACTTGCATTTTCTACAGAAAGAGTGTTCAGAACTGCGCAATCAAAAGTATGGTTTAACTCTGTTAGCTTAATGAACATATCAGAAATAAGTTTCACACAATGCTTCTGTGTAGTTTTTATTTGAAGATATTATTTTTCCCAATATAGGCCTCTTAGCGCTCAGAATGTCCAATTGCAGTTGCTACAGAAAGAGTGTTTCAGAAAGGCTCAATCAAAAGTAAGGTTCAACTCTGTTAGTTGAATGCACAGAACAGAAAGAAGTTTCATACAATGCTTCTGTGTAGTTTATATTTGAACATATACTTTTTTCCACTATTACCCACTTAGCGCTACGAATGTCCAGTTGCTTTTTCTACAGACAGAGTGTTTCAAAACTGCTCAATCAAAAGTATGGTTTAACTCTGTTAGCTGTATGCTCAGATCAGAAAGAAGTTTCACAGAATGCTTCTGTGTAGTTTATATTTGAATATATTCCTTTTTCCACTACTACGCTCTTAGCGCTCCAAATGTCCAGTTGCATTTTCAACAGAAAGAGTGTTCAGATCTGCTCAATCAAAAGTATGGTTTAACTCTGTTAGCTGAATGCACTTATCAGAAAGAAGTTTCACCGAATGATTCTGTGTAGTTTATATTTGAAGACATTCCTTTTTCCACTATTACCCTCTTAGCGCTCCGAATCTCCACTTGCATTTTCTACAAAAAGAGTGTTTCATAACTGCTCAATCAAAAATATGTTTTATCTCTGTTAACTGAATTTACAGATCAGAAATTAATTTCACAGAATGCATCTGTGTAGTTTTTATTTGAAGATATTCTTTTTCCCAATGTAGGCCTCTTAGCGCTTAGCATGTGCAATTGCAGTTTCTACAGAAAGATTGTTTCAGAACGGCTCAATCAAAAGTAAGGTTCAACTCTGTTAGTTGAATGCACAGAACAGAAAGAATTTTCACAGAATGCTACTGCGTAGTTTATATTTGAAAATATTCCTTTTTCCACTATTACCCTCTTAGCGCTCCGAATGTCCACTTGCATTTTCTACAGAAAGAGTGTTCAGAACTGCGCAATCAAAAGTATGGTTTAACTCTGTTAGCTTAATGAACATATCAGAAATAAGTTTCACACAATGCTTCTGTGTAGTTTTTATTTGAAGATATTATTTTTCCCAATAGAGGACTCTTAGCGCTCAGAATGTCCAATTGCAGTTTCTACAGAAAGAGTGTTTCAGAAAGGCTCAATCAAAAGTAAGGTTCAACTCTGTTAGTTGAATGCACAGAACAGAAAGAAGTTTCATACAATGCTTCTGTGTAATTTATATTTGAACATATTCTTTTTTCCACTATTACCCACTTAGAGCTACGAATGTCCAGTTGCATTTTCTACAGACAGAGTGTTTCAAAACTGCTCAATCAAAAGTATGGTTTAACTCTGTTAGCTGAATGCTCAGATCAGAAAGAAGTTTCACAGAATGCTTCTGTGTAGTTTATATTTGAATATATTCCTTTTTCCAGTACTACTCTCTTAGCGCTCCAAATGTCCAGTTGCATTTTCTACAGAAAGAGTGTTCAGATCTGCTCAATCAAAAGTATGGTTTAACTCTTTTAGCTGAATGCACAGATCAGAAAGAAGTTTCACAGAATGATTCTGTGTAGTTTATATTTGGAGACATTCCTTTTTCCACTATTACCCTCTTAGCGCTCCGAATCTCCACTTGCATTTTCTACAGAAATAGTGTTTCAGAACGGCTCAATCAAAACTAAGGTTCAACTCTTTTAGTTGAACAAACAGAACAGAAAGAAGTTTCACACAATTCTTCTGTGTAGTTTTTATTTGTAGACATTCTTTTTCCCAATATAGGCCTCTTAGCGCTCAGAATGTCCAATTGCAATTTCTACAGAAAGAGTGTTTCAGAACGGCTCAATCAAAAGTAAGGTTCAACTCTGTTAGTTGAATGCACAGAACAGAAAGAAGTTTCATACAATGCTTCTGTGTAGTTTATATTTGAACATATTCTTTTTTCCACTATTACCCACTTAGCGCTATGAATGTCCAGTTGCATTTTCTACAGACAGAGTGTTTCAAAACTGCTCAATCAAAAGTATGGTTTAACTCTGTTAGCTGAATGCTCAGATCAGAAAGAAGTTTCACAGAATGCTTCTGTGTAGTTTATATTTGAATATATTCCTTTTTCCACTACTACTCTCTTAGCGCTCCAAATGTCCAGTTGCATTTTCTACAGAAAGAGTGTTCAGATCTCCTCAATCAAAAGTATGGTTTAACTCTGTTAGCTGAATGCACAGATCAGAAAGAAGTTTCACAGAATGATTCTGTGTAGTTTATATTTGGAGACATTCCTTTTTCCACTATTACCCTCTTAGCGCTCCGAATCTCCACTTGCATTTTCTACAGAAAGAGTGTTTCAGAACGGCTCAATCAAAACTAAGGTTCAACTCTTTATTTGAACAAACAGAACAGAAAGAAGTTTCACACAATTCTTCTGTGTAGTTTTTATTTGTAGACATTCTTTTTCCCAATATAGGCCTCTTAGCGCTCAGAATGTCCAATTGCAGTTTCTATAGAAAGAGTGTTTCAGAACGGCTCTATCAAAAGTAAGGTTCAACTCTGTTAGTTGAATGCACAGAACAGAAAGAAGTTTCATACAATGCTTCTGTGTAGTTTATATTTGAACATATTCTTTTTTCCACTATTACCCACTTAGCGCTACGAATGTCCAGTTGCATTTTCTACAGACAGAGTGTTTCAAAACTGCTCAATCAAAAGTATGGTTTAACTCTGTTAGCTGAATGCTCAGATCAGAAAGAAGTTTCACAGAATGCTTCTGTGTAGTTTATATTTGAATATATTCCTTTTTCCACTATTACGCTCTTAGCGCTCCAAATGTCCAGTTGCATTTTCTACAGAAAGAGTGTTCAGATCTGCTCAATGAAAAGTATGGTTTAACTCTGTTAGCTGAATGCACAGATCAGAAAGAAGTTTCACCGAATGATTCTGTGTAGTTTATATTTGAAGACATTGCTTTTTCCACTAGTACCCCCTTAGCGCTCCGAATCTCCACTTGCATTTTCTACAAAAAGAGTGTTTCATAACTGCTCAATCAAAAATATATTTTATCTCTGTTAACTGAATTAACAGATCAGAAATATGTTTCACAGAATGCATCTGTGTAGTTTTTATTTGAAGATATTCTTTTTCCCAATGTAGGCCTCTTAGCGCTTAGCATGTCCAATTGCAGTTTCTACAGAAAGAGTGTTTCAGAACGGCTCAATCAAAAGTAAGGTTCAACTCTGTTAGTTGAATGCACAGTACAGAAAGAATTTTCACAGAATGCTACTGTGTAGTTTATATTTGAATATATTCCTTTTTCCACTATTACCCTCTTAGCGCTCCGAATGTCCACTTGCATTTTCTACAGAAAGAGTGTTCAGAACTGCGCAATCAAAAGTATGGTTTAACTCTGTTAGCTTAATGAACATATCAGAAATAAGTTTCACACAATGCTTCTGTGTAGTTTTTATTTGAAGATATTATATTTCCCAATAGAGGCCTCTTAGCGCTCAGAATGTCCAATTGCAGTTTCTACAGAAAGAGTGTTTCAGAAAGGCTCAATCAAAAGTAAGGTTCAACTCTGTTAGTTGAATGCACAGAACAGAAAGAAGTTTCATACAATGCTTCTGTGTAGTTTATATTTGAACATATTCTTTTTTCCACTATTACCCACTTAGCGCTACGAATGTCCAGTTGCATTTTCTACAGACAGAGTGTTTCAAAACTGCTCAATCAAAAGTATGGTTTAACTCTGTTAGCTGAATGCTCAGATCAGAAAGAAGTTTCACAGAATGCTTCTGTGTAGTTTATATTTGAATATATTCCTTTTTCCACTACTACTCTCTTAGCGCTCCAAATGTCCAGTTGCATTTTCTACAGAAAGAGTGTTCAGATCTGCTCAATCAAAAGTATGGTTTAACTCTGTTAGCTGAATGCACAGATCAGAAAGAAGTTTCACAGAATGATTCTGTGTAGTTTATATTTGGAGACATTCCTTTTTCCACTATTACCCTCTTAGCGCTCCGAATTTCCACTTGCATTTTCTACAGAAAGAGTGTTTCAGAAGGGCTCAATCAAAACTAAGGTTCAACTCTTTTAATTGAACAAACAGAATAGAAAGAAGTTTCACACAATTCTTCTGTGTAGTTTTTATTTGTAGACATTCTTTTTCCCAATATAGGCCTCTTAGCGCTCAGAATGTCCAATTGCAGTTTCTATAGAAAGAGTGTTTCAGAAAGGCTCAATCAAAAGTAAGGTTCAACTCTGTTAGTTGAATGCACAGAACAGAAAGAAGTTTCATACAATGCTTCTTTGTAGTTTATATTTGAACATATTCTTTTTTCCACTATTACCCACTTAGCGCTACGAATGTCCAGTTGCATTTTCTACAGACAGAGTGTTTCAAAACTGCTCAATTAAAGGTATGGTTTAACTCTGTTTGCTGAATGCTCAGATCAGAAAGAAGTTTCACAGAATGCTTCTGTGTAGTTTATATTTGAATATATTCCTTTTTCCACTACTACGCTCTTAGCGCTCCAAATGTCCAGTTGCATTTTCTACAGAAAGAGTGTTCAGATCTGCTCAATCAAAAGTATGGTTTAACTCTGTTAGCTGAATGCACAGATCAGAAAGAAGTTTCACCGAATGATTCTGTGTAGTTTATATTTGAAGACATTCCTTTTTCCACTAGTACCCTCTTAGCGCTCCGAATCTCCACTTGCATTTTCTACAAAAAGAGTGTTTCATAACTGCTCAATCAAAAATATGTTTTATCTCTGTTAACTGAATTTACAGATCAGAAATAAGTTTCACAGAATGCATCTGTGTAGTTTTTATTTGAAGATATTCTTTTTCCCAATGTAGGCCTCTTAGCGCTTAGCATGTCCAATTGCAGTTTCTACAGAAAGAGTGTTTCAGAACGGCTCAATCAAAAGTAAGGTTCAACTCTGTTAGTTGAATGCACAGAACAGAAAGAATTTTCACAGAATGCTACTGTGTAGTTTATATTTGAATATATTCCTTTTTCCACTATTACCCTCTTAGCGCTCCGAATGTCCACTTGCATTTTCTACAGAAAGAGTGTTCAGAACTGCGCAATCAAAAGTATGGTTTAACTCTGTTAGCTTAATGAACATATCAGAAATAAGTTTCACACAATGCTTCTGTGTAGTTTTTATTTGAAGATATTATTTTTCCCAATAGAGGCCTCTTAGCGCTCAGAATGTCCAATTGCAGTTTCTACAGAAAGAGTGTTTCAGAACGGCTCAATCAAAAGTAAGGTTCAACTCTGTTAGTTGAATGCACAGAACAGAAAGAAGTTTCATACAATGCTTCTGTGTAGTTTATATTTGAACATATTCTTTTTTCCACTATTACCCACTTAGCGCTACGAATGTCCAGTTGCACTTTCTACAGACAGAGTGTTTCAAAACTGCTCAATCAAAAGTATGGTTTAACTCTGTTAGCTGAATGCTCAGATCAGAAAGAAGTTTCACAGAATGCTTCTGTGTAGTTTATATTTGAATATATTCCTTTTTCCACTACAACTCTCTTAGCGCTCCAAATGTCCAGTTGCATTTTCTACAGAAAGAGTGTTCAGATCTGCTCAATCAAAAGTATGGTTTAAATCTGTTAGCTGAATGCACAGATCAGAAAGAAGTTTCACAGAATGATTCTGTGTAGTTTATATTTGGAGACATTCCTTTTTCCACTATTACCCTCTTAGCGCTCCGAATCTCCACTTGCATTTTCTACAGAAAGAGTGTTTCAGAACGGCTCAATCAAAACTAAGGTTCAACTCTTTTAGTTGAACAAACAGAACAGAAAGAAGTTTCACACAATTCTTCTGTGTAGTTTTTATTTGTAGACATTCTTTTTCCCAATATAGGCCTCTTAGCGCTCAGAATGTCCAATTGCAGTTTCCACAGAAAGAGTGTTTCAGAACGGCTCAATCAAAAGTAAGGTTCAACTCTGTTAGTTGAATGCACAGAACAGAAAGAAGTTTCATACAATGCTTCTGTGTAGTTTATATTTGAACATATTATTTTTTCCACTATTACCCACTTAGCGCTACGAATGTCCAGTTGCATTTTCTACAGACAGAGTGTTTCAAAACTGCTCAATTAAAGGTATGGTTTAACTCTGTTAGCTGAATGCTCAGATCAGAAAGAAGTTTCACAGAATGCTTCTGTGTAGTTTATATTTGAATATATTCCTTTTTCCACTATTACGCTCTTAGCGCTCCAAATGTCCAGTTGCATTTTCTACAGAAAGAGTGTTCAGATCTGCTCAATGAAAAGTATGGTTTAACTCTGTTAGCTGAATGCACAGATCAGAAAGAAGTTTCACCGAATGATTCTGTGTAGTTTATATTTGAAGACATTGCTTTTTCCACTAGTACCCCCTTAGCGCTCCGAATCTCCACTTGCATTTTCTACAAAAAGAGTGTTTCATAACTGCTCAATCAAAAATATATTTTATCTCTGTTAACTGAATTTACAGATCAGAAATATGTTTCACAGAATGCATCTGTGTAGTTTTTATTTGAAGATATTCTTTTTCCCAATGTAGGCCTCTTAGCGCTTAGCATGTCCAATTGCAGTTTCTACAGAAAGAGTGTTTCAGAACGGCTCAATCAAAAGTAAGGTTCAACTCTGTTAGTTGAATGCACAGAACAGAAAGAATTTTCACAGAATGCTACTGTGTAGTTTATATTTGAATATATTCCTTTTTCCACTATTACCCTCTTAGCGCTCCAAATGTCCACTTGCATTTTCTACAGAAAGAGTGTTCAGAACTGCGCAATCAAAAGTATGGTTTAACTCTGTTAGCTTAATGAACATATCAGAAATAAGTTTCACACAATGCTTCTGTGTAGTTTTTATTTGAAGATATTATTTTTCCCAATAGAGGCCTCTTAGCGCTCAGAATGTCCAATTGCAGTTTCTACAGAAAGAGTGTTTCAGAACGGCTCAATCAAAAGTAAGGTTCAACTCTGTTAGTTGAATGCACAGAACAGAAAGAAGTTTCATACAATGCTTCTGTGTAGTTTATATTTGAACATATTCTTTTTTCCACTATTACCCACTTAGCGCTACGAATGTCCAGTTGCATTTTCTACAGACAGAGTGTTTCAAAACTGCTCAATCAAAAGTATGGTTTAACTCTGTTAGCTGAATGCTCAGATCAGAAAGAAGTTTCACAGAATGCTTCTGTGTAGTTTATATTTGAATATATTCCTTTTTCCACTACTACTCTCTTAGCGCTCCAAATGTCCAGTTGCATTTTCTACAGAAAGAGTGTTCAGATCTGCTCAATCAAAAGTATGGTTTAACTCTGTTAGCTGAATGCACAGATCAGAAAGAAGTTTCACAGAATGATTCTGTGTAGTTTATATTTGGAGACATTCCTTTTTCCACTATTACCCTCTTAGCGCTCCGAATCTCCACTTGCATTTCCTACAGAAAGAGTGTTTCAGAACGGCTCAATCAAAACTAAGGTTCAACTCTTTTAGTTGAACAAACAGAACAGAAAGAAGTTTCACACAATTCTTCTGTGTAGTTTTTATTTGTAGACATTCTTTTTCCCTATATAGGCCTCTTAGCGCTCAGAATGTCCAATTGCAGTTTCTACAGAAAGAGTGTTTCAGAACGGCTCAATCAAAAGTAAGGTTCAACTCTGTTAGTTGAATGCACAGAACAGAAAGAAGTTTCATACAATGCTTCTGTGTAGTTTATATTTGAACATATTCTTTTTTCCACTATTACCCACTTAGCGCTACGAATGTCCAGTTGCATTTTCTACAGACAGAGTGTTTCAAAACTGCTCAATTAAAGGTATGGTTTAACTCTGTTTGCTGAATGCTCAGATCAGAAAGAAGTTTCACAGAATGCTTCTGTGTAGTTTATATTTGAATATATTCCTTTTTCCACTACTACGCTCTTAGCGCTCCAAATGTCCAGTTGCATTTTCTACAGAAAGAGTGTTCAGATCTGCTCAATCAAAAGTATGGTTTAACTCTGTTAGCTGAATGCACAGATCAGAAAGAAGTTTCACCGAATGATTCTGTGTAGTTTATATTTGAAGACATTCCTTTTTCCACTATTACCCTCTTAGCGCTCCGAATCTCCACTTGCATTTTCTACAAAAAGAGTGTTTCATAACTGCTCAATCAAAAATATGTTTCATCTCTGTTAAGTGAATTTACAGATCAGAAATAAGTTTCACAGAATGCATCTGTGTAGTTTTTATTTGAAGATATTCTTTTTCCCAATGTAGGCCTCTTAGCGCTTAGCATGTCCAATTGCAGTTTCTACAGAAAGAGTGTTTCAGAACGGCTCAATCAAAAGTAAGGTTCAACTCTGTTAGTTGAATGCACAGAACAGAAAGAATTTTCACAGAATGCTACTGTGTAGTTTATATTTGAATATATTCCTTTTTCCACTATTACCCTCTTAGCGCTCCAAATGTCCACTTGCATTTTCTACAGAAAGAGTGTTCAGAACTGCGCAATCAAAAGTATGGTTTAACTCTGTTAGCTTAATGAACATATCAGAAATAAGTTTCACACAATGCTTCTGTGTAGTTTTTATTTGAAGATATTATATTTCCCAATAGAGGCCTCTTAGCGCTCAGAATGTCCAATTGCAGTTTCTACAGAAAGAGTGTTTCAGAAAGGCTCAATCAAAAGTAAGGTTCAACTCTGTTAGTTGAATGCACAGAACAGAAAGAAGTTTCATACAATGCTTCTGTGTAGTTTATATTTGAACATATTCTTTTTTCCACTATTACCCACTTAGCGCTACGAATGTCCAGTTGCATTTTCTACAGACAGAGTGTTTCAAAACTGCTCAATCAAACGTATGGTTTAACTCTGTTAGCTGAATGCTCAGATCAGAAAGAAGTTTCACAGAATGCTTCTGTGTAGTTTATATTTGAATATATTCCTTTTTCCACTACAACTCTCTTAGCGCTCCAAATGTCCAGTTGCATTTTCTACAGAAAGAGTGTTCAGATCTGCTCAATCAAAAGTATGGTTTAAATCTGTTAGCTGAATGCACAGATCAGAAAGAAGTTTCACAGAATGATTCTGTGTAGTTTATATTTGGAGACATTCCTTTTTCCACTATTACCCTCTTAGCGCTCCGAATCTCCACTTGCATTTTCTACAGAAAGAGTGTTTCAGAACGGCTCAATCAAAACTAAGGTTCAACTCTTTTAGTTGAACAAACAGAACAGAAAGAAGTTTCACACAATTCTTCTGTGTAGTTTTTATTTGTAGACATTCTTTTTCCCAATATAGGCCTCTTAGCGCTCAGAATGTCCAATTGCAGTTTCCACAGAAAGAGTGTTTCAGAACGGCTCAATCAAAAGTAAGGTTCAACTCTGTTAGTTGAATGCACAGAACAGAAAGAAGTTTCATACAATGCTTCTGTGTAGTTTATATTTGAACATATTATTTTTTCCACTATTACCCACTTAGCGCTACGAATGTCCAGTTGCATTTTCTACAGACAGAGTGTTTCAAAACTGCTCAATTAAAGGTATGGTTTAACTCTGTTAGCTGAATGCTCAGATCAGAAAGAAGTTTCACAGAATGCTTCTGTGTAGTTTATATTTGAATATATTCCTTTTTCCACTATTACGCTCTTAGCGCTCCAAATGTCCAGTTGCATTTTCTACAGAAAGAGTGTTCAGATCTGCTCAATGAAAAGTATGGTTTAACTCTGTTAGCTGAATGCACAGATCAGAAAGAAGTTTCACCGAATGATTCTGTGTAGTTTATATTTGAAGACATTGCTTTTTCCACTAGTACCCCCTTAGCGCTCCGAATCTCCACTTGCATTTTCTACAAAAAGAGTGTTTCATAACTGCTCAATCAAAAATATATTTTATCTCTGTTAACTGAATTTACAGATCAGAAATATGTTTCACAGAATGCATCTGTGTAGTTTTTATTTGAAGATATTCTTTTTCCCAATGTAGGCCTCTTAGCGCTTAGCATGTCCAATTGCAGTTTCTACAGAAAGAGTGTTTCAGAACGGCTCAATCAAAAGTAAGGTTCAACTCTGTTAGTTGAATGCACAGAACAGAAAGAATTTTCACAGAATGCTACTGTGTAGTTTATATTTGAATATATTCCTTTTTCCACTATTACCCTCTTAGCGCTCCAAATGTCCACTTGCATTTTCTACAGAAAGAGTGTTCAGAACTGCGCAATCAAAAGTATGGTTTAACTCTGTTAGCTTAATGAACATATCAGAAATAAGTTTCACACAATGCTTCTGTGTAGTTTTTATTTGAAGATATTATTTTTCCCAATAGAGGCCTCTTAGCGCTCAGAATGTCCAATTGCAGTTTCTACAGAAAGAGTGTTTCAGAACGGCTCAATCAAAAGTAAGGTTCAACTCTGTTAGTTGAATGCACAGAACAGAAAGAAGTTTCATACAATGCTTCTGTGTAGTTTATATTTGAACATATTCTTTTTTCCACTATTACCCACTTAGCGCTACGAATGTCCAGTTGCATTTTCTACAGACAGAGTGTTTCAAAACTGCTCAATCAAAAGTATGGTTTAACTCTGTTAGCTGAATGCTCAGATCAGAAAGAAGTTTCACAGAATGCTTCTGTGTAGTTTATATTTGAATATATTCCTTTTTCCACTACTACTCTCTTAGCGCTCCAAATGTCCAGTTGCATTTTCTACAGAAAGAGTGTTCAGATCTGCTCAATCAAAAGTATGGTTTAACTCTGTTAGCTGAATGCACAGATCAGAAAGAAGTTTCACAGAATGATTCTGTGTAGTTTATATTTGGAGACATTCCTTTTTCCACTATTACCCTCTTAGCGCTCCGAATCTCCACTTGCATTTCCTACAGAAAGAGTGTTTCAGAACGGCTCAATCAAAACTAAGGTTCAACTCTTTTAGTTGAACAAACAGAACAGAAAGAAGTTTCACACAATTCTTCTGTGTAGTTTTTATTTGTAGACATTCTTTTTCCCTATATAGGCCTCTTAGCGCTCAGAATGTCCAATTGCAGTTTCTACAGAAAGAGTGTTTCAGAACGGCTCAATCAAAAGTAAGGTTCAACTCTGTTAGTTGAATGCACAGAACAGAAAGAAGTTTCATACAATGCTTCTGTGTAGTTTATATTTGAACATATTCTTTTTTCCACTATTACCCACTTAGCGCTACGAATGTCCAGTTGCATTTTCTACAGACAGAGTGTTTCAAAACTGCTCAATTAAAGGTATGGTTTAACTCTGTTTGCTGAATGCTCAGATCAGAAAGAAGTTTCACAGAATGCTTCTGTGTAGTTTATATTTGAATATATTCCTTTTTCCACTACTACGCTCTTAGCGCTCCAAATGTCCAGTTGCATTTTCTACAGAAAGAGTGTTCAGATCTGCTCAATCAAAAGTATGGTTTAACTCTGTTAGCTGAATGCACAGATCAGAAAGAAGTTTCACCGAATGATTCTGTGTAGTTTATATTTGAAGACATTCCTTTTTCCACTATTACCCTCTTAGCGCTCCGAATCTCCACTTGCATTTTCTACAAAAAGAGTGTTTCATAACTGCTCAATCAAAAATATGTTTCATCTCTGTTAAGTGAATTTACAGATCAGAAATAAGTTTCACAGAATGCATCTGTGTAGTTTTTATTTGAAGATATTCTTTTTCCCAATGTAGGCCTCTTAGCGCTTAGCATGTCCAATTGCAGTTTCTACAGAAAGAGTGTTTCAGAACGGCTCAATCAAAAGTAAGGTTCAACTCTGTTAGTTGAATGCACAGAACAGAAAGAATTTTCACAGAATGCTACTGTGTAGTTTATATTTGAATATATTCCTTTTTCCACTATTACCCTCTTAGCGCTCCAAATGTCCACTTGCATTTTCTACAGAAAGAGTGTTCAGAACTGCGCAATCAAAAGTATGGTTTAACTCTGTTAGCTTAATGAACATATCAGAAATAAGTTTCACACAATGCTTCTGTGTAGTTTTTATTTGAAGATATTATATTTCCCAATAGAGGCCTCTTAGCGCTCAGAATGTCCAATTGCAGTTTCTACAGAAAGAGTGTTTCAGAAAGGCTCAATCAAAAGTAAGGTTCAACTCTGTTAGTTGAATGCACAGAACAGAAAGAAGTTTCATACAATGCTTCTGTGTAGTTTATATTTGAACATATTCTTTTTTCCACTATTACCCACTTAGCGCTACGAATGTCCAGTTGCATTTTCTACAGACAGAGTGTTTCAAAACTGCTCAATCAAACGTATGGTTTAACTCTGTTAGCTGAATGCTCAGATCAGAAAGAAGTTTCACAGAATGCTTCTGTGTAGTTTATATTTGAATATATTCCTTTTTCCACTACTACTCTCTTAGCGCTCCAAATGTCCAGTTGCATTTTCTACAGAAAGAGTGTTCAGATCTGCTCAATCAAAAGTATGGTTTAACTCTGTTAGCTGAATGCACAGATCAGAAAGAAGTTTCACAGAATGATTCTGTGTAGTTTATATTTGGAGACATTCCTTTTTCCACTATTACCCTCTTAGCGCTCCGAATGTCCACTTGCATTTTCTACAGAAAGAGTGTTTCAGAAGGGCTCAATCAAAACTAAGGTTCAACTCTTTTAATTGAACAAACAGAATAGAAAGAAGTTTCACACAATTCTTCTGTGTAGTTTTTATTTGTAGACATTCTTTTTCCCAATATAGGCCTCTTAGCGCTCAGAATGTCCAATTGCAGTTTCTATAGAAAGAGTGTTTCAGAAAGGCTCAATCAAAAGTAAGGTTCAACTCTGTTAGTTGAATGCACAGAACAGAAAGAAGTTTCATACAATGCTTCTGTGTAGTTTATATTTGAACATATTCTTTTTTCCACTATTACCCACTTAGCGCTACGAATGTCCAGTTGCATTTTCTACAGACAGAGTGTTTCAAAACTGCTCAATTAAAGGTATGGTTTAACTCTGTTTGCTGAATGCTCAGATCAGAAAGTAGTTTCACAGAATGCTTCTGTGTAGTTTATATTTGAATATATTCCTTTTTCCACTACTACGCTCTTAGCGCTCCAAATGTCCAGTTGCATTTTCTACAGAAAGAGTGTTCAGATCTGCTCAATCAAAAGTATGGTTTAACTCTGTTAGCTGAATGCACAGATCAGAAAGAAGTTTCACCGAATGATTCTGTGTAGTTTATATTTGAAGACATTCCTTTTTCCACTAGTACCCTCTTAGCGCTCCGAATCTCCACTTGCATTTTCTACAAAAAGAGTGTTTCATAACTGCTCAATCAAAAATATGTTTCATCTCTGTTAAGTGAATTTACAGATCAGAAATAAGTTTCACAGAATGCATCTGTGTAGTTTTTATTTGAAGATATTCTTTTTCCCAATGTAGGCCTCTTAGCGCTTAGCATGTCCAATTGCAGTTTCTACAGAAAGAGTGTTTCAGAACGGCTCAATCAAAAGTAAGGTTCAACTCTGTTAGTTGAATGCACAGAACAGAAAGAATTTTCACAGAATGCTACTGTGTAGTTTATATTTGAATATATTCCTTTTTCCACTATTACCCTCTTAGCGCTCCAAATGTCCACTTGCATTTTCTACAGAAAGAGTGTTCAGAACTGCGCAATCAAAAGTATGGTTTAACTCTGTTAGCTTAATGAACATATCAGAAATAAGTTTCACACAATGCTTCTGTGTAGTTTTTATTTGAAGATATTATATTTCCCAATAGAGGCCTCTTAGCGCTCAGAATGTCCAATTGCAGTTTCTACAGAAAGAGTGTTTCAGAAAGGCTCAATCAAAAGTAAGGTTCAACTCTGTTAGTTGAATGCACAGAACAGAAAGAAGTTTCATACAATGCTTCTGTGTAGTTTATATTTGAACATATTCTTTTTTCCACTATTACCCACTTAGCGCTACGAATGTCCAGTTGCATTTTCTACAGACAGAGTGTTTCAAAACTGCTCAATCAAACGTATGGTTTAACTCTGTTAGCTGAATGCTCAGATCAGAAAGAAGTTTCACAGAATGCTTCTGTGTAGTTTATATTTGAATATATTCCTTTTTCCACTACTACTCTCTTAGCGCTCCAAATGTCCAGTTGCATTTTCTACAGAAAGAGTGTTCAGATCTGCTCAATCAAAAGTATGGTTTAACTCTGTTAGCTGAATGCACAGATCAGAAAGAAGTTTCACAGAATGATTCTGTGTAGTTTATATTTGGAGACATTCCTTTTTCCACTATTACCCTCTTAGCGCTCCGAATTTCCACTTGCATTTTCTACAGAAAGAGTGTTTCAGAAGGGCTCAATCAAAACTAAGGTTCAACTCTTTTAATTGAACAAACAGAATAGAAAGAAGTTTCACACAATTCTTCTGTGTAGTTTTTATTTGTAGACATTCTTTTTCCCAATATAGGCCTCTTAGCGCTCAGAATGTAAAATTGCAGTTTCTATAGAAAGAGTGTTTCAGAAAGGCTCAATCAAAAGTAAGGTTCAACTCTGTTAGTTGAATGCACAGAACAGAAAGAAGTTTCATACAATGCTTCTGTGTAGTTTATATTTGAACATATTCTTTTTTCCACTATTACCCACTTAGCGCTACGAATGTCCAGTTGCATTTTCTACAGACAGAGTGTTTCAAAACTGCTCAAATAAAGGTATGGTTTAACTCTGTTTGCTGAATGCTCAGATCAGAAAGTAGTTTCACAGAATGCTTCTGTGTAGTTTATATTTGAATATATTCCTTTTTCCACTACTACGCTCTTAGCGCTCCAAATGTCCAGTTGCATTTTCTACAGAAAGAGTGTTCAGATCTGCTCAATCAAAAGTATGGTTTAACTCTGTTAGCTGAATGCACAGATCAGAAAGAAGTTTCACCGAATGATTCTGTGTAGTTTATATTTGAAGACATTCCTTTTTCCACTAGTACCCTCTTAGCGCTCCGAATCTCCACTTGCATTTTCTACAAAAAGAGTGTTTCATAACTGCTCAATCAAAAATATGTTTTATCTCTGTTAACTGAATTTACAGATCAGAAATAAGTTTCACAGAATGCATCTGTGTAGTTTTTATTTGAAGATATTCTTTTTCCCAATGTAGGCCTCTTAGCGCTTAGCATGTCCAATTGCAGTTTCTACAGAAAGAGTGTTTCAGAACGGCTCAATCAAAAGTAAGGTTCAACTCTGTTAGTTGAATGCACAGAACAGAAAGAATTTTCACAGAATGCTACTGTGTAGTTTATATTTGAATATATTACTTTTTCCACTATTACCCTCTTAGCGCTCCGAATGTCCACTTGCATTTTCTACAGAAAGAGTGTTCAGAACTGCGCAATCAAAAGTATGGTTTAACTCTGTTAGCTTAATGAACATATCAGAAATAAGTTTCACACAATGCTTCTGTGTAGTTTTTATTTGAAGATATTATTTTTCCCAATAGAGGCCTCTTAGCGCTCAGAATGTCCAATTGCAGTTTCTACAGAAAGAGTGTTTCAGAACGGCTCAATCAAAAGTAAGGTTCAACTCTGTTAGTTGAATGCACAGAACAGAAAGAAGTTTCATACAATGCTTCTGTGTAGTTTATATTTGAACATATTCTTTTTTCCACTATTACCCACTTAGCGCTACGAATGTCCAGTTGCACTTTCTACAGACAGAGTGTTTCAAAACTGCTCAATCAAAAGTATGGTTTAACTCTGTTAGCTGAATGCTCAGATCAGAAAGAAGTTTCACAGAATGCTTCTGTGTAGTTTATATTTGAATATATTCCTTTTTCCACTACAACTCTCTTAGCGCTCCAAATGTCCAGTTGCATTTTCTACAGAAAGAGTGTTCAGATCTGCTCAATCAAAAGTATGGTTTAAATCTGTTAGCTGAATGCACAGATCAGAAAGAAGTTTCACAGAATGATTCTGTGTAGTTTATATTTGGAGACATTCCTTTTTCCACTATTACCCTCTTAGCGCTCCGAATCTCCACTTGCATTTTCTACAGAAAGAGTGTTTCAGAACGGCTCAATCAAAACTAAGGTTCAACTCTTTTAGTTGAACAAACAGAACAGAAAGAAGTTTCACACAATTCTTCTGTGTAGTTTTTATTTGTAGACATTCTTTTTCCCAATATAGGCCTCTTAGCGCTCAGAATGTCCAATTGCAGTTTCCACAGAAAGAGTGTTTCAGAACGGCTCAATCAAAAGTAAGGTTCAACTCTGTTAGTTGAATGCACAGAACAGAAAGAAGTTTCATACAATGCTTCTGTGTAGTTTATATTTGAACATATTCTTTTTTCCACTATTACCCACTTAGCGCTACGAATGTCCAGTTGCATTTTCTACAGACAGAGTGTTTCAAAACTGCTCAATTAAAGGTATGGTTTAACTCTGTTAGCTGAATGCTCAGATCAGAAAGAAGTTTCACAGAATGCTTCTGTGTAGTTTATATTTGAATATATTCCTTTTTCCACTATTACGCTCTTAGCGCTCCAAATGTCCAGTTGCATTTTCTACAGAAAGAGTGTTCAGATCTGCTCAATGAAAAGTATGGTTTAACTCTGTTAGCTGAATGCACAGATCAGAAAGAAGTTTCACCGAATGATTCTGTGTAGTTTATATTTGAAGACATTGCTTTTTCCACTAGTACCCCCTTAGCGCTCCGAATCTCCACTTGCATTTTCTACAAAAAGAGTGTTTCATAACTGCTCAATCAAAAATATATTTTATCTCTGTTAACTGAATTTACAGATCAGAAATATGTTTCACAGAATGCATCTGTGTAGTTTTTATTTGAAGATATTCTTTTTCCCAATGTAGGCCTCTTAGCGCTTAGCATGTCCAATTGCAGTTTCTACAGAAAGAGTGTTTCAGAACGGCTCAATCAAAAGTAAGGTTCAACTCTGTTAGTTGAATGCACAGAACAGAAAGAATTTTCACAGAATGCTACTGTGTAGTTTATATTTGAATATATTCCTTTTTCCACTATTACCCTCTTAGCGCTCCAAATGTCCACTTGCATTTTCTACAGAAAGAGTGTTCAGAACTGCGCAATCAAAAGTATGGTTTAACTCTGTTAGCTTAATGAACATATCAGAAATAAGTTTCACACAATGCTTCTGTGTAGTTTTTATTTGAAGATATTATTTTTCCCAATAGAGGCCTCTTAGCGCTCAGAATGTCCAATTGCAGTTTCTACAGAAAGAGTGTTTCAGAACGGCTCAATCAAAAGTAAGGTTCAACTCTGTTAGTTGAATGCACAGAACAGAAAGAAGTTTCATACAATGCTTCTGTGTAGTTTATATTTGAACATATTCTTTTTTCCACTATTACCCACTTAGCGCTACGAATGTCCAGTTGCATTTTCTACAGACAGAGTGTTTCAAAACTGCTCAATCAAAAGTATGGTTTAACTCTGTTAGCTGAATGCTCAGATCAGAAAGAAGTTTCACAGAATGCTTCTGTGTAGTTTATATTTGAATATATTCCTTTTTCCACTACTACTCTCTTAGCGCTCCAAATGTCCAGTTGCATTTTCTACAGAAAGAGTGTTCAGATCTGCTCAATCAAAAGTATGGTTTAACTCTGTTAGCTGAATGCACAGATCAGAAAGAAGTTTCACAGAATGATTCTGTGTAGTTTATATTTGGAGACATTCCTTTTTCCACTATTACCCTCTTAGCGCTCCGAATCTCCACTTGCATTTCCTACAGAAAGAGTGTTTCAGAACGGCTCAATCAAAACTAAGGTTCAACTCTTTTAGTTGAACAAACAGAACAGAAAGAAGTTTCACACAATTCTTCTGTGTAGTTTTTATTTGTAGACATTCTTTTTCCCTATATAGGCCTCTTAGCGCTCAGAATGTCCAATTGCAGTTTCTACAGAAAGAGTGTTTCAGAACGGCTCAATCAAAAGTAAGGTTCAACTCTGTTAGTTGAATGCACAGAACAGAAAGAAGTTTCATACAATGCTTCTGTGTAGTTTATATTTGAACATATTCTTTTTTCCACTATTACCCACTTAGCGCTACGAATGTCCAGTTGCATTTTCTACAGACAGAGTGTTTCAAAACTGCTCAATTAAAGGTATGGTTTAACTCTGTTTGCTGAATGCTAAGATCAGAAAGAAGTTTCACAGAATGCTTCTGTGTAGTTTATATTTGAATATATTCCTTTTTCCACTACTACGCTCTTAGCGCTCCAAATGTCCAGTTGCATTTTCTACAGAAAGAGTGTTCAGATCTGCTCAATCAAAAGTATGGTTTAACTCTGTTAGCTGAATGCACAGATCAGAAAGAAGTTTCACCGAATGATTCTGTGTAGTTTATATTTGAAGACATTCCTTTTTCCACTATTACCCTCTTAGCGCTCCGAATCTCCACTTGCATTTTCTACAAAAAGAGTGTTTCATAACTGCTCAATCAAAAATATCTTTTATCTCTGTTAACTGAATTTACAGATCAGAAATAAGTTTCACAGAATACATCTGTGTAGTTTTTATTTGAAGATATTCTTTTTCCCAATGTAGGCCTCTTAGCGCTTAGCATGTCCAATTGCAGTTTCTACAGAAAGAGTGTTTCAGAACGGCTCAATCAAAAGTAAGGTTCAACTCTGTTAGTTGAATGCACAGAACAGAAAGAATTTTCACAGAATGCTACTGTGTAGTTTATATTTGAATATATTACTTTTTCCACTATTACCCTCTTAGCGCTCCGAATGTCCACTTGCATTTTCTACAGAAAGAGTGTTCAGAACTGCGCAATCAAAAGTATGGTTTAACTCTGTTAGCTTAATGAACATATCAGAAATAAGTTTCACACAATGCTTCTGTGTAGTTTTTATTTGAAGATATTATTTTTCCCAATAGAGGCCTCTTAGCGCTCAGAATGTCCAATTGCAGTTTCTACAGAAAGAGTGTTTCAGAACGGCTCAATCAAAAGTAAGGTTCAACTCTGTTAGTTGAATGCACAGAACAGAAAGAAGTTTCATACAATGCTTCTGTGTAGTTTATATTTGAACATATTCTTTTTTCCACTATTACCCACTTAGCGCTACGAATGTCCAGTTGCATTTTCTACAGACAGAGTGTTTCAAAACTGCTCAATCAAAAGTATGGTTTAACTCTGTTAGCTGAATGCTCAGATCAGAAAGAAGTTTCACAGAATGCTTCTGTGTAGCTTATATTTGAATATATTCCTTTTTCCACTACTACTCTCTTAGCGCTCCAAATGTCCAGTTGCATTTTCTACAGAAAGAGTGTTCAGATCTGCTCAATCAAAAGTATGGTTTAACTCTGTTAGCTGAATGCACAGATCAGAAAGAAGTTTCACAGAATGATTCTGTGTAGTTTATATTTGGAGACATTCCTTTTTCCACTATTACCCTCTTAGCGCTCCGAATATCCACTTGCATTTTCTACAGAAAGAGTGTTTCAGAACGGCTCAATCAAAACTAAGGTTCAACTCTTTTAGTTGAACAAACAGAACAGAAAGAAGTTTCACACAATTCTTCTGTGTAGTTTTTCTTTGTAGACATTCTTTTTCCCAATATAGGCCTCTTAGCGCTCAGAATGTCCAATTGCAGTTTCTACAGAAAGAGTGTTTCAGAACGGATCAATCAAAAGTAAGGTTCAACTCTGTTAGTTGAATGCACAGAACAGAAAGAAGTTTCATACAATGCTTCTGTGTAGTTTATATTTGAACATATTCTTTTTTCCACTATTACCCACTTAGCGCTACGAATGTCCAGTTGCATTTTCTACAGACAGAGTGTTTCAAAACTGCTCAATCAAAAGTATGGTTTAACTCTGTTAGCTGAATGCTCAGATCAGAAAGAAGTTTCACAGAATGCTTCTGTGTAGTTTATATTTGAATATATTCCTTTTTCCACTACTACGCTCTTAACGCTCCAAATGTCCAGTTGCATTTTCTACAGAAAGAGTGTTCAGATCTGCTCAATCAAAAGTATGGTTTAACTCTATTAGCTGAATGCACAGATCAGAAAGAGGTTTCACCGAATGATTCTGTGTAGTTTATATTTGAAGACATTCCTTTTTCCACTAGTACCCTCTTAGCGCTCCGAATCTCCACTTGCATTTTCTACAAAAAGAGTGTTTCATAACTGCTCAATCAAAAATATGTTTTATCTCTGTTAACTGAATTTACAGATCAGAAATAAGTTTCACAGAATGCCTCTGTGTAGTTTATATTTGAAGATATTCTTTTTCCCAATGTAGGCCTCTTAGCGCTTAGCATGTCAAATTGCAGTTTCTACAGAAAGAGTGTTTCAGAACGGCTCAATCAAAAGTAAGGTTCAACTCTGTTAGTTGAATGCACAGAACAGAAAGAAGTTTCACAGAATGCTACTGTGCAGTTTATATTTGAATATATTCCTTTTTCCACTATTACCCTCTTAGAGCTCCGAATGTCCACTTGCATTTTCTACAGAAAGAGTGTTCAGAACTGCGCAATCAAAAGTATGGTTTAACTCTGTTAGCTTAATGAACATATCAGAAATAAGTTTCACACAATGCTTCTGTGTAGTTTTTATTTGAAGATATTATTTTTCCCAATAGAGGCCTCTTAGCGCTCAGAAAGTCCAATTGCAGTTTCTACAGAAAGAGTGTTTCAGAAAGGCTCAATCAAAAGTAAGGTTAAACTCTGTTAGTTGAATGCACAGAACAGAAAGAAGTTTCATACAATGCTTCTGTGTAGTTTATATTTGAACATATTCTTTTTTCCACTATTACCCACTTAGCGCTACGAATGTCCAGTTGCATTTTCTACAGACAGAGTGTTTCAAAACTGCTCAATCAAAAGTATGGTTTAACTCTGTTAGCTGAATTCTCAGATCAGAAAGAAGTTTCACAGAATGATTCTGTGTAGTTTATATTTGAATATATTCCTTTTTCCACTACTACTCTCTTAGCGCTCCAAATGTCCAGTTGCATTTTCTACAGAAAGAGTGGTCAGATCTGCTCAATCAAAGGTATGGTTTAACTCTGTTAGCTGAATGCACAGATCAGAAAGAAGTTTCACAGAATAATTCTGTGTAGTTTATATTTGGAGACATTCCTTTTTCCACTATTACCCTCTTAGCGCTCCGAATCTCCACTTGCATTTTCTACAGAAAGAGTGTTTGAGAACGGCTCAATCAAAACTAAGGTTCAACTCTTTTAGTTGAACAAACAGAACAGAAAGATGTTTCACACAATTCTTCTGTGTAGTTTTTATTTGTAGACATTCTTTTTCCCAATATAGGCCTCTTAGCGCTCAGAATGTCCAATTGCAGTTTCTACAGAAAGAGTGTTTCAGAACGGCTCAATCAAAAGTAAGGTTCAACTCTGTTAGTTGAATGCACAGAACAGAAAGAAGTTTCATACAATGCTTCTGTGTAGTTTATATTTGAACATATTCTTTTTTCCACTATTACCCACTTAGCGCTACGAATGTCCAGTTGCATTTTCTACAGACAGAGTGTTTCAAAACTGCTCAATCAAAAGTATGGTTTAACTCTGTTAGCTGAATGCTCACATCAGAAAGAAGTTTCACAGAATTCTTCTGTGTAGTTTATATTTGAATATATTCCTTTTTCCACTACTACGCTCTTAGCGCTCCAAATGTCCAGTTGCATTTTCTACAGAAAGAGTGTTCAGATCTGCTCAATCAAAAGTATGGTTTAACTCTGTTAGCTGAATGCACAGATCAGAAAGAAGTTTCACCGAATGATTCTGTGTAGTTTATATTTGAAGACATTCCTTTTTCCACTAGTACCCTCTTAGCGCTCCGAATCTCCACTTGCATTTTCTACAAAAAGAGTGTTTCATAACTGCTCAATCAAAAATATGTTTTATCTCTGTTAACTGAATTTACAGATCAGAAATAAGTTTCACAGAATGCATCTGTGTAGTTTTTATTTGAAGATATTCTTTTTCCCAATGTAGGCCTCTTAGCGCTTAGCATGTCCAATTGCAGTTTCTACAGAAAGAGTGTTTCAGAACGGCTCAATCAAAAGTAAGGTTCAACTCTGTTAGTTGAATGCACAGAACAGAAAGAATTTTCACAGAATGCTACTGTGTAGTTTATATTTAAACATATTCCTTTTTCCACAATTACCCTCTTAGCGCTCCGAATGTCCACTTGCATTTTCTACAGAAAGAGTGTTCAGAACTGCGCAATCAAAAGTACGGTTTAACTCTGTTAGCTTAATGAACATATCAGAAATAAGTTTCACACAATGCTTCTGTGTAGTTTTTATTTGAAGATATTATTTTTCCCAATAGAGGCTTCTTAGCGCTCAGAATGTCCAATTGCAGTTTCTACAGAAAGAGTGTTTCAGAAAGGCTCAATAAAAAGTAAGGTTCAACTCTGTTAGTTGAATGCACAGAACAGAAAGATGTTTCATACAATGCTACTGTGTAGTTTATATTTGAACATATTCTTTTTTCCACTATTACCCACTTAGCGCTACGAATGTCCAGTTGCATTTTCTACAGACAGAGTGTTTCAAAACTGCTCAATCAAAAGTATGGTTTAACTCTGTTAGCTGAATGGTCAGATCAGAAAGAAGTTTCACAGAATGATTCTGTGTAGTTTATATTTGGAGACATTCCTTTTTCCACTATTACCCTCTTAGCGCTCCGAATCTCCCCTTGCATTTTCTACAGAAAGAGTGTTTCAGAACGGCTCAATCAAAACTAAGGTTCAACTCTTTTAGTTGAACAAACAGAACAGAAAGAAGTTTCACACAATTCTTCTGTGTAGTTTTTATTTGAAGATATTATTTTTCCCAATAGAGGCCTCTTAGCGCTCAGAATGTCCAATTGCAGTTTCTACAGAAAGAGTGTTTCAGAAAGGCTCAATCAAAAGTAAGGTTCAACTCTGTTAGTTGAATGCACAGAACAGAAAGAAGTTTCATACAATGCTTCTGTGTAGTTTATATTTGAACATATTCTTTTTTCCACTATTACCCACTTAGCGCTACGAATGTCCAGTTGCATTTTCTACAGACAGAGTGTTTCAAAACTGCTCAATCAAAAGTATGGTTTAACTCTGTTAGCTGAATGCTCAGATCAGAAAGAAGTTTCACAGAATGCTTCTGTGTAGTTTATATTAGAATATATTCCTTTTTCCACTACTACGCTCTTAGCGCTCCAAATGTCCAGTTGCATTTTCTACAGAAAGAGTGTTCAGATCTGCTCAATCAAAAGTATGGTTTAACTCTGTTAGCTGAATGCACAGATCAGAAAGAGGTTTCACCGAATGATTCTGTGTAGTTTATATTTGAAGACATTCCTTTTTCCACTAGTACCCTCTTAGCGCTCCGAATCTCCACTTGCATTTTCTACAAAAAGAGTGTTTCATAACTGCTCAATCAAAAATATGTTTTATCTCTGTTAACTGAATTTACAGATCAGAAATAAGTTTCACAGAATGCATCTGTGTAGTTTTTATTTGAAGATATTCTTTTTCCCAATGTAGGCCTCTTAGCGCTTAGCATGTCCAATTGCAGTTTCTACAGAAAGAGTGTTTCAGAACGGCTCAATCAAAAGTAAGGTTCAACTCTGTTAGTTGAATGCACAGAACAGAAAGAAGTTTCACAGAATGCTACTGTGTAGTTTATATTTGAATATATTCCTTTTTCCACTATTACCCTCTTAGCGCTCCGAATGTCCACTTGCATTTTCTACAAAAAGAGTGTTCAGAACTGCGCAATCAAAAGTAAGGTTTAACTCTGTTAGCTTAATGAACATATCAGAAATAAGTTTCACACAATGCTTCTGTGTAGTTTTTATTTGAAGATATTATTTTTCCCAATAGAGGCCTCTTAGCGCTCAGAATGTCCAATTGCAGTTTCTACAGAAAGAGTGTTTCAGAATGGCTCAATCAAAAGTAAGGTTCAACTCTATTAGTTGAATGCACAGAACAGAAAGAAGTTTCATACAATGCTTCTGTGTAGTTTATATTTGAACATATTCTTTTTTCCACTATTACCCACTTAGCGCTACGAATGTCCAGTTGCATTTTCTACAGACAGAGTGTTTCAAAACTGCTCAATCAAAAGTATGGTTTAACTGTGTTAGCTGAATGCTCAGATCAGAAAGAAGTTTCACAGAATGCTTCTGTGTAGTTTATATTTGAATATATTCCTTTTTCCACTACTACTCTCTTAGCGCTCCAAATGTCCAGTTGCATTTTCTACAGAAAGAGTGTTCAGATCTGCTCAATCAAAAGTATGGTTTAACTCTGTTAGCTGAATGCACAGATCAGAAAGAAGTTTCACAGAATGATTCTGTGTAGTTTATATTTGGAGACATTCCTTTTTCCACTATTACCCTCTTAGCGCTCCGAATCTCCACTTGCATTTTCTACAGAAAGAGTGTTTCAGAACGGCTCAATCAAAACTAAGGTTCAACTCTTTTAGTTGAACAAACAGAACAGAAAGTAGTTTCACACAATTCTTCTGTGTAGTTTTTATATTTAGACATTCCTTTTCCCAATATAGGCCTCTTAGCGCTCAGAATGTCCAATTGCAGTTTCTACAGAAAGAGTGTTTCAGAAAGGCTCAATCAAAAGTAAGGTTCAACTCTGTTAGTTGAATGCACAGAACAGAAAGAAGTTTCATACAATGCTTCTGTGTAGTTTATATTTGAACATATTCTTTTTTCCACTATTACCCACATAGCGCTACGAATCTCCACTTGCATTTTCTACAGACAGAGTGTTTCAAAACTGCTCAATCAAAAGTATGGTTTAACTCTGTTAGCTGAATGCTCAGATCAGAAAGAAGTTTCACAGAATGCTTCTGTGTAGTTTATATTTGAATATATTCCTTTTTCCACTACTACGCTCTTAGCGCTCCAAATGTCCAGTTGCATTTTCTACAGAAAGAGTGTTCAGATCTGCTCAATCAAAAGTATGGTTTAACTCTGTTAGCTGAATGCACAGATCAGAAAGAAGTTTCACCGAATGATTCTGTGTAGTTTATATTTGAAGACATTCCTTTTTCCACTAGTACCCTCTTAGCGCTCCGAATCTCCACTTGCATTTTCTACAAAAAGAGTGTTTCATAACTGCTCAATCAAAAATATGTTTTATCTCTGTTAACTGAATTTACAGATCAGAAATAAGTTTCACAGAATGCATCTGTGTAGTTTTTATTTGAAGATATTCTTTTTCCCAATGTAGGCCTCTTAGCGCTTAGCATGTCCAATTGCAGTTTCTACAGAAAGAGTGTTTCAGAAAGGCTCAATCAAAAGTAAGGTTCAACTCTGTTAGTTGAATGCACAGAACAGAAAGAAGTTTCATACAATGCTTCTGTGTAGTTTATATTTGTACATATTCTTTTTTCCACTATTACCCACTTAGCGCTACGAATGTCCAGTTGCATTTTCTACAGACAGAGTGTTTCAAAACTGCTCAATCAAAAGTATGGTTTAACTCTGTTAGCTGAATGCTCAGATCAGAAAGAAGTTTCACAGAATGCTTCTGTGTAGTTTATATTTGAATATATTCCTTTTTCCACTACTACTCTCTTAGCGCTGAAAATGTCCAGTTGCATTTTCTACAGAAAGAGTGTTCAGATCTGCTCAATCAAAAGTATGGTTTAACTCTGTTAGCTGAATGCACAGATCAGAAAGAAGTTTCACAGAATGATTCTGTGTAGTTTATATTTGGAGACATTCCTTTTTCCACTATTACCCTCTTAGCGCTCCGAATCTCCACTTGCATTTTCTACAGAAAGAGTGTTTCAGAACGGCTCAATCAAATCTAAGGTTCAACTCTTTTAGTTGAACAAACAGAACAGAAAGAAGTTTCACACAATTCTTCTGTGTAGTTTTTATTTGTAGACATTCTTTTTCCCAATATAGGCCTCTTAGCGCTCAGAATGTCCAATTGCAGTTTCTACAGAAAGAGTGTTTCAGAACGGCTCAATCAAAAGTAAGGTTCAACTCTGTTAGTTGAATGCACAGAACAGAAAGAAGTTTCATACAATGCTTCTGTGTAGTTTATATTTGAACATATTCTTTTTTCCACTGTTACCCACTTAGCGCTACGAATGTCCAGTTGCATTTTCTACAGACAGAGTGTTTCAAAACTGCTCAATCAAAAGTATGGTTTAACTCTGTTAGCTGAATGCTCAGATCAGAAAGAAGTTTCACAGAATGCTTCTGTGTAGTTTATATTTGAATATATTCCTTTTTCCACTACTACGCTCTTAGCGCTCCAAATGTCCAGTTGCATTTTCTACAGAAAGAGTGTTCAGATCTGCTCAATCAAAAGTATGGTTTAACTCTGTTAGCTGAATGCACAGATCAGAAAGAAGTTTCACCGAATGATTCTGTGTAGTTTATATTTGAAGACATTCCTTTTTCCACTAGTACCCTCTTAGCGCTCCGAATCTCCACTTGCATTTTCTAGAAAAAGAGTGTTTCATAACTGCTCAATCAAAAATATGTTTTATCTCTGTTAACTGAATTTACAGATCAGAAATAAGTTTCACAGAATGCATCTGTGTAGTTTTTATTTGAAGATATTCTTTTTCCCAATGTAGGCCTCTTAGCGCTTAGCATGTCCAATTGCAGTTTCTACAGAAAGAGTGTTTCAGAACGGCTCAATCAAAAGTAAGGTTCAACTCTGTTAGTTGAATGCACAGAACAGAAAGCAGTTTCACAGAATGCTACTGTGTAGTTTATATTTGAATATATTCCTTTTTCCACTATTACCCTCTTAGCGCTCCGAATGTCCACTTGCATTTTCTACAGAAAGAGTGTTCAGAACTGCGCAATCAAAAGTATGGTTTAACTCTGTTAGCTTAATGAACATATCAGAAATAAGTTTCACACAATGCTTCTGTGTAGTTTTTATTTGAAGATATTATTTTTCCCAATAGAGGCCTCTTAGCGCTCAGAATGTCCAATTGCAGTTTCTACAGAAAGAGTGTTTCAGAAAGGCTCAATCAAAAGTAAGGTTCAACTCTGTTAGTTGAATGCACAGAACAGAAAGATGTTTCATACAATGCTTCTGTGTAGTTTATATTTGAACATATTCTTTTTTCCACTATTACCCACTTAGCGCTACGAATGTCCAGTTGCATTTTCTACAGACAGAGTGTTTCAAAACTGCTCAATCAAAAGTATGGTTTAACTCTGTTAGGTGAATGCTCAGATCAGAAAGAAGTTTCACAGAATGCTTCTGTGTAGTTTATATTTGAATATATTCCTTTTTCCACTACTACTCTCTTAGCGCTCCAAATGTCCAGTTGCATTTTCTACAGAAAGAGTGTTCAGATCTGCTCAATCAAAAGTATGGTTTAACTCTGTTAGCTGAATGCACAGATCAGAAAGAAGTTTCACAGAATGATTCTGTGTAGTTTATATTTGGAGACATTCCTTTTTCCACTATTACCCTCTTAGCGCGCCGAATCTCCACTTGCATTTTCTACAGAAAGAGTGTTTCAGAACGGCTCAATCAAAACTAAGGTTCAACTCTTTTAGTTGAACAAACAGAACAGAAAGAAGTTTCACACAATTCTTCTTTGTAGTTTTTATTTGTAGACATTCCTTTTCCCAATATAGGCCTCTTAGCGCTCAGAATGTCCAATTGCAGTTTCTACAGAAAGAGTGTTTCAGAACGGCTCAATCAAAAGTAAGGTTCAACTCTGTTAGTTGAATGCACAGAACAGAAAGAAGTTTCATACAATGCTTCTGTGTAGTTTATATTTGAACATATTCTTTTTTCCACTATTACCCACTTAGCGCTACGAATCTCCACTTGCATTTTCTACAGACAGAGTGTTTCAAAACTGCTCAATCAAAAGTATGGTTTAACTCTGTTAGCTGAATGCTCAGATCAGAAAGAAGTTTCAC
Organism: Symphalangus syndactylus; assembly: GCF_028878055.3. Classification (NCBI taxonomy): domain Eukaryota; kingdom Metazoa; phylum Chordata; class Mammalia; order Primates; family Hylobatidae; genus Symphalangus; species Symphalangus syndactylus. Next base: position 3,127,100 of record NC_072436.2, read on the forward strand.
AGAATGCTTCTGTGTAGTTTATATTTGAATATATTCCTTTTTCCACTACTACGCTCTTAGCGCTCCAAATGTCCAGTTGCATTTTCTACAGAAAGAGTGTTCAGATCTGCTCAATCAAAAGTATGGTTTAACTCTGTTAGCTGAATGCACAGATCAGAAAGAAGTTTCACCGAATGATTCTGTGTAGTTTATATTTGAAGACATTCCTTTTTCCACTGGTACCCTCTTAGAGCTCCGAATCTCCACTTGCATTTTCTACAAAAAGAGTGTTTCATAACTGCTCAATCAAAAATATGTTTTATCTCTGTTAACTGAATTTACAGATCAGAAATAAGTTTCACAGAATGCATCTGTGTAGTTTTTATTTGAAGATATTCTTTTTCCCAATGTAGGCCTCTTAGCGCTTAGCATGTCCAATTGCAGTTTCTACAGAAAGAGTGTTTCAGAACGGCTCAATCAAAAGTAAGGTTCAACTCTGTTAGTTGAATGCACAGAACAGAAAGAAGTTTCACAGAATGCTACTGTGTAGTTTATATTTGAATATATTCCTTTTTCCACTATTACCCTCTTAGCGCTCCGAATGTCCACTTGCATTTTCTACAGAAAGAGTGTCCAGAACTGCGCAATCAAAAGTATGGTTTAACTCTGTTAGCTTAATGAACATATCAGAAATAAGTTTCACACAATGCTTCTGTGTAGTTTTTATTTGAAGATATTATTTTTCCCAATAGAGGCCTCTTAGCGCTCAGAATGTCCAATTGCAGTTTCTACAGAAAGAGTGTTTCAGAATGGCTCAATCAAAAGTAAGGTTCAACTCTGTTAGTTGAATGCACAGAACAGAAAGAAGTTTCATACAATGCTTGTGTGTAGTTTATATTTGAACATATTCTTTTTTCCACTATTACCCACTTAGCGCTACGAATGTCCAGTTGCATTTTCTACAGACAGAGTGTTTCAAAACTGCTCAATCAAAAGTATGGTTTAACTCTGTTAGCTGAATGCTCAGATCAGAAAGAAGTTTCACAGAATGCTTCTGTGTAGTTTATATTTGAATATATTCCTTTTTCCACTACTACTCTCTTAGCGCTCCAAATGTCCAGTTGCATTTTCTACAGAAAGAGTGTTCAGATCTGCTCAATCAAAAGTATGGTTTAACTCTGTTAGCTGAATGCACAGATCAGAAAGAAGTTTCACAGAATGATTCTGTGTAGTTTATATTTGGAGACATTCCTTTTTCCACTATTACCCTCTTAGCGCTCCGAATCTCCACTTGCATTTTCTACAGAAAGAGTGTTTCAGAACGGCTCAATCAAAACTAAGGTTCAACTCTTTTAGTTGAACAAACAGAACAGAAAGAAGTTTCACACAATTCTTCTGTGTAGTTTTTATTTGTAGACATTCCTTTTCCCAATATAGGCCTCTTAGCGCTCAGAATGTCCAATTGCAGTTTCTACAGAAAGAGTGTTTCAGAACGGCTCAATCAAAAGTAAGGTTCAACTCTGTTAGTTGAATGCACAGAACAGAAAGAAGTTTCATACAATGCTTCTGTGTAGTTTATATTTGTACATATTCTTTTTTCCACTATTACCCACTTAGCGCTACGAATCTCCACTTGCATTTTCTACAGACAGAGTGTTTCAAAACTGCTCAATCAAAAGTATGGTTTAACTCTGTTAGCTGAATGCTCAGATCAGAAAGAAGTTTCACAGAATGCTTCTGTGTAGTTTATATTTGAATATATTCCTTTTTCCACTACTACCCTCTTAGCGCTCCAAATGTCCAGTTGCATTTTCTACAGAAAGAGTGTTCAGATCTGCTCAATCAAAAGTATGGTTTAACTCTGTTAGCTGAATGCACAGATCAGAAAGAAGTTTCACCGAATGATTCTGTGTAGTTTATATTTGAAGACATTCCTTTTTCCACTAGTACCCTCTTAGCGCTCCGAATCTCCACTTGCATTTTCTAGAAAAAGAGTGTTTCGTAACTGCTCAATCAAAAATATGTTTTATCTCTGTTAACTGAATTTACAGATCAGAAATAAGTTTCACAGAATGCATCTGTGTAGTTTTTATTTGAAGATATTCTTTTTCCCAATGTAGGCCTCTTAGCGCTTAGCATGTCCAATTTCAGTTTCTACAGAAAGAGTGTTTCGGAATGGCTCTATCAAAAGTAAGGTTCAACTCTGTTAGTTGAATGCACAGAACAGAAAGAAGTTTCACAGAATGCTACTGTGTAGTTTATATTTGAATATATTCCTTTTTCCACTATTACCCTCTTAGCGCTCCGAATGTCCACTTGCATTTTCTACAGAAAGAGTGTTCAGAACTGCGCAATCAAAAGTATGGTTTATCTCTGTTAGCTTAATGAAAATATCAGAAATAAGTTTCACACAATGCTTCTGTGTAGTTTTTATTTGAAGATATTATTTTTCCCAATAGAGGCCTCTTAGCGCTCAGAATGTCCAATTGCAGTTTCTACAGAAAGAGTGTTTCAGAATGGCTCAATCAAAAGTAAGGTTCAACTCTGTTAGTTGAATGCACAGAACAGAAAGTAGTTTCATACAATGCTTCTGTGTAGTTTATATTTGAACATATTCTTTTTTCCACTATTACCCACTTAGCGCTAAGAATGTCCAGTTGCATTTTCTACAGACAAAGTGTTTCAAAACTGCTCAATCAAAAGTATGGTTTAACTCTGTTAGCTGAATGCTCAGATCAGAAAGAAGTTTCACAGAATGCTTCTGTGTAGTTTATATTTGAATATATTCCTTTTTCCTCTACTACTCTCTTAGCGCTCCAAATGTCCAGTTGCATTTTCTACAGAAAGAGTGTTCAGATCTGCTCAATCAAAAGTATGGTTTAACTCTGTTAGCTGAATGCACAGATCAGAAAGAAGTTTCACCGAATGATTCTGTGTAGTTTATATTTGGAGACATTCCTTTTTCCACTATTACCCTCTTAGCGCTCCGAATCTCCACTTGCATTTTCTACAGAAAGAGTGTTTCAGAACGGCTCAATCAAAACTAAGGTTCAACTCTTTTAGTTGAACAAACAGAACAGAAAGAAGTTTCACACAATTCTTCTGTGTAGTTTTTATTTGTAGACATTCCTTTTCCCAATATAGGCCTCTTAGCGCTCAGAATGTCCAATTGCAGTTTCTACAGAAAGAGTGTTTCAGAACGGCTCAATCAAAAGTAAGGTTCAACTCCGTTAGTTGTATGCACAGAAAAGAAAGAAGTTTCATACAATGCTTCTGTGTAGTTTATATTTGCACATATTCTTTTTTCCACTATTACCCACTTAGCGCTACGAATCTCCACTTGCATTTTCTACAGACAGAGTGTTTCAAAACTGCTCAATCAAAAGTATGGTTTAACTCTGTTAGCTGAATGCTCAGATCAGAAAGTAGTTTCACAGAATGCTTCTGTGTAGTTAATATTTGAATATATTACTTTTTCCACTACTACGCTCTTAGCGCTCCAAATGTCCAGTTGCATTTTCTACAGAAAGAGTGTTCAGATCTGCTCAATCAAAAGTATGGTTTAACTCTGTTAGCTGAATGCACAGATCAGAAAGAAGTTTCACCGAATGATTCTGTGTAGTTTATATTTGAAGACATTCCTTTTTCCACTAGTACCCTCTTAGCGCTCCGAATCTCCACTTGCATTTTCTAGAAAAAGAGTGTTTCGTAACTGCTCAATCAAAAATATGTTTTATCTCTGTTAACTGAATTTACAGATCAGAAATAAGTTTCACAGAATGCATCTGTGTAGTTTTTATTTGAAGATATTCTTTTTCCCAATGTAGGCCTCTTAGCGCTTAGCATGTCCAATTTCAGTTTCTACAGAAAGAGTGTTTCGGAACGGCTCAATCAAAAGTAAGGTTCAACTCTGTTAGTTGAATGCACAGAACAGAAAGAAGTTTCACAGAATGCTACTGTGTAGTTTATATTTGAATATATTCCTTTTTCCACTATTACCCTCTTAGCGCTCCGAATGTCCACTTGCATTTTCTACAGAAAGAGTGTTCATAACTGCGCAATCAAAAGTATGGTTTAACTCTGTTAGCTTAATGAACATATCAGAAATAAGTTTCACACAATGCTTCTGTGTAGTTTTTATTTGAAGATATTATTTTTCCCAATAGAGGCCTCTTAGCGCTCAGAATGTCCAATTGCAGTTTCTACAGAAAGAGTGTTTCAGAATGGCTCAATCAAAAGTAAGGTTCAACTCTGTTAGTTGAATGCACAGAACAGAAAGAAGTTTCATACAATGCTTCTGTGTAGTTTATATTTGAACATATTCTTTTTTCCACTATTACCCACTTAGCGCTAAGAATGTCCAGTTGCATTTTCTACAGACAAAGTGTTTCAAAACTGCTCAATCAAAAGTATGGTTTAACTCTGTTAGCTGAATGCTCAGATCAGAAAGAAGTTTCACAGAATGCTTCTGTGTAGTTTATATTTGAATATATTCCTTTTTCCACTACTACGCTCTTAGCGCTCCAAATGTCCAGTTGCATTTTCTACAGAAAGAGTGTTCAGATCTGCTCAATCAAAAGTATGGTTTAACTCTGTTAGCTGAATGCACAGATCAGAAAGAAGTTTCACCGAATGATTCTGTGTAGTTTATATTTGAAGACATTCCTTTTTCCACTAGTACCCTCTTAGCGCTCCGAATCTCCACTTGCATTTTCTACAAAAAGAGTGTTTCATAACTGCTCAATCAAAAATATGTTTTATCTCTGTTAACTGAATTTACAGATCAGAAATAAGTTTCACAGAATGCATCTGTGTAGTTTTTATTTGAAGATATTCTTTTTCCCAATGTAGGCCTCTTAGCGCTTAGCATGTCCAATTGCAGTTTCTACAGAAAGAGTGTTTCAGAAAGGCTCAATCAAAAGTAAGGTTCAACTCTGTTAGTTGAATGCACAGAACAGAAAGAAGTTTCATACAATGCTTCTGTGTAGTTTATATTTGTACATATTCTTTTTTCCACTATTACCCACTTAGCGCTACGAATGTCCAGTTGCATTTTCTACAGACAGAGTGTTTCAAAACTGCTCAATCAAAAGTATGGTTTAACTCTGTTAGCTGAATGCTCAGATCAGAAAGAAGTTTCACAGAATGCTTCTGTGTAGTTTATATTTGAATATATTCCTTTTTCCACTACTACTCTCTTAGCGCTGAAAATGTCCAGTTGCATTTTCTACAGAAAGAGTGTTCAGATCTGCTCAATCAAAAGTATGGTTTAACTCTGTTAGCTGAATGCACAGATCAGAAAGAAGTTTCACAGAATGATTCTGTGTAGTTTATATTTGGAGACATTCCTTTTTCCACTATTACCCTCTTAGCGCTCCGAATCTCCACTTGCATTTTCTACAGAAAGAGTGTTTCAGAACGGCTCAATCAAATCTAAGGTTCAACTCTTTTAGTTGAACAAACAGAACAGAAAGAAGTTTCACACAATTCTTCTGTGTAGTTTTTATTTGTAGACATTCTTTTTCCCAATATAGGCCTCTTAGCGCTCAGAATGTCCAATTGCAGTTTCTACAGAAAGAGTGTTTCAGAACGGCTCAATCAAAAGTAAGGTTCAACTCTGTTAGTTGAATGCACAGAACAGAAAGAAGTTTCATACAATGCTTCTGTGTAGTTTATATTTGAACATATTCTTTTTTCCACTGTTACCCACTTAGCGCTACGAATGTCCAGTTGCATTTTCTACAGACAGAGTGTTTCAAAACTGCTCAATCAAAAGTATGGTTTAACTCTGTTAGCTGAATGCTCAGATCAGAAAGAAGTTTCACAGAATGCTTCTGTGTAGTTTATATTTGAATATATTCCTTTTTCCACTACTACGCTCTTAGCGCTCCAAATGTCCAGTTGCATTTTCTACAGAAAGAGTGTTCAGATCTGCTCAATCAAAAGTATGGTTTAACTCTGTTAGCTGAATGCACAGATCAGAAAGAAGTTTCACCGAATGATTCTGTGTAGTTTATATTTGAAGACATTCCTTTTTCCACTAGTACCCTCTTAGCGCTCCGAATCTCCACTTGCATTTTCTAGAAAAAGAGTGTTTCATAACTGCTCAATCAAAAATATGTTTTATCTCTGTTAACTGAATTTACAGATCAGAAATAAGTTTCACAGAATGCATCTGTGTAGTTTTTATTTGAAGATATTCTTTTTCCCAATGTAGGCCTCTTAGCGCTTAGCATGTCCAATTGCAGTTTCTACAGAAAGAGTGTTTCAGAACGGCTCAATCAAAAGTAAGGTTCAACTCTGTTAGTTGAATGCACAGAACAGAAAGCAGTTTCACAGAATGCTACTGTGTAGTTTATATTTGAATATATTCCTTTTTCCACTATTACCCTCTTAGCGCTCCGAATGTCCACTTGCATTTTCTACAGAAAGAGTGTTCAGAACTGCGCAATCAAAAGTATGGTTTAACTCTGTTAGCTTAATGAACATATCAGAAATAAGTTTCACACAATGCTTCTGTGTAGTTTTTATTTGAAGATATTATTTTTCCCAATAGAGGCCTCTTAGCGCTCAGAATGTCCAATTGCAGTTTCTACAGAAAGAGTGTTTCAGAAAGGCTCAATCAAAAGTAAGGTTCAACTCTGTTAGTTGAATGCACAGAACAGAAAGATGTTTCATACAATGCTTCTGTGTAGTTTATATTTGAACATATTCTTTTTTCCACTATTACCCACTTAGCGCTACGAATGTCCAGTTGCATTTTCTACAGACAGAGTGTTTCAAAACTGCTCAATCAAAAGTATGGTTTAACTCTGTTAGGTGAATGCTCAGATCAGAAAGAAGTTTCACAGAATGCTTCTGTGTAGTTTATATTTGAATATATTCCTTTTTCCACTACTACTCTCTTAGCGCTCCAAATGTCCAGTTGCATTTTCTACAGAAAGAGTGTTCAGATCTGCTCAATCAAAAGTATGGTTTAACTCTGTTAGCTGAATGCACAGATCAGAAAGAAGTTTCACAGAATGATTCTGTGTAGTTTATATTTGGAGACATTCCTTTTTCCACTATTACCCTCTTAGCGCGCCGAATCTCCACTTGCATTTTCTACAGAAAGAGTGTTTCAGAACGGCTCAATCAAAACTAAGGTTCAACTCTTTTAGTTGAACAAACAGAACAGAAAGAAGTTTCACACAATTCTTCTGTGTAGTTTTTATTTGTAGACATTCCTTTTCCCAATATAGGCCTCTTAGCGCTCAGAATGTCCAATTGCAGTTTCTACAGAAAGAGTGTTTCAGAACGGCTCAATCAAAAGTAAGGTTCAACTCTGTTAGTTGAATGCACAGAACAGAAAGAAGTTTCATACAATGCTTCTGTGTAGTTTATATTTGAACATATTCTTTTTTCCACTATTACCCACTTAGCGCTACGAATCTCCACTTGCATTTTCTACAGACAGAGTGTTTCAAAACTGCTCAATCAAAAGTATGGTTTAACTCTGTTAGCTGAATGCTCAGATCAGAAAGAAGTTTCACAGAATGCTTCTGTGTAGTTTATATTTGAATATATTCCTTTTTCCACTACTACGCTCTTAGCGCTCCAAATGTCCAGTTGCATTTTCTACAGAAAGAGTGTTCAGATCTGCTCAATCAAAAGTATGGTTTAACTCTGTTAGCTGAATGCACAGATCAGAAAGAAGTTTCACCGAATGATTCTGTGTAGTTTATATTTGAAGACATTCCTTTTTCCACTGGTACCCTCTTAGAGCTCCGAATCTCCACTTGCATTTTCTACAAAAAGAGTGTTTCATAACTGCTCAATCAAAAATATGTTTTATCTCTGTTAACTGAATTTACAGATCAGAAATAAGTTTCACAGAATGCATCTGTGTAGTTTTTATTTGAAGATATTCTTTTTCCCAATGTAGGCCTCTTAGCGCTTAGCATGTCCAATTGCAGTTTCTACAGAAAGAGTGTTTCAGAACGGCTCAATCAAAAGTAAGGTTCAACTCTGTTAGTTGAATGCACAGAACAGAAAGAAGTTTCACAGAATGCTACTGTGTAGTTTATATTTGAATATATTCCTTTTTCCACTATTACCCTCTTAGCGCTCCGAATGTCCACTTGCATTTTCTACAGAAAGAGTGTCCAGAACTGCGCAATCAAAAGTATGGTTTAACTCTGTTAGCTTAATGAACATATCAGAAATAAGTTTCACACAATGCTTCTGTGTAGTTTTTATTTGAAGATATTATTTTTCCCAATAGAGGCCTCTTAGCGCTCAGAATGTCCAATTGCAGTTTCTACAGAAAGAGTGTTTCAGAATGGCTCAATCAAAAGTAAGGTTCAACTCTGTTAGTTGAATGCACAGAACAGAAAGAAGTTTCATACAATGCTTGTGTGTAGTTTATATTTGAACATATTCTTTTTTCCACTATTACCCACTTAGCGCTACGAATGTCCAGTTGCATTTTCTACAGACAGAGTGTTTCAAAACTGCTCAATCAAAAGTATGGTTTAACTCTGTTAGCTGAATGCTCAGATCAGAAAGAAGTTTCACAGAATGCTTCTGTGTAGTTTATATTTGAATATATTCCTTTTTCCACTACTACTCTCTTAGCGCTCCAAATGTCCAGTTGCATTTTCTACAGAAAGAGTGTTCAGATCTGCTCAATCAAAAGTATGGTTTAACTCTGTTAGCTGAATGCACAGATCAGAAAGAAGTTTCACAGAATGATTCTGTGTAGTTTATATTTGGAGACATTCCTTTTTCCACTATTACCCTCTTAGCGCTCCGAATCTCCACTTGCATTTTCTACAGAAAGAGTGTTTCAGAACGGCTCAATCAAAACTAAGGTTCAACTCTTTTAGTTGAACAAACAGAACAGAAAGAAGTTTCACACAATTCTTCTGTGTAGTTTTTATTTGTAGACATTCCTTTTCCCAATATAGGCCTCTTAGCGCTCAGAATGTCCAATTGCAGTTTCTACAGAAAGAGTGTTTCAGAACGGCTCAATCAAAAGTAAGGTTCAACTCTGTTAGTTGAATGCACAGAACAGAAAGAAGTTTCATACAATGCTTCTGTGTAGTTTATATTTGTACATATTCTTTTTTCCACTATTACCCACTTAGCGCTACGAATCTCCACTTGCATTTTCTACAGACAGAGTGTTTCAAAACTGCTCAATCAAAAGTATGGTTTAACTCTGTTAGCTGAATGCTCAGATCAGAAAGAAGTTTCACAGAATGCTTCTGTGTAGTTTATATTTGAATATATTCCTTTTTCCACTACTACCCTCTTAGCGCTCCAAATGTCCAGTTGCATTTTCTACAGAAAGAGTGTTCAGATCTGCTCAATCAAAAGTATGGTTTAACTCTGTTAGCTGAATGCACAGATCAGAAAGAAGTTTCACCGAATGATTCTGTGTAGTTTATATTTGAAGACATTCCTTTTTCCACTAGTACCCTCTTAGCGCTCCGAATCTCCACTTGCATTTTCTAGAAAAAGAGTGTTTCGTAACTGCTCAATCAAAAATATGTTTTATCTCTGTTAACTGAATTTACAGATCAGAAATAAGTTTCACAGAATGCATCTGTGTAGTTTTTATTTGAAGATATTCTTTTTCCCAATGTAGGCCTCTTAGCGCTTAGCATGTCCAATTTCAGTTTCTACAGAAAGAGTGTTTCGGAATGGCTCTATCAAAAGTAAGGTTCAACTCTGTTAGTTGAATGCACAGAACAGAAAGAAGTTTCACAGAATGCTACTGTGTAGTTTATATTTGAATATATTCCTTTTTCCACTATTACCCTCTTAGCGCTCCGAATGTCCACTTGCATTTTCTACAGAAAGAGTGTTCAGAACTGCGCAATCAAAAGTATGGTTTATCTCTGTTAGCTTAATGAAAATATCAGAAATAAGTTTCACACAATGCTTCTGTGTAGTTTTTATTTGAAGATATTATTTTTCCCAATAGAGGCCTCTTAGCGCTCAGAATGTCCAATTGCAGTTTCTACAGAAAGAGTGTTTCAGAATGGCTCAATCAAAAGTAAGGTTCAACTCTGTTAGTTGAATGCACAGAACAGAAAGTAGTTTCATACAATGCTTCTGTGTAGTTTATATTTGAACATATTCTTTTTTCCACTATTACCCACTTAGCGCTAAGAATGTCCAGTTGCATTTTCTACAGACAAAGTGTTTCAAAACTGCTCAATCAAAAGTATGGTTTAACTCTGTTAGCTGAATGCTCAGATCAGAAAGAAGTTTCACAGAATGCTTCTGTGTAGTTTATATTTGAATATATTCCTTTTTCCTCTACTACTCTCTTAGCGCTCCAAATGTCCAGTTGCATTTTCTACAGAAAGAGTGTTCAGATCTGCTCAATCAAAAGTATGGTTTAACTCTGTTAGCTGAATGCACAGATCAGAA